>NC_080194.1:56512520-57158429 GCF_030028045.1 Hippopotamus amphibius kiboko
AACAGCTACCTGTAGTTCAGTGTGGTCTTCAAGGCATGGACGTAAGGATCTATCTGATTAGATTTGGGGAGACCTGCAAATGACTACCAGTAGCTGACCTGTCCCTTAGACATCACTGTGGTGGCGAGTGGGGATAGAGGGAGGAGGTAGAATTCATAATACGCAGTACACACGTTACCAAGCCAACACATTTAGTCATGTATTGCATAAGTTACCGTAAATCTATAAGTACATGCAGTATAAACTGTTTGAAAATATCTATCCTATGCCATCTAAATCTACAGTTAACATGTAGAATCTCTATTTGTTCACAATTTTTCTTCAAAACTCTTGTGACATCTCCAAAAAGTCTTTCCTAATTTTCAAACTCTTTTCTTCTATCTTCTTGTCATGCTACTCAAGTATAATGCATTTACTGCACTTCACATTTTGAATTATAATTAAAATTTACATATATCTTTCCCCTACTGGGTTGCCTTTTATTTGGGATCAGGTTAATGGAAAGTTTATTTTTAGCAGATGTTGGCAGTACATTTATAGTGAATACAGTATAATATAACTAAGAAAGTGACAGTTCTTTTCTGACTTTCCAAGATTTGTCTGTTCTTTATGGCCATATTTTGTCATCTTTATGGATAAAGTTTATCTGAATGCTTTGAGAAGTTTAATAACAAAAAATACTTTTTCATCTTTGTGACCATGAGAATGTTTCCATTAAATATCATACCATTTTTTGGAGGGAGTTCTGATAGGGAGCAAGAATGTTAGTTCACTAAGGGGATCAGGACACTGGCGTTAGCAGTTGGTCCTCCTCAGAAATGTAAAATGGCCATTGCTTTGATAGGGACACATGCTTCATCTCCTGGAGTCTACTAGAGTTCTCTAAGGAAAAGCTGTTTTAGAGGAGTAATCTTTACACCTGAATCTCTCTGCAGGTCTCCTCCTGAGGTTTGTTTCACCAGAGAATTCTGGCTAAGCTTTTCCCTCTTCTACCTCCCCCAAGTCTTTTACTTTGGGATATCCGCAACCGGCTATGATCCCCTCTGCCAGCAAGCACTCCCTTGGTAACTGTGAACCAGAGAATTGTTCATAGGCCTGAACTACCCCTTAGCTAGCCTTTACTTTTTAGAGCCTCCCAGAAGTTATTTATTGGTTGATGGGCCAGAATATTGATTGCCCCCTAAGGGATACCTGAATATTATGGGTTATTCAGTGGTGGGTTGCATTTTGCTGCTCAAAGCTAATAAGGAATGATAGGCATTTTGCCTATGTTTCACAAAGAATGTATTGAACATATCACATGCATAAGTATGACCAACTATAAAACTGGCTGACTAGGACCATATTATTTCTTGTACCAGACATTTCTTAAAGTATAGTTTTGAGTAAGACTTATTTTCTCTAGTAAGAAAAGCTACTTGTACTGGAGGTATACGTTCTCATTTCTAAATATATATTTTATTTTTACATCTTCCTATATTGCAAAGATGGAACGAGGCAGCTGAAGAAATGAAATCTCTCTCTCTCTCTTTAGATATATGCAGAATTAGAAAGGTCAAATTTACCTCACAGGTAACTAAAACTGGATTTTGTGGAAGATTATGGTAATTATCTGAGACTGTAAGTCTTAGTTTGTTTTTGTTTTTGTTTTGTTTTCAGATCTGTATTGGCGTATAATTGCTTTATAATGTGTAAGTTTCTACTGTACAGCAAAGTAAATCAGCTATATATATGCATATATCCGTATATCCCCTCCCTCTTGAGCCTCCCTCCCACCCTCCCCATCCCACCCCTCTAGGTCATCACAAAGCATTGTGCTCTTGTTTTGAAATGCAGTTTATAATATCAATAACAATAGTGGCTTCTATTGGATACCACCTATGTGCCATGGACTGTGCTAAGTATTTAAGCCTTACATGTGTATTACATTTAATCATCATAACAAGCCTATAAAGAATTATTATTCACACTTTATGGATGAAGAAACTAGAGCTCAGAGAGCCTTAATTACTTGCTTAGAGTCATAGTACCTATAAGTGGCAGACTCAGGATTTGAAACCAGTCTAATTCCAAAGCCTGGCTCTTTATACAGCTATAAATACTGCATTCCCTTATACTCCATATGTTTTCTTTATGTACAAGACTCAGAAAATGTAAAATGAATGAAATTTAATAGGACCTGATTTCTTAAGACATTAATAAGAGTGATTTCAAGTTCAGGTATTTTCTACTACTTTAATTTTACATGAAGAATGTAAATTTTTCTCTTTATAAGAGTAAATCAGTGAGAATCAAATTGAAGTTCTCATTGAACAGTTTTGACCTATCTAGTTCACTGTTTTACCTATGTAAAGCTAGTGTAAATTGTGGGACCATTCTTCCCTAATCCCAGGACATATTTTTCCTAATTTCTCAGCAAACTTTGACCCACTCCTTTTGCCAGTGAGCCATTCATTAGTTCAATAGCACTGATTCGTTCTATACTGCTATAATGTCTGTGACAAAAGACACTGTCTAGAAACATTTTAAGTATTGTGTCTCTTAAAGAGGACCTCTAAGAAACATTCTCACTTTTTGGTAAATTTTTTGCAGTAAAAAATAGTTAATTTATGAAAATAAGAAGTAGCATGAATGCTTATTTCCACTATTCATTTTGGCTTCCTGTGTTGAGACAAAAATGATGACAGAAGAACGTGAAGAAACCCTGGGACTTTATCCTTCTGCTGGCCTTCCCCTACCAACACCCTGCAATACTATGTCTACAGAAGAGTTTTTAGTCTTACAAAGGGTTTATGTTTGGGAGAGGGATTTGTGGGAAGATGTGGTTTTGCTGTTTGTTAATTGGAACTCTTGAGAGTTTTCCATAGAAACACAGTAAAATATCTAGTTAGGTTCCAGAGTACTATTAATATAACTAGTATATTCAACAGGCATTTACTGATTAGGCTGGAAACCTAACTACTAGGTATAACATTGTTTCCAGGGGAAGATACATTGTGAAATTGTAAGTAACTGCTTCACTGAAGCTATCTTTCCTAACTTGTACGCTTAACACTAAGAAGGGTAATGATTTTGACAAAAAAAGATTTTTTTTTAATATGTTCGCTCCCAGGATACGTTTGGTTATTGGTTGTTGTGTCTAATAGGAAGACTGTGTTAATGCATTTTCATCCAATATTCAGTAGGAGTTGATGGAAGGGATAAAAATTGGATGATAATCAGGATGTTGAGATAACCAATGGCCAGCATCAAGCTGGCCTGTCTTTGTTCACTTTGTACTCAGTAAGACTCTAGTCCAGAATGGTGCGTTTTAAGCTGTTTTTACTACCCATAGTTGTCTTTACTGTAATATAAATGAAAAAATAATCTAGTTTAACTTCCCAGAAAGTTTCATTTTTATTTGAAATTAGGAATTTAATGTGTATTTTAATGCTTTTGGTGTAAATTAATAAAGAAAACATTAGCCCAGCAAACTTACTCCACTCAAAAAGAATGAAAACGAAACAAAAGTGACCTAAGCTAAAGTTACCTCAGCACTAAACCCCAAGTGATGTTCAAATTCTTTTATCAAAGCTTTTTTGTATGACATATTACTTGAAATTAACGAAATCTCAGATGGAGTGTGGAATCCTACTTGTGTTACAGTTTTATTTTTTGAAAGTATGACTTATAGTTAATAATCTTGTGAGATAGCAATTGTTTCATATTGTATAACCATTAAAATGACTACAAGGTCTAGGTTCTAATATTCTTTACACAAAGTACATTGATTATTGAACACCCAAGATTAGCATGAATTTACAAGCATTTTTTTGACTATGCAAGAGACCTATTTAGTATTTAGTGCCCTTAAAAATGAAGGAAAATATATATTTTGGTAAACAGAAATGTAGAAACAGTTCTCCTTTTTTTGGTAAAAATATATGGATTGCCATTTTACACTCATTCTGTGTCTCAGTGCTGTTACTCTTTAATGGCTTTCATATTCTTAAGCAGCAAGAAATGTAAAGGCTATAAACATTTATAAACCATTCAAATACTATGTCAATGTCTTTCAGTCATTTATTCATTCAACAGACATTAAGTGATCCTGCCCGTTAGACACAGAAAGAACACAAAGTGAGGACAGCAGGCTTCTTGCCTAAGCAGTGTGATGGGTTGCAACACATATCTAGATCTCACAAAGAGATCTTCAAGATGATGCCCCTCACTTGGCAGATAGTATAGATCAGGATTTGGCAACTTTTTCTATAAAGGAGTAGTTAGTGTTTTAGGCTTGCTGGTCCAAAGTAAGCCTAAGTAGCTGTCACAGAGACAGCTCTGTATTGTAAAACCAGCCATAGACAATTTATTAAAGAATAGATGCAGCTTTATTCCAATACAACTTTATATAGGGATCCTGAAATTTTAATTTTATGTAATTTTCATGTTATGAACATTCTTTTGATTTTTTTTTCAATCATTTAAAAAGGTAAAACCCATTCTTAGCTCCCAAGCAGTGAAAAAGGAGGTGGCTGTCCATATTTAGCCAGCAGTTGGGAGTTTGCTGACATCTTGGTATAGAAGCAGTTCAGGGAATTTTGCACAAAGATGTCGGTTAGGTGACCTTTCTGAATTGTGCTTTGCTCATTGTTAAAATATCAATAGTAAATAGGACCCATTAAAAGTTTTTTCTGTGTAATTCTGTCTACTTTCATTGGTGTACAAAATTAATCAAAAGCCAATTATGTAATAAACACTACCATTTGTGAAAATATCTAACTGGAATGACCTGCCCATTTGGTACCTGGATAGATAGCATGTAATTTGGATGCATCCAAAGTAAAACTAAAAATCTGTAGATACTGAATATACTTGAAAGCACATTTCTCAGGTCATTTACCACTTATAAACGTAGTGCTTTTTACCTCTTTTGAAATTGTCACACCTTGCTTGAGTTCAGTGGAAGTGCCATTATGTATTACAGAGGCTTACATTTTAATGAAAGTTACATTTCGAGAGTTTTCCAAAATCTGAGTTGTTTGGATTGCTGTCACCATGTACAACTAATCACTTAATCTGTTTTTGTGCTGGTTAGAGTCCCTGTGTTAGGATCTCAGAGCTCTGTTACTCATATTATCTTTGAGGTCTCACATAAAGAGAATATACATTAGTCCCATCGACATTCCTATGACTACAGGTTGGCAGTGTCACAAGCATCGGAGTTTTTATAGTAAGCAATTTTAAAGTGTTAAACTCTGTCTTATTCCATTAAAGTCCTAACTCCTTAACTACCATCCTCAACCAACATTCACATAATGACACCCAAGAACGTATAAGTGAAATGAACACGTGCTCCAGAGCTGACCACGGTAGTACCTGAATGCAGAGATACGTGAATGTTGGTGTTGGAGGGCGTGTGAGAGGGGAGGATAATTCTGTGGAAACAGACCCCTTTCTGGTGAGTAGAAGTGATGGCTTTCAATAATTTAAACCTGGAAAATCATTAGCTATTCAAAATACTTTTTATGGCGATGAGCTTTAAAAATTCACACTGAGCATTTAATCGGTGAATACAACATGGCATCGCTTATCCAGGTCCCACATGTGTAAAAGCATCAGCCTATGATGTTTTTCATGCTTGAGATCTAATGATACCCAGAGCGGTGACACAGCTAGTGCAGTGTGCAAGATTCAAACCCTCATCAGTCACTCAGAATCTTCATTGAAATGAAGATCGGTAACTATGCATTTTAATAATGTGTCCTTCAAACTAGATCTGGTAGGGAGTTCTATTGATCAACTCTTGCTATGATTGCATATGGTTATGATCATATTTGGGAGAATTAAATGTACATAACCCAAGTATTGATACGAATGATCATTCTTGTTACTTAAGAAATAATCACAAATCTGATACACATGGTTCAAAACAAAACAAACAAAAAAAACAGATTTCCGTAATGTCTAAGCAGCAAATATTAATTGAAAATATTTTACTTTTAATTGATGTTAAACCTCTCAAGGTAAGTACATGACACCTATGTGTTTTTCTATCACTTCCTTTACTAATGATCTGTGTTAAACCTATCGCAGAGAACATATTTGTCAGGATGGCAAATGGAAAGAATTGATAATTAATGAATACCTGGAGGATAACTTCATTTAACTTCAGATATTTTTAGAAACAGTTTCTTACTTGAGTAAGTAAGAAACAAACTCAGGATCCTGCCATCAATGTGCCACAGGGTGTTGCATCTTTTAGAGTGCCAGTAAACTTTGAACCTGTGTGGCAGTGTGCGTTTAGTAATTTTAGCTTTTAACAAACTACTGTGTTACGACGTTTCGTGAAAGGTACTCTGATGTCATAAAAATGAAGTAATTTGTCCTCTAGAACTCCTACCTTGTCCATCACTTCTTTTTTCAGTGACAGGTATGCACTTCATGACCATAAAAAAGGAGAGGAGTACATTGTTACTGTAAAAGACCATTTCCTTTTATTCTATCTTTATAGTCATTTTAATGCATTTTAGTGTTTATGGGTAATTAAGTATCTAGCAGAGCTGTGGAGTACTTGAAAACTAAAACATAATGTGCTGTCACTTGTGGATCAGTCAGTCCAAGATTGAGGATTTCTAAAATGAAGATGTAAGTCAGTGGAAAAGCTAGATGGGACTCATAGAAACTCAATACGTATACATTTTCTGGAACATATGTAATTGGCATAATTGGTTTACAATTATTTCTAAGAAAAATTTTCACGCAAGTACTGAGTTCCTTTGCACGATTTAATAGTAGATACTTGTTTTTCAAGGATTCGTAGGGAACACAAGCCATTGATTGCTGGTCAGCGGTTTATTTTCCTGAAAGTCATTGTAACCTCACAGCAGTTATCCAACCACTAGATAGCAATTTTTAGGAATTAGCATAGTCTTGATTGCATTAATAGCCTTTCCTAATTGCTATGATTAACTGTTTTCCCCCAGGGACTGAAGCTATTGTTTTATTTAAGACGGTTCACTTTGGGAAAGGTTGAAGTAATTTATTAACAAGGAAGAACAATTCTCTAGTCTAAGAAGTTTGTCTAAGGTCTAGGACAATGGTTCTTGAAGTGTGGTCCTAGAGCCAAGCAGCATCAGCATCACCTGAGACTTGGTTAGAAATGCAAATTCTTGGACCCCATGCCAGACCTGCTGAATCAGAAATTCTGGAGGTATTTGTATAAGCCCCACAGATGATTGTGATGCACTCTATGGATTGAAAATTACTAGTCTAGGATTATTAACTAAATGCTTCTACAAGTCAAAATGTATACATCTGTTTTTGTGTTCAGTATGCGTTATCAATTATTTGAGAAATGTAAAAGGAGGAAATTGTTTCACATTAAATCGATACTAAATCTCTACTCTTTAGAGATAATAGACAAGTACCAGCTCTAGAATCAGGAAGATTTATTTTGCCTGTTTTAAAAATATAGATTTGAGACTTTCAGGTACAGTGTGCTCTCACCTTGAGAAAAATGTGTGGTATTGTTGCTACATTCTGAACTTTAGCTTCAGGGGAAAAAGAGTTGGGTTTTGGAAACTTTGTTTATGACTGAAGCCAAGTGAGAATATCTCTTGGAATTCCTTGTTTACATAAAAATAAGTGTTTTAACACTAACATTGGTAGACTCTGTTTTATCATCTTAAGTTACTTTTATTTCAAGGAAGATTGATGTTTTAAGTTTTCATGGAAAATAAAATTTTCTTGGACATCCTCTCTTAAATAGAAGGAGAAGTGAATATGCTTGTCTTAAAGACACACTTAAAATTGCTACATTTTTAAAAACTGTTTTGAGTCTTAGACAAGATTACATATGTATATAAATCATGACTATTCTTTTTTACCTATAGACTGGTAGCTTCCTCTTCAATTACAAATGGAGTGTCAGGAAGCATGAAAATTAAAACAACACAAACTTAAGGAATATATATTAAACATGGGCCCTGGATAAATTAAACGGTTAAAGGTTGCTCTTTGAAAATGCAAGATTGAGTTCGTTGCAGTTCTATCTAGGATAGTGAATATAAGAAATTTTATTTTGTTATTTGGTTGAATCTAATTTTGAGGTAATGGGAATTTCCCTCATATTGGCTCTGGCTTAGTATGAAAATTTAACCTGTGTTGATCTTACTCAGGAAAAATAACGGGCTGTATTAAATTGCCCCTCCCACCCCTCTCCCAGATTTCCCTTGTGTGTTGGCCGCCCAAGAAGCATTTGTAATGACTTAATTCTAAACCATGGAGAGCGATGCGTTTCTATTGACCACTTTTTTATCCTCCTCCTGTGAGGAATGGACTAATATAGTCTCTTAAATAGAACTGTCTCCATGGCAATGGGCAGTCAGCTTTTGACTTTGAGACTTATAAAAAAGGAAATTTTAAAAGGCATTTTCATGGTCTAAAATAGCAGTACCGCAAAACTAAGGTATGAGAATATTTCCTGTCCGTTATTGCATGACTGATTAAGCTAGCATAACATGTCTTTTTTTACATAGCACTTTTTGTCTGAGTATTTCAGAATGCTATATAGCAATTTATTCCCTTAATTAATGAGTGATTATTATCTTCAGATTAATAGAAAATCTGAGGGGCTCAAATATAAGATTAGAACTGGGGCCCTGAAAAAGAAAGGGTTGCCTAGGTCTGGCTGTAATTTCATTCTCATAAAGAATAAAAATACTCACTAAATTATGGGCCATTCTTGATTATATTTAAACAGAGTTATCTCTGAAACACTGGAAGCAATGACGAGATTAAAAATAAAAGCTTAACAATTTATGTCATTTTTTTCTAACTGGTTCCTACAATTTGGGATCTATGGATTACTTCTCTTGTCAATAGACTCCCTTGGCAACCTGCATCCCTTGCTGCCTCTTGCATCCACACCCACTTAAGAGGCAAAGCCCTGTAGTTCTCACTGCTGGGCCACCTAGCCTTTAGTAAATGTCAGTGAGTGTGCAGTGTATTAGAGGCTAAAGAATAAGACCACATTATCCTTTGTAGTCTTGTGTCCTTTTCTTTTCTGTATTCATTTCCTCCTTGACTAAGCCTTATCTTAGTATGGGGTTAATTTCCAGTTGAAGCATCTCTCAACTTAAAAGTGTCATTAGTAAATACCTAATACTCTGATATTACCATTAATGAGGGAATTGGTTAAACAAACTATGTGACCTAAATACAGTGGACTACTGGACAACTCTTAGGATGTAGATCTATGTGTTGAAGAGAACTAATGTTCATAATAAGTTATTGAGTGGAAAAGACCTTTTTTTTAAGAGATATGAAGTTTTTCATCTTCATTTTTTTTTAAAAAAAGATAAAATGTAAAAGTACAGAAAGATAGACTTCAAAATGAATAGTATTTATTTCTGGGTGGTGAGGTTAGTGGAAATTATTTTTACCATCTGTTTCTCTTCATTGCCTTTTGTTTGTTTTAACAATAAATGCGTATTTTATAAAAACGTTAAGAGCTCTGAGCTTTTTGAAAATTAGAGTAGAACAAATTAAGTGAAGGATAGTGCAGAGAGCAAATCCAAGTGATGGTAAATTGAAGATGCATTGAGATAAAAACCAAAGTTCATGGATTTAATAGATATCCATAGGAGCTATGGCTAAACCCCCAAGGGAATAACACGGTGGCTGATGAGAGCTCAGATGTGTAGACACAGATAAATACAATCTGGCAATGAGTGACGGTATCACAGCAGTTCCTATACCATATTCCTTTATGTTATCATAGCAGTCATTCCAGGATTTCCCTTTAAGAACCTTATGTATTGTACTTACTAATATTTAAACAGAAAACTAGTTTTTTCTCTTTAATTTAGAATTCAAAAGATAGCTACAGTTGTATTCTTCTGCTTTTATACTGTATGATAGATGAGACTTATTGTATAGTTTTCAGAAATGTGTCACATCTATAATTTGAACATTATATATTAATCTAGAGGTGTTTTCAGTTAGGACCTAAAGATAGGAAAAGGTGGTTATTTTGTGAAATAATTTAATTTTACAGATACTTAATTAGCATTTATGTTCTTGGGTTTTTGAAGAATACAGAGATATACAGAATATGACCTAGATTTTAGCGAGCTTACTGTTTAGTTGGAGAGGAAGATCTTTTCTAAATTATTATGAAGGGAAGTAAAAATAGAAAGTATATATCCTTTTGGCATTTTATTGATAGTCATAGATTATTATTTATCTTTAACAATTATGAAGACATGAATAAAACTTCAGTAATCCAAATATGTTAGTGTACAGATAAGGTTAGTCAAGTATTAAATATCAGATACTTGTTCTTATTTTTAAGGCAGAGTGATGTGGTCTTGATGACTTTCTGCATTTTTAATGATTTTTTAATCTAAATTTTAATTCTTCAAAATTATCATCTACTCATTATAGTGTATCTATAATCAGTTACTTTGTAAATGAGTGTTTGTCACTTAAGCAGCTTTACTTTCTAATTTCATTTTCCATTTTTAATTGTCTGGATCATTTGTTGAGCAAAATATTGAATTAAAGGACTGCTGTGAGCCAATTAAGAGTTTTTGAAATCCAGTCTGTTCTATAAATCTTTTATTTAACTTGTTAGATAATGTTTAAATGCTTTGACTAGTTACATTGAACTTTATGAACTCAGTGCTGCATAATTCTAATAATAGCAAATACATATATAGTAGATAATACGGCACTGTTTTAAAAGCTTGACAGGTATTAGCTCATATCATATTTTTACTATCTGTTTCAATAGCCTCCTATTCACCCCATTAGTGAGGAAGGGCTTCCTAGCTTTGAGTCATGGGGATCACCAAAGAAACAACACTCAACAGTTGATTAGTTGTGTATACTCACCGCCCCCGGAAAGAACCTGCTGCATGCCTTGCAGGCCGTATGGAGGCTGCACTCAGGAGTGGGCAGTTAGGGGCTGTGGGAGGGAGGTTGTGTAGTATCAAGAGTGAGGTACCTCCTGGTTCCTGTGGAAATCTGTGATTGTCTTGCTTGAGTAATTCCGTGGGCTGGGGGGAACCGAAACCTGCTACTCAGGAGTCAACAGGAATTACACCTGGTCTATTTGATAAGAAGGGTTATTTGGCCAAGGGACCTTATCTGCATGAGCAGAGTGGGGAGAGGAACTTGCAGTTGGGCCATCTGAGGTCTTCCTGATTTCATCAAATGTCTAGGCAGCACAGAATATTGAGCCTTAATTTTAGGCTTTACACCATATGACCCTGTGAGGTAGGAACAATTATGATCCTCATTTCATAGGTGAGGAGAGCAGGTACACAAGCTAACTTAACACTATGATGACCACGCTTCAACTGTTGCCTTATTTACTTACTTTCCCTCAGCCTAGAGAGAAATTCTCAGTATCCAGAAATAAAAGGCAGACATGTAGAAGGTCACTGTTTTCCCCCCATTTCTATCTCATAAATAGAAGTGAACTACTTTCGTGTTTGTTTTTTTACTAGTTGTCAAGGAGTTTTCATCCATGTGCCCTGATTATTTTATTTCACTTCCCTTTATAAATCTATAAATTCTGATATAGGTAAATACATGTGATTTCTTGATTGAGAGTTGCCGGACAAATTCATTATCAAGAGAGGTGATAGATTTGATATGGTTTTCCTCTCCTAAGAACCTTTAAAAGCAGAAGAAATATTAAGATAATTTGGATTTTATTCTGTCTAGCATGGGAGGGAATGGTCCACTGATCTAGTATTTCTATGAGTACCTTAGCTATATTTCTTATAAATATAAAAAATAACTTTTGGTTGATAGAAATGTTGCTGGTTTATGTGATTACAACTTTGGAATTTGGAAACATGATCTGTCATTTTTTCTAAACATACCTTAACCACATAACAGGAAGTAATTGATGGTCATCTGTAATATATACCTTATTTTATCACTAATGATATCAGAACATCTCATTTTTCTTGATAAAATTGGATATCTTTTTCTGTGGATTTGGTCTTTAAATAATGCAAATCAAATTATAAACTGCCGGAATTAACTCTGGTTTTGTTTTTACTTTTTTTTTAGGATGACCAAATCTTTGATACAAGGAAGATAGGTATTTCTAGAGCATTACTTATCATGAACTAGATGACAATTAAAAGCAGAATTTCCACATTTGAGTTTGTCTCATTGCCTTCACCTTGCCTGTGAACTTTGTCAAATTAACCTTTTTAAAAAATAGAAACATTTTCACATCTGTTTATTAAACAGTCTTGAGTCTTCTGGTCCATAGGGATAATTAATGCATTTTTTAATCTTCCTTTCTGTCTGAATGAGAGCTGTGCTTCACTGATGTAGTGTCAGAAGGCAGCATGCTGTTCATTCTGCTATAACACTGAAGCAGATTGGTTCCGATGGATGTATTAGGGAATAATCTGAGCATAATGGTGAATTTTGTATTTGCTTATATTTCACCTGAGAGAAATACTAGGTGAATTCAGAAAACCACACCCCGGTGACCTGAGCTGCCTAGAAATACCCTAAACACACATGAGGCTCCAACATTCACCCTCCGCCTCAGTTCACCAGTGTGCTTTGAGCTCTGTCCAACCGCATCTGCTGTCACAACTTTCCATCCAATTTCAGATCATCCTCCTTCCACTGCTTCATACTCACAAGCTGCAGGCCGTCCAACACCTACTTCCACAAACAAATTTCAGAACTTTTTCTAGGTAATGTGCCGTATTTATTGTAATACTTTTCTTTTTTTTATCAGTTTAACGTGTGAAACTATGATACCATTTTTTATTAGGTTCCTTTTTTAAAGCGTAAAACTAATGCAGTTTTTTTTTTAGTATTGCGCCCTTAACTTCATTTTCCCCATAAGCCTGTGGTTTTCTTGCATGATTTTGCACAGTACAGTGAATTTTTAGGGGCACATATGTTGTGTTATAGCAGAGTGACTGTAATTGAAAAGGTTATCCTCTTTTTTGTTTTCCAACTTATCCTTGGCTTTTATTAGTTAATTCATTGTAATAGTGTGATTAATTTAGTAAATTCACTAATTATAAATGTGATAAATCGGGCATAGAAATTCAGTAGGTTTTTTGAAATAATTAGATCATTAGAGATCACAGATGTCTTTAAAGTATGTCACCTGTGAGGGCCCCAGAGGGAACTGTCATGTACTCATCACCTAAATTCATGGTTAAAAGCATAATTTATTATTATAACGTTATTAAAATTTATGTTTGGGGGAAATTATGGGGAAAAGGAAATTACAAAACTGTAAAAAATCATGATCTCTAGTAAATTTTTATTTATGCATCTACATACATATGCCTAGAAAAACATATTGGAAGGATAGAAATCACCATGTTAACAGTGGTAGTTTTTGTATGATGAAATTATGAAGAATTTTAGTTTGTTCTCTGTACTTTTCTTTATTTTCCATCATGAGTAAAAGTTAAATTTTATAATCAGAAAAAAGAAAAACTACAGAGAAAGCGGGAAGAGCACATACGTTGGGGGGTGGTATAGTACCAACAATAATGTAATTTATTTCTTAATGAAGCTCTTAGGAAAACATAATCCAAAATGGAGGGAAATTAGTAAATCTTGCCAGAAATTCTATCTAAAATTTGAATATAGGGCTGCTTTTCATTTTGTGCCCAATATATTCTTAACACAGTACTAGATTTTTTTTCTTCATACCTTATCTCATTTAATCCTCGTCATGTATCTTATGAAGTTGAGATACCATCCCCACTTGATGAAAGAATGAACTGAGGCTTGAAGAGATTAAATATTTACCTGCTGTCTTGGATGCTGCACTATTACCATTGTAACGTATTACTTTTTCTCTGGGGAAATGTGTATTTTTGAAACACTTCTGTTTATTTTTTATTTGTAATAAGAAAAGCTATCACATTTTTCTCTAAATTAGAAAAAAGTACTTTTTTGGGGGGAAAGATGTTAACTTTTGTAGAGAAGGACCCCATTACCTTAAAACCTTGTAGAACATTGCCTCTCAAGACTTATGAATCTGTATTTCATGTTTTGCCACTATAGGAATAAATTACTTCAATGCTTATCTGTGAAATTAAACTGGGGCCTCTGTTCCATATAGCATTGTTATTTGATGTTTTCATGTTTTTCTCTGAGAAATCAAATAATAACATTAACAAAATACAAAAGAAATTATTGACTATCAGAAATACAGATGTCCCTTGGTACCTTGAAATTATTTTAAAATATTTGCCAGCTAAATTCTGTGGATTAAATAATCATGTATGTCTCTTCAGACTGTTATTTAAAATAATTGTATTCACATCGGTAAGAGTGTCTTAACTTCGTTAAGTTCACTTCTGCTCTTGAGTGTACCATAAAATCACCATTTGATTCATCTTTAAATCCTCTAAAAACTATCATTGGAGTTGTTTTATTGATTTGGAAATGTACTTTATCATGTGAACTTAATCTTTAGGTCTTATAACCTATATGAATAGTTGTGTTGAGAAAACTCAAGAGTTGTTCCTCCTGTAATATACTCCTCTTAGAGAAAAGATAGTTTGGAGCACAACTAGGGGAACTAAAAGTCTTTGCTTTAGAAAGTAAAATTAGGCTTTGAAGGACAAACAATAAAAACTCATGGGGAAGATCTGCAGCTTCAGCCTTTCCATTTGTATGCCTCTTTTTGGAACCCAGCTGCCATACTTGGAGGAAGCAAAAGCAGCCCATGTGGAGAAGAAGTAAGGCACCCATCAGACAGCCAGCACCAGCTGCCAGCATTTGAGTGAGGCATCTTAACCTGTCAGCCACTCTGTACGTGCTGATAATTGTATACATGTTTGGCATAGCAATGATCACATGGCTGCTCTTATAGAAGAGAAAAATCTTGTATCTTTGGAGACTGCATTCTAGGAAGAAACAGCTGTATCTCAAGACCTCTAAGATTATATAAACTCCCTAAAAATATGTTAGGGAAAATTAGAACTCACAAATATAGACAGGACTAGTAACCCTTAATGCTGAAGCTAAAAATCTGTAATACATTTTTAAATAGAGATATCTGAGAACAAGTCCATGCATCATTTTGTGATGACTTTGAAAAATCATTTACAATATTTATAAAAGATAATAAAGATTATTAATCTTATAAAGATTACTTACAAGACTACTTTCATCATTCACATAAAACAGCTTATCACAGCCCCTTGATTTATTTGGGAGGAGGAAAAAACCGAGAGAAAGAAGAAAACCTTGAAGTAACATGGATGCTGACAAAAAATGGATTTTTTTATTTTTAATTTTTTTGGAGTGTAGTATGTTTTCTTAACTGGATTATTGAAAAGAATCTTAGATATACTTAAAATTAAAGTCATTCTGTTATTAAAATATGTACATTATATAATATATATTTATAATATAGGTTATCTTTTAATCTTGGCTTTATAACATTTTACCAAAAACTCTTTTTTAGTGTATTAATAGACTATAAGTAAAATGGTTATTTTAAAAATAATATTTATTTTAAACTAGTAAAAACAATGAGAAAGTAATTCCAAAGCAAATTGGTTATTTTGCTTCTGAAAACTTTCTACCAGCATTTAGAACCTCTCACAGTATTGTGTATTGCCAGAGAATGTTAATGCAAAAAGGCCCTTAGAGATCATCTTTCTTATTTTTTATTTTTCAAATGAGAAAATTGAAGCCCCAGAAACTGATTAAGTTCTCTCAGTGCTTAAGAAGGGAAAAGAACTCAGATTTTTTTGTACCCTTTTCATTATATTACCTTGACTATATCATTCAGTTACATATCATCCTGTTTATTATTGTCTGAGATATGTATCTCTAATTGCACCAACTAGTCTGTAAGCTCCTTTTAGGTAGCTTTTATATCGATACTTTGTATATTCTTAAAAGAGCTATTACATAAACCGATTAACAATGAGGAATTCGATTAGCCCATACTGATTGGATGGTGGTTTTCTTTGACTTTGAGCATTTAACTTAGAATGCTTAGTGCAGTGTTCTGGTTCCCATTAGATGTCCTCTTAATGCTTAAAAATTAGTAATGCTTAAAGCATGTGAATGATCATTATTTATTTTGAGGTAACTGGAAGACTGAATTCAGTATGCTAACGTTGAAGCCTTACGTATAGGCCATCCTTACTTAAAATAAGTTCAGTTAGTTAAAATAGAATAAGAAAGAACAGAAAGTTGCATAGATAATATCTGTATGTAAGCTAACCTGGAAAGTGGGAGGAGCTATCAAGAGAACAACAAATTAAAGTCTTTTTGATTATTAGAAAATAATTATTTTCACAGACCTCACTTGTAACAGAAGTACAGCTTTTTCTTTCAATCAAAAACTACACTATGAGATTTTTTTTTTTTTTTTTTGCCAGAACAAATTCAAAACCTTTGGATGAAAAAAAAGAAAAAAACCTTTGGATGTTGTAAAATAATTCTATTCATTTATAACAGGGGGGTGTGTGTGTGCGTGTGTGGTGTGTGTGTTTTGTAGGACTACCAAGAGTCCAGGATGCCAAGAAATAATTTTTAAGGTGGTCGTTGTCCAAAGATTGTTACTTAGTATCATCAAATGTGTAATAGACTCAGTAATATGTAGGAAAGCTGTGATCAGTCAACAATTATTGAGCACTTGATTTGAATTAATTATTCAAGTTAATTGAGATAGAATACGTCCTTTGTAATCAAATTAGTAACAGAGAAGATAAAGACATGTAAAGCTGTGACCAGGTGTCTGTGTACCCGAGAGCCAGAAAGGAGATAGTTCACTGGATTTGAATGACTCGGCCCAGTGAACACAGGAGCTCAGCTGGGCCTTGTGGGGTGACTGAGTAACTTTATAATAAACGTGAAGGGGGGACATGGCGTTCCACATGGGGGCTCAAGGAGGGAGGAACGGGAATATGCAAAGGGGGATCTGGGAGTCAGCTTATCAGTGCGGCTGAAGCGGAGTGTTCACGTTGGGAACACTTGGAAAATAAACATTGCGAGGCTGGGTGAGAGCCAGAATGTTGAAAACTTACGTTCTCGTTTTTACTGTACTTCCCCCTCAAACCTCCCCCCTGCCCCGTAGCTGGGGATAAAGTAATAGCCTAAAATGGAGTAGTGGTGATGGAAACGGAAATCATGTTAGAGTCACTGAAAGGAAGTTTGTGAACAGGCTGTATGAGAACCTGGTATGAAGTTGTTATTAAATGTTACGGTGTTATGCATGATAGCAAGTTTGGGTCTTTAAATGCAGATTAAAATGATAAAACACTTGACTCTTGCCAGCGATTTCATCTCCCTGAACCCCATGTCCTTCTATATACCTGACATAAACGTATATCCCTGGATGATTGGAATCAACCTCAATCCAAGCTGCCTCATTCATTTGCCTGATTTCTTTTATACTGGTTGGTGTCACCATTATTCATCCATCCATTCATCCAATTCAGATTTCTGTGAGGCATCCTAGACTTCTCTCACTACCCTCATAGCCAATCAGTCGCTCAGTTCCTTCTACCTCCCAAATAACTGTCAGCATAATTTCCTTTCTTAATCCATACTACTTAGTTAAGCCAAGTCTTCTCTTCCCTAGAAATAATAGTAGACTTCTAACAGGCTTTATTTCCTCCAGCTCCCCCCGGCCCCCAGTCCATTTTGTAACTGATGTCAGAAATGCTTTCTTAAAGACAAATATTCTTTTAATATTGTCTATCATTTATACAAAGTCAAAATTCTTTAGTATGGCATTCATGACATGGCTCTTGCTTATGTCTCAAGTCTCGTTCCCTGAAAAACTTTCAGGGATCATATAGAAACAGCATATAGTTTCCCAAATATGTCATGTCTTTGTATTTTCTATTCCTTTTCCCTGGGATGTTGTACCCTCATGGACCTAGACATCCTTTTCTAGGTGGCCTGGCAAATTTCTATTTCTTCCTCAAGAATTATCCCATCTGGAGGACAATTTTGGTCCATCCCCTTGCAGAATTAGGCTTTCCTAATTTTGGTCATCTCCATTAGAGATCCTAACAGGTATTGTAACTGTGCATCCAAATTTATTTCCCCCATTTTCACTTGAGGTCAGCGCCTATGCTTTATTTATCTTTATACTTCCAGTTCTTAGCCCAAGACCTTCCAGATAACAGTCTTTAGAAAAAGAAAAACATCTGTTGAATGAATTAATAGTCCTTACTTACGGTCTGAAGGAAGTGGTAAGATAATGATACACGTTAATAGCTATAAGAGAGAGAAACAAAATATAATTGTGAATCTTCTGAAGAATAGATTTAAATTCCTAGAAGAGCTTGGGAGTTGGTGGGAGTGGAGGAAGACCAAAGGAGTTGGTATTTGAGCTGGGTCTTGAAGCATGGGTAGAATTTCAATAAAGAGAAAAAGGGAGGGCAGAGCCTCAGGAAATGCTGGTTCAAATCTATCTAAGTTCCACAGGACACAGAAAAGACCTGCCATGTTAGTAATACCAATTTTTAATTTACAAGTAAACCTGCCTTAATTGATTTACGCTACTCTGTGGTATTACATGGAAAGTGGAAAACGAAGTGTGTTCTTTGCTACTTGCCTCTGGATGGCACTGGACTTGAGCATGATTTTAGATGTACTTTCAGTTTAAAGGATTAGCTGATTGTGTAAAGACTATCCTAGGCCCATATTTGTTCTCATTAGTTTCACCTTTGAAGGTTTGTGTCACTCTGTGGTTGTACAGGGTACTAGTGGTCCTTTGTTTTTAGAAGTTTGCTATTCCATAGACAGGGTGTAAATACGAAAACTTGCCTGCACTTTGAACAGGGCCACCATGTGTTCTAATGAGTAAAATGTAAAGGGTTTTGTTACGAGCCAAGGGGAAGTGCATTTAGAAACTCAGAGTTTAGAAACTTTTCTCTGTGGATATTCATTTTTAATTCTTTTAGTGCTAGGATGAGGTCCATTCATCTTTGTACACTTAATTGCATCTACTGCAACAAGTACTGCTGATTTCTACTAGTAACAGTAGCACTCATGGCTACTCAGTACTCAGTACTCAGTAGGTGAGTTTGTTTATCTTTAGGCCCATATTTAGTAAAACAAAATTTACCTAACCTCACCTACCAAATGGCACACCAAGGTTTTTTTGTTTTTTTAGTGAGAGTTGCTTAATCACAATATTTCATTTCCTGGAACTCATTTGTTGAAAAGAGATGCTGTTATTCAAATGGCTATTATGTAAAACTTTCAGAAATGGACCTGGAGTTTACCTGACACCATACACCATACTACAGTTGAAATACTCCAAGATGAACAAAGTAGTGTCCCAACCCACTAACACCTGACAGCTTAATAGGGGAATGAGGAGGTAGGGAATTTGATAAATGCAATACTTTTAGTGGAAACGTTTTGAGATTTCAAGTTAAAAATCTTAATCAGTATGTGTTGTTGAAGAAGGCTGAAATGCATGCTGTTAGTGACAAGATCTTTGCAGTGTTCCTCAAGTGACTATACCCAGCAGTGGAGCTGTTGCAGGAAGGGCTCGGTAGCCTTGGTTTTAATAGCTCAGTTAAAAGGGGAACTAAAGTCTCAGGATCTTGGAGACAGGATTCCCCACTTATGAGGGTGAATTTCGAGTGCTCTTAAGAGTGTCAACCAATTTCTGCCACACGTGACATGTGGGGCTGGGCTCCTGGTGCTCTTGGGGTCCCTGTATCACTCTAGCTGCAAGGAATAGAGGAGATGTTGTGTGATTTGCAAGATTCTTGCCCTTGATGCTATTGCCATTTTCTGCTTCCCGATCTTTTCTCACTAAATGACCTTAGATCTCAGTTAGTTATTATAATACATATCTTTATGGTATTGAAGGCCAATACATATTTTAACCTAGACTAGGAGAAGTCACAATTTTATTAAATAGTCTTTTAGGCCATTTTGGAATGATGGAAAGTAATGTGTATTCCAGGTAATGACAGACATTTAAATTTGAGTTTACTGTAAGATTACAAATCTATTACAATTAATCTAATTTAAAATCTGTTCTTTTCTCACTTAGGGATAGAGAGTTTTTAGAACATCTCTGTGTTCCTTTCTATTTGCCCGGATATAGTGTCACCAATTTCTATAAACCCAGTCAGAATTGCTGAGATTGTCTGCCAAGGAATAAAAAGATGACATCAGCATTATTTCAAAGTATAGAGCCACCTGCCCTTCTCTGCCCTTTTTGTAGTGGTTTCTGCCAAAATGAAACATTTAAAAGGAATGGAAGTGTCAACAACTGTAATTTGCTGTTTGTATTGATAATTGCAGTTAGCTTTCTTACAGTCACACTTAAAATTTTTATTTGGGGCATGTGTTTTATACTCAAGATGTTTTGTCATTGTAGTGTGTTAAAAATAAATGTTGAAGCTATTAAACTATCTTCTAAGGATATCTTTAAAAATCTTCAAAAATTGTTAAGTGGAGTCAAATTTATGCTTTGCCAGAATTTTTTATGTGTTAAACACATTTTTTTAACCTCTTCATGTCTGTATGTAAAGTTAGTTACACACATTACTCTCAATATTATTCTCTCCTGGAGATATAAATTCATAAGCAGCTTTTACATTTTAATGGATAGAATTTGTATGTATTTTTGCTTTTCCACTTTTTAATGAAATAAACTGAAGAAGAGAAACATAAAAATTAAATTGAATAATTTATTTTAAAGGTATTTAGTAGCTGAAAATGCAGCAATTAATTCTCTTTAGCAGTTAGCCTTTTAGGGACAAGTAATTTGCTGATTACCTCTAAAGACATAATTTTAAGAATTCCTAATGTCCACGTATCTTAATTTTCTAGTGGGATTAATTTATATAAAGTGATCTAGTAAATTGCCTAGCAGTGAAGTGTCAAAATAAGCAATTTTCTAAATATAATTCATCTTTTAGTGTTTTGTTTTCCAGCAGATAATTACTTAATAGGCATAATTTCAGCTGATGAATTTCAAGCATAACTTCTTTCAGCTATAATAACATATCTGAAAAAAGAAACTTTTTTTTATGTAGCATTCTTGAGATCATAACCCTTGTAAAATAATCTCTTAGGACACATGGAACTGATACATAAAAAGTATGAGTTCTTATTATATAACTAGTTTTCCTTTCGATTAAAATTGTAGGATTTTATGGGAAAAAAGTTAAGCAAATACTGTGACTGTTGTCTAAGATATTTGAAGACAAAACACAATTAAATTTACTATTATTTAAAATTACTTAAATATTTTATACTCCCTTTTATTTATTTATTTTTTTTTGGGCACACGGGCTTAGCTGCTCCACGGCATGTGGGATCTTCCTGGAGCAGGGATCGAACTCATGCCCTCTACATTGGCAGGCGGATTCCCAACCACTGCGCCACCTAGGAAGCCCCCTTTTTATTTTTAACATGAGTCAACATTGTAGAGAATTTCCTTTTTTCTTTTTAAGTTAGTGATTTGGAAGTTGTCATCAAATTAAGACTCTGAAGAATGGTATCTGCCAACTTTTCTGCCATTGTGGTAAATTTTTTGGTTTTATTGGTTTTCCAGTCCTACTATCCAAATCAATTTTTTATTTCTGTGAAGTTACCTTAATACTTGTTTATTCTGCTTATGTTCATTCCTGGATTTTTAACCATTTTGTATCTGCATTATCCAAGTAGCTGAAATCAAGACTCATCAATGCTGTGGAACAGTGCTGTACCATAGAACCTTTGGCAATAGTAGAAAAATCCAGCATGGTACCCACTAGCCACATGTGTCTATTATACACTTTAAATGTGACTAGTGCAACCAAGACAGTTTTTAACTTCTACTTAATGTTAATAAACTTAAATTTAAATAGCCACATGTGACTAGTGGATACTGTAATGGACAGTACAGTTTTTAAAAACTCCAGGACTTGTTATTTTGGTTTTATTTCTTTCACAGAAATGAAACAAGATTTATGATTTCAAGGTCATTGTGTAAGATTCACTACTATGAGCAAAGTCATTTATTCTCCAGAATAAAATATTAGCTTTATACTTAGGAGAGGAAAACATGGCAATATTATTCCTCAAAATTAGTGCAGCTGCAGGTTATTTTCACTTCTAATATAGAAAAACCGTGGAATTCCTCTACTAGAGTAGCATCTGTTGAGAAAGTGTATCACAGCTATTCTAATTTGGGGTGTTTTATTTTGTTTTAGGGAAAGTTGACAGAAGAAAAATAAAAATGAGATCTTATATTGTACTTTGCGTTTTTTTACATTTTTATGTGTTATGTCCTCGAAAGCTAGGGCCTAGAATTGGCATGATTCTTGGCTGTGAGGGGAAAATATTTCTCAGCATGAGAGACACTCTTATGGTTGAGATGGAGCTGGGGAAAGGATAACTGAAAGATTTTGTTGGGAAAAGGCAATTATAGGATTTAGCGACTGTTTGAATTCAGATTCCTAGGATGAAGAGTCAAAGAGAACTCCGTAAATCGGAGCCAGGGTTACTGGTGTTGTGTGGTGGTTTTATAACTTACAGAGGAAAGTGAGAAACGACTGGATTAGGGTAGGAGATTAGTTTTAAACATGTTGATTTTAAGGTTCCAATACGTCACAGGCAGTTCAAAATGCCCCAAAGCCAGACGGAAGGGCAGAGCAGAGCTAGCTCTGAGCTTGATAGCAAAGATGCAGCAGTCAGATGCTTCATTTTCATGTCACATGCCCTTCTCTCTTCTTTACACCCTCTGCCCTCCTCCCCGCAATGTAGTGATGCTCACACAATTCAGTAGAGTTTTGTTTATATCAAGAAGATGGAAGCCGTGGATGAGAACACTTACTTGAAAGAATGAATGTCAATGAAGGAAATGCAGGGAATGTCTAAGAAGAGTGTAGAGGTGGTCAAAGAGGTCAGTGGGTTGGGTGGTTCAGGGCTACGAGAGTTGCCTAGCAAGAGGCAAATCTGAGTTGTTCAGGGAGGTAAGAAGGCAGGTGATTGCAGAGGTAGCATCTCAGCTGGGATCTGAAGAGTGTGAGGAGCTGTTGTTCAGTGGATGTAAAGTTTCAAGCATGATATTGAGAGATGACAAAGTCCTAGGCATCTGTGATACAACACTGTGCTTATAGTCAACAATACTGTATTGTACACTTAATTTGTTAGGAAGGTAGACCTCATGTAATGTGTTTTTTACCGTAATTTTTTAATAGGGGAAAAAAATGAAAAAAAAGTCCTTGATTTTTTTTTCAGACTGTAATATGCGCAGACATTGAGACAACAATTCTTAAAATTGGCTGGTTTTTTTTTTTTTTTTCCTTTTCCTGAATTGCTTCTGTCTGGATTCACTCAATTTGGTTGAGAACATTTCTGCAATTACATTAAGGTGCTTAGTTATGGGATTGAGTAGGTGTGACCATCAGACCAATAACTCTGCAGAGCAGTCATTTAACATTGCAAAAAGGCGTTAAAATGCCTGAAGATGTGATTCAAAGAAAATCAGATGTAGTCTCGAGCAGCATTTCTGCAGATGGTGGAATCTTGCGCGATGGAGATGCCTGCACAGGCCTGTAGAGTAGCAGCCAGAGCCACGTATGGCTGTTGGGCACTTGAAAAGTGACCAATGTGGTTGAGCAACTGGATTTTGAACTTAATTTAATTTTAATTAATGTAAATGTAGTCACGTGGCTGCCATATAAAGCAACACAGGTCTGGAGACTTCAGAAAAGTGAATCAGGGCAGGAATAAAGTAGGAACCCACTCCTTGAGCATTTTGGATTTGAAATAAAAGCTGAGGAAAGGCATTACAAGGTATCACAGGAGACCAGAACTCCAGCTTATGGTTGTAAAGGGAATCTGTTGGATATGGTGTTATCCTATTTCTTTTGTGTTTTATTTCATCAACTTTAAAAACTTACAGAAATAGAAAGTAAATGGGGAATAAACTTTCAGTAAAATGAGTTTTAAGCAGAATTTATAAGCTGCCTTGATCATTAAAAAAAATTTTTTTTCATCTTTATATAAATGTACAAAGCAGTCAACTGAGACAATAGTAGAGTCCTCACCAGAAAGGATGCTTCTTTTACAGAAGCAGGAAGTAGGCTGATCTTTCAATAGTGACGCAATTTAAAAAATATAACCGAAGAAGGACACATGCTGGTATGACTTTAAAATGTTAGTTTTCCCTTCTCTTCAGTGTATAAATCCGTCTCTTAGGTGAGGCCTCATCATCTCTCCCCTGGGCTATAGCACTAGTTCCTGCTGGGGTTTGGTTTGGTTTTGTTTTGTTTTTTGGGTTTTTGTTTTGTTTTGTTTTGTTTGTAGTTTGGGGTTTTTTGGTTTTGGTTTTAGTTTTTGTCTTTGACCCAGGGACCACATCACTCCTGAAACTGTATTATTAAAAACGCAGATCTGATCCACAGCTCTGCTTAAGGAATTTTACCTCAAATATGCATACATTTAAAGTTTCAAACATGTTTTTGAAGCCTATTTTTCACTTTTGAAGTTTGTGGGTTAAGTGAACATTTTCTCAGCTAATGAAAATAAAATTGGTAAAACATTTCCATTAGCATATTGGTAGTATGCAATAAGAACTTTAAAGATTTATAACCTAAACCCCAGTAAATGTACATCTGGGAATCTTCCTAAAGAAACCATCTTAAATACCATAAAATGTGCCCCCAAGTCTCTTTATACAAAGATATTCATCATAGCACTATTTATAATAGTGAAAATGTACATAACTTTAGTGGGAAATGACTAGGTAAATGATAACTAATAAAATGATGTCTTCCTTTGTTACCTTGTATATGCATCTGCTATGGACGCTGTCACATAATATAGTTAATGCATTTTTGCCAGTCTACTCCTTTTTTGTGTCCCCACTGTGCCTAGCACGTTGTGAACACTCAGTGAATATTTGCTGAATAAATGAACAAATAAATTTGACACAAATGAAATCGTGTCAGTTACTTCTTATTAACTGGTTAAAATTAATAGATGTTATATTCTTTTAAGTGCAGCAGTGTGCAGTTCCATTTGTGATGAAAATATATTTCAGATTTCAACCTCTGCTATTCCAGAAAATATTTTTGTAGGCAAAATAACTATTTCAGACATGCAAAGGTAAATTCAGTTGATAAATATATTCAACTAATGATTTTTATAAAGAAATCATATTAGTAATAAATAATTCTCTATATCCAAAGTCCCTTTGTACACTTTTAGTTTATTTTTCTCCCTCTATATTTTCTCTGAATTTTATGTATTTTTTATGAATATAAATAAAAGCCTCCACTTATTGCCCTATTGTTATTTTTCCCCTCAAACCTGTAATTTGTCCTCACAATCAGTTCCTCTGACTGCTTTGTTTATTTGAAATGATCAGTTGTCAAGGAAATGCTTTTCACATACTGCTGCATTAGGCTATATTACATAGAGAGTATTTGAAATTTTATTTTCTATAATTTACTAAGGCTAGCAAAGGGAAGAAATCTGTTATTTTCTTTTAAATTATTTTTCTAGGTAAATCTAGATGGCTGATGCAGACAAGAAATACCAATATTAGAAATTCTAAATTATTCCTTTTTACATGGAATCCTCTAATGCACTTCACCAGCAGATTGAGATCTATTTGTCATCACTTCACAAATATAACCTAGATGCCTAGTTCTTCCTGAAACATTAGCAGTTTAAGATGATCATTATTTAAAGTATTTCTTTCAGCAGAACCCTGAAAATTGTTGAAGATTGTGTGCCAAGCTCCCGAGGGCAGGGACCATATCTGTTTTGTTCACCCTATATTTTGAGCCTATCACAGTATCTGATTAGGTTCGCAAAAACTTGTTGAATATCTGCCTGCTTCCTAATGAAGTAAGGCATTTAAATATCTCTTTTGTGTTTGGTAGACTCTTGGATTGTAAGGAACAAAAAAGATTCAGGTTACCTTGTGGAAAAAACAGAGGGAGGGGGAAGGGAGAGAAAGAAGAGATGATTAGCTTTTACTTTCTCTTGTGAATCTGTAGAAACTCCAGTAGTTTTCCCATGGAGGCTGGTATCTATTGATGCCTGTTCTGCTGCTGCTTCATTGTTTTCTCTTTGCCTCTGCTTCTGAGTGCTACTTTGTGTCTCTTCTCTGTCAGATTCCATTCCTTTCCTGTAACTCCAGTACTCTAGAATCTTACTGGTCCAGCCAGTTACCCTCAGCTCTGTCTGGGTAGAACTTTTTCATCAAGGCACTGGTGGGCTACAGATCAGCCCCTGTGTTGACTGGTCTGGTTAGCTGCAGCCAGGACACAAGGTCACGTGAAATAGTTATTGCCATCCTCAGATAGGAACCACCTAGAGCTACTTCCTCATTTTAGCAGTTTCCTGAAGAGGGCTTGGTGGCAAGCTTAATATTAACACTCCTTTCCAGCAGACATCTGTTCCCATGTTCTTCAGTTTCCCACTCAGTCTTCATAATATTTATAAACCATGGCACAGTCCCTATTTTTATGTTATGACTTCGGAGGGCTTCTATTTCAGAACTTTAGACTATTACTTTTTTATAGAAAATTAAGTGACCATTCCTCCCATCTCTTCTCCGGGTTAAGAAGGATTTCAAAGCCTGAGAGCCTCCCTCTAACTCTGCCTGCTCTTCATCATTCCCACAGAGAAGGAAGTTAGTCCCTGATTGAATTTTCCCGGCTTAGAGATAATTGTACTTGAATGCAGACACCAAAACAATTTAACAAAAAAATTTTAAAACTTTAAAAAAATAACACTCAGACATACCATTGGCAATCTAGCAGTTGTTAGTACTAAATAGAATAGCAGTGGAACAATAAGCATTGTTATAATCACCATTTCTTCGATTAAATCAACCCCTACTTCTCCAAGTTTCACAAGTTTTACATTTTTCTTGCTTAAACCTTCAAAACTTTGTATTAGATATGCTTATTCCTATTTTATTTGGAAAGAAAAATGCAAGTCAGATCATTGCTTTGGGGAGTTGTATGTAATCCTCTTAGAATTTAACCTTTCCTTTAGCTTTCAAATTTCGGTCTAGCAGTGTACTAGTAGATAGGACTTATTATGGAGGTTGGTGGTTTCTAGTCATGTCAAATATGGGCTAAAAAATCTATGGTGCTGTAGAGTATGGCTGAGGGAGATGACATTTGGGGAGGTGACTTTGTACCCAGCACTGTGGTAGGAGCTTGTCTGTCCCATTATCTTGTTCATACAGTGGCCCTATGGGTTGTTTTGTTTGTTTGTTTTATTGTTTGTTTCTTTGGAGGGATCTAAGACCTAACACTTAATCTGATTTTACATAATTCTATTTATTTACTCCATTTATTTTAATACCTTAGCAATCAATTTGCACCAGTTTAACTTTTCATAGAAAGTCATCATTAATACATAAAACTTTTCTTTTAAAAGCAGGATAAAAGAATCAGAGTATCTCAACCCTTGACAAGAGGACCAAGTGCCTTTATTCCAGAGAAGGAAGTAAGTTGATCTGTCTTAATAGACATAAAGTGTGATTAAAAAAATAACTTAATTGTGTCAAAGAAATATCTCCATTTTTTAATATGGAAGTAAACATGTCTTCCTCTTGTTTCTTATTTGTATGTCAGAAAACCACAGAGGTATTTTCTTTTCAACTTCACTCAAAAGATCATGTGTGTAATAATCTGCCTCCTTACTTTGGAGTTAGGTATTACTGCAAGGTTAGAAAAATATAAATTTTACCATATTTGATTTCAAATATAACTTCTGAACAAAGCTGCTAACGATAACTTAATATTATCGTGAAGGTTAAGGTTTTAAAATGGCTAATGTTTCATAGTGATTATAGGTTACATAAATGTTAAGAAAAGACATTCTGAAATGAAAAGGTGAGTTTCGCAACTAAACTTGTTGTAGAAAACATGATATTATGTCACGGTAGTTAATCTTTTCTTTTGGTTCCAAGTCTCTGATGGGACAGAATGTCACAGAATCTCCACTCCAAGCTGCACCTTTGATGAGGGTGGGGAGTCAAGATGGTAAATGCATCTTTTGAAAGGTTGTAAAATGACACAAAGGAGATTATAATCAATACAAGATTTGTGCACCTATTTAATGGGTATATATCTCTATGAAAGATCACAGCAATATTTAGGACCTGTAGATTCCTAGAAGCCTTTAAGTTATGCTTGGGCTAAGAAAAGTTTAAGGACCACTGATTGAGTTTTTCTCTGCTTCAAGGAGTTATTAATTCATATTAACTATGGTTATGTATACTGATTTCCTGTTGGCTGCAAAGATATTTATTTTAAAGCACCAGCATTATTCCTATATTGTTCATAAATTAGTCAACACATATTTATAGAGTACCTATTTTGTGTTAGGCATCCTTAAAAGAATGGATGAGTACAATTTGAATAATGATACATGCCAGGTCATTGCCAGAGTCAGCAGTTCTGTCTCATTCATTTTGCCTTTTTAGTGACTTTACCATTTACATAAACTCCAAAGTTAACAGTAATGTTTCAGGAGCTCAGTGACTATAGCTGATCTAAGTGGTGACCGTGCATTAGAGAAACTGCTGTGCTTGTCCTATTTCCCTCATAGAGCACAGGACTGCTCTTAGCGGAGTGATTGCCTCATATATATAAAGACTTCCTGAAACACAGCCATTTACACAGTATGTATTTGAAGATAATCTGGTTTAAAGAACCAACCACGGTTTTCAGGCCCTGTTGCATGATATGAATCTATTAATGTATTTTAGGCATCGGTTAAACAGAAGAATCTTCTGCTGAGAAACAAAACAAAAACAGCAAATATTCTATCCCTAATTATATGTAGTTTATCTTGATCTCATTATATTTTTAACTATCATCTTGGTTCCCCATAGTTGACAAAATGGGATGAAATGGGCAAATGGAAATACATTTGGTTTTATAATGAGCCAAAGTGGAATTGCCTCTTTTTTACACCATTGTAATTAACATTTCCTCGCAATTTACACTTTTCAAACATTACATTTCCTTCGGGATTAAATTTTCCTCAGTCAGTGTTCCTTTGTATAATTTGGACTTATTTTCAGAAGAGACTGGGAAGGCAGCCCTGAAAAGTAAACAGAATTTCTTAAGAGCAGTGTGGATCTTTGGAAAGACCATGAGTCTGGACTTCAGGAGATTAGATTCTAGACCAGGCTCTGCTATTAAATAGCTATATGAGCTTGAATTTTAATCTTGAGTCTGTTTCCTTATCTATAATAAGGGACACATTCTTCTTAAATCTAGAACTCTAATTCTAAAATACCAATAAATAGTGAACCAATCTAAGAAATACACATCTGATGTCCATTAATTCCCACAGAGCTGGGTCCTTCTAAGAGGTGCTAATAAGCTTTTAACACCTTCAGAGCCAATTCTTGGTATGATGCCCAAGCTGTCATTGTTTATAAAGCTATATGTAAATAATCTATTTTTGAGAAAGCCCTTTTGATTCTCTCCGATGCAGCATGTCCATTTTAATAACTTACCTTGTTTTTACTAATTAATATGATAGGCTCAAAAAATAGGTATTCTAGTGTACTTATTAATTTTTCAATTAACACTTTCCTACAAATTATCATATTTTTCTTTGTCCCTAAAAGGACTGCAGAAAGCTTTTTTTATGTTGAATAATGAAAACAAGCAAAGGATCAGACTGAAAGTACTTAAAATATAGTGATTAAGTATCTTCATAGGCTATTGAGATAAAATTGTAAATATACGTAATCAGATGCCAGGGCTTTTGCCTCCCCACAAATTGGTGTGACAATAGCCAGGCAAGCAGGCCCCGACAGTTTTGCCTTATGTGCCTGGCAAAGCAGATGGGAGCTTCTTTTCTCCAGTTTCATAGCTGTGTGTATAATGTTTGATAATTTGACATTTGTTGTTTAATAAATTGTGGTTCCAGAGCCAAAAATGAATGGTGCTTTCTTTTCCATTTCTGTTTCTAATATGAGCAACTACATAACTTCAGTGTCTGTTAATATCAAAAGAACATTCATTTTCTCCAGTCATGGCATAATGTATGTAAACCAAGTGTGTGTTTACAAAAATCATGATTTTGTTTTGTCTTTCTTGATTGGAAGGTTGTCCAAGCAAACACAGTGGATGAACGTACTAACTTTCTTGTGGAAGAATACTCTACATCCGGTCGCCTGGACAACATCACCCAGGTCATGAGTCTGCACACGCAGTATCTGGAGTCCTTCCTGAGGAGCCAGTTCTACATGCTGCGCATGGACGGCCCCCTTCCTCTACCGCACCGGCACTACATCGCCATCATGGTGCGCTGGTTTCCCAGTTTGCTGTGTTCACATAACACCGTACTCACTTCGTGCCTCTCCCTCCTAGTATTATATGCGTGTGCACAGCTAAGTATAATTAGATAGAAATCCCAAGTTCATTGGATACGTTTTGAATGCTTTAAGCCACTCAATGTACTGAATGTTTCTCATTTAATTATCAGTAAAGTCGTTTTCCATGTTTAATCTCTTATGATTAAGATAAAGATGCTTGTAGGGTCCAAAGTGATATCCGTAGTAGCCCACAAGTTTCGTTTTTGCTCCTGAGAGCTTTCTTTTATTATTAATATAAAACAGGTTGTTTGTGACATTTTAGTCATTCTGTACAAGATGAATATCACTAATTTGGCCAAATAAGAGGAAAGTATCCGCCAGCACCAAAGGAGACTCTGGATAAGAGAATTCTTAAGTGAACTATGACACTTCTAAGTTTAGTACTTGATACAAACTAGTTAGCTAGTCAGTGTTTGGGGAGGGGAGAGAATTGTAAATTGGGGTGATAGGCAGCAGGAGTAGGAAGGGTAGAAACAGTGCTGCAGTTGGACTGTTGCTGGAGAAAAGGACAGAACAAGAGCAAGATGCAAGTGCTGTATATTTGGAGAGGTTAGTGGAACAGCTGGGCTGGCAGAGTGAGCAGAGCCAGCCAAGAGTTCTTATCAAGTTTAATTTGTTTATGCTCTCACTGAAGTTTTAGACAAAAAAAAAAGGGGCTGCATCCTGTGTTTTATTAAATGATGAACTTGACTAAGGTTACTCAGCTTAAGGTTTTGATGACAGTAAGACCGAAAGCCAACTTAGAATGGTCACCAATGAAGAGAGAAATAAGATGTGGAAAACAGAATAAAACAATACTATTTAACTGAGAAGCAGCCCTGAGGAAATGAGAGGTGAAAAATCTGTTTTGCACGAATTTAGCAATTTATCAAGGCTGATTCTGGCTTGCATATGAAAGACAGGGTCAGTGAGTTTCAGTTTCATCCCAATAAGAGGATGGGCACAGATAAGGCTGATTCACAATAATTTCAAAGGGAGTAGAGAAATACTCAAATTAGCATCCATTCCGAATTGGTACAAGTTAATGAGATTTTATTGTGTTTTAAATAGAATGCAATTGATATCATTTACCATAATGAAGTGAACATATATTTCCTTAATGTAAATGGAAAATGGGTTCTAGGTTGACCTGTACCACTCCTGGATGAGGAAGTAATTGGCCTCATGTGACATTTGCTTATATATAAAGTATCAGCTTTATGTATTGATTCAGGAATCTCTGACAGCATTGTGATGAAAGTTTAGGAAGAGGATTCTGTAAGAAAAGAATTATTAGCTGTAAAAGTTAACTCTATCTAAATGACTGTCTTAGTAATAGTAGAATAAGACCATGCCATGACTATTTTATCCATTAACCTTTTTCTTTGTGTTTTAGGCTGCAGCTAGACATCAGTGTTCTTACTTAATAAACATGCATGTGGATGAATTTTTAAAGACAGGTGGTATTGCTGAGTGGTTGAATGGTTTGGAATATGTACCACAAAGACTGAAAAATCTTAATGAAATAAATAAGCTGTTAGCACACCGACCCTGGCTGATCACAAAAGAGCACATTCAGGTACTAAGTGTTTCTTTAGGGGAAAAAAAAATTTACTAATGATTCTCACTAAGAGTTAATTTTTTAGTTAAGTGTTTTGCTTCAAACTTAATTTTAAATACTTGCATATATTAGGAACTTGAAAAATAAAAAATAGTATATTAATGTGTGTAGAAAAGATAAATTTAGAAAGTCAGTGGGTTTAATTTAAACGTAAATGAATATTTCTCTTTAAGTAATCAGTAATTAGCTTGTACAAGTGCTATAGTGAGTAGCTATAAGAAAAGTTGATTTCTATTTTCAAGTAGTAGGTAGAACAAAGAAGAGGCACTAGCAGGATAAGATACCTGGGTTCCAATCCCTAACTCTCTTACCTGCAAGTTTGTGACCTTTAGTAAGTTAACTTCTGTGGGCCTTGGTAGTTTACCCTTCTATAAAATGAGGGGCCTAGATTAAATGAGTTCTAAACTGTTTTCTGGTTCTAACATTTCTTGATTTTAAGATTTTGAAAAAAATGATTTTGCAAATACAAAGAATTTGCCAACTGGTGTGTATATGTTTACATGCCTCTAGAAACTAGAACTTAGCTAAGAAAGAGAGCTGTGATGGACTGGCACACTTGCCCTTCAAAAGGAGCATCTGTGAAAGGCCTCCAGGGTGAGGTTGTATAATATGCCTAGCACTGTACTTGGCACTTGGTTCAGTAAGTAGGAGTCATCATCTAAATCATTATCAGTAGAAGCCTTAGATATTTAAAAATCTCTGGTGCTAATGCATAGAAATGTCCTTAGTTTTTGTTTTGTTTTGTTTTCCCTCATTTTGTTAGTTATTTGCCCAGTTAAACCAAACTTAGGTTTTGTCAATCTGTACACTCTCAGATTTTTATTATCTATTAGAGATTGTTTATCAAATACGAACAAAGCTATAGCAATTTGAATGTGTAAGGGAATGGAGATGTAGTTCTGGGCTACAGTATAGCCCATGCTTAATGATTAACAGAAGACAGTGGGGGGACTTCCCTTGTGTCCAGTGGTTAAGAATTGGTCTTGCAATGCAAGGGACGCTGGTTCAAACCCTGGTCAGGGAACTAAGATCCCACATGCCGCAGGGGAACTAAACCTACGCATCGCAACTACTGAGCCCGGCGCTGCAACTAAGACCTGACACAGCTAAAAAATAAAGAATTTAAAAAATAAATAAAGGAGATATAATTAAAAAAAAAAAAAGAAGACAGTGGGGTCTCATGAAAATCAAACTTTTCAAAAAGCTTGAAAAGCAGAGAAAAATGGATGTATACTCTGATTATATAATACTTATAAAAATAAAAGAAGATATGTAAAAGTTACATTACAATGGTAGAATATGATTGTTTTTCCTTTTTTTCCCTGAGCTTTTGTTGATATATTAAGTTTGTATGTAGTTGAATAATGGAGAGTAAAGTAAAAGCAGTTTTTTGGTTTGGGGTTTTAGCCGTGAAGTGAAACAAATGAAAGTTTTAGATTTGTGGTGGGGTAGGGAGTGGGGGGGCACAGAAGGACATACCCCCACACATCCACATCCACACACTGAGAAAGAGACAGACAGATAGATAGACAGAGACTGATGGGAGAGAATCCCTGATGGATTAATAACTGGAGTTGGTAGTGGAGGGATTTCTGTTTTTAATGGCTTCACTTATGTTTCCATCATTTATCTGGAGGATCCAATAAAATAGCATATAAAAAAGTGCTTTGATATTTTTTATGTCCTTTCAAATGTGAGGTAGTATTCTACAGTGTTTATCATCTGCTGTAGGTTCTTCCTCTGTCAGAAAAGGCATCTAAAAGATAACTAAAAGTTGACTTAATTAAAATTTTATGTGATTTTTAAGGTAGAGTCTCTACCTTAAAACCTTAAAATGAATGATTTTGCTAGAGAATCTTTAAAGTCCCTTCTAGCTTCAATCTTCTTGGATTCTCTAAAATACCTTATTAAAATAGCATAATACGTAAAAGTGCTTTGGAAGGAGACATTCCATTGTATGTATAAGGAATTTCAGAGAAGCCACAACATAATTCTGTTGTTAGGTTTGGTAGGTTTAATGTAACATTGTTTGACCAAAGTTGTATCTTTAATATAGGAAACATTTTTAAAGAGAATTTCAAGTATTATAAATGGACATGTGGAATTTTATAGATTTTCCATACTTTCTAAAATTCCTTTTTAGTATTCTATGAGTTTCACTTTGATTTGCTTTCTCATTTCAGAAACTTGTCAAAACTGGAGAAAATAATTGGTCTTTGCCTGAACTGGTACATGCTGTGGTCCTACTGGCACATTATCATGCTTTGGCAAGCTTTGTTTTTGGTAGTGGCATCAATCCAGAAAGAGATCCAGACATTTCCAACGGATTCAGGCTAATATCTGTCAACAATTTCTGTGTGTGTGATCTCGCTAATGACAACAACATAGAGAATGCATCCCTTACTGGCAGCAACTTTGGGGTTAGTTTTCTTAACCATCCTTCTTTCCTACTTTGCCTTTGAACTTGCTACATTAAAAATATCTAGAGAAATTATCTGATTAAACAGGATATTATATACTTGAAATATTTTGTATAATTTTTATTACTGTAAAAATTTAACCTGTACCTGAAGTTCTGAATTGTCTTAAGGAAGCTTTTAAAGCAAACAGATGTTATTACAAATCATAATGCTGCCTCAATTTTCAAAATAAGTGATAATATAATTTAATATATACCAAATTCTAGAATTCTAGATTAAATAAATCCATTCATATAAACTTTCTGTATTTATAGCTGAAGCAAAAACACTATACTTCTGGAAATGTTTAATTTTTGTCATATGATTTTCTTTGGAGTTACTGGAAAACCCACTTCGGAACTTAATAACTATGCTAGTGCCACAGTGCATAAGGTGACAGTGGGAGATGGAGACGTTTACTGGCACAGCTTTTAATACGAATAACACCCAATATTATCTTCTCCGGCTCCAGATTGTTGATTCTCTAAGTGAGCTAGAGGCCTTAATGGAAAGAATGAAAAGGCTTCAAGAAGAAAGGGAAGATGAAGAGGCATCTCAGGAAGAAATGACCACTCGCTTCGAGAAGGAAAAGAAAGAAAGTCTTTTTGTGGTCTCTGGAGATACTTTTCATTCATTTCCTCATTCAGGTGCTTTTTTATTTCACTGTCTTCGCCTTTTAGTTGTTCTCAGAACCCTGACAGACCACCTCCAGTATTTTCCATGTGGATATGTCCAAACGATGTTACTGCCACGCTCCTTTCATTTAGTTCTTCTTTACCTGGCCCTCACTGATGCCAGTGCATCCCCTTTTATGTTGGTGCCTCTTTAAATATATTTCAGATTCAGTTGAGAGGTACTTCAGTTTTGTAGTTCATAGTCTCTCCTGGATAAAATGTTATTCAAAGCAGACCAGTCGCTTATTAGATAGGAATATTTAATCCATCCTTCTTTTGTGATTTTTTTTTAACGATAAAGTAAAATTCTGTTTCAATAGGTGTAATTTGTAAGAAATATCTCTGCCATTTTTGTGGGTGGGGTGTGTGGGGGAGGATTGTTCTCTCACTGCTGCTTTTTTCCAGATTAGTTCTAAAATTACATTGCACTTGCATTTGCATTTCTTTGGAGAAACCTTTGGAATTTTATAAAACTATATTATTTAGGTCATTTTCTTAGATTGGATTTGGAGGAATTCATTTTATATTAAAAGCTAGGCTTCTTTGCTCTAGTCTTCAAAACACATTTTTTTCCCTGATACTCTGAGAGACTTTGAAATAGGAGGAAAACTTTTCAATTATGACTAAAAAAGATATTGAACACCACATAGTAAGTGTTATTAAAATAGCATCGACTCAATAGACTTTGAAAGCTTAAACCTCCAAAGTCATCAGTCTACATCAACGGTCCCCTCTGGCACCAGGGACGGGTTTCATGGAAGACAGTTTCTTCATGGATGGGCTGGGGGCAGGAGATACGAGCTATGGCGGGGGGGGGGAGGGGGGAGCTGGGGGGATGGTTTAGGTGGTAATGTGCGCGATGGGGAGTGGCAGATGAAGCTCCGCTGGCATGCCTGCCACTCACCTACTGCTGTGCGGCCTGGTTCCTCACAGGCCATGGACTGGTATTGGTCTGCAGCCCAGAGGTTGGGGCCCCTTGATCTACATAACATTTATTTTTAAAGTAGATCTCCATTGGTTTAAAAGAGGGCTTCAAAATGACTAGTCGTAAAGCTAGTCAGTCTCATAAATCCTGAGGGTGATTGGTTTGGCTATGACTTGTTTGTTAAATATGGCTCTCAGAAGTTTTACCCGGAAGAACAAGAACCCCTTTTATCATTTCCCCAATGATTTTTTTTTTTATGAAAGATTTTATCTACCAAATTGAGTATATTTAGTAATGATTTCTCAGAGCTTCTAACCAGCAGGAAATCCCAGATATAAAGAAGCTGATTGTTTTGGTTATTGATTTACTACTCCTACTACATTTACTGTACCCCATGTAATCTCAGCAAGGCGGTAGGTACTAAGGTTTCCAGGCTAAATAAGACATGATTCTTGCCCTCTGGGGGCTCTCATCGCTAGTGGGAAAGAAAGAAAGAATCACAATACATGGCAGAATGTGAAGGGTATATGGACCTAGTCATGGCAGGGGAGGAGTGTGGACAGAAGGGGTCCTAGAGGAGGACATCCTGCAGCTGCTTGGCTCAAAGCTCAGTCTTAGAGACATGAGTGCAAGGGAGTCAGATGGTGGCTGGGGAGATGGGGGGGTTGGTGGTCAACAGCATACCTACCTGAGCCAGGGCACGGTGGTAAGGAAACGGGATGGTGGGTGCAGGAGCAAGTGGTCCTGTGTTAGGACCTAACTCATGAGATAGGTAATGTGAAGAGGAAGCTGGTTAAGTCGATAGAGGCCTTATCATGATGACCTTTCTAACCTTAAAGAGCACGTAACCTGCCGTATGTTGGACATGTTGAGTGACAATGTCTACGAAGCCTGCAATCTGGAGACGTCTAATACAGTGCTTCTCAAACTTTAATGTGCGCGTGAGTCACTGAGGAATCCTGTTGAAATGCAGATTTGTATCTGGTCCTTCTGGGCCAGGACCTGAGAAACCTATCATGTCTCCAAGTGATGCCCATGCTGCTGGTCAGCAAACCACACTTGGAGCAGCAAGGGTTGACCAGAGAGGGTTTTAAGCTCAAGATAAAGACAGCTTTTGGAAGTTGTCAGCCTATGTTTGGGATTTAAAATCAAAAAAGTTGTTTATAAAAAATCATCCATGGAAAACAAATGGGGCAAAGGAAAGCAATGAGCCTAGGATGAACCTTCTAGATAAACCAGTATTTTGAAATGTAATTGTATTAAGGTTAGTAATATCTATTTGCTTTCAGACATTAATTTTTGTGTGAAAATTTTTAATACACATCTCTTTATAACTGAAAGAGTAAGTAGACAAAAATCCAGAAAAAGAGAGTATTTAAACTTATTTAGCACACTTTAGCTAATTGACATATATAAAACACTATACTCCAAACTGCAGCATTTACCATTATTTTCAAGTGCACATAGAAAATTTCTCGATATCAACCATATGCTGTTAATAAAACAAGTATCAACAAATTTTAAGAGATGAAAATTACATGGAGTGTAACTTTTGACTATAATGGAAGTAAGCTAGAAATCAGTAACAGAAAAAACTAGAAACTTCTCAAATGTTTAGAAATTAAGCAGTATATTTCCCAATAGCACAGAGTGAAAGAAGTTACAGTGGAAATTAGAAAATACCTGGAGCTGAATAGCAGTGAAACATGGCATAGACATTAATTTTTCAAAGCTCCTCTAAGACCACTAGAGCTTAAAGGACATATAAATGTTTTATTTCTTTTAGGTTTTTTTTTTTTTAATATTGCAAATATATTTTAGAATCCCAGTCTTTACCTTCTTGGACCCTTAAGCAAGGACTTCTAGCTTCTATAGTGAATTTTGACCAGCAAGTCTTAGACCCTAGCCAAAAATTATGTTCTGATTTTAACAGAAGAGGCTGTATCATTTATAAATTATTCAAGGAAATAAATCATTTCATTATTAACTCTTCACCATTCCCAGTACTAAATTTGCTGGTCACACAAAGTTAAACAGAAAAATGACTCAGTATGTGGCTGAGTTATTTTTATAGACTTAGCATGTTTTAAAATGGAAATAGAAATTTATTTTTCCTTATAACAAGTTTCTTGGTCTGATCAGTGCGATAAAAGCATTTCAGATTCCATGTAGAGATTCTAAGAATAGTTTTTCAAACCTTTTGAAGAAAATAAACGTTTAAAGTGTTCTACAAGGGGAGTATTCTGTAGCTTGGTAACAGTTAACTAGCTTTTATTGTTTTTTGTTTTTTTTCAAGTTAGAATGGTGTTCCATTACTGTACCCTAGCATTTTCTGTAGTATATTAGTAGCCACCTCTTAGGAACAGCAGAATGCGGATAATGTGTAAAATATTATTTTGAGTCCAGAGTTTGAAATATTTGTTTAATTAAAATTAGAGTTTTAGATTTGTCGATCAGAGTATTAATTTTAACTCCTTTTTTTAAAAAAATTTAACTTCTTAAGGTAAATTTAGGAAAAAAATATTTGTAGTTTGAGAGAACTTTGTACATTTCCTTCTATGGACAAAACTGTCTAGAAACCAGGTCTTGATTGACTCCTAATTTGAAAATGAATAGATGGATATTATTTGTAGGATAAATTCTATCTTATTCGGTTTTACTCTTTATTGTTTATTTTTAAATGTTTAAAGTTCCTGTGACAACTTAAAAATATATATGAGCAAAACAAAAGCTAACAGCAAAGTCAAAGGAACCAGCTGTATAAAAGCTCCGGGATCAATGTCCACCAAAAGAGACTACCTGGTTGTACAGTGTGGGGGGAAAGAGCACTGTTTCATAGAACTTTTTTTTATCACTCACTAGTCTTGGTTTAACCCACAAGAGTCCTAGTTTTCATAGCAGCCTCAGTAATTGCTACTACATTTTACATTTTTGGCTTCATTTATATTTATTATGTGATGGACTGAATTAAGGAAAGCATAACCTCGTCCACACATGTTAAGAGATAATGCATTGAAAACACCATTTTTTACGTGTTTCTGTTTATCTGAACAGAGGCTGGAGCACGAGGAGACAGTGCAGTGGTGGTGGGGTTGGGCGGGAAGAAGCCTGAGCTTTCTCTTTGGAGAACTGAAAGTCACCTAAAAGCTTGAGACCGGTTTATGTAGTTTAATGTTTACAAGTTTCCCACATCATCTTAAACTAACCCACACTGTATTTGTTACTGACACTTAGTACTGATAATGGTATTAGTAACTTGCAGTTACTTTATTTCTTAAGTGTATATTTCTTTTCATGTCAATGAAAAAGAAAAAATAGATATTAAGTACATAGCATAATACCTTGTGTATTGTAAGGACTCAACAAATGCTAGTTTCTTTTTTTTATGCGTAATAAAGAAGTTACATAAGTTACATTTAAAAAAAAGAATTTTAATAAGCTATTTCCTACGTTGGATAGCCTGGGCACTTGAGCTTTCCTGCCTATATTAAGCACCCTAATTAGTCCATGCCGGGGAACTAAGGAAAGGTCAAAACTCATGAGAAAAGAATAATTGCTAGGATTTTCATGAAATAACAAAGATTTAAGGTAATTCAGGTACTACTAGGCTATTAGGTCTTTCAGGTGAATTACTATAATTGCACTTATTTTAATCTTCTCAACACTGTCCACTTAGGAATTATAACTCTTTATTATGCTACAAAATTGTTTTATTAACTCCTTATTTAATATTTATTTCTTTATTAAATGTTAAAATGTATTTAATATTAATTAAAACACTTAGGAAAATATTGTTCTTTATGTGGAAGGGACTAGTCTTTTATTTTGAAAAATATATGTTCATTTTTGAGAGTAGAAGGTGGTAAATAAAGGTTGTTGATTCCCTTTGGGTGGTTGAAATCAGAAAAAAAAATTATAAAGACAGACTAACCTAGATAAAATAAGTTAAAAAAGAATTATTGGATTTCCCTGGTGGCGCAGTGGTTAAGAATCCTCCTGCCAATGCAGGAGACATGGGTTCGATCCCTGGGCCAGGAAGATCCCACATGCTGTGGAGCAACTAAGCTCATGACCCACAACTACTGAGCCCATGCGCCGCAACTACTGAAGCCCGAGTGTCTAGAGTCTGTGCTCTGCAACAAGAGAAGCCACTGCAATGAAAAGCCCGTGGACTGCAACAAAGAGTAGCCCCCGCTTGCCACATCTAGAGAAAGCCTGCGTGCAGCAACAAAGACCCCACATAGCCAATAAATAAAGTTATTAAAAAAAATTATCTTCTCAGCCATGAAAAGGAATGAAATCAAGTTATTTGTAGTGAGGTGGATGGACCTAGAGTCTGTCATACAGAGTGAAGTAAGTCAGAAAGAGAAAAATACTGTATGCTAAAGCATATATGTGGAATCTAGAAAAACAGTCCTGATGAATTTAGTGGCAGGGCAAAAATAAAGACAGAGATGCAGAGAACGGACTTGAAGACATAGTGGGGGAAGGAGAGGCTGGGACAAAGTAAGAGAGTAGCACTGACATATATATACTACCAAATGTAAAATGTATGGCTAGTGGGAAGCTGCTGCAGAGCACAGGGAGATCAACTCGATGTTTGGTGATGACCTAAAGGGGTGGGATAGTGAGGGTAGGAGGGAGGCTCAAGAGGGAGGGGAGATGGGGATATATGTATAAATAGAACAGATTCACTTTGTTGTACAGCAGAAATTAACACAAATTGTAAAGCAATTATACTCCAATAAGGATCTAAAAAAAAAATAGAATTAGCTTTAAACCAAATTAACATGCATTGGACATTTACAGTTTTTCAGAGGTAAATTTTTAATATTATCAAGTATGTAGATGTCAGCTGTCTTAAAAATATTATTAAAATCTTCTGTCTTTCTGAATGTCATTTTGATAATATTCTAATCGTAGTCTCAGAAGCACATTGTTTACTTCATATATGTTGTATACCTTTTGGTTTTCATGTACACAGAAAAGTACACATATCTTAGGTGTAAAACTTAATGAACTTTACACACAAACTGATCCTTCCTGTTAACTAGCATCCAGATCAACTGAGAGAATAATAGTGGTACCCAAAAGTCTGCTTTCCTCCCTTCTGTGGCCCTTACCAGTTCTTCTCCCTGGATGCCTCTTTGTAAGCTAAGAATGAACTCTACTGAACTAATTTTCACAGTGAATACATCCAGATGAAACACCATCTAATTTTAACAAAATTCAGCTTCATATTAAACTCAATTTAGGTGGTCTTTCACCCTCATCCCTTCTCTTTCCCCACATCCTACTTTATCCCCTGGAGAGATCAAAAAAAATTTTAAGCTTTATATTCAAAAGCCTGTGCTATCTTCCTTTTCTAAATAAGTAAAACAGATGTGTTGATCCTTGGCTGCTACTATTTAGATATTTCAATTTAGCCAATTTTTTGCCTAGATAACTACAGCTAAATGTTAGTATTGTCAGTATTTGGTAATGAAATCATATTCAGAACTTCAACTAAAGATATTTTATGTGAATTTAAGCCATGTAGTCAGTATTGTCACTTTGGACATCCATGAGAAAGCTAAAGTGAAAAAGTGGAGGAACGTGAAGCTGATTCATTGTTCTAACTCCGTATGGTTTCCTTAACACGAGATTGTTTATTATTGTCCTTAGATTTTGAGGATGACATGATTATAACATCTGATGTCTCCCGATATATCGAAGACCCTGGTTTTGGGTATGAAGACTTTGCCAGACGAGGAGAGGAGCATTTGCCAACATTCCGAGCTCAGGTATTAGACGCCTTTAATTCAGAGAAACAAGAGATACTGTCATTTTAATTGTGAAATGCTGAAATGTAAATAAATTCACTTCTCAATAAATTAATAGGGCATTTTGATAGACTCTGTAAATGTCTTTATTTAACCTAGTTTTCGGCCTTGTCTAACTTGATGTCCCAGTTGATAGGTTATTACTTCAACATTAACCCCCTTGGAAAGCAAAAGGAAACTGCTTTTATTCAGTTACTTGCACTATTACATGATAGTTGTATAATGTTCATTTTTTGGAGAGGAGCAGGGAGGAAATCGAGTGATATGCTCACATTTATAATAAAAAGTCATTTTGTAATAAGATCATACATCAGTAGTTATGGGCTTAAGGGCCACCCCCTCCCCACTCCTAGAAAAGAGTCACAGGAGTGATGTGGCTCGTAAAGAGAGGATAAGTGTGAATGAAGACAGACTCCTCTGCACTTGTTTCAGGTGATCTGCTAACTGCCCGGGCCCCTGAGTAGGTTTCGTCACATAGGAATATTCCAAGGTTTTTCTGGGGTCCTTCCAAATGAGGGCATAGTTTGCATAGTACTTGACCAGAGGAGGTATCCAGAGTTTATCACCAACACGCCAAACCCTGGACCCGCTAAGGAAACAGCACAGCACTCCCATCTATGAACTGAGGTGAAGTGTTCTTGGTAAAGCTACAAACTTGGAATTAGTGAAAGAATTAAAGACTTTGAAATATCTCCACTTCCTTGCTTCAGTGGTTATTCTTAACAAAAACATAGACTATAAATGGAGAGTGGCCATTTTGTAATTGGATACATTTTGTGTTTTTAGGACTATACCTGGGAAAATCATGGGTTCTCCCTGGTGAACAGACTTTATTCTGACATTGGACATCTTCTTGACGAGAAGTTCCGCATGGTCTACAATCTCACCTATAACACTATGGCCACCCATGAGGATGTTGACACAGCCATGCTGCACAGAGCTTTATTTAACTACGTTCACTGTATGTTTGGAATCAGGTATGGTCATCGTGGAGACAGTTTTATACGTTTCTAAGTGAAAATTCTGACATGAGTCTGACTTCTCTTAGTTGAGGAATATATGCTTCTGGGGAGAAAATATTACATGTGGGCATCTGATTTTTAAAAATTAATTCTATTTTATAGAAAAGCATTTTTCTTTGTTTAACTGTTATGAATCTTAATGTACACATATAAATATAGTAGTTAGAATTTACTAAGGAGGGAAAACAACATCAGTAATCCTTGGGGATAGGAGAGAATCACTCAATTTGAGAATCCTTCCTGGAAGAACTGGACCTTTAAAAAACATATTATGTGCCTTTAGATAGCTGTAATAAGTGCTGGTTGGTTGCTTTGTTGGTTGGTTGGTTGGTTCATTTTTGGAGGAATGCTAATTAGGGTATAAATAAAACTAGGGTAGAGTCCACCCTCATAAAGCTCACATAAGCTCAGATAAGTACACTGAAACAAAACTGTAAGTCAGTATAAATTAGTGGACTCTAAATTTAGAAAATTAGAATTGAGAGGACAGGGAGTGAGTGAGTGAATGAGACTGAATGGTCTAATCAGGAAAGCTCTTTTGGAGAACATCCTTTTTGAGCTGGGTTTTGAAGACTTATGGAAAGGAATTTGCAGAAAGAGAAAATCCCCAGTTATGAATACATTCAGTTGACTCTATACTACATCCCATCTGGTGTAGTATCAGAAAGCCTTCATGGAATGGAATTAGAATTCAATTTGTTAAGTGAAGTGGTTTCTAGAACTTTAACTGAAAAAATCCCAAATTTCCTGAAAAATCAACTAATAATGAAATATTCTACCTAAAGGACACTATTATAATGGTAAATAATAAATCTGCTATTTGCCCATTTACTATTCTAGAAAGAATCATCACACTTTAAAACAGATATTATAGGAACCTAATTAAGAAAAATAAACACTAGTAGATTTTAATTCAATTGTGATAAATATTTGTTATATTCAAGACAATAAATAACAAATATTATGGTGATTATATTTCTTTGTTGGATGCTACTAAATAAAGTTTATATAAAATCCCGGAGGCTTTTTTTTTTTAAACTAAGCATTATATTTGGGTTAGAAAGTGACAGAAAATATAGAAATCCCACAAGGTCCCACTACTGCATTTACCCTTGTATCTGCTCCTGTGCCCATTTGCTCTGCTCTTCTCTCATATTATGGATGGACTGTCTATGCTCCTACGCTCTTGGGCTTAGAATCCCATCTCCTCTCATCTTCTAAAGATCCCTGTTCTAGCAATTCTCCCTTCTCCCTCCTGCGTGATCAATTTTACTCTCTTAATCAGATCTTTCCCATCAGTATATAAAGTAAATAATAGGCTATTATTTCTCGCATCATCTCAAAAAAAAAAAATCCTTTCTTCATCCTTCTTTTCCCTCTGGCTGTCACCTTATGTTTCTGCTCCCATGCACAGCAAATCTCTTTGAAAAAATTTTGTATGTCTACTGTCACCATCTTTTCATCTCCCATTCTCTCATGAAGTGACTGCAGTATCAGGCTTTTGCTCCTATTACGTCAACAGAACGGCTCTCACTGAGGTTGTCCGTGACCTCTGCACAGCTCCTTGCTATGTCAGTCCTCAGCAGCATCTTCTTTGACTTGTCAGTAGCATTGAACACAATTGATTATTCTCTCTTCCTTGAAATGGGAAGCCCTAGACAGCTGCGTTAGGGCTGAAATGTCAGCCTCTCAGAGAAGGCTTCCTGCCCACTCTATCTAAAATCACAACTCCCCCCCACCCCCCAGCCTTCAGTTGCATTTTATCTCCATAGCAGTTATCATCATCTGATATAATATATGGTTTTCTTTCTCATTTCTTTCTTTTTTCTCCAATAGAATTTAAATTCCATGAGGCCAGTGATTTTTGTCTGTTTTGTTGATTTGTGTCTCACAGGTGCCTAGAGGAGTGACATGGAAAGGACATGGCACACAGTAGGCACTCAGTAAATATTTGTTAGGTGAATTAATGAATGAGCTTTGGGTATTTAATTGCTAGATAATTATTGTGTCTTGGTATAGTTTTAAAAATCAGAAATTTGGATTCTGTCATTCTAAAGCTTGCTGTCACATTGCTCATAGGTATGATGACTATGATTATGGAGAAGTTAATCAATTACTTGAACGAAGCCTGAAGGTTTACATTAAGACAGTGACCTGCTACCCTGAGAGGACTACCAAGCGCATGTATGATAGTTACTGGCGTCAGTTCAAACACTCAGAAAAGGTGTGTTTCATGACTGAATCTTTTACCATAGACAGATATTCAATGTAAGAAGTACTGATTATGAAAAAATTAGACATGAAAATTTTAATAAATTAGCATCATCAAAGAAATGGAAGTGGCCTCATCTGGACATCTGTTTTTCTTTCAATGATTTTAAATTCAGGTTTATTGAATATTAACTAAATTTTGGTTATCTGTCTTGGTTATGTGTCCAATGTGGTGTATGTAGTAAAAGTTTAGCACTGGCCTTTGAAAGATTGGATCTGAATATTGATATTTTAGAAGTACATTTGGGAAACTGTCTACCATTCTATTAGTAAAAATCTAACCTCCTTCAGAGATGTTGTATTAGGTGTAATTGTATCTTGGCCCAGAAGGCATATCCATTTAGAGATTTTCACTCTAGTCATTATAGTTAGCCTATTAGAATAAGAGTTTCTCGTTTCAACTTGGTAATTTGGTACTTTGACAATTTAATGCAGGACCTTTGAGCCAAATATATTATTATATGAGGATATTTCTTTGGATTGAAATATATAGGAATCCTTATTTAAGACCTAATAAATGTTAAGGATCTTTACCAACATACTAAAATAAGTATGGCTTTAAATCACAGGTCTTTTGACCCTTAAGTCCAAGAATCTTCCATTTATACCGCAGTTTCTAAGTTTGAGAGTAAGAAAACCTTTTTAGGGTCCTAATATTCACTCAGTAACTGTATGACTTTGATGGGAACGTTGTGACATCAATCCCTGGCAGACTTTCCTGAAGTCTTAGAGCCGATCACACATCAGATAAAGACCCATTTATTTATCCAGCATCTCTCCTTGATGGATTTTGTGCTCTGCTTATGTGTTTGCATTAGATTTGCTCCCTTTACTGGGTGGTACTTAGAAATTCTCCTCACCCATCAAGAGAATAGATCCAACAATATATTTAAGCTATAGAAAGATATCAAAATAATCTAAATACACACAACATATTTCTTTGTACAAAATTTTGAAAATATGTATTTATTTTCACCTATCAAATGAGATGTATCCCCCCCCCAAAAAAGTTAGCTGCTTGTTCACAGCTGTATCTAAAAGACTCTAGGCAAGCTATGCATATCTGAATACCAGACACTAATTCCAAACTGCTTTAAGCTTCAGATTTTCACTTTAATATCTCCCAAATACAAGCATACCTCAGAGGTATTACGGGTTTGGTTCCAGACCACTATAACAAAGTAAATAGCACAATAAAGGGAGTCACATGAAATTTTGATTTTTCAGTGCACATGAAAGTTATGTTTACACTATATTGTGGTTTATTAAGTGTATAATATCATTATGTCTTAAAAAATAGTGTACATACCTTAATTAAAAAATGCTTTATTGCTAAAAAATGCTAACCACCATTTGAACCTTCAGAGTCATAGTCTTTTTGCTGGTAGAGGGTTTGAAATGTTGTAAGGATTCCCAGATGTGACACAGAGACACGAAGAGAGCATATGCTGTTGGAAAATGATGCCAATAGACTTGCTTGGTGCAGGGTTGCCACAAACCTTCCATTTGTAAAAAACACAGTATCTGTAAAGTGCAATAAAGCAAAGCAGGATAAAAGAAGGTATGCCTGTAAACAGTAAGAAATGTTTTTAAAAGCTTTCCAAGGAATAAGCATAGGCTCTAAGAAATGTTGGGCTAATATATATATAATATATATATATATATATATATTATATATATATAAAATTTTACAACTGGAAGAAAGTATAACTTGTAGGAAAATTGTGATCTGTAAAAATTAGTTTGATTTTATAACATAACCCAAAAGATTGATTGGCTTTACATAACATCTATCCTGACAAAATTATTGGACTTTTTAAGACTTTAGGGGTCATTTTCACTGCTCACGTTTTCTTATAAACACAGTTTTCTTATGAGTATTACACCATGCACACACATAAATATGCCCAGATGTGTGTGTGTTTGTATATGTGTCTATATAATACCCATGAAAAACATTTGTGAATGTCTGATATTTGAAAAAAATTAAAGTTTTTCCAGTTGTTTAGAATGGTCACTAAACTGGTAACACTTTCCTTTCTAGGTTCATGTGAATTTACTTCTAATGGAAGCACGGATGCAAGCTGAGCTCCTCTATGCTCTTCGTGCCATAACTCGGCATTTGACCTGAAGCATCACCCAGGGAAGATGTCACATATGTGTAAAGACCTTTCCACATAGGATATACATCAGAAGCTGTTTGTGATGTAGCATCAAACATTATTCAATTCTCTAGTGTCAAAGTTTTAGCCGTTTTTTGGGGGGCGGCTGTAATGTGCAATGATGTATTTTCTCTTTCTTGATGCTTAACGTGACTAACCATTGCAAAAATAATACTGAGGAGCACTACTTGGCATTGTTTATAGTTGGATTTTTGGATACTGATCATAAATCATGAACCTGGTTTGTTAACGCTTAACTTCAGTGCTTTGGGGTTTGTGTGTATGTGTATTTTTGTTCTTTCCTTTTTTTTTTTTTTTTTTTAAAAAGGAAAAGCGCTTACAATCTGCTTGAGCAATTGTTTTTCAGATATTGGAACTCAGCAATGAATGACCTCCTCTGGCCATTCTAGAATTTTAACGTTGTGTCCTAAATCTGGTGGAGGAGAAGCACGCGCTGTTGAACTAAGCTGCTCACAGGACACTCGTCTGTGTCCCCAGGAGATTATTTGTCAGGCACTGTTTATGTTTTTTTGTTTATTTGTTTTTGTTTTTTTCTTTTTTACTGCTATTGGCGATAACATGAAATGTGATACAGCCATTGTCCATAATTTAATGTGAAATTGATCATGATGAATTCTATAGCATGCTACTGAAATGCCAAATTCAGCTAGTTTCATTCTCTTCTGAAACAGAAGTTTGCGTTCTCCATATCAGATAGACACATGAAAAGTGGACTTATGCACAATCCTTTCCATCACTGACAGTGATCCTCAGTCATCAGAAGTAATCAGTGCTCACACAGCTGCTTATATAGTTCATGTAGTTGGCACATATAAACATGTACCCACACAAGACTGACCAAAAATTTTCTTTGCACATTTTTCTTTTCTCATAGTGTTTTCTATATTGCAGTAAGCAGAGGAAGGTTAATATACCTATATTTTTTTTCCTGTTAGGCTTTTAGAACTTATTTTCCATGGTTTTTCTTGTGATAGGCTAAACAGTTTATTATTCGAAGGTAAACATTGTGTTTCTATGCATTAATGTCATTGAACAACAACAACAAAAGAGTGCAATATGTTAAAGAAAAATACTCAACGAACTCGCCCCCTGTTATGTCACTGCAGAAGTGTCCTTTTAACACAGAGCAGGAAAGAAATTGGTTCAGATTTCTTTATCGCACAAGGCTTCTGCCTTCCTGGGGTCGAACAGTGTTCCTTTCACAATGCCAAAGCATCCCCTTCCCCAGGAAAATCTCTTTGGACAACTGGTTAAAAAAAGATCTCAAGTCTTAAGGGAGGAAAAAGCATCCCCAGAGTCACACTTTTGCATTGGTTTATGTCGCTTGATTAGACTATCTTTACAGAGCACAACATTATGTGTTTATAGCTTTAATTTGTATTATGTTAATGAACCAGTGAAGTGCCTAAAGAGATGCTTACAGCTATCCAGTAGGACACGACTGCACTGCTTAAACACTTTTTGGTTAACTAAGGGTGACTTGAATTTTACACAAACATGCTAATTTTTTAAAACAGATCCATTTTTTCATAGTGAATAAGAGAGTTAAAATTTTCCATTAGCGTTCCCACAAAGACTTCATTTTAGACTGACTGACTTGTTATCTAGGACTTACTTTTTTTCTCTCATGAAAGAATTGTGGACTCGTTTTCTGTTCAGTCATTTTCCCCTTCCGTTTATCATCCTTTTCTGGTACAATCCATTAGGCTGCTTTCTTTTAGGCTTTGTTCTAGATAAGAAGATAGAAAGGTGACTGTAAACCTATGAATATAAGATAGTTCTGCATATTTAGATTCCAAGATTTTGTTCGAAATCTTCCATGTGAGGAAAAAAATCGCTAATATTTTTTAAGACAGGGTGGTTTATTTAAAGAGATTATTCAAAGAACTTGTGCCAGATCTAGTCTGTTTTGTCTACTGCATATACCATATGTTGATTTTACTACATATCACATTGTATAGATGTGTATTAACTACAAAGAAAGTATTTAGGAGAATGGCAAATCATGAATGACAACATGCATGTCCATTTGACTTCCCTAATTTTAAAACTTTCAAGTTGAGGCTATCCTTTGCTCTTGACATTTTTTTCCTTTTTATTAGAATTCTTTCAGTTACTATCCCCATGTTTTTGTGCAGGTGACCTGTATTACAGGATGAAAAATGATTTTTATATATTGAAAAGGAGGAGAAGTTCTCACAGAACATCATATGAGCTTTAGACCAAAATGGGAACCAAGGTTTAAGTAACTAAAATGGCCACTTAGTTTTTGTTTTTGTGTTTTTCTCCCCCAGAAATGTAAGTAGTTGGAGTTTGGGTTATGGAAATATTAGTGCCTTTACTAGATCTCTTTCCTAGCAAGGTTTCTTTTTAGCTCAGCATCGATCTGTCTCATACTAATCAGGAAAATCAGTTGACTTGGAACTATAATCAAAAGCAAAACAATATATTTATAAACCTCACTGAATCAGCCTAGAAAAATTGACTTTGAAGGTGCCAATGCACCTGCCAAGATGCAGCACGCACAGCCTTCCAGGTTGTAAAATCCATTGTACAGTGAGTGTGCTGTGAACTTCAGCTAATGCAAACTTGAAATTCTGATGCGGTTTTCCAGGGTGGTATTTTTTCAGAGTATTGAATTTACTATGTAGTAATTTATAGTATAGCTTTTTATATTAAAATGTGATATTTTTAAAAGAGATATCTGGTTCAATTGGTGTAATGATGTGACTATACGATCTGCTAACCTACCCCTTGGGCTCACATTGTGCCAAACTGAAATGTGCAGGTGTACGTGAAAAAAAGCACATGTGAATGTGAAGTCTCTAACTCCGTTGCTTGTTATTTTCAAATTAGTCTAATAATCCACTGATGTATATGCTTAAAGGATATCCATTTCCTTTTGAATTTCAAGTTTTCCCACTTCAGTTATAATTCTCAATTTGTCAGATCACCTTAAGAAAATCCAAATACTCTCCTCTCTGAAAGTAAATCTTGAACCCAAACCCTTGACTGCGGGAGGGGCCAGGCAGGTGCCTCCTTGGAGCCTTCAGATTAGGCTTCCTCAGATGGACTTGTGATCATTAGAGGCAAACAGGCTTTTGAGATGGGACAACTTATTATTTCTTCCCCTTTTTGAACTAAGGATACTGTCTCAATCTCAGGAAGAATCTTTGTCCCATTTGGGGTACTTTTTAAATAAAGAGTGGCTATTGTGGAATCTGGGGCATGGCCTTGGCCTGTAATTATGATTTTAAACCCAAATAATAATGACAGAACAACCGAGGACTGTCTTAGAACAGAACATTCAATGTCAGCTTTATATCAAAATTGTATTTGAACCAGAGCCCCTACTTTAATTGTGTTATAAAGTCCCTTATAAATTTTAAATGCTTCTAAAAACTAGTTAACATTATTCCTGAGCAACTTTTTCCCCCACATTATAGAGTTTTTAAATCCAAAATCTTATATTTTTATGCCGCAGGAAAATGAAATTATCAGCCAACAATTAAAGATCTGTACTTAAAAATGGTTCACCACTTTAGTGCAGAGTGCATGCTTATGGTGGTGAGATTCTTTTAAACTCTAAGGACAATTCATCAGGGAAAAAAATAAATTTCAGTGCATGTTATAAAAATGATTTGCACTGTGCTAGTAAAATGAGGTTTTCATTTTATGTTGTGTTTTAAAAACAATTCTAAATCATTCCTCTGGAAAGCAAGACCTTAAACTCTTCTCTTTATCTATGGGGACTTTTTCTTCTTTTATGCAAATAGATGGTCTTGCAAGGAGTGAAAATTATGCAACAATAACGTTATATAAATAGTATATGAAATTTGCTAATAGTATAATTCAACAGCAAACTGAAAGGTTTGTGGCTCCTCTATTCAGATCAAGTTTTAAGTTACCTGATTTCATAGTCAGAACCTATTCTAGGTGGCCATCATCATCAACTGTTTCCCGATTATATCCCTCTGGAGACTGAGAATCAAATGAAATAATCTTTCCTTAAAACAGTACTGTAACATGAATGTATTCCTCTCAGTCAACAGAACTTCAGTGCCGCCTGTATGTGGAGCTTGCTTCCATGCTAATTTGGCTTCATTAGTAGTGTCCGCTCAGGTGAGACCTAGAAAAAAAATTAGCTGGGGTGAAGTGGATCATAGAGGTAGAGGTACCTGTCAAGGCAGAGCCCTGTGAGGAAGGAAAAGTCCTTCAAAGAACACATGGACCATAACTCTAAGAGCATGGCTGCCCTCAGCATCACACACCTAATCTAAAGGAGCACTTCCTGTTGCGGGAGCTCCTGCCTACGTTCAGCGCCCCCTTTCCTGCCTGCTTTCTCTTCCTTCAAGTGCCTCGACCTCTACCAAGCTCACTCTCCTCCCCTCCCCTCAGCCCATCTTGGTCTGAACGCCTTTTCACAATCCAAACCAAACCTCACCAGCCACCTGCTGATCGTCACCAGCATTTACTTTTCCCAGTTACTTTTTCTCCATCCATGAAGAATACGACTTGTCCCAACTCCCACGATATCCCTGAACCTAGCTATATTTTGACTAACCTTTGCCCTAGACACCCTAACAGATCTTACGCAGCACCACATGTAATCTCGTCCATCCCATACTATTCTACCCTTTCCCAGCTGCCAAAATATCTTGCTCTCCTCTACCTCATCCCCAAAGAGCCTATAAACTCAGAGTATCCAACCTTTTCATGGATTTACTCTCTGTTGTTCAGTAATACTACTTCCATATTTTAAATAAATCATAGAAGATTTTTGCCTTCTATCAAAGTAGGAATCTTTATATTTATACATGATACGGAAATTGAACTATTTCTACCATGCATAATTTAGCATTTAGCAGGATTTTGAAGTGAATGAATTGCCATCTTAACCTGGATCTATATTTGGTAATAAATACCTGCGTTAGTCCAAGTTATTTGAATGTAAAGTGAAAATTCTCCAGCAATCCAGATTGATTTGTAACCTATCAGTGGAACAGGAGGTTTCTGGCATACAAATGGGTGATGTTCCAGACATTTGTTTTATTGGTGTCATTTGGGCCTTGAAACACATTTCCAATAGAAGGACATATGATAAAGGATGTTTAGGTGGTCCTATTGGATCATAAAAAAACCATTTGATTTATAATATAGATAAAATACCACAAAATTGGCTACGTGAGGGTTTGATCAAGCTTCCCTAGGTTAGACTAAGCTTCTAACCCCTATTCCTACCCTGTTCTCACTGGGGAAAATGAGCTATGGGATGAGAAGGAAATGCACTGCCTTCGCAGTCCTTATAACCATGGCTGCATTTCCAGTATATCCAGACAGTATCATTAAGGACGAGGAAATGCACAGAAGAGGAAGAAGCAGCAGTTCTTCCTCTCTAGCCAGTGCCTACTCAGTGTGGTCAATAGATGAACACTGTCAGGTTTCTAACCTGGGGCGTGTTTATCTATAGATGGTTGTCTGACCTGAAGACAAACCCCACCCTGTTTGAAAGTACAGATTATTATGACCTACAGTGGTATTTGGATGGCCTTCCACGTCCCTTCATGAACAACCCCACCTGATAATAGAGTCTAGTAAATACCTTTTAGGGCCCAGAAATGAATAGATGCCTAGTTAAGAAATGAGACTTGAATAATGGAGACTGAAGGGATGGTTTTTATTAAATCATATGTCAGTAAGTGTTCTTTCTAGCTTTATATTTAATTATGACTGCACCACCATGAAATGAAGTCCAGAGTTGAAAAAGAAGGACTATGGGGGTGGGGGGGGGGGTGAATATCTGATTCTTTTCAGTGCTTGTGGAAATCTGAAATAATGAAATGCCTACTATAAAATAGCCATTAGAACAAACACCCCATTTTACAGCTCGTAGGACAACATCAAACGTTAGTAAGTCTAAATATGATAAATGTAAGTTTTGGTATAGAGGTTCGCTAAAACAGTCTATTTTCTTGCACCCCTCAGTTTAACCTCTTAAAAACGAATGTATAATTTTAACAGAAAGAATATGAAAAGGAGGGAGACTCTCTAGTCTTTAATGCTAAATAGTGTTTATGAATTCTGATTAGCTTAAGTGTATGCATCATGACACTGAGTGAAACTGATTATACATCTCTTTCTTAAGTTAATCAGTCTTTACAAATTGTCAACTGACTCCCAAATCTCATAAGGAAGGATCAAAAAATAGGATAAAGAAAAATGCATTAGTCGGGTAGCCAAGAAATTTCCTTTGTAATGTTGACAGTATTTTTCTCCTTTCTGAATTTCACTGGTTCTCTGAAATAAAGGGTAAGCGTTAAATGGTACCCTTGTTCATCAAGGAAAGAAAGTCATCCCAACTCTATATCTAGTCCAGATATTTCCTTTACATCCATATATCTTCCCTGGAGAGAAAATACAATTTTTCCCTTCCTCTTTCTCTTCACATTTACTCTTTTCAATCTGATAAGATAGATACAGAGAGCAAACCACAAGCCACTTTGGCATCTTCTCCATGCTAATAGAATACTCACAGGCACATGCACAGTTGGAGCAAGGTTACAAAGAACCCTGTCAGGTCAACTTGGAACATGGCCTTGCTACTTGGATTAGCTCCTTCAAACCTGAAAGTAACTTTCCTGGTCATGGAAGAACTGGATGTATCCTTTAGCTTATGAAATAGGATTTGAACTTGAAATCTCTTTTTTTTTAAAAACCTGATTTTGCAGGGCAGCTACATCATGAATGTATATATTAAGACTTTGTAGCTGAATTGCACACGAAATCAGATTGCCAACTTCTTATCTTTCAATTTTAGACATCATTTTATTCTTAAGTTGTGAGTGATATATGTAGCATGCTGTGAAACGTCTGTTATAGTTCTTTAATTCATCAGTATTAATACAGAATTATCTTTTGCGTTCCTTGGTACTTTTTATTCCATGTAATCAGAAGCTGTGATGTTTTGCCTTTGTAGTCCTGTGCTTTGTTACTGTAATTTTTTTTTACGAAGCACGTGACTTTGGACTAATGTGAGGCGGATGACATGATCTTTAAGACTGCTATATATCTATCAGTCTCTTACTATATAAGGTTTTCAATTAGAATAAGCGTTTATCAAATAGATCATTGATGCAATTTAGGATTCACACAATCTTCAGTGTCAAATGGTGGTCTTACATTTATAGTTTCAATTCTGAAAATAGCAAACTTGATAAACAGCCATTTTAAACTTGTTCTGGCAAATCAGACCCTGCTGTAGACGTAGTCTAAGTTAGTTAACCATATAAGCTTTTTCAACTATTATGCCCTCTACATAAGTCAGCAGTTAAGGAGATTATAGAACCCATGAAAGCTTTTTGTATGTATAACTAGGTTTTATTTTTCTTATGTTGCTGATTTTACAATTCTGACTAAAGCTGACCTGAATGGATCAGTTTATGTGTAATATTCTAGTGCTTTAATGCCTCTTTTTTTTTTTTTTTTTGGAGGGATGGGTAATATTATTTGAACAGATGCAGAAGGAACTGTTGGTGAGTCAAGGCAAACACATTTGAAATAAAGGAACTGTGTATTAACATGTTAACAATTCATAACTGCACTTTTTATGACATTTTGAAAATCTATTTATAGGTACAGAACAATGGGTTTTGTTAAACTGTATCACATTTATACTTGCAGAAATTTATTTCATTGTTATTAGTAGGAATTTTATTGGTTCAATAAAATTGGCAAAACTGAACACTGACTGTTTGCTTTTATATATATATTTAAATTAATATTGGAGTAGCATTCTTGCCTACGTTTGTTTCCACTTAATTATTGGACCTGCATTCTGAAAGACATCAGCATTGTAAGAGTCATTTTTTTCCCCTTATTTCTTCCTGACCTACAGTTTTCTTGTGATTTTTCTTACAATCATTTGATAATACTGCAATAGTATAAGTTGTGCAAAGTGTATAGTTACTGTTACCTTTGAAAATGTCTATTGTGATCTCAGCAATAGGCTGATTAATTTCACTATTATCTCTTTTTAACCAAAAATAGTAAGGTAAATTGGAGGAAGGAGCATTGAACCTTGGATCAGACCTTGAATTCAAAGCTCATTTTTCACATTCTACTAGCTTCGTGATCTTAAGTAATTTGATCTCTAGGAACGTCGGATTTCCGTACCACAATGTAAGGGAGATAATGCCTTCTTGAGATGGTTGTTTGAAATTAAGTGAAGTGTAATAATGTATTTGAAATATGTAGTACAGTGATGAGTTTGGGTGGATAAATGAGAAAGCCCAGAGAGCAGTGTTGTTGCTAATTGAAATAAAGAGTTAAGAAAGAGAATTTTGGGGGAGGGGGAGATTATACCTGTGTAATGCAAGGTGATGGTAAGACTCCTAATCAGAAACGTAAAATAGTCTTCGGGAAAGCTATAGAGGATGTACAGAGTCTTTTGTGCAAGGTATTCCATCCAACGAGAGCCCTAACTTTTTATTTCTCTTAGCTCTATGATTATATAAAACTTCATAGCAAAGGCAAGAACTCTCCCTTTGTGCCATGTGTCTAGCTGTACTGGGAGATCAGCAAAAAACAGCTTCTTGCTGATTAGAGTCTGTCTTTTTCCATAATATGCGACCTCTGGGGGAGATAAAGCACAGGACACATCAGACCAAACTCAGCCCACCAGCTGAGTTTCCACTTCTCCTCCCAATTCAAAATCCAGCTTTTTGACACTAGTTCCCTAGGAGTTGATGAATAACTTTGAGCCATTTTTAAAAGTAAAATGAAACTCCTTGTTTATGTGTGTATTTGATATTTTCACGTTTATGATCTCATTTAATCCTCATAATAACTTTGTAAAGAACTGATAATATTTTACAGAAGAGGAAACTGAGTCTTGAGAGCTTTGCCCAAGAACTGGCACCTAGAATTGGCACAGTGGGGATTTGAACTCTATCTTTCTGATGCCACTTTTATACTAAACTTCACTACCTTAATTCAGCCTAAGTTTCTTGGCTTAATGATATAATGACTATGCTTTCAACATGACATCTTACTGAAAAATAAAATGATAGTACATGCTCCAAACAATAGGTTAGATAACTTACCTCTCTGACTAACTTGCAACTTTTTTCTGATTTTAAAAAATGTATTTTTTTTCCCTCCAGTCCTGAATGGGCCCTTCGATTTAAAAGATGGTCCCCGAGGGAGAGGTTCACACACCAATATATAAAAGCAGGACCTGTCCATTTAAAAGCCAAAAGTTTCTCCAAAGAGGATTTCCTTGGTAGCACAGTGGTTAAGAATTCACCTGTCAATGCAGGGGACACAGGTTTGATCCCTGGTCTGGGAAGATCCCACATGCTGTGGAGCAACTAAACCTGTGCACCACAACTACTGAGCCTGTGCTCTAGAGCCCAAGAGCCACAATTACTGAGCCCACGTGCAGCTACTACTGAAGCCCATGCACCGGGAGCCCATGCTCCACAAGAGAAGCCACTGCACTGAGAAACCCACACACCATAACAAAGAGTAGCTCCGCAACTAGAGAAAAGCCCACGTGCAGCAACAAAGACCCAACACAGCCAAAGAGAACCAAAAAACGAAACAAACAAACAAAAAAACCCACTTTCTCCAAAGAGAACAATAAGCCTGATTGTAAAGAAGACTCAGGAGAGCTTAAAACCATGTTGCTTTTTTCTTTTTAGGACCACTCTATATGGTGGAAATTACCAATGCAAAGGCAGAGTCTCTAATGCATGTAATTTTCTAACTGTGAATTGAGAAGAAAGTCAGTCTCAGAAAATGTCTCTTTTCCCATAATCTTACATACTTGACATGATTCAAAACACAGGTGAGTCCACACCTTTCCATAGAACTCTTTTTTTTTTTTAATTCATCCATAGAACTCTTTAAAAGGAATTTGAGACAAGAATTCTTAACACTCCCTCTTGTGCTGGCCTACTTCTAAAACAAACATAAATGAATCCTCCATTCTCACGTCGATGAAATTCAGGAAGACTCTCCTGGTTACAGTACTTTCACCTCCCACTGACGGTCTCCTTTATTTGCTGAGGCAGCAGTGCCAACCACTGCACACACACCAGCTTCTTCACACACCAACCACTTTACCATCACCGCGGCCCATCACTAGCTCCCTCCTGCCCTGTGCTGTGGCCTCCAGCTCCGCGCAGGCTGGGGCCAGCTTTTCCCAGAGACAGTGGGAAAGCACCTCTCAGGTCTGGCTTCCTGCCCCTTGGCTGCTCCGAGAGCCTGTGGCAGGGTGTGAGAGAGACCTGCCTCCACGCTGACCAAGCACAACCAGCAGTGCAGGGAGTTAACAGTTAACCCTGAGCAGCGACTAACTGGAGACAAGGGACGAGTGTTTCCAGCTCAGAGACTCAGGAGGCCTGATGGAATCGAGTTCCAGTCGACTCTTTCCTCCTTTTCCTATTTCACTCCCTCTGTCCTCCACTCCTGCCACTGGAGCTCAAATAAACCTTGGTCTCGGGCTTTGCTTCCTGGAAGTCCACGCCAAGATAAGGCAGTGCAGTGCAGGGGTTTATCGAGCAGGTCCTTGGATAAATTCAAATCTGAACTCCACCATTGTGAACTATCTGGCCTTGAACAAATCACCTGATCTGGTGGTTCCTCTGTTTCCTCATCTGTAAATACAGATAACAGGAATAGGAAGAAGATACAGACTTTGCCGTTAAGAAGGGGTAAGTGTGGGTAAGAAGAGGGTAAGACAGGCAACATCAGACAACATAGGAAAGAAGATAATAGCTTGTAACATGGGGTCATAAAAAATAGCCATCATGTGTCTATCTAAATGTTAGGAACTTTAAATCCATTATTTTATCATAACCCACCTGCAAGTAGGTCTTATCCCCATTTTAGAGATTTAAAAATAGAAACTGAGCAAAATTAAGCAACTTGTCTGAGGCCAAACAAGTGACAGTAGAACTGTCCTCAGATTTGTCTGCTTTAATCGCACATCTTGTAATAGAGAAGAACATTTTGTATTCTGTTACAAGTTAATCACTAAAGGGCTGTTGCCTATAAGCTTCAATTATACATAATGGCCCATCTCTGGGAACCCTGCTTCCAAGGTAACGAGCGTTAAGCTAAAATACCTTTGTTTAGCTCACAGGAAGCATCATGACTAGGTCCACCAGTGAATGGCTGCAGGCAGGAAGAAATGAACGCATTCCCTCTGGAGGCTGATGGGAACCAGGGAGTGGTTTGACTTTACTCCCTCCCCTTTTACAACTCCTCTCTTGATTATTGGTCTGTCGTGCGGCAAGTAGGACGAGCTTAGACTCAGTAACCAGGTGCCAAATAAAGAGGAGAGTTGTGCATTTTTGTTTCCTGTTAATAGTGATGGTGTTTAAAACAGCGAATATTGAAAAAGGCACTTCTAGAACTGCTGAGATTTGGATTTGCAGAGATCGAGGAACTACACATTTAGGCAGGGAGGACAGAGGGAGCAAAGGCCGGCTGCAACATGCCATGCACACATGCAGGACCTACATTAGAAGATGAATTTGGAAACTGTAATTTGGTCAGACTGTGCAGTGTCTGAAAGGTCAGGCTAAAGGACTTGTATTTATTCATTTGGAAAAGCAGATGAAAGCCATTTTCAATGGGTCTTTAGCACAGGGATAGATGTGTCCCACTTTGAAACAACAGCATCTCCTTGGCAACCAGAGCCCGACTACAATTTCAGGGCAGCACAGAAACAGGATCTGCAAGGTAACTGTGATGCCTTCTTTGGGATGTTTTCTGAATATCTTGCATAATTTCCTGAATACTTTTGCACATCCCCCCGGACAATGTACTCCAGGCCATGGCTGATAAAGCCTAAGATACTCGAAGCAAACCATTGACATACAAGGCCTTACCTTCCCGCCTATGTGGGCAGAGACCCTTTCAATGCCCAGACCAATGTGAGACCCTTCAGAACTTCGTGCCTTCTAGCCATGCAGTACCTAAACAGATAAAGATGAAGTGATGGATGTGGTAGATCGTTTGCATAAATGGCACCAACTGATGTCCTCCCTGTACCCACATGCTTTGGAATGTGACTTTACAACTTCTCCCATCAAAAGGTAGGGTCTGTTTCTCCACCTCCCTGAATGTGGGCTTTTCCTGTGACGGAGTTGGCCAACAGTATGCAGAAGTGGCATTGGACAAGTCACAGACCTAGGCTCTAAAGGCCTTGCCCACTTCCACTCTCTCTCAGAATGGGCCAGCTTGCTGGAGGAGGAGCCTTCGAGCAAGTTGAATTGCTTCAGGGGTTCTGGCCAAGATGTGGGAAAGCCCAACCATGACCAGTATAGTCATTTAGCCTGACTGCTAGCCTGACAACTGGCTGCTGACTCAGGGTGGGCTGCCTCACACAGCCCAGTTCAGATCAGCAGAATCACCCCACCAGCCCACAGACTCATGAGCAAAGCTCAGCACGTATTGTGCACCACTGAGGTTTTATGGCTGTATGTTACACAGCGTGGCTGTGGCAATAGGTAACTGATACGTCAGTGCTGGAGGCGGCCAGCACTTCATCCACGGAGAAACTGGACTGGGAAATTTATTCTCATATCCCGGTCTATGAAGGATAGCCTCGAGAATAGTCGTAGGGATTTTCATTTATAATCTCTAGACTAGAGTCAATGTCGTTGGTAACTTAAAAATCAGCCCTGTTCTCATGGGGTGAAATGTATCACATTCCTGTTAAGCTTGTTCTTAGGTCTTCATCCCGAATATTTTGGATCCAAAGTATGACTGTACTCATAACTGGACTGGTGAGATTAGGGCCAAATATCCAACCTTTAGAGTATAAGAATCATTGAGGAACTTGTTAAAAATCCAGGTTCATGGGCCCATCCCCAGAAATTCTGATTTAATGAATATGGGACAGAGACCAGGAAACTTCATTTTTAAAAGGCATCCCTGATAACTGGGGGCCGCATGGTCAGACTTTGAGGAGAAAATGGTTTGGGTTCAAGACAAGCTTTCCAGTTCTGAATGTAATAAAACTACAATACAGGGTCATACAACCGGGTAATAATTGAAGTCTGTGAAAAGAAAAAAAAAAGAAAAAGAAAAAAAGCAAACCAATCCACGGAAAGACAAGTGGACAAAGAAAGTAATCATGAATAAGGTACAAGGAAAAGAAACATTTTTCTCCTGGCCTCTCAATAAAGTTTCCAATGCTACTTCTATTCCTACCTCAAGTGACGTTTAGGCCAAATTAATAGTTCTCAACCATGTTGCACCTAGAATCACGTGAGGACTTTAAAAACACTGATACCTGAGAACCCCACCCCCACCCCCACCCCAAGATTCTGGCGGAATTAGTCTGAGCTGCAAGCAGAACATTTGGTTTTGAGAAGCTCTCCTCGTGATTCCAATGTCCAGCATACTTTGAGTACCAGTGGACAAACAATAATACCACCCACCAAGTAGATCTCTTCCTAATGGTGGAGAAGAATTTTCAGACCCAATTTATGACCTCCAGGCAGAATAGAGAGAAGATAGCTGGATTAGGCAGAGAAAAAAGCGAATTCCCATCTGCTTCTAAAATCACACTTTATGGCAGAGTCTTAGAAGTGCTGGGATGGTGAACATGGAAACATACACCCCAGGAAACATGGAAACATACATGCAAACATACACCCCAGTTCACGTGACCCCAGGAAAAGAAGTCAAGTGCCCACGCTTGCTTATAGCCAGAACAAGCTTTGCATACGGAAGTCATTCTAGATGTCTCTGATTCTATATGCAGTGTGGACACTTAAAAGTGTGGTATACAGGTTACATCATGTCTTTGATAATTAATTCTTCCCCCTCTAACTTCGTGGTAAGAATGCTTGTCTAGTATTTCAGATATTTCTTGAATGTACAGATCCTGTGCGACATACAATAGTCCCATGAAGATAAGACCTAGGGGAATTCTTTAAAAACTAAACGGACTCTAGAAGATTACAAGCCTAAGCAACAGTTCTCAGGCCTTCTGCCTGTGCATTGAGATCTACAGGGAAGCTTCTTAAAAACAGACATTCCTGGAAACCACCTGAACTTACTGAATCAGAAAGGGTGGTGTGGGGCCAAAACAATTTCCCTTTTTACAAGCTCCCCACACAAATTTGTATGCACTCAGCACCACAAGAGTCTCCTTTAGAGAACCATGTATCTTTGGGGACAGGCCCCTTTAGAAGCCTTTTACACAGAGTTACATAGACTTAAATCCACTTTGACTGTCTCCACCCTCTCTCATGTTCAGTACATGACTGGGAAACCAAAGAAGGTCGCCATGTTATCAAAGCAGCAAATCGAAAGGCATCCAGAAGAAGCTGCATCAAAGATGGGTTCCCCACGGCGAAAATGAGCTCCCCGTTATAAAATTCAGTTACAAATGCCTCCTACAGTGGAAACTACTGAAATGGAACTTCTCAATCAAAAGGCGAAAACATTCTTAGTGCTCTTGATACACATTTCTGAACTGTTTGCCAGAAAGCTTGTGCCAATCTACACCTTGCCAATGTGTGTGAGTTGCCTGTCCCTGTGGTCACAGGCACTTCAGATGAACTGTATCTCCCACATGAGTTTGCCCAGCGCTGGCCTTGATGAGATAAGATAGAAATACACTGTGCTTGGACCAGTCAGGGAGGGGCAAGGCTCAGACAGCATGGGTTTCTGAGCCAGAGCGAAGGACTCCGATCACCTGATTGAAGCAAAACGATTCTCTGTGGTTTTCAAGAGAAGTGTGGCACCCAGCCTGCACGGGTTGTGGCGGCCCCAGCTGCTTGGCACAGGGTCGGGGGATGTTGCCTCTGCAAGCAGCTCCTCTGGGCTGAGGCCAGGGCTGACTCCACAGAGAGGGCCCCCAGCTGGGGTAAGGGAGTGACTGAGACGGTGGGAAGTCAACAGGGGCAGTGAGGTTGAAAGCTTCAGAAGACCCTGCCCTCCAACTTCAGGTGACAGAGCCAAGTTAGCCCTGTGCCCTCTCTCTCAGCTTCCTGCTGCTGTTGTTGGATGCCCAGCTGCTTGGGGCTGTGCCCACCTGACTTCTCCAAAAGGAACGTGCCCCATGTCTTTGAGGTGTAGATTCTAGCCAGCTCCTTCCATGGAGCACTTTCTATGTAAAACAGGATTCTGTACCTGGAACTCTTTTTTCCTCAGTTCTGGTGGCCCCCAAAGGATTCAGGAGGTGGCGAAGTGCTCCCATATTCCAGAGTGAAATGATGGTGCATGAACGCAGGACTGGCAACAGAGGTCATCCCACACCTGCCTGTGCTCCCTCCCTCAACCCCACTCCAGGCTATGAAAGAGCTGAGGTTGAAAAGGCAGGAGGATAAGATTTCTTTACAAAGAACTATGCTTTGAGCTCCTCACAGAGACCTTTCTGAGGAACTTACACACATCCGGTGGGGTTTAAAGAACCCCATGGATGGTGTTCTCCTCCAATCTAGACAGGCTAGACTGCAACTCACGCTGCCCATGTTGGCATTTGGCAGGGGAGGGTGCGTGAGCTCTTAGACCAGAGAAGACCTTGGAAGGTAAGCTGGCTGGAGCCATCTTAAAGGGACACTGTCTAAGAGGGTGCCTGCCAGAAGGAGGTGCGCCTGGCACAAAGGCCAGACACTGGGGGATCACAAGAGGTCACCCAGCAAGTGCAGGTCCTGAGTCAGCCCTTGTGTGATCAAGGCTGTTTCAAATTGTGTGTGTGGAGGAGGGAGGGATGACGTGATCAGATCTGCATCGCAAGAACATTCTGACTGGAGCATGGAGAGTGGAGGGGACCAGAGGAGCAATAGGAAGGCTGGTTAATAAGCCAGTCAGGTGAAAGGAGCAGGTAGCAATTACCAGGATGGGGACTGCAGAGATGGTGAGAAGTAGACGAATCTAGGAGATGCAAAGGAGGTCAAAGTGATTGGATTGGGGGAAGGGCAAACAAGGAGGAGGCGTCCACGACTCCTCATTTCCTGGTTTGCCCACACGGCTACCTGATGGAGCCATTGACTCAGAGAACCCTGGAAAAGGGCCACGCTCTAGGGAAGAGACCACGCTTTTTGCCTCGGTCATGGGAATTCAGGGTGACTTTAAGACACACAGACAAAAATGTCAAGTAAGCAAATGGAGGCTTTGGACATGGTGAGATGACTTAGGAAAAAGAGTGAGAGATGAAGGCAGCCTAAGAACTCACCCTGAGAAACTCAATGGGCAAGGCCAGGATGAGAAGGCACCAGTGCCAGGGAAAGAGGAAGAGAAGACACTGCCAGAGACTGGACCAAAACCCCACGCGCTGCACCTGTTCTCAACGCTGGCTGCACAACAGCCACACGGAGTTTACAATCAGGTGCAGGGGGCAGGGAATAGTAAGCAAAAAAATCTTAACATTATAGAGCTAGAAATTGGAATAAAGGTTGTAAAGGCAAAGACAGAGAACAAGAGTGAATCGTGGGGCAGGAAAGTGTTCTCAGAGGAGGTGACATTTATGCAGATTAGCTCACCTGCAAAGGATGCTAATTTGGGGCAGCTGTCCCGGGGCAAATGCCACAAAATCCCTGGTGATTTCTCAAATCCCTGGCATTGGAGGCACCAGAGCATAATGAAGAGGGAAGTACTTGGAGAAGGGGAACTCCCTGATGCCTGTTATCTGCTTCCCCACTGGAGAATGTTCTTCCCTTCCCGGCTCCTGCCCTGCAGCTGCCCGGGGCCCAGTGACTAAGTGTCTTCAACCAGAGAGTGTTTCCCCAAAGAAAATGAGAGGACCTGCAGAACTGACCCAGGACACAAAGCCCAGCCGGCCGTGAATGGTTGGGAGAGAAGCTGTCACAGGCCCTGGGCCAATTGGAAGATGTTTGGGCTCTTGTTCAAGGCCTGAGACCTGATGACCTGGCTGGTACTGGCCCCTAAGGAAGCCAAGCCCTTGTTTAAAGCCAAGTGCCCCAGAAGGTGTCAGGTACCGCTCAGCCCTGCCAAGCAGTCTGCAAAGAAATGCTAACTGGGGTTGCTATGGTGATTTCTGTGCTACAGGCACGGGGCGGGGTGGGGGGTGGGGGTCAGATGGCGGTGCCTCTGGGGCCTGAGTTTTGAGAACACAGCCCAAGAGTTCCTCACCCACCCAGGCTGCCTGAAAGACACCCCAGCCTGAGGGTGCATTTATTCACTCAAGGCCCCTGTTAGACTGCTCTACTGGATTTCTTTAATTGATTTCTTTCAAAGTAAACTGTATAGTATAATTCATATACAATCCCAATAACTAAGCAAATGGGAAGCCCTGTTTTAAGGCAGCCTCTTTAAGCACTGTGAGAAAGCACGAAGTCACAGTGAAGAGCTTAGGCTTTGGGGTCAGGCTGACTCAGGTTCAACAACCAGCTCCACCACCTGCTGGCTCCACCTGCTACAGGTTCAGTGATGTTGGGCAAATTCTAAAACTTCCTTCTGCCTTCCTTTTTATAGAATGAGAATGATAGAGCCTTCTTTGCAGGGATGTTGTGAGACTTCAAAGAGATGATATCTGTAAAGGACTTAATAATAGTAATAATAACAATGCTAATATTTATTGAAACAAAGTACATCAAATATGGTCAAAGTGACTTGCCCGAATGAATCAATGACCTATCTCATGGAATTTGAGGCCTTTCCCAATCTTAGCCTGACCCCACCTTCCCGCACTCCTCTTGTGATTTTACTCCCTCCCCAGGCCAGACACAAGTCCTCAGCTCCAGCGGCAGCAGCCTCTCTGCTCCTCCTTCCAGCCACCCCCCTTCTCTCACGCCTCTGACCACGCTCCCCCCGCCCTGGGCTCACTTGGCGCCACCCTGGTCTACCAAACTCCTACTCATCTTTCAGGGTACGATCCAAATGTCACCTCCTCTTTGAAGCCTCCCCTGCCGCATCCAGGCAGTCAGTTGCACCCTCCCCGCACTCCCACGCACTTCCTCCATACCTTCTGAATGATAATAATAAACACAAGTGCCAAGTGCTGGGCTGAAGCACTTTATTTTAGCTCATTCAATCCCCACGGGCACCCGATAATGTAGGTTTGGTAATGAACCGCGTTTTGGGATGCAAAACTTACGGCCCAGAGAAGCTAAGTAACTTCCCTGATGCCACACAGCCCATAAGCAGCAGAGCCAGTGCACAGGGCTTCTAACTTCAGAGCTAGTGCTGGTAACCACTGCACTACACTGCTTCTCCCCAGCACTGGGTGCCCAATCCCACCTCCTCTAGCAGGCGGGGAGAGCCAGGGATTGTTTCATTCATTTTGGCAACAGCTGGCAGCAGCTGGCATGCAGGCACATGCAAACTCCCCCTCCCAAGTCCCACCCCGCCCCCCCACCCCCACCCCCAGACACAAAACTAGACTATTTAAGGAAAAACCACTAATCCAGTAAAACTCACCCATGTGTCCTGGTCTCTTTTGCTTTCTGTCCTTGATTAGGAAACTCGGCTCTGAGTCCTGTCCAAGGGGCCCAGTAGAATCTCTTTGAAGTTGATGAATAATAAAGAGCCTCTTCAAGTTTATTGAATTAAAAAAAAAAAAACACAGCTTTTTTTTCCCCCATGGAGAAGTCTGGAGCCTAATGGTGAAACAGAGACACATGATTTGTCATGACACCTTTTCCTGTTGAAAGGAAGGGAATCCATTTCTAAAGAAAAGAGTAATAACAGAATTCAAAAGGCAACCGGGCTTCCAGAAAGGTCTCTGTCTGGGCAGCTTCCAGACTGGGGCCAGAGAAAGTCTTATAGAGCTAGCTTGTGAAGACACCGCTGGCCACAAAGTCATCCCAAAGCAGCAGCCCAGCTCCCTCAGCCCAGCTCAGCACCCCTCAGCCCGCATTAGCTGGGGGAGGCCAGGAATCACGAGAAAGGGAGAATATTTGAAAAAACTTTGGCATTAGAAATACTGAAATGTTGCCCAGGCGGTGCTTGTCCCTTTCTTTTTTTTCCAAGTCTAGTGTCTAATTCGGGTGTTTCCAGGATTCTTGCCCTTTCCCCTTTGGAAGCAGGTCATGTCTGGGGCCACTGGTCCTTTGCTCCAAGTCACGTGTTCCTTGGAACTTTTCCTCCCATAGAAACAAAAGGTGGGGCTTTGTCAAGATTAAATGGCATTCCTCTCAAAGCCCCAAGTCTGACTCAGGTCAACGTGCACAAGAGGAGGCCTTTGAAGGTGCTATGGCTCATTTCCTAATAAAGCAGGCCAAAAAAGAACCTACATCTTTCTAATTCAGGTCCTAATCAGCTCTGTAAAAAATGGATTTTTAAGCCAAGGCTTAAACTTGGACAAAAGCTTCAGATTTGAAAAATGCTTGAAACTAGAATTTCAATTGGGAGGAGACGGGGGTGTGGTAAGGAAATGTGGGGGTGGGGGAAGCACTGGTACAGGGTTTTGCCTCCAGTCTGCAGTTATTGAGTTCATGAGTTTGTATCTTCCTGGCCCCATTGCTAAGTATACCCTGAGCACGTATTTATACCAAAACTCAACACGGAAATCAGAGGTACATGTCACAGAGTTGCTGTCCTCGAGTGATTCACCATCCCACCAAGGACAGAAGGCCAAAAATAAGCCAAGATCTCCGTATAAAGGTCTTGGCACCTGGTAGGGGGCTCTCAAAGTCACTTCCTGGCCTCCCTTTGGGCTGCTGGAGAGGAAAGTGAGGTGACCACTGGTGGTGTCCCTGGGTGGAGAGGGGCACTCTGACTTTGCGAAGAGAAGGGGCACTGTGGATCTGAGTGGCCAGTGGGACTGGCAAGGTGGAAGATGGCCAGGGGTCCATGATGAGTGAGAATAAGCTGGTGGGGGACGGGGGGTGGGGTGGGCAGGAGGAGGGTGGGAATGGAGTGCAGAATGCTCCATCAGAGGCCACCAATGCCAGGCGCAATGGTCTGACATAGCCCAAGTTTCACATGGGAGCCCGACACGGACAGCCGTGTGTGTGTGTGTGTGTGTGTGTGTGTGTGTGTGTGTGTGTGTGTGTTTGCTTTTATATTTTTGCTTTCGCTTTGGCTTTAATGTTTTATTTAAAATATTTAAAAATATTATAAAAATCTGAATTTGAATGTTTGGAGTGGGGGAACATTTGCTCCTCTATTTTCAATTTAGTTCTAGGCCCCATTCCTCTTACTCATCACTCCATTCATACATTTATATTTCCTGTCCAGGGCCCATAGGGACTTATGGCCTCAGCCCCACAGGTAACAGGGAAATTGGACATTTTCAGAATGACGTAAATGGCGTTCAGAACTGTCACTTGCGTGTAGAGTTGCCAGATAAAATACAGGTGCTCAGTTAAATCTGAGTTTTAGATAAACATAAACATTTTTTTTTGGCCGCGCCATGCGGCATGTGGGATCTTAGTTCCCTGACTGGGGATTTGAACCTGCACCCCTGCATTGGAAGCTCAGAGTCTTAACCACTGGACCACCAGGGAAATCCTCTAGATAAACAGAAACATTTTAACATGTCCATACGATAAAAAAATGTATTTATTGTTTTTCTAAATTTCCAATTTAACTGAACATCTCGTTTTTGCTTTTTGCTAAAATTGGTGACCCTACTCCTATAGCATGTATCAAGTTGATGGGAAGAAAGACATGATGAGACCAAATGCAGAGGTTGTATAGCCCCAGAAAGAGATGGATAATAGCTCTTATAGAAGGGCAGGAGGCTGGACTGGAGCAGAACATGAAGCCTAGTTAGAGATGTGGGGCCAAAGCAAAGAATAACTCAAGAGTCACAGAAATGCAATTCACACTATAGCTCCACCATAAGTGGATAACTAGACAAGATGCTCCCAGCCTCGGTTTGCCCATTACCACCTCCTAGACTGTGGAGAGCAGTAAAAAGATCAGGGAAGTGCCTTACAAGTGCTGCACAAACAGGAGTTATTATCACAAAGACCCCAGCCCTGTCCTTCCCCACATACACCACTGCTCCAGCCAGGCCTCTTCCATGCTGTCCCTGCCCAGTTATTTTGAGCACAGGGTAAATGTCTCCTTGTACCCCCTCCCCACTGCCCACTCTGTGGTATGGGCACTTGTAGGACTCAGAGTTTCCTGTCCTTGCAAATTCAATGACCTTTCCTTTGCTTTTTAATGAGCCATTGGTAAATGTTTATTAGGGCAGAGATGGGGACACAGTCCCACAAGCCAGAAGCTCTGACTATCCAGGTGGCTATCAGCCCATGACCAAACAGCCTCTGGGTCACATCAAATATACTTGGACCTACACTTGACTCCTCTGTGCTCAGCCACCAGGCAGAAACTTGCTCTGCAGACAATGCAGGAGAGTGGCCCTCAAACTGACCCTCCCCTCCCCACTTTCTGTGACTTGGGACAGATGGTGTGGCTTTTCTATTCAAACATAAGGCTTCACTTTGTTATTTGATGTCCTTTAATTTCCATTGCTTTTTTCCTTTCTTCCTGTCCATGTTATGATTAGTACTCACACTGTAAGTGTCTAAACAATTTCTTTCTGAATTACACTTGATGGAGACATAAGACACTCTCTCTTGCTTGGATTCCTTCAAGTCACCTTGACCCACCCTCAGAAAGCTTTGCTTTCCTCACATACACACCAGACAGGGGCTCAGGACAGGATGCTGCACCTTTCCTTGGCCTTTGTTGCCACCTGCAGGATCATCTAGGGGAGAGTTCAAGGACCCTGGATGGTAGCGCAAAGAGAAGGCAAGGGCAGCGTGGAGTCTTTGGGCTTCACCCGTTGTCAAAAGATTTCATAAGGCACAACCTCATCGCCTCTCTGGTGCTCCGGCTCCAATATTTAATTAGCTGGATGGCTTTGGGCAGTCACTTCTGTGAGTCTGTTTCCTCATCTCTGAAATAGTGTTTGATGTTCATAAAATTGCTTTGATAGTCATTCTTGAGGGGTCACTAATTTTATGTGTTTAAGAAGCAAACACCACATCAGATACAAAGACATGAAAAAGAAAGATTTTCTAGAGGAAATCCCAATCTCACAGTGGCATCAGTCAAACACATAGGAAACTATCCGTTGTTGTGACAGAGGTGTAACCAAAGTGTCATGGGAACTAAGCAGTGGCTACTCTGTCTGGCGCAAGCAGGGAAGACTTCACAGTGGAAGTGACAAACCAGCTGGATTCGGAAAAACAAGCTGGAGTTCACCAGAATTTGGAAGAACGCACAGGAGTCGTCTGCTATACAAAGAAGAGGGGAAAGGACATTCCAGACAGAGGGAGCAATGAACCAAAATACTTTGACCTAGCTTGCTCTAGAAAGTTCCCAAGCAGTGAATGAACTGTCACATCCTGTAGTAGGCTTGGTAGGAGAGAAGTGTGAGGAGAGAGAATTTTGACAACTTCAAAGCCAGGAGGCAGCCACTCATGCTGCCTATGGCGAGGCCCAGCCCCGGCAGGAGTCTAGGATGCAAACGAGGAAGAGGAGCTATAGGACGGGCAAAGATCATTCAGGTCAGGACTGGGAGGTTTGCTCATGACCAGGGCTCTGCCACCTACTCACCACATGGCCTTGGCTAAGTGAGCTGTCCCCTCCAGGCTTCGGTTTCCTTACGTGCAAGCGGAGATAATAACACCCACCTCAGAGTGTCCTTGCAAGAGGCAAGCAAAATCATGAACCCAGTGCCTGACACAGACAAGCGCAGATACATTAGCCACTGTTATTACTCTCAGAGGTGAGCCTTCAGGAAGTTATTTTACCTCCCCAAGCCCATATTCCTCATCTATAAAATGAGAATAACAGTGTTTGCCCTGCACTCATCAGGAGTTAATTGTGAAGATACCATCAAGAAATATAAGCTGTAAAGTTCATATAAACCCGAGTTACAAACAAGACAGGAGAGGATGAGATCATCAAACCTACACTTTTTATAACTTTTTTTGATATAAATTTATTTATTTATTGGCTGTGTTGGGTCTTCGTTGCTGCACATGGGCTTTCTCTAGTTGCTGTGAGAGGGGGCTACTCTTCATTGTGGTGCGCTGGCTCCTCATTGTAGTGGCTTCTCTTGTGGTGGAGCACAGGCTTCTAGGTGCGTGGGCTTCAATAGTTGCAGCACATGGGCTCAGTAGTTGTGGCGCACCGGCTTAGTTGCTCCTTGGCATGTGGAATCTTCCCAGAGCAGGGCTCGAACCCATGTCCCCTGCATTGGCAGGTAGATTCTTAACCACTGCGCCACCTAGGAAGTCCTCAAACCTACATTTTTAAAACACATTGTGTGCCTACTACTTGTAAGGCATTTTCACTTTCATGACCTCATTTAACTTTTCCTGATGACAACCTTTTGAGGTGAGTACCACGTTTATTTTCATTTGACGTGTAATGCAAGTAAGAGTCCAAGAGGTTGGTTATGTCCATTTAATAGATGCTCTCTGAGCCGGCGCTGTGCCTGAGCCGTGAGCCAGAGAGGATCATGGGAGTTGGAGCCAAGCGGGCGAACAGGCTCCCTTGTGATGAGCATGGTGGCGCCTCGGGCTCAGGGCTTGGACTCCTGTGTCCCACTCATCCTCTCACTGACCTCTCCAGCTTTAGGGTTTTCAGCACCGCCTACATGTATCCCGGCAACCCCCCATTTCTATCTCCAGCCCAGCCCTCCCGAGACACGAGTGTGTGCCTAGCCAACCTCGCCACTCGTTTTTCTAATAAATACATCACCCTGAATATATCCAAAATTCAGCTCTATTCTACCTTGTCTCCACAGTCTTTCAGTCTCAGTCAGCGACAGCTCTATCCTTTTAGCTGCTTGGAGTCATCTTCGATTTCCCCCACACCCCACAGGAGGGCAAGAATCCTTTTTCTCCTACTTTGAAAACCACCTCCATAATCTGGGCACCTGTCTCCACCCCTGGCCCGAGAGAACCTCCCCGGAACATCGCCGTGGCCCTCATTTCGTTGTTACCTCGTATTTGCAGCCAAGTGTGATCCTTGTGAAGAATAAGTACCCATCTGCAGGGCAAAACCCACGAACGGCTCCCTGTTTCTTTCACATTAAAGCCCATAAAATGTCTGCAAAGCCTTATACAATCAGCTGCCTTCCAACAGACGTGCTCTAGGTATTATATTTACTGCTTATTGTCTGACTACAAGCTCGGCAAAGGGTCCTATATCGGCATGTAGAAATACGTGTAGAGTGGATAACATGACTATACAAGTGTTTAATTACATAGTGGGAAGTGCTATGAACAAGATGTGCTTCTCTAAAAGGAAAGTCACAGGGAGAGAGCCAGAATCCAGCTGGATGTTACAGCTCCAAGCCCAGAGCTTATTCCACTAAGGAAGACAGTGTGCAACCCAGTGTCTGGCACAGAGCAGGGGCTCCCCCAAGCTAACTGAATTGGAAACTGAGGGGATTTCAGAAAGCAGGGAAAGCCTTCCCTCGTCCTCCTTCCGAGACTGTGCAGCCATCCTCCTCTCTCTGTCTCCCTGCACGTGCCCATACACACACCCCAGCGCCCTGCCTCCCGGGGCCTGCTTTCCTTACGTTGGGGGCTTTGTGGCTCCTTAAGATGTACTCATCAACAGTCCTCAGGAGGGGGAATAAAAGGACCGTTACCTGGACAGAGTCAGCTCACACTGGCTACGCTACAGAGGAGACGCGCGGGGACCCTCTCTCCTAAGCCTTACGGCAAGTGGAGGGGAGGCCAGCTCGGCTGGATCTTCTGGAGGACCCAGGTGAGGAAAGGGAGCATCACGCGAAGGAATGGCTGTAAAAAGGGAAGACCTAAGTCCCACCTCACCAGTGGGGTGGAGAGAGGAGACGTGCCTGCGGGTGCCCGAGAACTTGGGATAAGGTTGCCCTCTGCTGGTGGACCTGTGAAATCAGCCCACGGAGGGAAGGGTTCCAAGATAAGGTGCAAAAACCGCCCGACTAGACTGTCACCTGAGTGAGTGTATTAACGTATCTCAGACGGGGCGCATCACAAAAGAGAGGGGGAAGAGGACACAGGTCTAGGTAAGGGCGAGTCTTACGGGGCTCACGGAAGTCTGAGCCTGATGTCCCCATACCTTTGATTCATCTAACCCCCCTGCTCTGAGCTCACCGTTTTCCAGCGACTTCGCCGGCTCCGGCCTCCCCTGGGGCTTGCCCGCAGCGAGGAGACACACCTGCAGGCAGACTCACAGGTGTGGACCCCAGCCTCCCTTTCTCGTTGTACGTTAATAAATGAGGCATGGTTAGCACCGCCCAGCCCTTCCCAGGCTGGTCGCCCTCGGGAGGCCGTCAGGGGTGTGCAGGCGCCGCGCGCGTGTAGCATCCAGAGTGGGCGAGAGGGGCCCGGATCCCGGAGCCGAGCGCTGGCCTTCGGCGCCCCAGCAGCCTTCCCGAGCTGGGATCGGGCCCCACCGGGGTCTTCAGCGGGTCCAGGGAGGCCCAGGGGATAATGAGGACTTGGGTAGATGAGAACGCAACATGCTGGGAAGAGTCTAAGGCTTTCTTTCTCTTTGACGTTCAAAGACTACCAGTCCTTGTAAGGGAAGGAGGGACCCGACCCGGCCAGCAGAAAGGAGCCTGGCTCTCCCATCTGGACTCTGTCTACTTCTTTGGGCTCACCCTCCCCGCAGCAGCGAGTGTCAACAAAGATGCAGGGAGCGGGAGGGTGTTGGGAGTGATGGGAGCAGCCGCGCTGGGACACAAAATCCTCGACGCGGGCAGGACCGCAGACTGGGGCCTCCGCCATCGTACTCGGCCCGCTGCCTTTGCTGGGCGGGCCACCTGGAAGCGGGCGCGGCCGACAGCGATCGCAGTGCAGAAAGATTCCCTCAAACCCCGGTCCCCTCCTCTTTGGAGCCCGAGCCTTGGAAGAGGCTCCCCCGAGGCCGCGCACAACCCTCTGAGAACTGGGCGGCCACCCAACCGCCCTGCTCCAAGCGGAGAAGCCCTCTCCACCACTGCCCTCCTCCTGTCAAAGGATGCACCAGGTTTCCCAGTGCGTGTGTGTGTGTGTGTGTGTGCCCTCCTGTAGCATCTGCAGCATTACCCGCTTTCGGGACCGAGCACCGCTGCGTTCCCCGATACTAGAGTGGGGTGAGGGTGGGTTTAGTTTATCCCGGTTTCTGGCCTGGGAGTCGTAGCATCTCTTTTCGACGCCGGAGAAAAAAGGCTGCGTGGGGCTGGGAAAGGCGCGCAGTCGCCGAGAGGGAGGGGCAGGCCGGTCACCTGGCCGCCTGCCTGGGGAGGTCGGAGCTTGGCGAGGCCACACCGCTAGCGGGACGAGACTCGATCCCGCCCAAGAAAGGGAGCGGCTTCATCGCCGGCCCACCCCGAGGGAAAATGAACGGCCTCTGGCACTTCCCTGCGTTCCTGCTTTTTAACAAAACTATTGTTGGAGGCTGGCCACGGTGTTTGCGCCTCAGCCGGAGCAAACCTGCCCACTGCCAGGCCCGCGGCGGAGCCAGCGCCGCCCCAGCCGGCGCTCCCGGAACAACGTCTCCTTGTAGCGAGCCCGCGGGGCAGACGCTGCCCTCCACGCCCTGGTCCCTCGCCTTAGAGAATTTCGAAAAGAGTCGCAAGCCTCGCTCTTCCTCGAGGTCTCGACCTGGGAAGAAGGCAAGGCATCCTTCCTAATCCAGGGAACTAATTTTTCCCGCGCTCTGTGTGTGCCAGCCCTCGAGTCCTCCCTGCCAGGCTTGTCCAGAGGAATTATACCCGCCGTTAGGTCCCACAATGCTAAATGGCAGAGGGGATCTCAAACTCAGCGCTGAGAAATTATATATACGTTTTTTTCCTTTTCGCCACCCAGGGTTGAGGATGAATGCCATTTTGACATTGTTCCTGGTATTTGCTTGACTCCGGTTTTCACTATGCCCCAGGAAATAACATCTTTCTACGCCCTGCTTCACCCACCTCCTTGGCTGCCTGATAGCAGTGGTCACAATGCGATTGTTTGGGGCGGGCGGGGGGGGGGGGGGGGGGGCAGGGGGGGAGCCCTGCCTGCTCATTCGGTTCTGAGAGGACAGTGCCTTCTGCCTGGGTGTGCTTCCAGAATGGTCCTCTCCCCTGCCACTCTGGCTTGTCAGCCCTCCCTCAATGCTCGCACCCATCTCTCAGTGCACTGCCAGGACCTGGGAGAACCTGGCCCCTCCCAGCTGGCCTGCAGAAGGGCAGAGCCTCAGGGATGCTGTGGATGATGGTTCCCTGCCCGCTTCCTTTGAGGAACTATTGGCAACATCCACAGGTATCCACACAGGATAGAGCCAGTCCCAGGCCAAGGATGACTGCCAAAGGCGTGGGGCAGTGGGTGCCGACTGTGGGGTCTCTAAGGGACGACAGACTCAAAGTAGAGACTGAATGGCTCCTTGGGTGAATACTGACATGGGGGTGCTGGTTATCGGGGGGGGGCAAAGATGAGGTGCTCACACTTACAGCTCCATACATTACAAACTTCTCCCACCCCCCCCCCCACCCCTGCTTTTCCTGCATTCTTCCCCTATTTGCACTGGCTGTGAACTACTTCTTGCCAAATGACTCAGTAGTGATGGGAAGTTTAATTTATTTGAGGGAGGCCTGTATGTTATCTGGAAGAGAGACAGTCACAAAAAAAAAAAAAAAAAAAGAACTAAATAAAGATAAAATGTCCAGTACTGGTGACAGATCCATGCAAAATTTGCAACCCCTGATGGACCCTGAATGTTTGGATCAACCAAAAGCAAGACCAGGGTAATATATGCGGAGTTCATGGACCTCAGTAACTTTGAGGCAGGATGGTCAAGTGAAAAGTGTGTAGGCTCCAACCTGGCTTAGGATACTGGTTCTGACACAAGCTGTGTGATCTTGGACCAGTTACTCAACCTCTCAGAGTTTCAGACTCATCTTCAACAGAAATAGAAATAATAATTCTTTATTTTGGCAGGGTTATTGCGAAGAGTAAATGAAATAGCATATTTGAAAGCTCCTGTAGTACAGAAAGTGCTCATTTCATTGTTGAAAATTCTATTGGAACTGAAGCCAAAAATGATTTCTGTGATCACATGTTTAAAAACTCTGGAAAGACAGGCCATAAGAGGTCTTTGGGTGCCTCAGGCAGGAGCTGCAGGTATTAGAAAGGAGAAACATAAGGTAGAATGAGGTCTGGTAGTTCATGGACTTATTTTCCTCTTAGTTTCCCCAGTTCTGGTGCAGAGCGAGGAAGCGTGGTGTTCTGTCAGCATGAGTATGTTTTGGCAACATTTAAAAAATTGTTCCCCTTTTCTGATCTATGTGCCCAACTCTAGTCTTTTCCTTTCCCACCTCCTTTCACTCTTTTCTCCTCTCCCCATTTCTTCCCACACCAATGAGATCGCAATTAGTCCTTCTGAATCTCAATTTCTGCCTCTGAAAAGTTTGTAATAAGAGTAGTTCAAAGATCTAAATGTAAGGCCAGGCACTATAAAACTCTTAGAGGAAAACATAGGCAGAACACTCTGACATAAATCGCGGGAATATCTTTTTTGATCCACCTCCCAAAGTAATGAAAATAAAAACAAAAATAAACAAATGGGACCTAATTAAATTTAAAAGCTTCTGCACAGCAAAAGAAACCATAAACAAAACAAAAAGACAACCCAGAGAATGGGAGAAAATATTTGCAAACGAAGTGACTGACAAAGGATTAACCTCCAAAATATAATAAGTTCATGCAGCTCTATGTTAAAACAACAACAACAACAATAACCCAATCAAAAAATGGGCAGAAGATTTAAATAGACATTTCTTCAAAGAAGACATACGGGGAATTCCTTAGTGGTCCAGTAGTTAGGACTTGGAGCTTTCACTGCCAGGACCCAGATTTGATCCCTACTGGAGGAACTAAGATCCCACAAGCTAAGCAGCGTGGCTAAAATTAAAAAATAAAAAATTGAAAAATTTTTAAAAAAAACCAATTAAAAAAAAAGATATACAGATGGACAAAAAGCACATGAAAAGATGCTCAACATCACTAGTTATCAGAGAAATGCAAATCAAAACTACAATGTGGTATCACCTTACACCGGTCAGAACGGCCATCATCAAAAAGTCGACAAGCAATAAATGCAGGAGAGGGTGTGGAGAAAAGGGAACCCTCCTACACTGTTGGTGGGTATGTAAGTTGGTACAACCACTATGGAGAACAGTATGGAGGTTCCTTAAAAAACTAAAAATAGAACTACCATAGGATCCAGAAATTCCACTCCTGGGCATGTAACCAGAGAAAACCATAAATTGAAAGGATACATGCACCCCAGTGTTCATTGCAGCGCTGTCTACAATAGCCAAGACATGGAAGCAGCCTAAATGTCCACTGACAGAGGAACGGATAAAGAAGATGTGGTACATATACACAATGGAATATTACTCAGCCATAAAAAAGAATGAAATAATGCTGTTTGCAGCAACGTGGAAGGACCTAGAGATTATCATACTAAGTGAAGTAAGTCAGACAGAGAAAACAAATATCATATGATATTGCTTACATGTGGAATTTAAAAAAGCAGTACAAATGAACTTATTTACAAGACAGAAATAGAATCACAGATGTAGAAAACAAACTTATAGTTACCAAAGGGGAAATGGAGGGAGGGATAAATTGGGAGATTGGGATGGACATATACACACTACTATATATAAAATAGATAACTAGGGACTTCCCTGGCAGTCCAGTGGCTGGGACTTCACCTTCCAATACAGGGGGTATGGTTCAATCTCCGGTCAGGGAGTTAAGATCCCATATGAGTTGGGGCTGAAAAACCAAAACATAAAACAGAAGCAACACTGTAACAAATTTAATAAAGCCTTAAAAAATAGATAACTTATAAGGACCTACTATATAGCACAGGGAACTCTACTCAATACTCTGTAATGACCTATATGGGAAAAGAATCTAAAGAAGAGTGATCATATGTATATGTGTAACTGATTAACATTGCTGTACAGCAGAAACTAACACAACACTGTAAATCAACTATACTCCAATAAAACTTTTTTGAAACAGAGTAGTTCATATGGTTGTGATGAGGATTACGTGAGATAACATATATTTGATAAATCAGTCCTATTTCCCTTAAGTTGTCTCATCTTTTCCTCTTCCCTCTTGACTGCTAATTTTCCCTGCTCTCCTTCTTCCCATTCCACACAGAGACTGAAGGTGAGGCTGGACCAGGCCCAGATGTGAGGACTGGGAAATATGCAGTTCCTTTGTTCCATCCCACCCTCTTGGGCGGCTGCCCTTTGAAGATGACTGTCTTTATGATTGGCTGTCAGTATCTTATTAGCTAACAATCTCCCACCACTGAACTTTGTGAGCGAACAGCTCCTGAATTATTTACTTTTAAGAACTCCTCCTTGGATGTGTGGTCACAACTTGGAATCCTAGAGTAAATAAATTCAACACTGTAAGTTGATTCAATGTGGGGTGATGCCTAAACTCAACAACATTAAAAATGTACCAGCCTGCCCTGAGGGCTCCTTGGACAGGTTACATAGAGGAACTTGGAGTGTTCATTTTAGCACTTGGTTTGGGCTTAGAGCTCTCCATGGGCCTGCTGAGCTCTTTGTTCTGACTGCATCACAGCCCTCCTTCTCCTTTCCGTGGTCCTGTGTCTTTACCTTCCCTCACAGGTGTGGTCCCTGAGCACTCCTTAGTTAACTTTCTTCATGCCAATCTCATCTCAGAGTCCCATCCCTGGGAGACCAACCTGCACCATGGAGCTGCGTGGAAAACACATAGAAAGTGGAGCAGGACACGCCCGTGTTTAAATCCTGCCTCTGTCATTTGGTGGCTGTGTGGCTTTAGGCAAGTGATTTAACCTCTTGAAATTTCATTTTTCATCTGAGGGGAAAAGATTATGGTGAAGATTAAATGTTTTTGTACACTGTGTAAGAACCTGGACCCTGGAGCCGCTCAGCAAAGGTCAATCCCTCCTCCATTAGTATTTCTCAAACATGACATCCCAAATCCCACTAGAACTATATTTCTAGCTTGTAAATTATTTATTATATTTCTAGTTTGTAAGTTTACTAGAATTTCTGTTTTTATATTTTTGCAAATAATACTGCATCTTTGAAAGGGGTGACTCCATTATTGAAATTTTAGAACACTGTCTTAGGTAAAGCATAATGGTGAAGAAATCAAAGGGACTGTGGGTTTGGTTGACCTTAAATAAGCAAGATAACCATATCACCTAGCTAATCGTTGCAAAATTTCCTCACCTGTAGAGTGGAATATTAGTAGCACATACTTAGGGCAGATGGTATCTTCCTTAATCCCTACAACAGTGTTTCCCATCCCCACTGCTCTTCTGAAATGATCTTGCCATCAAAAGATGGAGTCTAGGGACTTCCCTGGTCGTGCAGTGCTTAAGAATCCGCCTGCCAAGGCAGGAAACACAGGTTCGATCCCTGGCCCGGGAAGATGCCACATGCTGCAAAACAACTGAAGCCTGTGAGCCACAACTACTGAGCCCATGTGCCACAACTACTGAAGCCTGCATGCCTAGAGCTCGTGCTCCACAAGAGAAGCCACCACAATGAGAAGCCCACACACCACAACAAAGTGTAGACTCCGCTCACCACAGCTAGAGAAAAGCCCATGTGCAGCAATGAAGACCCAACGCAGCCAAAAAAATAAATAATTAAAAAAAAAAAAAAGATGGAGTCTAGTTGTCATCCTTTTGCATCTTGGCTGGCCTCAGTGACTTGCTTGACCATTAGAATGTGAAGGAAGCAATTTCTGGGACTTCCAAGGCTAGATCATATGAGGCTAAGTCATTTTGTCTGGGTCTCCTATAGCGTGCCCTGTTGGAACCCAGCCACCATCCTGTGAGAAGCCCAAGCCCTGGGAGAGGTCGTGGTGTAGGTGTCTGCTCAGCCATCCCAGCTAAGAGCCAGCATCACTGCCAGCCAAGCGAAGGAGCCATCTTGGATGTCCAGCCCCAATGGGCCTTCAAATGCATGTGGTCCCAGTCAACATCTGACTGCAGCCCCGTGAGACCCCTCCCCCTGACAATGGCCCCACTGAGCCCAGTCAACCCATAAACCATGACAGATAATAATAAACTTTTGTTTTAAGCCATTAAATTTTGAGGTGGTTTGTCATACCGCAACAGGAACCAAAACACTACCTCCTAGGGTGGCTGTGAAAAGTAAATGAGATGACTGCAAATTGATTAGCAAAGTGCCTGGTTAAGGATTACTACACTTATAGGAAAAGGTAAGCTGATTTATATGGGGAGATAAAACATGGGTACAAATAAACTCAACCCTAAGTAGGCACCATCTGATTCAATATTTAGTGAGCACCTGTCACGTGCCAGGCTCTCTCTATAATCAGAGAACCTCGGAGTAGAAAGGACTCTTGTAGTTCAACCTCCCATCGAGTGAGAACAGTCCTTCTTGAATGTTTGCTTAACCCAACAATTATTTATTAACCTCTGCTCTGTGCCAGGAAGCGGGGTAGATGGCAGTGCTGGGAAGTCAGACACAAAGATGCTGGAGAGTCAGTCCAGGGCCAGAGACAAACATGAGGACAGTTTCTGCACAGCGTACCATCTGCAGAGAAGAGGGACATGCTCCCCCGCGATGAAGGGGGTGAGTCATTTCGTTGTGGGCCAGCTCTGGTGATTTCACCTCCCTGTGCGCTGGCTCCTGCTGCTCTATTTTCCGTGTATCCAGCTGCAGTTTGAATGGCAGTTCTCAGGCTCTTTGCCTTCTTGCTCCATATCCTGAAGTGGACTGTTTACATGTCCACTTACCCACCTCTGCTCATGGTGACCCTCATCAAGGAAGGAAAGGTTTGCCTGGCACTTGAACACCAGCATGGGGCCTTTGAGAGTAGTATCTGGGTCTTTTTCATTGCTGGTGCCCCAGCACCTAGAGCAACCAGGAAAAAGGAAGGAAAAGAAGGAGGAGGAGGGAGAGGAGGAGAGGGAGGAGGAGGTGGAGGGGGAGGAGGAGGATGGGGAGGGGGAGGAGGGGGAGGAGGGAAGGGGGAGGGGAAGAAAGGAGAGGGGGAGGAGGAGGGGAGAGGGAGGAGAAGGAGGGAGAGGGAGAGGAGGAGGGGGAGAAAACAAAATAAAACAAAAACAAACAAAAATGCATCCTGTTGTGTGTGGGGGTTCAGAAAAATGCCAAAAATTCCTTTAATTCAAGTTCATTTCAAACAAGGATAGCAAGGAAAATTACCAGCATAAGCTGCTTTCTCAAGCTTCACAAGTGAGTCTAAAAGTTTTTAATAGGCTGGGGTTTTAATAGACAGGTGAAACCAGTTTCTGAAAAACCCAAAAAAGTTCACTTTGAGGTCATTCCAGCCAGGTAGTTAATAGCTGCTACAATTTATATGCTGTCACTGTTTCCCACACACAGCCCTGTTTTATGGCTTCTTAAAATTACCTTTAAAAAATGTTTTACAAACCATGAGCTTCACACAAATATATGGGTTAGAATTTTTATTTTAAGTGGTAGATATAAGTTCTGTGTCACATATGAGAATGCTATTGTCTTCTCTTGCCCAGGAAGAGAACAAACACTGTGTAACTCACAAGGGCAGAGCACACAGCCACCTGAATTGGGCCTTTCTTCCCAGCCTAACTCACCTGCTGAGAGCCCTGCCCACACCTCACAGGTAGGGGAAGCAGGAGCCCAGGGCATGAATAGACCAACATTTGCTTCATTTCTTTAGAGTTTCCCTTACATATAAGTCAGACCCCTTCTCCTGCTCATTCTCTTCCTCTTGATTTGAAAATGTCGTCACTTGTTTGTATTAGTGTTTCTCTGCATGGCTGTAATTGTAGTTTGTATAAATCAAATCACAGGGCTCTTTTATTTAGCAATGTGTTTATTTTGTTGTTGTTGTTACAATGTATTCATATCATGAGGGAGGGGTAGAATCTGTATAATCAGCTCTGGAGATAATGCAGTCTCCTCCACAAAACCACCAAAACTTTCCTATGGAGGAAAACACAGGAAATCAGAAGAGAATGAAAACTTGGTGCAAACTGGCAAGGCTATGAGCTTCCCCAAGACTACCTGGGCACATCTTCTCTTTGAGGGAACCCAGCTCTAATAATTTCCCCACAATGCTTCTGCTCAGCACTACTCAATCTTGGTTTTCCTACAGATGACCCTTTGCAGTCTTTTGAAATCAAACAACTCCAATGTGGGGGCTGGAATTGCTCAGGGAAGGCAGGAGTTAGGTGCCTGTCCACATGGGGGTTTCACACCAGGAGGATGAGATGGTAGACCCCCATTCTACAATCTCACCTCTAGTCAGAGTGGCTCAAGGCGTTTGTAAATCTACGTCCCTTCTTCTTCTTCTTTTTTTTTTTTTGAGTCCCTTCTTAAGGGTAAGTTTTTTTGGTAATAATTTTGTATTACAAAATCATTTCCCTTCTCAAAATGGGAACTTATGTTATTTTGAAATCCTTTGCCCATTTAAAAATTTTGACAGTAAAAATACATATCAATAAAAGATGTCATTTGGGAAAGACTGAATTCCTGATTTGCCTTTCTATAAACTCATTCCTTACAGAAAGATAAGCTGTGACTTTATATATAATGACAGAACACTGGCAACCATGCTCTTAGGCGCTTTTGTAATGTGTGTGTGTTGAGGATGTTTGCTGTTTGCCGTACTACCTTTGTCACTCTTCTCCCCCTCTCCCCATGCAACTTGTACTGTAAGGTGTACAAGTACACAATTGTATTTTTAGTCTACGCTCTGTGCCTAACAAAGAGCTTAGAGGACATGAAGCGTTCAACAAATGAATATTAACCAGAAACTCTAAAGGCAGATCACCCTACATTTTGCAACCCACTTGAAAACCCTAATCTTATTACATTAGGCTTATTTTCAGACTCTAAGGGAAAATATTTGTATTGAAAACCTGATCACAAACACCCAGTCTCATCTCCAGATAGCACAGAAAATTCTAGCACAAAGACCCATTGTCTCCTGATTCCTGGCAGAGCCCTGCCTGCTTTGGGATTGAGAGAGACTGTCTGCAGAGAGCACCTGAGACATTTATTAAAATATTGAGCAGAGAGACATTCCCTTGGAGGAGAAAGGTTGGTTGGATATAACTATGGGCTCTGAAGCTGGATTGTGGCATGTCAAGACCCAAGTTGACTCCTGGCTGTGTGACCTGCACAAGGTGTTAGCCTCCCTAATTCTTGGTGCCTTTTTATGTAAAATTCCTTTGTAAAAAAAATAAATGTGTACTTCAGCAGAATGGCTAGAGTGTAAGTGTTCAGTGAATTTTAGCTATTATTATTATGTTATGATTATGGTACCAGCATGTCATGTACACAGCAAGTCCAGTGCAGTGATATCATTCCTCAGGTTCATCCAGTTTCCTAGCAACTGAGTCTATGCCTTTGCTTCTCTGTTCTATAAAACAAGGAGATAATCATGGTAAATAAAAATCCCTTTGTGTTTATAAGGTGTGGTCACATCTGTTTTCTTATCTGATCGCCACAATAACTGTGGAAGTAAATGAGAAAGACCTTGTTGTCTCCATTTTACAGATGAGGCAAAAAGAGGTTAAATGACTTTCCCAAACTAATAATAAGTAGACTTGGACTTGAAGCAATACCTTTCTCACTGTGTCCCTGGGCTGAGTAAAAAGAGCCTTGGCAAAAATATCATCCCCCTATTTCAAGTTCCCAACTGCCATGTTCGCTGGCCTCTGCCATTGGTCAAGTTTTGCTGCCATCGTTGGGAGCATCAGGATGGGGAGGATTTCTCCTCCGCCTCCTGGGATTCTGGATCCACACTTTGCTGCCTTAACCCTGAAGCCTAAGCATCTGGTATCAGCCTCTCATCCTGCCCAAGGCTGTACCCACAGGTGTTACTAGGAGGCAGCTCGCTGGGGCAAATCACACTGTTTCGACACATACAAACCCTCCCAACTGACATCTTTATCTACGTTAAATATCATCAACATTCTGACCCAAGACAGCTTTGAAAGGAAAGGAAATCAAAAGAAGGCATCAGGCTGCCTGGAGGAGATGGATAAACATTGGGGGTGAGGGATGTTTCTGTTCCGTGAAAGGCCAAGGGAGCTCCAGCTTCCAAGCAGCCAGACCTGACCCCTGGGCGCTGAGGCAATGGATTTGAGCACTTGGCATACTTTTGGATGAGAAACAGCTGGTATGGGACCATTCCTTTCTGCTCTAGTCCACATAGTAGAGAAGGGCTTTCTCAAAGTACCTGGCGTGGGACAACTGTAATGACCTAAAGTCATAGAACCAACCCTGGCTGTACAACAGAATTGTACATGTTTTTAATAAATAGCTATGCCTAGACCAATCCAATCAGAATCTTGTGCCTGAGATCCAGGTATCAGTATTTTCATAGCTATATTGATATATATTGTATTGTATACATTATATTACTGATATATAATAAACATACTTAATAAACAATTTGTCAACATAAGTATACATCCTGACCCATCACCACAATCAAGATAATGAACAAGACATCACCTCCTAAAGTTCCCTCATGGCCTTTGTAATCCTTCCCTACCTCCCCCATGCCACCACCAGGCAAACATTGGTCTGCTTTCTGTTGCTATAGATTAGTTTCCATTTTCTAGAATTTTATACAAATATCACATAGTATTTTCTTTTTCTTCTGTCTGGCTTCATTAACTCAGAATTATTTTGAGATTTACCCATGTGGCTGTGTGTCAATTCCTGTTCACCACTGAGTAGTAGTATACCATTCCATTGTGTGAAGATACCTCAATTTCTTTATTCACCTGTCACTGAACATTTGAGTTGTTTCCAGTTTGGGACTATTACCAACAGTGCTCCTCTGAACACACATGTACAAGTCTTTGTATGGCTGTATGTTTTCTTTTCTCTTGGATAAATACTTAGGTGACTGAATCATACAGCGGGTATATATTTAACCTTTTAAGAAGCTGCCAAATAGTTTTGCAAGTGCTTGTACCAGTTTACATTTCCATCAACAGAAAATGAGAGCTTCAGTTGCTCCACATCCTCAGCGTTCTTGTGGGTGTGGGTATATTCATTTCATTTCATTGTGATTTTTATTTAAATTGCTTTAATGACTAATGATATCGAACATCTTTTCATGTGCTTTTTTTCTTTTTTTGACATGTGTATCTCTCTTTTTGGTCAAGTTTCTGTTCACATCCTTAGGGATGGGACCTAAGCATCTATTAAAAATAAATAAAAGATCCCTGATGATTCCAATGTTCAGTCAGGATTAAGCACTGCTGAATTTCTGAAAAAATGAATGCAAACCTCTCAATTTAATTACATGGAAACTGAAATCTGTGGAGAGAATGAATTACTTGTAAAGTAAGGGAAATTGCAAGACAGAGAAATCACCCTTAACACAAATATGGCCATTAGGGAGCAAGTTCTTCATTGCAGACCTAACTGCATCATTTCTGTAAGTTGGACAAAGTATCTATCCATATTAAGACTTGCTGGTCTTTGTTTCAACCCGATTATTCATCATTTCTCTTAGTCATCTGAGTATTTGTTCTATAATAAACATTTGAAGGAATTGACAATTGACTTCTTTTAAACAAATTTGTGACAGTATTATAACTGTGGTGAAAAGGAAGGGGAAATAGTCATAGGGCTTCCATATATACTGTTAACTATGCAACTCTAGAAGACTCCATTCACATAGACATGGTGTGCAGTGGACAACCTGTACAACCTTATATGGTGATGCTGAACAACCTTAAACTCTAAGATCTAGGTTCTGAGTCTCACCTTCAAGCTGTGTCGTCCTAGGAAAGTCAGTTGAATCTCTGAATCTTGGTTTAAAATCTATACAATTTGAAATGCTGAACAATCATCTACAGAAAGATGCTGGAACTCACCAAAAAAGACAGCCCACATCCAGAGACAAAGGAGAAGCCGCAATGAGACGGTAGGAGGGGTGCAATCACGTTAAAATCAAATCCCATAAATTCTGGGTGGGTGACTCACAAACTGGAGAACATTTATACTGCAGAAGTCCCACTATACTCAGAACCCACTAAAGTGAGGGTTCTGAGCCCCACATCAGGCTTCCCAACCTGGGAGTCCAGCAACGGGAGGAGGAATCCTCAGATAATCAGACTTTGAAAGCCAGCGGGATTTAACTGCAGGACCTCCACAGGACTGGGAGAAACAGAGACTCCACTTTTGGAGGGCACAAAAAAAGTGTGCTCACCAGGACCCAGGGGGAAGGAGCAGTGACCCCATAGGAGACTGAACCAGACCTACCTGCTGGTGTTGGAGGGCTGCCTGCAGAGGTGGGGGGCAGCTGTGGCTCACTGAGGAGACAAGGGCACTGGGGGCAGGGGTTCTGGGAAGTGCTCATTGGGGTGAACCCTGCCAGAGTCCACCATTAGCCCCACCAAAGAGCCTGTAAGCGCCAGTGCTAAGTAGCCTCAGGCCAAACAAGCAACAAGGTGTGAACACAGTCCCACCCATTAGCAGACAAGCAGATTAAAGTTTTACTGAGCTCTGCCCACCAAATTGGATTAAAGTCTTACTGAGCTCTGCCCACCCAGCCCTACCCACCATCAGTCCCTCCCATCAGGAAGCATGCATGAGCCTCCTAGATAGCTTCCTCCACAAGAGGGCAGACAGCAGTATCAAGGAGTATCAGCAGTATTTTGTCTTGTGGAACTGAAAACCACAGCCACAGAAAGACAGAGAAAATGAAAAAGCAGAGGACTTTGTACCAGATGAAGGGACAGGATAAAACCCCAGAAAAACAACTAAATGAAGAGGAGATAGGCACCCTTCCAGAAAAAGAATTCAGAATAATGATGGTGAAGATGATTCAGGACTTTTAAAAAAGACTGGATGCAAAGATTGAAAAGTTTACCAAAGACCTAGAAGAATTAAAGAGCAAACAAACAGAGATACGCAACACAATAACTGAAATGAAAAATACACTAGAAGGAACCAATAGCAGATTAACGGAGGCAGAAGGGCGAATAAGTGACCTGGAAGACAGAATGGTGAAAATCACTGATGCGGAAAAGAATAAGGAAAAAAGAATGAAAAGAACTGAAGATAGCCTAAGAGACCTCTGGGACAATGTTAAACGCACCAACATTTGCATTATAGGGGTCCCAGAAGGAGAAGAGAGAGAGAAAGGACCTAAGAAAATATTGGAAGAGATTATAGTTGAAAACTTCCCTAATATGGGAAAGGAAATAGCTACCTAAGTCCAGGAAGTGCAGAGAGTCCCAGGCAGGATAAACCCAAGGAGAAACACGCCAAGACATATAGTAGTCAAACTGACAAAAATTCAAGACAGAGAAAAGTTATTAAAAGCAACAAGGGAAAAATGACAAATACCATACAAGGGAACTCCCATAAGGTTAACAGCTGATTTCTCAGCAGAAACTCTGCAAGCCAGAAGGGGGTGGCATGATATATTTCAAGTGATGAAAGGGAAGAACCTACAACCAATAATACTCTACCCAGCAAGGATCTAATTCAGATTCAATGGAGAAATCAAAAGCTTTACAGACAAGCAACAGCTAAAAGAATTCAGCACCACCAAACCAGCCCTACAACAAATGCTAAAGGAACTTCTCTAAGCGGGAAACATAAGAGAAGAAAAGGACCTACAGAAACAACAAGAAGACAATTAAGAAAATGGTAATAGGAACATACATATCGATAATTACCTTGAATGTAAATGGACTAAATGCACCAACCAAAAGACACAGACTGGCTGAATGGATACAAAAACAAGACCCATATATATGCTGCCTCCAAGAGACCCACTTCAGACCTAGGGACACATACAGACGGAAAGTGAGGGGATGGAGAAAGATATTCCATGCAAATGAAAATCAAAAGAAAGCTGGAGTAGCAATAGTCACATCAGATAAAATAGACTTTAAAATAAAAAATGTTGCAAGAGACAAGAAAGGACACTGCATAAAGATCAAGGGATCCATCCAAGAAGAGATAACAATTATAAATATATATGCACCCGATATAGGAGCACCTCAATCCATAAGGCAAATGCTAACAACTATGAAAGAGGAAATGCAAGGCAGAAATAGAGACACAGATGTAGAGAACAAACACGTGGACACCAAGTGGGGAAAGCAGGGAGGGTTGGGGGGGGATGAACTGGGAGATTGGGACACAAAATTGTACACTCTAAATACATGCTGTTTATTGTCTGTTAACTGTATCTCAATAAAAGTTCTTAAAAAAATAAAATCTATACAGTTTGGATATTTAGTGCTCTCCGGACAGACAGAAATGAAACGAGTTGATGTTAGGGATTAGCAAACCCAGGTGACCCAGGTGGCAAAGCTGCTCAGAGAGGTGATCACGAAAAGATGGCATCCATGACTGACGGTCTACTCAGCTCTAGCCCAGAGTTACCAGAGCTTCTATTTTTTTTAAGAGAAGTCAAAAACCAAAATATGTGTGTTCCAGATCTGCACTGATAAATGTGAAAGGGCTTTATAAATCACAGCGCACCTTGCATATTGAAAGGGCATCACTCTGTCTTAAATCAAGCTGTGAGTCAGTCCATGAGGGTCTATTGTAGGTGTCTATCTTGCACCCCCTCCTTCATTTTTCTTATGACAACTACCACCACCATCACATGGGTTCATGACCCAGACTGGGCCAATCATCTTATAATATCTTCCTGGCCACAGTGATTGGCCCAAGAGAGAATGTAGTCAACTGAGGAAAAACAGAAAAGAAAAAAGAAAAAGAGAAAAATAAACTGCCTGGGGATTTTCCTAGCCAGACCTAACAGAGAAGCTTCCCTCCCTCTCTAGATATGAGGCCAGAGGATGAGTTTCCCTTGCTGCCTGTGACCGTGCTCCGTGCTGTGTGAAGAAAGACCATCTAGTCTAGCGGAGAATAAGGACAACGTAGTGTGATAGAATTCTCTCATCCTGTGAGTACCTGATATCAAAAGACCCTCTCCAAGCTCCTGTTACATAATGCAGTAAATTTGGGACTGGGCCAGCTTCAAAGGGGTTTCTGTTGCACACAACCAGAGGAATCCTGACAAATGCAGTTTGCCATCTTGAAGTACAATGGCAGCAACTGAGTTTTCACTGATTTTCAATACATTCTCATAATATCTGATTCATGGAGAGAGGTTACAGTGCTAAGTGAGTTTTGAGAGAGGAGATGGAAAGGTGGCCATGGTGTTTCAGGGAAAGCTAACCAGGGCTGTGTAGAATTCTCTGTATTGGTTTGGACACCACACCTGGAGGTATTTTCTCATATTTGCACGCTCAGATGTGGGCTCTAATGAGCTTCCAAAAGTGATGGGCTTTTAGAAAGGGATTTACACTAGGATACATGAGAGACTGAGGGGAACACCACTGTGATATTTTATTAATTTACACTGAAAAATAGAACTGATTTGTAGACTGGAAACTTCCATTAGCATCTCTTTTTTTTAATGAATTTATTTATTTAGTTTTATTTTTGGCTGCATTGGGTCTTTACTGCTTCATGCAGGCTTCCTCTAGTTGCAGTGAGCAGGGGCTACTCTTCATGGCACTGAGCGGGCTTCTCATTGCAGTGGCTTCTCTTGTTGCAGAGCATGGGCTTTAGGCACACACGGGCTTCAGTAGTTGCGGCTCTCGGGCTCCAGAGCACTGGCTCAGTAGTTGTGGCACATGGGCTTCGTTGCTCCATGGCATGTGGGATCTTCCTGGATCAGGGCTTGAACCCACGTTCCCCGCATTGGCAGGTGGATTCTTAACCACTGCGTCACCAGTGAAGTCCCCCATCAGCGTCTTAATACATTATGTTCTTAAGCCACACAGGAAACCAAAACATAATTGAAATCCACTTTGTTAAAATTTGCTGAGATAAAGCATTGTTGAGGGGGGTTGAAATCTATGTGTTCAGTGTACACTCGCCTTAGAGGCAAATCTACATCGGAAGCCAGGTAACAATCAGAAGTTTCTTTGGTGGGAATAGGATAGGAAAAGAGGTGTTAGGTTGGTGAAGTTTAATGGCGTCGAGCCAAAAATAATGACACATTCATTTTACAGGGCCGGTGATATAGCCTTTGGATTTGGAAATATTCAAAGTTCACGTTGCCAAGACTTCTTCACTCCTGGAGAGTACCCTTCTGGATGTGGTCAGTGTGCATCTCAGTGATTTTTCTTTCCCTACCATATGATGTCTGAGCACCTCCTTTTGTGCTGGAAACACTTCTGTATGTGTCGTAATGCCCTCGATTGGATTCTGGAGTTTTGTGTGGCCAGCTCAGGAGAGCAGACTGTGCTCTTCCCCACTCTGCTTTCAGTGGTGTTACCTTGGCAGCGGAATATCAGGCATGGTGGGGGTGTTTATACTTGAGAAATTGGCAAACATTACAAATCAGGACCTTTTTTTCCCCCAGTAAACTGGTTGTTCAACATTAACTGGCACGATACAGGTAATGAGCCTTCTTTCAGGTGTATATTTCTACTTTGATCTATCATGGGCTGATTTTCTACTTGCCAAGTAGAGAGCAATTTGTTGGCATCACTTCTCAGATCTTAGAGGACCCCTAACTTTGGCCCCAGCCCTCACAATACAGGGCTCGCCTGGGCCAGGCTCCAGCCCCACGCCTGGGAAGCTGGTTTAAGGCACCTCCTGACCCTCTCAGCCAGTGTTTCCCACCACGCCTCTCACCTAGCAAAACAATTACTGTGTGTGGGAGTTGATTCAGCTAGTGGGAAGGATTTCATAGGATCATTTACTCTGCGCTGCTAGTATTAACACAATGGGCTGACTCTCCTCAGGCTGTTTGTATTTTCTTGGGAAAGAGACAGCCTAAGGGAAGAGAGCCAAGGGGTAAGATTTCTGGCACAACTGCAGGCTGCTGGGGTGGGGGTGGGGGGGTTATTTGGGAGCAATGAGTGTGACGATGTTTCTTAGCTGCTCTCAGGTTGGTTGCCATCTAAAGGTAAGGCCGCTCATGGATGTGCAAGTCTGGGAAGCGCTGATGGCACTGACGGTGATGACAGTGACAGTGACGACGACGTGCAGATGTGCGTGACGTGGTGCTGTCATCCCAACAATGTCCCAGGAGATTTCTCTCAGTTTTGGGGAACCCTCAAATAGGAGAGAGAAATTGATAATCTCTGTGACTCATCGATGTGAAAGTACTTGTTGAAAAGCAAAGATTTATTACCTGCAGTTTGCCAAGATCCTAAAGATAGTCCTGTGATGGCCTCCAGAAAAGGCACGATGAGTCACAGGAAGGAAACTCAGATCCCCTGGGTCCCACAAGCACCCTCCCCTTTCACCAGCCTGCTGATTCCGTACGCCTGGAACTCTTGCTTCCCTGGATGTTTCCTTCTCGATGCCTTGAACAGGATACACCTGGATAGGCGTCATCCACAAATAGCTTGGGGAATCAGAGACTTGAGACAACCTCCAGAATCATAATCCCAGGAGCTGCTGTCTGGTGTTCTTGGGGACAGTGACTCAGTGGCAGGCCCGGGCTGGCCTCCCGTTGGCAAGATGCCAGGGGAGGTTTGGGTGCTTCTGCTGGTTCTCAGAGGCTCCCCTGGGACTTTGCATTCTCTGGCACCATTTCTTGTTCAGCTCTTGTTGCTTATGACTCATAAGGTGTTTTCTTTTTAATGCCTAATATTTCAGGGGCTTGGCTGATTCACACGGGAGGAAAGAAAACAGGCATGAGGTGAGCGCAGATCCGTCTACCGAAGAGGGGATTTGCTGAGTTTAAGAACATAGGGCCTAAGAAGAGACAAGAGGCAGAATTCTGAGGACCTGACATTCAGAGCCTTTTCAGAGCATAGTGTTCAACTCTTACCGTCAAACCCAATTTTTGGCTGAGCCATTTACACTTTCTGGATGACTGCTTTAATTTTCATTTGTGTCTATACACCTTTTTTAAAAAAGAACTATGCACTGATTTTTAAGAAAAAAGGACCATCCTTGGAGCCTTCTATAATAGTAAATCCTTATATTTCTGATACTTTACAGTTTACAAAGCATATTATCTCATCAGATTTTTTTTTTTTGGCCACGCCATGCTGCTTAAGGGGATATCAGTTCCTGACCAGGGACTGAACTTGGGCCCCCAGCAGTGAAAGTGCTGAGACCTAACCACTGGACCACCAGGGAATTCCCCTCATTTGGTTCTTACATAAACCTTTTGAGGTTGATATTTTTATGACCCACATTTTAAAGTTCACAGATGTTTGGAGACTTTCCCAAAAGTGCTGTAGGAGAACTAAAAGTTGAACCCAGGTCTACAGAATCCAGAGTGCAGACTTACAAACAAACAAACAAACAACAAATGAAACAAAACCTCCAAGCCCTGTATCATAACTCTTTGCAGAAGCACTGTAGCGCAGAATTCAGGGCAAATTTGATCTTGAGCTCCTTTTTTTTTCCTTCCAAAAATGCCTGAAATCCTGGAAGCTCTTGTTAAGACATGGCCTCTCCTATAACACGGAGTCTTCAGGATGGTTCTGGATAGTGATGCTCCAAATTAGAGTAGCACTGACTCATACAGTACTGGATGGAACTTCTCTTTACACCCATGAAGTAAAAAACCAAACCAAACCAAAACCAAAACCAACATACAAAAAACAAACCCCACAAACAAAAAAAACCACACTGTTTTTTGTTTTTGTTTTTTTACTGTGTATTGGTCTATCTTAGTAAGTGTGCCCTTTCCTATCCAAAAGAGAAAGAAATACTCCCTAAGGAACTCTAGACTCCTGCCATCAAAGTCTAGATGACTGTGGGTATGCCTGTCAATACTCCAGTGTGTGCAGTGTTTGGGAAAATCAGATAAATCACTGCAGAGGAAAGTACTTCTGAAGACTCTAAGGTTCTATGTGGGTGAATCTGCCATCTTCGGATGAAAAGAAAGCCAATAGACTTGCTCAGATGGGCAAGGAGTGTCCAAACTTATACTTGTATTTAGGAAGGACTTCTGGACATATAAGAGAATCTTAATGAGAGCTGGTTTGAAACATCTTTAGGTATCACCTTACCACCCCCCCAAATTATTTTATTTATTCTCAAAGCCCTTTTCATTAAGCATGAATTACATTTTTCTATACTTTTCCTATACTTTTAAAAATTTCTTAAAGCTATTATTTATTCTGTAGAAGGTTCAACTCTGTATCACATATTCTTCTACTCTTGCTTACACAGTAAACAAGTGTACACCAGTCCTTTGGCTCAAGTTCGCATGTCTTCCCTGTAGAAGGGGGTCAGGCCAGTTAGACTCATATAAGTTTAACTCTGGGTGGCTGCATGGGCCAAAGCCCCTTTGTTACCCTCATGAACCTCTCTCCCACTGCCCAAAGCCTTTGGGTTGTGTTTAAATGCCTATGAGGCAGGACCCCTTCTGGCTGGGGCTGCCTGAGCAACTGTCCTTTGGGAAGGGGCTCCGTTTGGAAAAGTGATCTCTGTGGGGGTGTAACTATATCAAGATAAAAAGAAGCAAGACTGGTCCTGAAGGGTCAAATCTTAGAAACCCAGAAGGTACCTAAAAAGTGCATCAGTTGGAACGGAAGACAGAGGGATGAAAAGATGGCTGGCAAAGTGGTCAAGAAGAGGGAGTGGAACTTGCCGATGAAAAGGTAGTTCAGGAGCTAAGTCCACGAGCTCTGGGCATTTGCCACCATGACTTCTCTAATTTTAATGTTTGAACCAGAGTGATCCATTAAGTGGGCCAAGTTAGGACACAGAGAATAAGTGGATCTCTTATAATTTACTAATTATTTATCAAATTTATCTTTTGGTTCATTTGATTAGTATGTATGCTTCTTCATAAATTTCTTATTTTTAAATTTCTTATTTCTAAAAATAGAACTACCATATGACCCAGCAATCCCACTACTGGGCATATACCCAGAGAACACCATCATTCAAAAAGACACATGCACTCCAATGTTCATTGCAGCACTATTTACAATAGCCAGGACATGGAAGCAACCTAAATGTCCATCAACAGATGAATGGATAAAGAAGATGTGGTACATACATACAATGGAATATTACTCAGCTGCAAAAAGCAATGAAACTGGGACATTTTTATTGACATGGATGGACCTAGAGACTGTCATACAGAGTGAAGTGAGTCAGAAAGAGAAAAATAAATATTGTATATTAACACATATATGTGGACTATAGAAAAATAGTACAAATCAACCGGTTTGCAAGGCAGAAATAGAGACACAGATATAGAGAACAAACATATGGACACCAAGTGCGGAAAGCAGGGAGGGTTGGGGGGGGGGAATGAATTGGGAGATTGGGATACCAAATGGTACACTCTAAATATATGCAGTTAATTGTAAAAAATAAAAAATAAAAAAAGTCAAATTAAAAAAAAAAAGGTATGTAATCTTCAAAGATAGCATGCAGTTTTACATCCTACTCAAGCTTCCAAAGTCCAGATGTGTTGTCAGCATCTGCTTTCGATGGGGTGAGATCACCCAAGGATGGCACTGAGATTGACAGGCAGGGCCTCTTGGGAGGCTGTACCTACTGCATATGAGTTGGTGCGGGGAAGGTGGGTGGTCATTCTAGTGCAAGGTCTAAGGATTAACAATGAGGGCCCAGAAATTCTACCTAATCAATACTCCAGGACCAGTTAGTCTCAGGGCACTAATTCATAATGTCTTAATTCACAAGAGGCTGAAGAATAAGTAGTATTGACCATTTACAGTGAGAGTCATCATTCTTTTCAGCTGCTACTGTGTACATACTCTCTAGTTAAATGTCTTCCAAGTAACAGGGTTCTTGGGAACCTGAGTCTGTTATAAAACTACAGACTTAGCAAGGAAGGGTCTGGAGGGGAAATGCTTCTCTACTCCAGAGACCAGAAATGCTCATGCTTCCCTTCCTGAATAGTGTTAAAAACATGTAGAGTTCCTGTACTCAGAATCTCCTTTTCCTAGTTTCTAGGTCCAGCCCTCGTCTGTCTCTCCAGATATGTTGACACCACTGATGAAGCTCTGGATTCCTTCATTCTCATTCATGACCTCAACTCCCAGACCGTACTTTAACCCTTGACCTTCCAGCTCTGATCTAGAAACATCCTGAGGTCTAAGGCAACTTCCATCATTTCATCCAAGATGCAGGAATATTCTGACCAATGATAGCTATATCAACAAGAATTAACATTTACTGGGCACTGACCATGTGACAGGTATGGGGTTAACACTTTTTCTTCATTAACTCATTGAATTCTCACAAGTCTCTGAGGTAGGTACTAATGATTAATCCCATTGTATAGCTGAGGAAGCTACAGCTTCTGGTGGTAACTTGCCCAATATCACATGATTGTTAGGGTGAAGCCAGTATTCAAACCTAAGTCATTTTGATTCCAGAGCCTGGGCTCTTAACCACTATGCAACACGGCCTCCAAGAGTGACCTTGAACCCTCCTGAGAGCATCTCACTGTGAACTCCTGCTCACTGAACACAATCAACAAGTGGTCACAAGTGATTTCTTTGTTGAAATGTAAGCTTAAAAATAATATTTGGAGTATAATTATTAGAAATCAAGCCGTGATCTAGGAGAAAAAACCAACAGAGAGAGACAATGAGAATTGTGTCTGAGAACCCATTTATGAAGGTCAAGGAGTCCACACTATATGGCTCATAGTGTAACATTTCGAAAAGCTCACATTGTGTGATGACTTTCGGTGAAATGCTGAACAAGACACAGAATCACACATAAGACCCTGCCCACACTGGGAAGGCAGCCAAGAATTACTGCCACCTCCACCCCAGGGCTGTGTGGCCCTAATAAAGGCCACAGAGAGGACCACAGCCCTCCAGAGACTGCTGGTCGTTTCTCACACTGGGGGGAGGGGGGGTTCCTAATGAATAAACAAATCAGAGTGTTTCTATAACTTCCCATGTGACTCAGAATCAGTGAAGCAACAAGCCCCAGTGCTTCAAATACTTCAGGTCCCAAATAGCTTTTCAGAGAAACAACATGGAAAAGAAGTTCCAGGGCCTGTTTCACTGATCTAACCTTCTCCGTTTTCTCACACATTATTCAAAATTAAAAAAAAAAATCCAGATGCGAGTGGAAATGGCTTGAGTTAATGTCAATCAAGAAGAAAATGGAAAAAATATTAAAATCACAGATAACCCCCCAAATCTTATTACAACCATCAGGATTCTCCCCCTTAAGATATTTTCGAAAACGGCTGACGAGTTGTCAACAATTACTTTATTGAGCATTGCAAGGCGCACAGCATGGTACAGAGCTTGAAAATGTCTAACTGACTTTTGTCACACCCTCTGTAAAGGCGTTTCCAATGCCCATGGTTTTGTGGTTTTTTCCTGCTGTGCTCCAGGGCTCAGGCTGCTAGTACCATCTCAGGCTTCCCAGATGTGGTACACGGATCAACTGCACCATGGCCTCCCCACTAGATGTTTGAACTCCTCAAACATGGGATCCATGCATTATCGATCTCTGCAACTCTGATGTTCAGGTATACGTTTGATGGATGAATGACTGAATGAATGACCAGTGTTTCACTCTAGCTCCTTCTCCCGACCCCGTCGTCTGCACTTAGGGGCAAGTGCTGATGCTGAGCGAGAAGCAAACACTCAAAAGGCACAATGGAAAACAGGAGTGTCCAAAGGCGTGGCTGATCCACAGACTAGAAAATCAGCTCCATAATGATGAAGAGTTAGCTGATGTCCCCAAAGGCCTGAGAATATAATGAAGCCACAGAAAAATCTTCGAGCCAGAGACAGGGCTCATCAACCCAAACTCCCACCCCAAAGCCCAAAGCAGCTCATTGGGAACAGGCCAGCAGTCCAGCCACCTGCTGGAGCCAATGAACCAGAGGCACAGCCAATAGCAGCGGTCCGGAGCAGAGGGTCTCGGCCACCTAACCTTAGGGATATTTCTTCCTTTATTATCCCTTTCCAGATTTCAAAATAGGCCACACCATAGTAAATAAATAAGATATTATACAACTAGAACTAAAAAGAAAGATATTTTCAAATGGTTCTCAAGAAACAGTTAAGATGCCCTTCTCCTTCCATGGTGCCAAGGGGCTCAAGCTGCCCTGGATGCCCTCTTTGGGCCTTTCAGTATGCAAATAAGTACTGTGAGGGGATATTGATTCCATGGGAGGCAGTAAGCATGATGTTATGCAGGGAAAGCTAGTTGTTTCATCATAAAGGCCAAACCCATTTGATTCATCAGAGCCTAGTCTGTCTGATGGATGATGGAGAAACCTCTGCCCCAGTGCAGGGAGGCAGCTGGACCACAGACCTGACACCCCAGGTGTGATGGAACATGTGCAGAAGACCTTGGCTCCTAGTCTGCCATCAGCCAGCATCAGGCCTCAGCTTCCTCATCAAGTGAGGTTTTGGTCAGACCATCTTGCTGGTACCTTCTGAAATTCCCTTTCTTTCATCCAGCAGGATTCTTGACCCACCAGTACCAAGGTAAACCCTTGCTCCTCCATGTACCTTCACGCTGCTAAAATGAAGGAAAGCCCAACCATGAACTTTTATGCTCACAAACAGAAGTGTTAGAGTCTTAGGTGATCTAGACACATTCACATTCTGGTGTCATGCTTCCCTATCTTGCAGCACAAATTGATGAGGGTGGCAGCTTGCCGCCTGCTCTTCTAGTTTGGGTCCGATTCAATTATTTTTCTACAAAACGTAACTCTCATTACACTCACATTTCTTGTCCACCAACTTGATGCAAATGGTTTATCCACCCTTTTCTCCTGGTTGCCTTTCTGGACCCCAAGTTTCTGCATCAAAGTTTCAGATACTTGGTGGTCTGCACCCCCCAAATCAGTACTTTACCCTTGGTCCTTTTCTATCCCACAGCAATTCTTTAGTGCAAGATTTAAAATGACAGGTGCGTGATCAAAAAATTGGGGATTTGCTCTCACATAGAACTTGCATGAATAGGAGGGTTATGTTTTCCTGCCTCAAACACACTATAAAAATAATTTCCTGAGATAATGATTCTGAATCAAGTTTATACGTATATAAACTTAGATATATATGTATATGGATTTTTTTTCCGAGATGGCCAGAAGAGTTTTTATTTTGTGGCTCTTTTTTTATACCTTTATACCAAAACAATCATTTAAGGACAGAAGTTAGAGTGTTTTACTGTACTGGGTACTTGGCTGAAGTGTAAGAAAGACTGATCTAGTATGTTGCAGAATATGAATTTTCCTATTAGCTTAACATGTAGGTCTTTGAGCTCTGTCTTCTCAGCCAGAGATTTAATATACGTCAAGTTAATCCAAGGGTAGCTAAGGATGTCCTCAGACCTACAGCACCTACTCAGAGCAGGGGTCTGACCTTTGCACTCCCTTTTTTTATTCCTGGGAGGGCTGTATTATAGTATTCAAGGGGCAAACGACCTTAGTCCTTGCATTCAGAATTTGTTATGCCACATTTGCTGTAAAATACTTATCAATACCTAAAAGAAAAAATGCAGCAAAATTCAACTTTGGAGAAACAAAACAAAACAAAACAACCTTACAGGTCCTTGGGAGCCATGGAAAGCTAAGGGATACCGCAGATTCTATATTCTAAGAAAGTTATTTCAGCAGGGAAACATGTCTGTACCTCATCAAGTCAGCCGAGTTGGGGAGAAAGAGAAGCAAAATGATAACAAATTGGCCAGGAATATTTATATCAGTTTTGCCTTGAATCTCAGAGAGTAATAGGAGGAACAAGCTTCCTTTCTACTTTTCTTGGAAGCCCTCTGGTTTAAAGTTGTCCTCCTTCTGATTCTTTCTTCTCCTGCAATTTTTAATTATCACAAATGAACATGAGTCTCTCATGTGGTCACCTGTATCCGAGTGAATAACTGAAGGTGATGGCTTGGAAGTTTCCCCACATCACAGCACGTGACCTACACATAATCTCACCTTGAACATTTCTCTTGGGTCAAGTCGAAATTGTATCATCTTCCTTTGCAAAAACAGGCAGACACCCCGGCCAAAGGCCAAAATATAACAATAATTGACAGTGACCAGAAACCCATTATATAGACAAAGTATTCCAGCTTTCTCTATTTAAAAAAAAAAAATCAAATTCACTGTGACTGGGCACTCAGTTTTTTTTCTATAGCTCCCCAGGATTGTCAAAAGAAATCTTGTAGCCAATCCGCTTGCAGACAGTAAAAATGACCTGAAATAGGCCACCCATGGTCCCAAAAGCAGTGTCAAAGAGCAGAGAGATGATGCCACCAAGCCCCATTGCAATGTCCCTGCACACAATTGGAACTGCGCCTATGGTATACACAGGGAAAGTGGCCACATCCACAAGGACTCGGACAGGGATGCCCACAATACGGCAAACGACCTTCGTCAGGCAACAAAGGATGCGGAGAATGGCCCTGGTGATCCTGACCATGACTTTGAGTACCTTCCAGGGGATGCTGGCCAACTCCTCCCCAATGGCCAAGAAGTAGGAGATGGTGGCCGACCCCAGGCGGTAAAGGCAATTTTCCAGACCACGAGTCACCTGTTTGGTGACATACCACAGGAAACACACAAGGTACTTCAGGATTCCGACTGCAAGGCAATAAATTAACTGGCAAAGCTTGATGAATGGGGTAGCAACGAAGCCCAAGAGTTTTCCCAAAAGGCTACTCCTTTCCCCAGATGCCTCTGGAGGCGGCAGAGCAGACGTGGTGCTCCTTGTGCTGGAGAGGGTCCCAGGGTCCTCTTCAGAGTCTACCCTCCGCTCCTCATTCTGGACTTGGTTTACCATTTCCAGGATTTTCTTCATCTTCTCCGTGTCTTGTTCACTTTCCCCACAGTTGTTCTGGAATAGCTGAGGGTTGAATGGAAGCAGTTTCTCGAGTTCTTTCACCATCACATCTTCTATGACTTCACGGTCCCGGGTGTGCTTGATAAAGCCCATGGCCCAGCCTCCTCCAGGGACAGCACAACAGGCCGCCAGCCAAACAAACTCTGGGACGGTCACTTTGTCTTTGACCTTGAGGTCTGAGGGCACGGCACCTGTGAGGATATAGAGCTCTTCCCCATTGCCACAGTGTGGGATCAGGGCCCGGTCCATTAGGCTGTTGAGATTCATGTACCACCGCTTCTGGAAGGAGGGGGTCATCGGAGCTGCATTTGTGAGAGTGAACGTGGCTGTGTGGGGGTCACTGCTGAGGGAGAATGGGTACAGCTGTCCTGTCTGGTAATCAGAACCCAGGTAATCTCCATTCAAGGCTTGTCTGCTTCCCAGATTGTTCACAGAGCTGATGGCATCAGCCTCATCCATCACCTCCTCGAGGCTGCTGTTGGGATCATCAATCTGAAAGAAGAAAGCGAGGTTGAGATGTGTCCCTGTTCACAGCAGACAGAGTGTCCTTGGATCATGCTGCCAAAACTCTAGCAAAGTCCCTATTACACAAACACTTCCAGGGCTTAGGTTTGGAAGTGTACACACACTTCATTCTAATATCCCACAATCCTGGTGTCTGAAAGCATCTTTCAAATAGGCTGTTCCCCATTTCACTCTCTGTGTGAAATATACTCTACTCCTGCCCCACAGTAAGATCCCATCACACACTCACACAAATATACCATCAAGACATTGGTTTTCAATCTGCTGTGGTTTTATAAATGCCATAGCCCTTCTTCGGAAATATGCTTCCATGAAATTCAAATTGATGGTAAAAATGAAAACAAGGGGAAAAGTAAACCTCAGCAGGCCCATAAAAATCAGGACTGTAATTCAGATAATCAGCCACCAACGTTAGCTGCAATTTAAAGAACATATTCTCAAGTGAAATTTATATTCTCTGGGATATACGGAAAACAGTCAACTCTAATCAGAGCATTCAAATCAAATGGAGGAAAATGTATCGATTATTGTCAGTTATTAGATACTCCCCAGGCCAAGCTAAAATGTGACCAACTTCTCTTCAAACTGCATCTCCTCATAATATTTGCTACCAATAACAATGCACGTTCTGTCCAGGCCAATCCAGCTGTGGGATATATGTCAATAACGCTCAATATATACATCCTTCTCAGTGCTTCTTTTTTTTCTTTATAATATATACTTTCACTTTGCCAATCTGAAAGGATGAAAAGAAAGAGCTCAGGATTGACCCAGAACTCTATTTTTTGCTCCCAAACTGTAAATTCCTTGAAAACAGGGACCCTGTATATAGGACCCCGGCAAGGACTGACATATACTAGAATCTCAAGGCATTTTTGTTAATCTGAGATGGTCGGCACTGCAGTATTTATAATAACAGGAAGTTGAACCAATCTACATTTTCAAAAACTAGGAGCAGTTAAATAAATGGTGTTATATCCATCAAAGAAATATCTCAAAACCATTAAAAAGCACTTGTAATGATGGAGAAATATGTGCTATAATGTTAAAAGGAGAAGGCAGATTATAAAATTAAATAACAATTTTTTAAAGTCTAAAAACAGGCAGGAAAAAACTTGGGAAGGAAACACATGAAAATGCCCACAATGACTGTCTGACTCCCGAGGATGCAAGTGGTACTTTTTTTCCCACTATTTTCTTGTTTCTCTCCCTGTACCTCTCCTACCCACATCAACCCACAAATTATTTATATGTTGTTTTCAAAAGGAAAAAACAAAAAACTAATTAAAATAAGTAAATTCTTACTAACTGATTGCCACCCACTAAACCCATCACTAAACCCAAGGGGGTCAAGGTCATGTGGATTGTTGCACCTCCTGTAGGGAGGGCAACCAACTCTGCATTTCTCCAGCTCTGCAATGGCAGATGCAGGCATGCTCACACATGCACATGTAGGGTTAGCGAGGGCAGCCGATGAGCAAGATGGTGTGAAAGCAAGAGTACTCACTGAAGTCTAATGATGAAGTAATCGATAGCCTCACCCTTCAAGGTTGTTCTGTCCCTTTCCTCAGTCTTAGAAATGATCCTAGATGGTGCCCACTCCCACCACATCCCCCCAAGACAGAAATAAGAAGCTCATTCATTTTGTAAAGCTGCTGCTGTTGCTCTCCTACAGCTGAAAGATATACCCCATGGGAGTATCAGCCTCATTCCTGACTCATGAGATGAAGATATGGCAAAGGCATGATCATGAAGTCTTGGGTGGAAGGTCGGGAATCTTAGGATGCATGTTTCTCCTTGGTTGCTAGGACATCGTGTCTGCATTTAGCCTGGTGTAGCTTCTTTATCCCATCTCGTGGAAGCCCGGAGCTGGTGTTTTAATTGGTAGCCATGTGACAGAGCATAGCGCAACATACTGGTTCCTCTTCTGCCCAAGAGCTATCCAGGGATGAAATAATGCCTACAAGGACAGAAGGCAGGCTGGAACATGAGCAGAGAGGAGAGAGCTTTAGGTGAAGAAGGGGAAGATAAAAGGGGGGAGAAAAGAGAGAGTGTGTGTGTGTGTGTGTGTGTGTGTAAGAGACAACACAATATCCTGGTCTTAGACACAAACCATGACTGTGGGTTGATATACTCCCAAACTTCAGGGCGTGTTCCCCCAGCTGCCAAGGTCAGAGGAGACTGGGCTGGTTGTTTCTGCATCCTCTCAGGCCACTTGAGTTCAAGGGGCTGCCATGGTTAAGCTTTCTGCCCATAGTTCACAGGTACATGGGAAATGGGCCAGGATGAACTGAGGCAATTAGGAAGGCCAGGGCCCAATTCCGCAATGGGCCCTGTGCACCTCCCTGCCCTGGGCCTCCTAAGGCAAAGCAGAAACTCAACTGTATGCTCTGAATGCGCAGGCAGAAGAGAGCACATCTTCCCTCGCCTTCCCTTTGCTTTCTTCAGTGCCCCATATTCATGGTCACTATATTCTTATGAACCCCAAATTTGGCCCTATAGTTTGATGACAAGGTAGAATATAGTATTTGAAATCAAGACTATACTTATATAGTGATGTAACAGGCGGTCAAGAACTTTTTTTTTTAACTGCCAAGTAAATGCTTCCAATACAAAATGCTACAGGAGGTATTTTTATCTGCTTTTACAGATAAGGAAACTAAAACACAGAAAGATGAACTAACTTTTGCAAAGATACTCAGTAATTAGCAGGACAGGATTTGAACTGAGGTCAGTCTTTTCATTCCTAAGGCACATGTTCTTTATTACTAAGACAGACTTCTCCCATCTTAATGGACACTGATGTACCAGTTTTCCCCACCAGAGAGTAAAAAAAAAAACCACTAAAGTCTCCTTTCTCTCTGTGTCATGGAATAAATGAAGTTCCTTAAGGTTGCAGGGAGAGAAGCTGATGTCTGAGCCCCCTGGGGTTGCAGTCCCCAGAATGAAGAGAGAGTAGAAAGGAGAAAGTAAAAGTGCACATGTACAGACTGGCCCTCATGCTTCCTTTCTGCCTTTGCCCAGAGCACATGGAAGCTAAACCTTTAGCTTCACAGTTCAAGAAATGTGGCAGCACAGGCAGTAGGCAACTGGCCAGAGTAGTTTCCAGAGTACTACTACCCTTAGAAACTGGTCAGCTGGCTGGTCCCCTGGAGGCGCTGTTCCTATTAGCACCTCACTTGGCTTGACTTTGTTTCTCTACACCAGCAGCTGTAACAGAGAACAGTAAGCACAGCAAAACTTCATGGAGAAAAACTGCGTTAGGTATTCTGGGTTTGTTTTGTCTGGTCATAGTTCAATACACTAATGTAAATAATGTATATAAATTAGTGTGGATGCTACTAGTCAAAATGAGAACATAAAATAAATAATAGAGAAATTTCCCGAGGCTTATCTGATACAGTCTTAAGCCTCTGACAAAAATACCAAAGATGTTTTATAAGACCATATACTGATCTTGAGGATCAGTAGTCTCTATTCTCTCCTTTGAGGACCCAATTACATCAAAGCCTCTCTTTCTATCCTTTTTGTGACTTATGTTCTTCTTCATACTTTATATCTTATTAACTCTCTATATTGCATTCCAGGTGAGCCCCTAGATGTATGTTCCAATTCACTAAATCTCCTTTAGCTGTTTAGTTTACTACCTACTTTGTTGAGGTGTTTTCCTTTTTTCTTTTTGTTTTTCATTTCAATGACTCCTTTTTTCTTTCTCTAGCATTTCCATTTGGTTCTATTTCAAATTCTCCTGCCTTTTTTTTTTTTTTCTCCTCTTGAGGAATTCTTTCAACAGTTTAGACATTCTCAAAGTCCCTTTAAGATGTGTCTATTTTATTTGGCTTTTCAGTTTATTTTGTTGCTCCTACTGGTTGATTTCAAGGTGGTGTGTACACGTAAGTGCTTTGCAATTTATGATCATGAGTTTGTCTTCATAAGAGGTCCATGATGTTTTATTGAAAAAAAAAAAGACAAAAATGAAAACAAAAATCTAATAGTATTGCTTTCACAGCTGCCTCTGCTGGAGCCCTAAACACTTCAATGATTCTCGACTAGTTTCTGAGTTATTGTCTCAGTTCAGGGTTTCCACATGAAGAAAGCAGTGCACATCTGGACCCATACAAAGGAAAGATGACAGCTTTAAGCTTACTTCTCAGAGGGTGACTATTTCCACTAATGACATTATATGGACAGCTACTTCCTATAACAACTTGCAAGTAGTTTTCCTGCCTGGTTCACCAGAGCTGCAACAATTTGCCAGCCCCCAGCTTTACCTGGTGAACCTAGTTCCAGATCCACGTCATGAACAGGCTATAGAACCTTGATTCCTGTCCCCAGGCAGGTTAGAGCCCTAGTCCCCAGCTTCCACGTGGCTTCTCCCACACAGCTTTGGCTATTGATTTCTTATATATTTCTGGCACCTGAAAATTTCTTCTTAATTTTTTGCTGAAATATGAATTTAATTTAAATACATATAATATTTTTTAAATCCAGCATTTCTATGTGTTTGCAGTGGAAGGAGAGGAACTCCACATCTGCCCAGGAACTTTGTTTTCCCTACTGTCTAAGGTACATAAAGTTTCTCCTAAAGAATGCCTTGTTTCCTTTTATAACTCACTATAGATTTATCATCCCCAAATTTACTCACTTTGCTTAAATCTCCTTTTTTATATTTAGACCACCTCCTGGATACCTGTTTGGTATAAGTAGAAAAGTACTTTTACTGAAGAGTCAAGAACTTTACAGGCTGAAGTCTCTCACTAAGAATACAATATAAAGACTCCCAGACGTTTGCAAGATCCCATCAGCCAGCTTACAAAGAATCTGATTCCGTTGGGGTTTTTGTTTGTTTATTTTTACCGATTCCTTTGCACTATCTATTACCTATAATTCTCTTGTATGTTCAAATAGGCATTTGTGTCTTACTGAAATTTAGTTCCATTGATTTTGCATTTGGAACTCAGAGTCATTAAAAAAAAGGATATTCCATTATGAAATCACTTTACCATATCATTTATAAAACATATTAAATCTCAAAACCTTATACTAGTCTGCTAACTGATCTCCACTGAGAGAAATGTCCGTCACAATTTCTACTTCCTATCTTAAAACCAGTTTTTTAACTTAAGACAAAATTTTCTTTTGATTTCAAGATGACTAATATTTTAATGTCATTTGTTAAAAGAGTCCTCTGAAAATCTAAATAAAACTGGTAAAACAGCTCCCCCTCATCATCACGCTTACTTAACACTACAAAACAACCATTATGTCTTGGTAGGCTCTCACTTTCTGAAGAAATGGCAAAGTGTGTGTGTAACTAAAATGCCTGACTCGTGTATGGAAAACTGTACTAAAAATAATAAGAATATTTGATTTAAAAGTCTAATATATTCTTTGAGACACTGTCACATAAAGGGCAGGTGTTTTTTTTCCCATGCTCTCTGCAGACATGGTTTAATGATCTGTTTATTGCAATTACAGTAAATTACTGACAACACTGCTCCCTAAAGACAAAAATACAACTATGATGTAAGGTGTAATTTCAGATTACAATTTCTGGTTGCTCTTGCCCTTTTGCAAGCACCACTAATCTTTCTCTTTGGTTTCCCAGCGGAATCGCTGGATAAAGGGACAGGTACAAAGCTCTCTGTGTAATCCACCTCCCTGCTGACCTAGTCCTCCTGGGCTGCCAAGGTAATTTGATACAGTCCCTGGGTTTGACGGAAAAAAATTTTTTTTTCCCTAATCACATGTTAGGTAGATTTTAGAAGAATGAGTGCTCCTCAACCACCAGCATCCTGCCCCATAAATAATCTTATAAAAAATTCCTTTTCAAATTTAGTACCAAGAAAAAAAACTGTTTCTCTCTCTCAATGAGTTGGTCTGTTTCCTTTAACCAGACAGCCAAAGCTATTTAAACCCACGGGGTTTCTTTTTCGTTTTGGAATTAAATGAAAGGAGACTTTCAATTCTCCTGCTAATACGCATGTAAGAAAAATAGACTAAAATAATAGAAAATTGAGCAGGAGGGCTGGGGGTGGGGAGGTGAATAGGCACCCGTTAAACAATGCGTATTAAGCACACTTATGTGTGATCACTGCTGCAGGAGGAAGCGGCAGGACTGGTAATACCGACACTTACTGAGTACTATATGCCAGGCATTATTCTACGAATTTCACATGTACTAAATCAGCAAGTGCCTGCGCTAAGTATTCACTCATCTAAACTCACAAAAACTAGGCACTGTTGGACTTCCCTGGGGCACAGCGGTAAAGAATCCGCCTGCCAATGCAGGGGACAAGGGTTCAGTCCCTGGTCCGGGAAGTTCCCACATGCCGAGGAGCAACTAAGCCCATGCACCACAACTACTGAGCCCGCGTGCTGCAACGACTGAAGCCTGTGTGCCTAGAGCCCGTGCTCTGCAACAAGAGAAGCCATTGCACTAAGCCTGCGCACCGCGAAGAAGAGTAGTCCCCGCTCACCACAGCTAGAGTAAGCCTGCGCACAGCAACAAAGACCCAATGCAGCCAAAAATAGATTAATTAATTAGTTTTAAAAAAAACTAGCTACTGTTATTATCATGTTTTGACAGGTGGAGAAACTGAGGCATGTGACGATTAAGGAGCTTACTCAAGGTCACACAGTGAGTGAATGGTGATGTCACGGCGTGAACTCAGGAAGTCCAGCCCCACAGTTGCTTCACATGCCTCAGAATAGGCCTTCACATCCAGAAACTCACCAACTACTTAGGGAAACAAGATACGGATACATACAAAGTTAAATAGGAAACCAAGAAAAACAGTGTAATACAGATAAAGTTAAGTGCCAGACAAATGTTACCAAGAAAAAAAGCAATTGGATTGCAGAGGAAGGAAGGGCACAGTAACGGCAGTCAGAGAAGACATCTTACTTTGTGGAGAAAACAAAAGCTGAGGTGGGGTTAGAAGGATGTGCAAGATTTTGATAAACTTAGAGAAAAAGAAAGGCCAGTAAGGCTTACCGAGACATCTACACAAAGGCTTGACGGCGCAGACAAGGAGCCCATGAAAATGGGACTCTGGGTAAGCAAAAGTGAATGGTCTAATTGGAAGGGAGAGCAGGGGACCAGACCATAGATGATCTGATATACAGATAACTCACCACATAATAATTATAACTACAACCATTGAGTGCGCTCTATGTACCAGGCACCATGGTAAGTGTTTCACACAACATATCTTTTTTAATCCTAACCGGATCCCCATTACTTTCTTTAGAGAACGTTTAACTGAGGCTCAATCACTGAGTAGCGTGACGATGTCACACAGTCAGTGAGGGAGGATGAGGTCACAAACCCACGTGGTCTGACGTCAGCGACCGTGACACACTATTGATCCACTCTGCTTTCTGGGTGCTTTCAATACTTTGCTTCCAAGTCTGGACTTGACCTGTGCACAGTGGACATTCCCTGATGGCTTCTGAGGCCGGAGCATCACTGGGGACGTGTAATTCCAGGGAGATATATACCTGCCGGCACTGGGCAGAAAAGCCTGGACCGTGAGGCAGCTGAGGGAATGATCAGGGAAGGACATGTGCGAGATTCTGGAAAGAAGAAGCCTTGGGATGTGAAGGCTGATCTGGGAGGGTCCCTGGAAGGCTGGAGCCCAGGTTACCCAGAAATGAGGGGCAGTGGAGGGAGAGCAGATAGGCTGACCTTTAACGGAGACTAAACTGATAGGCAGAAATATTTTATAGCAGCTGGAGATACAGAACTGGAGCTTGGGCTCAAAGGCAACGTTGGCCACAGGGAAGTAACATCAACAAAGGCTCAACCCGGTGCACACACTTTCTGATGTCCAGGCACTGTGGTGTGACTCAGTTTCACACTGCGGTGCATGTAACCCCATGGTGCCTTGTGGACAATGAGAAGTATACCAACGGATGTTTCTGTTTTGATAGCTATGCATTTATGTTGTGTTCTGGGAAGACATATAACCAGCATTTCCTACACATGATTTCATGGATATGATTATTTAGGATAAGACTAAATTTCTTTTCCAATGAGTTGATCTGAAGTCAATGTAAAGGCCAAGTTTCAAGTAAACAGTAGTACCAGTGGGACTCTTGTGAAGCAGGTCTGCAAATGACTACCATTCAGAATCTAAACACTGCACTGCTACATCCCACTGACTCTTCACACAACCCTACCAGAGAGGTGTTATTATCATCTCCATCTTACACATGGCAAAATTAAAAGTCAGGTAAGTGACAGGTACAGGTCACTCAATTCATAAATGGCACAGGCAAGGCTATGCTCAGCATCTCAGACTCAAAAGCTCCTAGCCCTGCACAAGCAGCAGCCCATGCCTCTAGGTGAGGAAGGGAGGCCGAGAGCCACAGGGCATTAGAACCACAGGGGGTGTGTGTGTGTGTGTGTTGGGGGAAGGTGATGAAGGGGGAACTGGGAAACTGATGGAGCCGTAGGAGAATCAATCGTCCAGTGTCACGTCAAAGTCAAGGGAGGACAGAGCTTTGGTTAGAGGAGGATCACAGTGCGTGGCACCAGCTCGGAGTGGAAAGGGAAGGATGGAGACAAAGGCTGAGGGCTCTGATGATCAGCGAGTCGTTAATGAGGCTTCAAAGGGCGATTTCCACAGGGGGCTCAGGAAGGAAGACAGGTGGTGGACGTGACTGGATGCGGGCAAGAGGTGGCTGCAAGACTGACATCCGTTTGAGAATCTTTTACGTAAAGGCAGGAGAGGGACACGGCCTTAGCTGCAGAAGCAGGGTTTATAGGGAAAAGCAAAGATTGTCCACCAGCCCCTGCCCCATGTCCAAGGAAGAGGGGGCGTTGGGAGGGTGGGGCTACCTAGGTCTCTGTACAAGAGCATCTTGGGGCTCAAGAGCATCTCAGGGGGACCATGACAAGGTGACGGGCTGGAGGGACAGGGGGCCACTGAGCAGAAGCCCTGTCCCTGAGGGCTCCTGGGCTGCGAAATCCATGCACACCTCAGGGACCAGTGTCACCTGGTGCAGATGTGCCACAGGGGAGTTTGTCACTGGGGGAGGGGGAGCTGCTTCTTGAGAGGGACAGTGCTCTGTAGGACACAAACATGAAACTTTAGCACTTGTCAGCGTCCAGGTAGGCTGGGGCCAAGGGTTACAGGTGATGGCTAACGGCACCGCTGGTCAGAGGGGACAAAGCAAGTGCAGTGAGGCGCAAGATGGGCTCAGGGGACACGGGGACGGGGAGAAGGCGGGGTGCGGTGCGTTCGCAGCTGGCAGGTGGAGGGGCCAGGGGTGGTCCTGCTGCTGATGGGCGCCTGGCAGGAGTGCAGACAGTGCTGAGGAGTGTGGAACACGGTTCCACAAGGGAACCCTGGAGCCGGGCAGGCTGATCCCCAAAGACAATGTGGGGAAGGGTCTGCCCTTCATACCAGGAAGCTAATTTCACCACGTTGAAAGAATTCTCTCCTTGAGATCCACAATAGCCCTCATATGCACATATGATTTCCTCCGATTTGCAGATGAGAAAAGAAAAGAGGGCCTCCAGAGACAACAGACTGTCCCCTAGTTGTGCTCCATGATTTTCCCCTGGGAAAGCGGGTCCTCCAGAAGGATGATCAAAATGGTAGTGAAACGGTGCACTGATTCGCCTGGGGAAGGGTGGGGTTTCCTTCCCCAGCAGACTCTTAGACTGAGGCTAGATAAGCACATGCCAGGGATGATTCAGACAAGACCCTGGGATTGGGGGTAACCTAGTGAGCGCCTATCTAACTCTGTGGGGCCAGAGAGGCTGTTTCCTTTGGGTTTGTTTTATTTTTCAAGAGTTAAATCATCAGATGAGTTGAACAGTGGGGGTTCCAATTTTGTTTCTACTGTGTGAACTATCACACACACACACACACACACACACAAGGGCATTAAAGAGGTGCTATCACTCCACTGCCCATCACCAGGTGGGTCGGAGGGCCCCGCCTCACAAGGAAAGAAAACTGCAGCTGACAATCGGAACATCAGATAATCTTATCGGAGCTGGAGCTGGACGCTGCAGGCAGGCCCTCCGCACACTCCCACACATCAGAATGAACTAGATCTGAGGACTCATCACAGAACATGCCCAGCTTTGGAAAGAGCTGCCTTTCAGAAAAGGAGCGGGAGGCTGGTGTGGCCACAGGAGCTGAGGAAGGGCGTTTGGGGAGGAATAAACCACGAGGCCTTTCAGTTCTCAGGAAAGGCATAAACAGAGTTCCGACCCACCCATTTAAGAGAAAAAAAAACTCCTCTCTTCTTGGCATCTCAAATATTCTTTGTCCTCTTGGGAATAGAAACAGCTTTAAAAGAATTAGAAGGATGCTTTTTCCTTTTATTTTTCTTAAGGAGCAAGAAATGCAGTGCTTTTCATTTCCTGACCGGCCTTCCTCCCCCTGAATCACCCTTCCTCTGAGCTCCCCACGCAGCCCACACACCTCCCTGCCTTTGGTGAGGAACAGGCATCTCCAGCTGTCCCTGTGCAGTGCACACCATAGGCACTTGGCACGTGTCTGTGTCGGGGGAACCGTGCAGAAGCAAAGGCAAATGGCCTAAGAGTTCTCTCCTCCTAAGTCGGAAGACGGTGGAACAGAGGAGGGAATGAAAGGATGCTTCCCTTCCATTTCAGACCTTTCTTTGTCTTCAAAATTTGAAAAAATAATAAAAATAAAATGGGGGGATTAAAAAAATGCCCCAATCCTAAACTGGCACTGGGTGCAAGCAAAGGAGACCTGCAAGGAGGCCAGGGCCTCGAGGGCAAAGGAACTCCCGTGGGACTCCTCCCCCACTGCAGCTGCTCCCCTCGGGAGCCTGAGAAAGTGTGCAGGCGCCTTTAAGACCTCTCCAGACCTGCGGTACCTTCTCAGGTTACAACACCCCTGGTTGTCTTCCTCTTTACTCACTGAAGCCAGTTTTCCACTCTGTACTCTTGCTTTCTTTTCCAGAGCAATTATTCTTAGCATTTGACTACTGTACTACAGAATTCAGAAAAGTCAGTTAAATTGAGACATTTCTATTTCTAATTTTTTCCACCTTCTGTGTTCAGATGAGATCAGAAGTTCTTAGAATCACCTGGAAGCTTTTAAAAGCTTGAGTGGGGTGGTGGTGCTTGGAGATCAGTTTGGGATTTTTTTTTAAAGTTCTCCAGGTGATTGTAAATGGGGAAACGCCTGGGCTAGATGCTACCAAATTCTCTTTTATCTGTCTCTGGTGGAATTAAGCCCCCGCCTGGACAGCTACTACAGGAAGTTAATGATGTCTCCTTAAATCAATGATTCTCAAAATTCAGTCTGTATTAGAAGCAACTTAATCCTGCACGGACAACACTGAAGTACAAGTGCTTATTACATCATTTCCAGTAGGCTTAATTTATTCACACGCTGTTAACACTTTGTGAGCGGTAGTATCTACAGGTCAAGAGCTGGGGTGATAATGCCAAGAAAGAGAATAAAGTACTATAGGGCCGTTCAGATCCTCCACTCATCAGAGCAGCTAATATTCTGATCCCCAAAATCGATAAACATGAATTTCCTGCCTTATTCCCATGTGAAGGGAGAAGTCTCATTTTGCTTATTTATACTCCTGGATCATATTTCACTACTTTAACATCTTTGATAGCATTCTATACTTGCGGGTTAAATGACAACCTCGCACAGTCATGACCTACCCTCCCCCTCAATTCCTCCAATGTCCTCTCTCAAATCTTCCAGGTACATCCAACCAGAAAAGGACAGTCCCTATCCCCCACCGAGTCAGTTACGTGGTTACGATGTAAATGCTGCCCTGCTTCCCTCTGTACTGCCGCCCACGTCAGCACTGGCGGGGGTGCCTTCACCATTCCTCTCCAATGCCTGTATCCTAGCTGGGTGCCCAGCCTGGCTCCAACCTCGCAGTTCCTGTGTTGGGTGGTCTCCTTTGGCCTCCCAGATCCCTTCTTCACTCTCTCCTGTACCCTGCTCTGCGTCCCAGGAGGCCCATTTCTATGGACCACATCATCTCATCTCTCTAGGGGTCTAGCTTCTGACCGGGGCAGCCAATGAGAGCAGCGAAGAGAAAGGATTTATTCCCTTGCTGCCTCCCCACCTGGTTGCTGTGTTCTGGCTCTGGCTGCGTTTCTCTGCAGTCACAGCTCTCCCCAGCCTCCCCGCTGACCCCACAGGCCTGGGATGGTGACAGCATCCTGCAACGGCTAGGCCCTGGGTACTTTACCATATCTTACGGACTCCTTTAATTCCCTGTAAATAGTTTCTTCATTCAATTCCGTCAGTTAAACTACTTTGAGAGTTCCATCTGTTTTCCTCTTGGACCCTAGCTGATAAAGCCTCAGTAAGATCCTTTCCAAGACCCCAATTCACCCAGTCCTGGGAGACCGCATCCCCTCGGGGACTTCTGTAGCATGAATTACGCACACGGTTGGTATTCAGAACAGGTTCTGCTGCATAGTGAGTCCCTCGAGTAGTCTCATCTGACTGCCCACACTGGGCTCTCCCAGCCAAGCACCAGGTATGTCAGCCAATGCACCACATTCAATTCCCCCTTCTAACTTAACCAAGTACTTCTGACACTATCTCTAAAAGAGCAGTATTTCTCACCACATGACCCTCTCCTACCCACTTCCTTGCCAGGCATAACCAAGGGACAGCCAGCCTGGTAGGGACAGCAGCCTACAATAGGGCTCCCTTGGGTTCTGGATCCAAGCAGCTCAGAGCCTGACAACAGACAGGATGTGAAGGTTGCTAGATGGACATTAGGACTGGCAGCCAGGCTGATCCATGGGAAAGCAGAAGAACTGGTTAAGACAGAAAAGACAGAGGAAGTAGGAGAAAGATCCTGAAGACTCTGTGGGACTGTTTGGTTTCTAGAAGTTTCCCAGTTCTGGATCCTTTGAGGTCTGTTCTTGTGCCTGTGATCTCTTACAACAGTCCTGCCCTTCACCCGAATAAGCTTGGGTAAGCTTATGAGTCATGCACCAACAAGCCTGAAACCTCAGGAGTCCTGCTCTTATGAGAACCCAAGTGAATTGGGGCAGGGGCCTTGCAGGCCAGGAACCGTCTAGACACCTGGGTTAAATCTCAGGCACAAAGGAAGAGACATGTGTGCCTTGGTTGTAGAAGTCTGGGAACAGATCCGAGGGGCACCCGGGGACAGAGAGAAGGCACTTCTACAAATTCTTCAACAGAGGAGAGTATCAATGGGCAAAGGAACACAGCGGACAGTCAGGAGCAGCTGAACGCATAAAAAGCTGAGAACTGTCACAGGCAAGGCGGCAATGAGGCAGGAGTACAGACGAGCAAGGGCCTTTCAGCAATAACACTGGGTCACACCTAAGGGCACGGTAACCCTCATCCTGGTTGCCTCCCAGGCAGACAAGGGCTGGGAAGCAAAGGTTACTTATTCATCCCACATGCTTAACATACACACATTGAATGTGCAGCCACAATGCACAGTCATACTGAACCTCCCTAACTCATCCATAGGGTAGGGATGATTTATGAGCCCCGTGCCACAGATGGGGGGACTGGAGCTCCATGAAATTCAGTAACATTTCCAAGGTTACCCAGCTGGTAACTGATGGAGCTGGGACTCAGCCCAATTTTGCCTCACTACAGAACCCATCTTCTTCACCACTCTGATCCTTGCCCCTTCGGGGCTAACAGTCTGGTGGGAGAGAGTCAAGTAAACCACTTCTTGTGCCTGATCTGCCTTCCCGATTACGTAACAAGACACCTGAGGGCAGGGCACATCATGAACGCCTGTTTCTGGGCTTAGACCCAAGAACTCAATAAATGCTTGTGATGCTGAGGGTAACAACACTGATAAAATGAGCAGCCCAGATGTCTGGGGCTCAACCTTTGCCAAGTTAACCTTCTCCCCTGCTGCCCAGGAATGAGTAAATGGATGAACAGATAATAAACAGGGGGAGCTTGTTTCTGCCACTGAAGATCCCTCTAACTGCATGCCTACATTTTAAACCCCAATTCATAGACAGAGAAGAGAACAAATTGATGATAAACTCTTGTCGCTGATTGGCTGTGACCATATTATGTAAATGAGTGAGAGGAAACTCCAAGGCTCTGACTGGCCTGGGGCAGGAGGCCCCAGGAGCAGAAGGGCATTCAGTATTGACAACAGAAAAGCAAGAGCAGTGACAAGCCTGGTCAATGAGCTCCCTGGGTGCAGAGCTGCAGGCTATGAGGTCCCCCCACCAACTCAACTATGTGTCACCTTCATCTGAAAACTGGGGAAGGTTCATAGCCAATCTCCACTCAAGGCTGTAACTAACTGTAAGAGATGGTCCTTCTCCAAAGCCAACAGACAAAATGTACCCTTCATCTTAAAGATCATGAGAGAAGGGGACTTGACAGCCCTTGGACCCTTCTCCACAGCATCACAGTTCCCGTGTCAGGAAATGATTTATTTGCATCCAACCTCAACCGTCCTTGAGCTGTAGAAGCTTAAGACCTCATGACTTTAGTGCAAAAGAGACAGCATCTGCTTCTCAATGTTGTGTCACAACTAACCTCTGAGGCTAGTAAATGTGCCCCCAGGCAAATCATTTCCACTTCTCTGACCTCTTCTCTCGGGTTTTGTGAGCTTTTCTTCAAGTTCCTCTAAAGGTGAGACTACGTGGCAGCAGGGTTTAGTGACCAGATTAGAAATGAGGATATCTGTCATATTTGTTACTTACTGGCCTTGTGACTTCAGGCAGACCAGTGAGTCCCTGGGCCCCTGTCTCTTCTACAAGAGAAGAAGGATAACACCTCCTGTGCTCAGGAATGAGGGGAGGGGAAAGAAGGTAGGATTATTTCAGGCCATCTATCAGTTATACTTGACACAGACTTGAAACAAAAGGGTGATGAAATAGACTTTGCATTTCAAGTCCGCAGGCCTTCTATTTCCAGTGAAAAAGCTTAATGAGACAAATTGTTCATGTTTCTGTGCAGATCTGCTGATCAAAAAGTGTGCTGACTGCTTGAGAGGCTTGTCAGATGCAGCTTCACAGAGGCCAAAAGGGTGCTAAGCCTTGATTAGAATAAAGGATGTGAGCATGCACTTGTTGCTCCCTATGTAATGGAAATTTCTGGAATGTTACACGCACGCTTGCACACACACACACACACACACACATAAACTGTGAAGACTGGCTATCTGTGAGAAGCGGGACCTTTACTTTTATATACTTCCAAAACGCTCAGAAAAAATTTTTTTACCATAAGCACATATTTTTGTATGGTAAAGAACCACCACCAGCACCACATCAAAAATGTTCATGGAAATCGTCTGTAGGTCGAGGTCGAGGGCTGCCATGCTGTTACAGGAATAAGACAGCACAGCTTTCCAATTTCACTGCAGATGTTCAGCACGTATCTGCTGGATGCTCACAATTCAGCAACATTTAGAAGCACTCAGCGCTGGCATCGTGCTGGACCACGAGCTGGCAAACTGCAGCCTGTGCGCCACATCCAACCCACCACCTGTTTCATAAATAAAGTTTCCTTGGAACATAGCCACACTTATGTATGCACTGTCTGCAGCTGCTTCTGTGCTAGAAGGGCCGAGCTGAAGAGTTGCAACAGAGATCATGTGGCCTGAAAGCCTAGACTATTTACTCTTTGGCCCTTTACAGAAAAGGCTGCTGGCCCCTGTGTCAGGCAATGTGGATTCAATGATGTGCGTGACAGGCCTGGGCCCCGCACTCGTGGAAATTACGGTCTAGTCAGGGGGCACTCAATTAGTCACACAAACAAATGTATAACTGTACCACACTAGCAAAGAAAGGTGTGTTTGGTGCCACTAGAGAGTATTATGGGCAGTTGACCTAGTTGGGAATATCACGGAAGACAAAAAAGCCCAGCGGGTACAAAGGTCCTATGATGGGCGAGAATGTAGAAATTAAAAACAACAAAAACAAAAACAAAATACAAGCCAAAGTGGCCCCGGGTTAAGGCCTGGCAACGTGTGACGCCAGATAAGGCTGGGAGGGCAATGGGAGACCAACCACACAAGACTCTGCAGACCCTGATAAGGACTCGTCTTTATCTGAAGAGAAATGGGGAGCCCTGAAGGAGTTCCAGTGAGGCTACTGGAGATACAACGAGATGAATGTTTTGAGAGAATTTCTCTGGCTTCCAGGTGGAGAAAGGCTAAAGGAGACCCAGGTGGGGTGGGTCAGCCAGTCGGGAAGCTGTTTTGCAGAGGCCTGGATTAAGATGGTGGCAGCTTGGACCTCAGGGTGGTAGGGATTAGAGGGGTGAAGTCTGTCAACTGAGGTGCAGGAGCAAGGCCATTAACCATCCCAACCAGTCCACTTGGCTGTGAAGGAGGTGTCCAATGTTATCATGGGTTCCCAGGTTCCAGATACAACAGAAATATCCAAGAATGACAAAAGACTTTCTTATGGTTCGTAAACCCAGCTTTCCTTTCCCCGTGCTTCCGTGTGTCCCAAGACTGTGGTGGGTGCCCCATCTTCCAGACACATAAACAGTGGCCACTTCCTTACATGGTCCCCATTGAATCATGCATCCTGGGCTATTCAATCACCCCTAAAATATAGGTTCCAGTCAACTGGAACATGCAATCTAGTTCATGTTTTCAAATCCTATTTCATCCATCTATTTACTCTGCCAAAGGAGAAGTACTCATATTTTCCGTTTTGATTAAAAATATAAAATGCCCTCATTTGACCTCCTTTGAACGAACCACATGTCTGTCAGGGACTGGGTCAATAAAAGCATGACGGGAATACTAAATGGGGCTTCTGTTTTGCGTTCACCCTATCAGCTGGTTTCTTTTTTATTTCTCCTTCCTTTCAGTGGCCAAATAGATATGTCAGCAGGCAATAAATTATCGGTGCCAGAGATGTCAAGTTCTATTAACCCAAAGGGTACATGACCACTCAGGAGACATGATACACAACATGAAGGAAAAACATTTCTGAAATAACAGGAATTCTAGGAGCAAGACCAGATCACTGGCAGTGAAAGCTCCTGGTAAATGGGAGGGTTTATTTTCTCATATTTCCAGTTGTAGAGCTGACACTTTAAAAGGAAGGGGAATTTGAAACCCAAAGAATAAAATCTTTATTCCTCAAGGAAAGCTCCATTCAAGCACCATGAGATTTCCAGCATGCTGTGTTAGAAGCCAAGCCAGACATCCTGCAAACAACAGGATTAGTTCAGTAAAATAAAAGTAAAATAACAAATCAGTCAGTTTGGAATCTGGGAGAGAAAATACTGACATTGCCAGTGGAAAGCAGCATGGTAGAGCAGAAAGGGAGCTAAGAGCTCTGGAGCGGGGCAGCCATAAGCTCCAATCCAGACTTTGCCGTCTAGCAGCTGTGTGACCTCGGACCTCAGTTTCCTAAACTATAAACCATGGATCATACGGCCTAGAGTTGTTCTCTGAATGAGTGAATTTGTGATGATACTTGCACTAGTAAGTGATCAATAAATAAATGATAGTTCCTTTCCTGGACTGTCCTAATTTAAGTCTGGACTGAAAGACTGGTGTACAGCTCCATCACCACTAGACTCTTCCAGGACAAAACGTCACTAAAATGCTCTGCCGCTACAGGGCAAGTACCCAAACTCGCTCCTGAGGATGACCACGAATCACCTGGAAACACTAAATTCAAAGATGAAGAAAAAGCCAGAAAAGGAGGAAAATGGAGTGAAGGGTAGCACGTGCGACTGCTGTTTTTACTATCTGCGCTCCAGCAAGGAAGAAACTGTGAGCAGTTGACTTTGGAACCATCCTGTGAGTCAGGCGCTTCCCAGCCCTCCTCGGGACCAGCACAGTAGGCTGGAATGCAATCGCTCACTGTGTGTTTTACGACAACACACCTCTTGGTTGCTCAGGACAGGGAGGGTGGAGGCCATCTCTGGCACATGTTTTGTTTTTGCTTTTCTAGTCACCTAAATCCATCCACCCATCCATCCATTCAATCTCTCACGACGTACCTTCTGAGCACCTATTGTGTGAATGTGAGACATATACCGAGCATTTGAGAAGATACACAGATGGATGTCTTATGTTTCAGGAGAGATTTGCAGAACTGCAGGAGTTACCTATCTAATCCAACATTCCATTCAGTGTGTGTGTGTCTAACACCTATTAGAATAAGACCTTAATAGCATACACATTACTATTTATTAAGACCTCACCCTATTACAGGTTCTATGCTATGTGCTTATATGCGTTATCTTGTTTATTTGTCACAACTACTCTGTGAAGTCAACACTGTTATTATCTTTAATGAACAGAGCAGAAAAATAGGACCGGAAGAATTTGATCACACCGCTTAATGGCAGAACAGGTATCTGAAGTCAAGTTTCTTAACAAGGAAGGAAGAATCAGAACTGTCCTCTTGGCTGTGTCCCTTACCCAGAGATGCAAGTGTATGATATCTTCTTTATATCTGGTTCTCTGACACAAAAAGGGGGCTGATGTTAGAATAAATGAAACAGTGTATCAAACAGTTTCAGGAGGTGCAGGCAAGAAGCCACTGATGGAAATTAAAGATTAAGGACTTAATCAAGGTTCTAGCTGTGACAACTATTCATGTACACTTACTAAGATTTGAAATATGACTTCATTGGGCCCTTTAGGAAAATACTTTTGCCATTAACCAGGATATCTGCTTCACTCCAGAACCACTGACACCTGAGCAATATTCACATGGCCAAATATGTGCTCCCACTTGTCCTACAACTGTTGGGAAAGAGAAATGGAGTAGAAATTAAGATTCCTGTATAAAAGATGAGAACTGAAGTCCTATGACCATTAATGCGGTGGATGCATGGGAGGTCAAAGATCTCCAGACTAGGAGCAACTAGTCATGAGTTCAAATCCAAGCTGTGTGACCTTGCGCACAACAATTAGCCTATCTGAGCCAGTTTCCTTATTTCTATAATGAAGAGAATAAGATCTACCTCACAGTACTTTTGTAAGATTAATTAAGTATAAGCAGACTATAAAGCCAGTTCCTTCCAGCATTCACGTTTATAAAATGACAGGATCTTAAGGACTTCCCTGATGGTCCCATGGTTAAGACTCTGTGCTCCCACTGCAGGGGGCACGGGTTCAATCCCTGGTCAGGAAACTAAGATCCCACAGGCCACACGGTGCGGCCAAAATTTTATTTTAAAAAGAAAATGACAGTGTCTTATATGTTGCCTTCTAGCGAGAATTGACAACGTCCTTTCCAAAGGCATCACTAGTACCTTAACCAAAAATTCTTCCATTAAACAGAAATGAGTTGAGTGATTAAAAGGTTTGAGGTTCCGTGAACTAAACAAGAACCCAGTTCTCAGTTCTGACTGCAAACCCTCCAGGCCATCTCCATCCTGCTAATAGGAACACACTGTCTCATCTCTTTCTTGCCTTCTCCCCATTCTCAATTGAAAGGTGACCACATTCTACATAAAACCCACAACAGTCCTCTGTCTCCCCTGCTTCCCTTTAAAGTTCTCATTATGTCCCTCAGAAGGCCCCTCAGACACGGGATCCTGTCATGTGACACTAAAGAGATATAAATCACTTGGGGTAGTTCCAAAGGCCAGAGCTAGAACTGGTGGGGTGGATTTAGAGGAAGGTTCCAGCTCTGCATATGGAATATGTTTGGAACAGTGGCTGCTGGCCAGCTGGGAGGCAAGCTTCTAAGGTAGGCAGCTCTCCAAGAAAGCTTAAGCAGAATATCTTACCCACTGCTGCCTGATTGAACCGCTGAACATCAAATGATTTTATTCAACACTTACTGAGTGCTTTCTATGTCCCAGGCACTAGAAATGCAAGCAGGAGTAAAAGGCAGCCCTCAGCTCTCAAAAGCTTAGCTGGAGAGATGGACCCATGAGCAGGGAGTTATAAAACAATGTGGTAAGTACAAAAATAGAGAAATTACAGGGAGCACTGTAGGGTGGACCTCACTCAGGAAGTGGACCTCACCCAGGTGGGCTGTTCTATTTGGAGGAGGCGACACCTCAGCAATCTTAAAGGATGGAGTAGGGAGACAGTGAGGGGCAAGACAGGGGCAGTGTAGAAAGGGCATTCAGGGCAAAAGGAGTCTGCATGAGCAAAGGAACAAATGTGACCAACAGAATGGTTTATGAGAGGCACTCCAGGCAGCCGGATGCTGCTAGAACAGTACATGAAGGTGGGAAGGGTGGGAGACAGGCTGGAGCTGCAGACAAGCCCAGGCACAGGGGCCTTATAAGCTGCATTCTGCAGGGTGAACTTGGTCCTGCAGTCACTGAGCAGCCAACACCCTAAAGAATTTAAGCACAAGAGTGACTAAGTTTCTATCATTGTTGATTTAGGAGTTTCTTTTTTTTTTTTTTTTTTTTTCCCCCGAAGGGAAACTGCAGGACAGCCTTGAGAGCTGCTGAATTGGGCTTCGGAAGTCTCAGGGTCAGAACAGCCCCACCTGACTCACTACCGAAGGAAAACACCCAGCTCTTTGGTCCCCTGACTCTTCCTCCTCTGTCTGCCGGGCCTCTTGGTAACACTGACCTCATAAACAGGTGATGTGGGCACAAGGTGACTCAGCATTATAGAGTGCTTGGAAGCAGCCAGAAGTCCACGGTGAGCCCTGAGCATCTTTCCGCAGCAGGCACACTGGCTGGGAGGCAGGCCTCAGGGGGGCAGGCTTGCTGCAGTGTGCTCCAGAGCCGGCCAGATTCACAGTCCGGAGGCTTCTCCACCCCCCTCCTTCCTTGCCTCCCTCCTAACATCCCCTGGCTCCTGGCTCACTTGACCCGACACCGGGGTAGGAAGGGATGGGCAGCACAAGCCCATCCTGCAGAGAAAAGCATCCTTCTGGCTCTGCTCAGCCACTAGACCATTCCTATCTCTGCAGCACGGAACTCTGGCCTCCTGCGCTCTTCTGAACTGCTGCACCTCTCACCTCTCATTTGGAACTATTTCCCCCACGCCTTCCCTATTCTATTTTACGCCCCCCCCCCCCCCGCCCCCAGTCCCATTCCTCACTGTCCCAGCATCTCCACTGCCTATGTGAATGTTCTGTCCATTCCCTCTCTGCTGAATGAGTCACGCTCCTTGGGGCTCCTTCAATAACTGCGTAAATGGCTCTGCCCCTCCCCACCCCAAACCTGCCTTGATCACTCCTTCATACCGGACCCCTCCCTTCCATCACTCCTCTTTATTCTGAGCCCTTTAGTCAACTGTCATCTACTCACTTGTACTGGTTTAGCTGCTCCAACCACTCCCTCCACACTAATCCCTGACTCAGCCAGGCGTTTCTCACTCAGCACTCCCCTCTGCTGGGAATGTCCTTGTCCTTGTCTCCCTTCTGAACTCCACCTCATCCCTTCAGGCAAAGTGCAAACGTCACCCTGACCTGAAGGCTTACCCCTGTCACCTCCAAGACAGATCATATCTAATAGGACTGTGTTTACCTTTTTGAACGGAGGGTGTTTTGCTTATGTCATAATAACAGCTAGGACTGATGTGCCAGGCACCTCTCAGAGACCTTATATGGAGTAATTCATTCAGTCCTCAAAATCATCCTGTTATTACCTCTAAGTCAACCTGCCCAAGTTTACAGCGAGTCAGTGGGAGAACTAAGGCTTGAAACCACGCAGCGTGGCTCTAATCAGAGGCGATGCCCCCTCCCCGCCCAGCAGACCAGGAAGGCTTTGAGTCCCAGCGCTGCACTCTGTTCCCCAACACCCCACATGCCTGGCATACAGCGAGTGACTACTAAATGTGACAGTTCTGGATTTAACTGAAATTTGTTCAGCGTGCATCCCCACATCTTCCTCAGATGTATGTTTTGTCTCCCCAAGCCATCCATGAGGTCCGCAGGGAGACAGGACCAAATCATCTATTTTCCTCACAGGCATGCAATCGCATGCATACTGTGGAGCTGGGGGATACGCAGAGAGCTCTAGGGGTGCAGATGGGGGCAAACCAACTTTAGATTAATGTATGCCTTAAGCGTGTATAATTTACAAAAGCTTTTCATATGCCTGGTCTCACAGGTCCTGACATCAACAGGATAGAGAAGGTAGAGACGGAGGTGAAGATGGCCTGAGATCTGGTCAAGGTTTTAGAGCTGGAAATAACTCAGTGCGATTACAGAAATTACAACCCAGGTCTCTGAATAAAACAGCTGAAAGCCAGTCCCCTGCTCAGGATGCCTGGGCAGCTGTGGTCATGAAGAATGGGCAGGATGATGTACATTAACTATATTTCAATAAAAAAAAAATTAAAACAGAAAAAGATTAAAGTCAGTCAGTTTAAAAAAAAAATGGTGGGCTGAATGCTCAGCTCCTCCCCCAAATGGGGTGTCCTTGGTTGCTAGGGCAGGGGAGCCTGGGTGTTCTTAGACAGGAGCCCGGCTGAGCAAACCTAGGGCAAGATGTCTGCAAGCAGGTTCAGCAGGACCTCTGGGGGCCTCTAGGAGTGTTTGGTCACTCTCACCAGACAGAACAGAAAACCCTGAGAGATGTCACGATTTCCAAGTGATAATATAGATATGAAGAGTCAGGAGAAACTGGTTTGTACTTCCCATTAGTTGGAGATAGTCAATGTTTCCCACTATTTGTAACTATCCCATTTCTAAAACTCCATACCTTATTTCATTGTCCTAACCCAACACAACTTCAGATAGAATTTACTCAATGTCCTGTGCAGAAGGGAAGGCTTTTCAGGCTCAGGTGGCCTCTGAAGAAGAGAAGCTTTTCCCTAGTAGGAAGGGCAGTGAACTTCTAGCCAAAAGACCTGCCCCATCTTTACGCAAGTCTCTTCGCCCTGCTGAGCCTTGATCTCCTCTTCTGTAAAACGGACATGAAAATGCCCACTCAGCCACCCATCCCACAGAATTGTGGCAACGACCTGTGAGCTCCCACCCTAGGCATCCCGCAGATCTGAGGGGTCTCTTGGGTCTCCGTCTCATAGTCCTAACTGTTCAGGAAATGAATGAGACACTGCAGACGTCTACGCTGAAGTGTAGAGCGAACCACCTCCCACTGGGGACCTCGGAGCCCTGAGGCTTAAGCGAAGGCTCGCAGATCGCCCAGCTCTGGCCGGGGCTTTGACAGGGGACAAGGCAGTCTGTAACTCCGGGGGCGCGGTGGGGCGGGTGAAAACCCGGGTTTCCCGACCCTGGCATCGAAAGCTGGGGCTGCCCTTCCCCACCCGCGCGCTCACAGTGGCTGCAAAGCGCCCTGGGAGGCCAGCCCAGCGGCCGGACTTGGGAAGCGTCGCGCTTACCTGCGGCTCCACCAGCCAGGGCTGCTGGGCGCCAAGGGGCGCGGGGCGCGCGGCGCGGAACGCCGAGTACACAGGGATGCGGTCCCGGGCGCTGTACAGGGTGGCAAAGCGCTCGGCGCCCTCGGAGCGCTGACAGATCTTCACGTGGGCAGCGGCCGCCAGCCCCGCCGGCGGGGCCCCGGCGTAGAAGAACCGGTCGCATTCGCCGAAGCCAGCTTCCTCCTCGCGCACAAGCCGGCCCTCCAGCAGCCCGGCCAGGGCGAGGAGGCCGCCCAGCGCCAGGCAGCGCGCGGAGCCCATGGCGCGTCTGCTGGCCGGGCCGGGAACGCGCGAGGCCGCCAAGCGGGGCGGCGGGGAAGTCGGAAGCCTGGCGGGGCGAGGCGCGGCGAGCGCTGGGTAGGCGGGGCTGGGCGGCCCCGGCGGAGAGGGCGGGTCCGCGCCCGGAGGCCGCGCCTCCCTCGCACCCTGCTCCCTGAAGATGGTTGCGCAGGCGCAGGCCCAGGGCCGGGCGCGGTGCTGCGGGAGACGTCGCCGGGGCTGCACCGGGCCTTGCACCGCCTAGTCTCTGCAGTCCGCGCTCGTAGACTCGGGGACGCGCGCTCCCAAGACTGAAAGGTCTGAGCCGGGTCGGCTTAATCGGAGGAAACGGGATGGAAGCGTCCCCGGGGCTGGGAGCCTAGAAGCCTCCGGAGCCAGCGCGCCCCAGGGATCCTCAAGGATGCAAAGAGGCGGAGTGAGATGCCCACAGAACTATGGCTCTTTGCATCGGATGGGCAGAGACCCCCTGTGACATCCGACGGAAATCAGTCTCCCCCATCCCAACGAAATGCTCATCTGTCCGCACCTGGACACAACTTTGATAAAGTTTTAGCAGATCCGAAGCCAGGAGAGCCAAGTTAAGAAATCCTGTAATAGGAAATTGCTAACCTAGGCAGATAGTAAAGCTCTTGTGATTTTCTTGCTGCTACGAGGCTTAGAATCAAAACCAGAATCAAGAAAGAAACGAGACCAGCCAACATCATTGGTTGGTAGGTTGGTTGATTCCTTACTTCTTTCTTGAGTGCCTGTGTGCCAACCTGGGTTCGGCTACTGGGTACAGTGGTAAACAAGAATGGGTCCCTGCGGTCCTGAAGATGAAACCTAATGGGAAAGCTTGTCGTTAATCAAAGAAGCAGGCTGTTAAAGGAATAATGAAACACTGAACGTGGAGATGTGAGAACCTGCCCCACTGGGGATTCAGGGCGTGTTTGCCTGAAGAATGTTGTCTGAACTGAGACCAAGAGGATGACATGAACTAGGCAAAGAGGAAAGCAGCGTGTGCCAAGGCAGGGGTCCCCAACCCCCTGACAGGGAGAAGATTATGAGAATAGGGCTAAAGGAGGCAGGGAACATAGCGTTCAGGGTATCCTGGGCTAAAGACCAAACATTGTTCAACAGGACCCACACTGAGAAAACAAGCTTCATGTAACAATACATACGCTGACAATTGACATCGCAGTCTAGTATTTCTGTTGTGTTCTATTTTATTCCAATTTAAAAACACGCCGGTGGTAACCCACAAAACTGTTTCTATGACTCACATCTTGCAGTTTGGAAAGAAATATTATATAAATCATGTTAAGGAGTTTGATCTTTCAATGGTGTTGACACAATCACATTTGCTTTCTGGGCAGATATGGGTGGACTGGAGTGGCCCAGAATGAATGAAGAAAAACATTTGCAATAATCCAGATGAGAGATGGGATGGTGGTAGAGACAGAGCCACAGTGCCTACTAAGTTACCTTCACTCACATCTTATTATTTAGTCTTATTTCCCCAGTGTGCCACATGGGGATCTGGACCAGGGCATTCTGAGGCTTGCCTGCAGTGGCACCATTAGTGAGTCCCCAGCCAGATTTGAGCCAGGCCGGTCTGCTTCCTAAGCCTGGCCTTTCCTCTAAGTCACAGCACATCCATAAGGTGAGCCTGTAAAATAGGAGACAAATTGTCAGGAGAAAACATTTTGAACATTTTAAGAACAAATTCCTTACAGGCTTCAATATCTGAAAATGTTGACTAGGTTTGGTCCCTGAAATGAAACCTAAATTTATTTCTTAATTAAAAAAAAGGACACATGTAGTGTGATGTCACAGAAACAACTAGACTCAGAGTCCCCTTTGATCTGGAGTTGATGACCCTGGTCATGTGGTACTTGTCCCTCAGCCCAGTCATCCTCACTCTTGTACACCTCAGCCATGTCCTCCATGGGAGGCTCTGAGGATTATAGGTTTCATGGGATTTTTAAAAGATTTATATTATTATATAGGATTATACATGTTCCCCAATGTCGATTCATGTTGTCAACTCTAAACAATTAAATAACTAGAAATCAATCCCCTTCTTTTGCATGTTCTTTGTACATGCTCTCTTATGCTACTTTTCATGCTAGGGTATTAGTCATTCCTGTGTCTGTCTTCTCTACTAGATCACGTATTCCTGGGGACAGAAGGTGGTCCCTTCTGAGTCTCTGGGTCCCATTGGCTACTTGAAGTAATAGATGTCTGGAGTAATATGTCAAATGTGATAATTATATTGTATTTGAACAAATGCAGAATATAAAAATAAATTCTCAGTTTTTAGACGAAAGCATTTATATGACTTTAATTCACCATTTCTCAAACTTTCTAGATTCCTGCCTCCCCCTTTGATAAGCATTACTGTCTCTGCCACTACTCTCCCACCCCCTGTGGCAGATTCTAGTTTTCCCCTAGACCCCTGTCAGTGACTGACACACATATACACAGAACATTTGCACATCCCACAGCCAGGGTGATTTTGTCTACTTTAGTTCCTTTTAGTTTATAGTACAAACAAGAGAGCTTCTTTTTGTTTGTCTGCTTTCCAAAGATAAATTATATTTTGCTATTGAGTTTACTTTTGCAAATTACAAATGTCCTCACCCCAAGATTCTGGAACATACTACATCATGGGAGTAACTTGATCAAATTAAAGTTTTTGCTGACAGCTCTTTCCAGGAGAAAACTGTCTTTCACAGCATCTTTATGAGGGATAATCCACTCTCTCCATTTGATCACCTTCTGGTCCCCTTTCTTTGCCACTGATTCTCTTCTCATGGGGACAAGGTTTCAAACCAGATTCTCTGAGGCCTCTGCACTCACACCCTTGCCAATCCAACATCTGTCAATAGCCTTCAGCAAAGGCCTGAAGAGGAAGAGTAATGGCCAGTGTGGAATAAAATGACATTCTACTTGGACTTCAGTGGTTTGGTTGATTCTGTTCCAAGTTGTTTGACATGAGCCAAACTAGACCATTCTCCAGTCCCACAGCCCCTACCACCTCATCTCTCATACCCAGTTTTTAACCCCTTCACACCCTCCAATCCATTTTACAGCTGGAACAACTTCCTAAAACAAATCTGATGATACCATCCTACTCTTACAGCCCATCAATCGCTCTCCATTTGCCTTAGGATGAAGCCCAATTCCCTCCCTGACCCCCAAGACCACAGAGATCTGACCCCACCCTCTTGGGCCTCACCTGTGGCTGGTGCCACCTGGTCCTCTATGCTCTGAGCAGTGCTATTCAACTTCTTGCAGTTCCTACTCCAGACAATGCTCTCTCTTGTCCCTGAGACTCTGCATCATAGAATACTTCCCTTGGCCTGGAATTCTCACCTGTATTCCCATCCCTTCATCTCTTTCATTTAGCTTTTTTTTTTTTAACACAATCCAGCTAAACATTAGTTACTTGAGTCATCCATCTTCCTAACAAGCACGTCGTCACCCCTTGCCGTGCCCCTCCTGCCCTACTCAAAGTTACAGGCCCTTTCTGAACTGTGCCTCTCCCCCTCCCCCTCCCCCTCCAGCGCTTGTGGTTGTGGGATCTTAGTTCCCTGACCAGGGATTGAACTCAGGCCCCCCACAGTGGAAGCCCAGACTCCTAACCGCTGGATCACCAGGGAATTTCATGACTGTGCCTATTAAACCTAGTGTTTCCCTTGCATCTAATTGCTACCTTCCCCCTCCGACGTAAACATAGTGCCTGCTGTACACTAAGTATTCAATGCACTGAGTGAGTAAATGAATAAATGAAAGGGAAAAAACCCTTCCATGAAATTTCATTTGGAGTCTCATGGCTCTAATTCATTCATTCATTCATTTTCAAAATGTTTTTAAAGCGTGTACCATGAGCACTGGCTAGATGCCAAGTATTCAGGGAGGAACAATGTTAGACTTCGTCCCTGCTTTCATGCCAGGACCTCGCAGGGCTCCATGCATAACCAGAAAAGAAGGCAGAAGGTAACTGACGCACTGCCTTAGACAGGGAAGGGCAATGCTGGGGAACTTTCATGCCACCAGTGAGTTCTGTAACATAGACTTCATGCTGTGTCAGCTCCAGTCCAGGGCAAGACTGACACAGATCTTTGCACCACAAAACTTGAAGTAGGTAGGGAAGACAGAGGGACAGACAGACAAGCAGTTACAATACAGTGTGAGAAGTGCTCTTTAAGGGAGCCATGTGCTATGAGGGCAGAGAAGGGTTTCCAAAGCTAACCTGGGGGAAAGCTGCTCTGGAAAGACAGTAGCCACTGTCTTTGTGTAAAATCATACTTAATGATGAGATATGTTGAAACCATGGCTTTTAAACTGGAATAATAATTAAATTTCTAGGTCCCTGAAGCTACTTCTTTCCCTCTCCTCTCTGTTGATTGTCAAGCATTTGTATGAAATTGACAAGTAAGGAGGAAGTTAATCCCATTTGAATTATGAGGAGAGGCGAGGAGGCTGAAAAGTAGCTCCTATCTGGGTGAGAATGCCTGAGTTATTTTCCTAATCATGACTAAGCCTGAGAAAGCATGCCAGGCTTTCTGAGAAGCAGAAGGCCTCAGAGCCAGAAGTGGTGGTTGACACCCAAGCCAACAGGAGGCTGAGTCATGCTCTCCTGAAACTGTGAGCAAAACCATCTTCTTTCTAGCAAAGCTAAACCTTGAGTGATGTCTGCAAGTAACACTAGACAACCTCAGTCCTCATAGAAGAAGCCACATGCCCAATGCACACTCTCACCCCATAAGCCAGCACTAGAAAAGACATATGGTCCATAGAACTTCTGAGCACTTCCAGGTTGCTCAGTTGTCTTTGGATATTGATCCAGATGTTAGGGGTGGACCCAGACAGGAATAACTTTGAGTCCCCTCATGCAGAGAAATAGTTAAAATAACTTTTCTGAAACTTTTTTTCTTTCAGATTTCCATATCTGCAGGGAGAAGAGTGTAGTAGTTATGAACTTAGACCCTGGAATTCGATTGTCTGGGTGCAAATGCAGTGTGATCTTGGGCAAATTGTGGAATCTCTCTATGCCTCAGTTTTCTCATCTACAAAATGAGGATAATGATAGAACCTACCTCCTAGAGTTGTTTTAATCTTAAAATGTATTAATATATCATGTTTCATTGATTCTAAGACATTCATTTTTCACATTTTAACATCTCTGAAATTGAGGTGCAATTTACAGTTGATGGCGTAGCATGGCTTAGTTGCCTCAGTGGTATGAAAAGTCATGGTGCATCTTATAATCACTGGCATCTTAGATGTGATGAAATTCAGGATACACAGAACTTAGAAGAATACACAGTACATAGAAAGTACTAAATGAATATTTAGTAGATGATATAGATACAAAATATATATAGCTCTTCTAACCTCATCAGAGTCAACCAATATAGCTCATTTTTAAACAAATATCCAAGATAGCAATGGCAAGTGATAACATGACTGACTCATTTTCCAGGAAAGAGAGAAGCTCCTCCAACTTGTCCTGAAGTTGGAGGGCGCATCTGGTACTCATCCCTTTATCTTAGCCAAGGTCTCAGAGAGGTGATATAACTGAGACCCACTGAGGTGTGGGTACCTTGGACAGGCTAAAAATTTGATGTCTCTTTAGAGCAATATTCATTTCCTAATCATTTATTAGAGAGACTGGTGCTCTGAGACACAGCGGAGAAGTAGGATCTCTGACGCTGTGGCTCAGAAATCCAGCTCTCACCCCAAACCTGCATATACCAGGGAGCAAATCCAAAGCCCTAAGTTAACCAACTGCTTTTCTTAGGAGGATAGTAACCATTGGGCTACCATTCCCCAAGTGACTAATGAAAGTCTTGTTTCCCAATTACAGACCACACTATCCCTAAGAGAAGATTCAAGAAACATATTTTTTAAATACCATCAGATTTCCAGTGATGCTCTAGTGAACTTTGGAAACTGGTTCTATAAGCAACTCCTACGCCTCCCCCACCAACCTTAATTCAGCTCAGCTCTGGGCCCCAAAAGGAGTTTATTCAGATGAGAGACACGCAGACATGAGTGAATGTTATATATTTAGACAGGGGATCAAAAGGAGCTTCCCTGGCTTTTTGTTTCTTGCTGATTGCATGTTCTCTTTTAAAATGTATTCAGCTGTCAATGGGAGAAAGCAGAACATTCTGTTTTAAGCTTCCACATCTTAAATTTTCTTCATTTTGAATAATCTGTGCATCTTTCATTAGCACTGTTTTATTTAACTAGAACAAACATATATCGCCTTTGTATTATGAAAGTTTTTTTTTAATTTCCAGGAAAAATGGAAAATGAAGTTCTATGAATATTTATATAATAGAATATTTAGAAAAGTAGAATAAAAAATCTTATGCATGCTGTGAACTCAGTGTGTGAACATATGCAAAGGAAAATAAAAGACTGAGAGGAGCTCAATAATTGCCTTTGCATGATAGGTAAGTAAAATTATTTTATTTTCTTTTGTTTTGTGTATTTAAAATTTTATATAGAAAAATTATCTTACAAGAGAAAAAAATGAAATTCTTTTTTAAAGCAAGTAGTATTAAATTCAATTGAAGTTTGGAAACCACTGTAGCTTTAGTAAGAATACATTTTAGAGAAACTCACGGGAGAATTTCATTTTCACTAGTTGTTCATAGATCACCAAGGCACTGAGTCATTCTTTCCTATAATACAAACAGGAAATGGAGGTTCTTATGAAGAAAAATGACCAAAATCCACCTTCTCCAGATATGGATAAACTGCTTGGCTTGGATAAACTATCTGTCATAGTCCTTTCAGGATGATATAACAAAATATCATAGTGGCTTAGAAACAAGCATTTATTTCTCACTGTTCTGGAGGTTGGGAAGTTAAAGACCAAGGAGCCAGCAGAGTCAGTGTCTGGTGAGAATTGACTTTCTGGTTCATAGATGGCTGTCTTTTTGCTGTGTACTCACATGGCAGAAGACGCAAGCAAGCTCTCCGTGGTCTCTTTCTAAGGGTACTTATCCCTTTCATGAGGGCGCCACTCTCATGACCTAATTACCTCCCAAAGTCTCCACTTCCAAATACCATCACTTAAGTTTCAACACATGAGCTTTGGAGGGACACAAACCTTCAGTCTCTGGCAGTATTGTTAAAGGCAACAGTCTCTCAGCGGGAGAAGGAGGTCCATTTAAATTAAGTAGATGTTCTCTTTTTTTCCAAATATTGATGTGGATAGAGGAGACTCAGTCATTCAACAAACACCGAGTACCTCCCTCCCCACTGTGGGTTGGCTCAGTGCTAATTCCTGGGGACACAGAGTGAATACAACATGCTCTCAGCTGTCCTGGAACTCATGATCTCAGCTTCTACCAGGTCATCCTGATTTTCAGCAGGGAGCTTTAAACATTTATTTCAGAAATCTATTTGCCTAATTATCTATTCCATTGTAACTACTTATGAATTTAAAATAATTGTGTTTATTTTTATTACTGCAAAATATATTAAGGAAAACTTTCAGTCCTATCTCTGTCTATATGTGTCTGTCTTAATCTGAATATAACAGCATCTGGCAATTGCAAAAGAACTCCAGAAGTGCAGATAAGTGGGAAAAACAGAGGTTTGGGTATCAGAAGACTTTGATTTAAATCTAAGCTCTTCCATTTATAAGCTGTTTGAGCACTTTAAGCTTTAAATCCCTCATCTGTAAAATGGAAATAATAATACCTACCTCATATTTTTGACATGACAATGAAATGAACTAAACAATGTGAAGCACTTAACCTATAGCAAAACTCAACAATCACTAGTTTGTTTCTTCCATATAGTTTCGCTATAGGTAGGTGACCAGTCCTTCATTTAGGGAAAAAAAAAATGCAATTACAAAAATGCAATTTACAAGACAGGTATTTTTAGGGCTCTAATTTTCTTTTCAGAAAGATTAAACTCAGATTATAAACAGGTTAGCTGCAGGATTCAACCTGACAATTCAATTCTGAATCAAGATAGCACCTTTCGAGCACAGAACCTTTCCAGCACAACCCTCCTCAGACCAAAAAAACCCTTGATCCACTAGCCTTGACCAAGTCTCAGGTAGCCTTCTGAGGCACTAGTGCTGGGATCATTGCGGGCAGAAAATGCTCATCAGGACAATGCCTGCTAGTGTGTGCGTGCACGTAGCAGGCAAAAGAGATGAGATCGCCACCTCACTGTGCAACAGGAACTTCCCCAAGGGTCCAGGCAACTAAATAAAAATTGGGGATAGGGAAGCACATTCAGTAGATATTAAAAAACACAACACAGGGTGAGGGAGGGATGGATCGGGAGTTTGGAATTAGGAAAAGCTAACTATTATATATAGGATGGATCAACAACAAGATCCTACTGTATAGCATAGGGAACGATATTCAGTATCCTAAGATAAGCCATGATGGAAAAGAATATGAAAAAGAATGTATATATATGCCTAACTGAATCACTTTTCTGTACAGTAGAAATTAACACAACATTGTAAATCAACTATACTTCACTAAAATAAACTTAAAAGAAAACAAAACACAAAGTATCCTGCAGTAAGAAGATGAGGGAGGGGCAAAGAACGTCTGAGTGGTCCATGCTAAAACCCAGGAGGCGCATGGTAGGTAAGCACCTCCTGTGATCTGCCTTAAAAGGCTTTATTGAGAAAAATGGAAAGCAGCAGAAAGAACCACTTCATTGGCCATCCTCACTGAGCTATCTGCTGTCTCCCCAGACTTACTATCTGGTTCCCCTGGCTCCTAATTTTGTCCACCAGTGATGAGTAGATGACGTGTTGCTTAAACCACATTACTGTTTGTCTCCACGTGAAGATGCCTCTTCTTGATACTTTATCCCCCCTGCCCGTTTCCCCCAAGAGCTCTGCCTACAGTACTAATGGCATTTAGACTGTGGTCTCAATTCCTGGGTTTCTCATGGGCCTGTCCCCTCACCTTGCCCGACACAGTGTAAGCCCCTTGCCCCTTGCAGCAAATTCTGCTCTTAAAGTCACTGAGTATTTGAGGCCTTTGTCTTTGCTTTATTAATCTGCTCCACATGAACCCAGGGCCCGACAATGAGGGCATCTGTTGCAGATCTAATATTAGCAACAAACACAAGTCACATCATCTTGCATAAAGAGAATATTGAGGGAGAAACATTCGGTCACTAGCAGAGACATGGCAGCATTAAACAAGGGGCTCTGTCAAAGACTAGGGCTGCCTGTCATTCTGGGAGGGCAGCGAGGAAGGGAGGGAGAGGATTGGAGAGTGTAAACCCTCCTTTCTTTCCTTCTGTTCTGCTATGCTAGGGAAGTATGACTATCCTGCACAACTCCCACCATATCTGGCTCTAGGTCAGGCAGAGAGGTCCTCTGTCCACCTAGGAGGACGTACAGAGGTCTTAGATGGTGAGTGTCAGAAACAGCCATGCTTAGGCTGATGGAAGATGTGCCTTCAGCAGAGAGGCTACCAAACTAACAAGCCACTGGATTAAAATCCCTTGGCCAAGGGGCACATGAAAAGCTGCTCAACATCACTAATTATTAGAAAAATGCAAATCAAAACTACAGTGAGGTATCACCTCACACCGGTTAGAATGGGCATCATAAGAAAATCTACAAACAGTAAATGCTGGAGAGCGTGTGGAGAAAAGGGAATGCTCTTGCACTGTTGGTAGGAATGTAAATTGATACAGCCACTATGAAGAACAGTATGGAGGTTCCTTGAAAAACTAAAAATAGAGTTACCATATGACCCAGCAATCCCACTACTGGGCATATACCCAGAGAAAATTGTCATTCAAAAAGACACACGCACTCCAGTGTTCGTTGCAGTACTATTTACAATAGCCAGGACATGGAAGCAACCTAAATGTCCACTGACAGATGATTGGATAAAGAAGATGTGGTACATATATACAATGGAATATTACTCAGCTGTAAAAAGGAACAAAATTGGGAGATTTTTAGAGACATGGATGGACCTAGAGACTGTCATACAGAGTGAAATGAATCAGAAAGAGAAAAACAAATATCGTATATTAACACATAAATGCGGAATATAGAAAAATGGTACAATGCGACCAGTTTGCAAGGCAGAAATAGAGACACAGATGCAGAGAACAAACATATGGACACCAAGTGGGGAAAGCAGGGGGTGGAGGGGGGAGTTGGGAGGGAATGTATTGGGAGATTGGGATTGCCATATATACATTACTAATAAGAAAAAAAACATCAAATTTTACACTTTAAATATATGCAGTTTATTGTAAAAAAAAAACCCTTGGCCAGGGTTTCCTTGATATCACAGTGGTTAAGAATCCACCTGCCAATGCAGGGGACACGGGTTTGATCCCTGGTCCAGAGGATCCCATATGCCGCAGAGCAACTAGACCCATATGCCACAGCTACTGAGCCTACACTCTAGAGCCTGTGAGCCACAACTAAGGAGCCCCCATGCTGCAACTACTGAAGCCTGTGCACCTAGAGCCCGTACTCTGCAACAAGAGAAGCCGCCACAATGAGAAGCCTGCGCACCACAACAAAGAGTAGCCCCTGCTTGCCACAACTAGGGAAAGCCTACACACAGTAATGAAGACCCAATGCAGCTGATAAATAAAAAAATAAATAAATAAATTTATTTAAAAAAAAATAGCAACCTTGGTCACATGACTTAGAGGACACCAGGTATCTTCCCTTTCCTACCATCTCCAAAGGTCCAGCACGATCATTTGGATTAGCTGCCATGGCTTGTGAAATCTTTGCAACCCAAATGGGCTGTTTAGAACAGTGGGCAACTCTGAGCTCTGGAAATGTTTTATTTGGCCCTCAGGACTTTTAAGTTTTTGTTTGTTTGTTTTGTTTTTTAACTAGCTGTCAGCAGTTAAATTTTTTTTCCATAAAATCCCATTTTTTTAGCTTCTCTGGAAAATTCAGAAAATGACAACCCCATGACCTTCATATCCAAACAACAGTAGACTGGCCCCCTGGAGAGCCCTTGGCCTTATGGTGGGGCACGAGCTGTCATTCTGACAGCAACAGTCACTTAGATAAGCAGCCTGAGCCCGGTGGGAATAGGCATTTCCCACCAGGGATCCAGGGTCTCACAGGAAAGGTCAGTAGACTCTGGGTGCTGTGAGCAGTGGGCAGGAGTGGATGAAGGAAGGAGATGAATCCCATTTCAGGAAAATGCAAACTTGCATCCATGAGAAGCCAAGCCCCAGGCACACAGGACTGACAGAGAGACCGCCAGCCAGCCCAGACTGGACACTGTGATTCACAACCAGGGAAACAGAAACATTGGCCAAGAAGCCTGCACAGAGCCTGGTCACGTGTCCATAGCTGGAATGAAGACCGGGGAGTGGCGGGGGCGGGAGAGAAGAATGTGTCCTGTGTCCCTCCATCTTTCCACGGGCCCTGACAAGAAAGAAAACAAACCCGAACTCTCGCGGGCACTTGCTGAAGAAACTTAACTCCCATCCACCCCTGCAGCCTGACTCCCCGTGGACCAAAAGCTAGATGGGTGGGTGTCAACCATGACTGCATAGCAGTGTTATCATTTGTACGGCAGCCAATGGAACCAGCATTTTGGGGCCGTGGGAGGGTGGAGGGGCGGGGGTCTAGGCATCTGCATGTTTCAAATGTGATTCCAGTGGGTTGAGAACCCGTGCACTGCAACAGGGCTTCTCCACCTTGCACATGCCACTGATTCGCCTGGCATCGAGTTTAAAATACAGATTCTGAGTTGTAGGTCGGCGCCGAAGTCCGAGCTCCTGCACTTCACCAAGATCAAAAGCGATGTCCGTGCTGTGGATCCCCACCATGCTTTGAGTGATAAGAAGCTATAGGCTTTTCCAAGAGGCACATGGAAAACTGTTTACCATCACTAATTATTAGAGAAATGCAAATCAAGACTATAATGAGGTATCACCTGGTCAAAATGGCCATCATCAAAAAATCTACGAACAATAAATGCTGGAGAGAGTGTGGAGAAAAAGAACCCTCCTACACTGTTGATGGGAATGTAAACGGGTACAGCCACGATAGAGAACAGTATTGAGGCTCCTTAAAAAAAGAAAAATAGAGCTACCATATGATCCTGCAATCCCACTCCTGGGCATACATCCAGATGAAAACATGATCTGAAAGGATACATGCACCCCAATGTTCACTGCAGCACTGTTTACAATAGCCAAGACATGGAAGCAACCTAAATGTCTACCGACAGAGGAATGGATAAAGAAGATGTGGTACATATATACAATGGAATATTTCTCAGCCATTAAAAAGAATGAAATAATACCATTTGCAGCAACATGTATGGACCTAGAGATTGTCATACCGGGTGAAGTCAGACAGAGAAAGACAAATATTGTGTGATATTGTTTATATGCAGAACCTAAAAAAAAAAAAAGATACATATGAGCTTATTTACAAAGCAGAAACAGGGACTTCCCTGGCAGTCCAGTGGTTGGGACTTCACCTTCCAATGCAGGAGGTGAGGGATTGATCCCTGGTCAGGGGACTGGGATCCCACATGCCTTGTAGCCAAAAAAAACCAAGGGCATGAAACAGGGACAATATTGTAACAAGTTCAATGAAGACTTTGAGAATGGTCCACATCAAAAAAATCTTAAAACAAAACACCGGGAACAGACTCACAGACTTAGAGAATGAACTTATGGTTACGGGGTGGGGGCTGGGGGTGGGGGGGGGGGGTACAGCACAGGGAACTCTGCTGAATATTATGTAACCACTTCAATGGGAAAAGCATTTGAAAAAGAATTGATACATGTACATGTATAACTGAGTCACTTTGCTGTACACCTGAAGCGAACACAACATTGTTAACCACCTATACTCCAAAATAAAATAAAAAGTTTAAAAAAAAAAGAAGCTGTATCTTTTCCCTTTGTCATTCTCCCTTCAAATACTTTAGCAGGGATGACCCCAGGTCTGTCACCTCTAAGTCTGAAAGTAATACTAGTAATGAATAATATTGTTAAGGTGACACAAAATGAGTAATAATAACAACATCAATAATAGCTAGACTTTGTTGTGTGTTTCTTGCCACTGTGCTGAAATCACACTTTTTTAAAAAAGTGTTCAACTAAATGTGAAATGATATCTTGTTTTTACCTCAAGCTGGTTACTGCTCTGAGTCTCTTGCTTATACTAAGTCGACGGAGCTTCACAACCGCCCTACTGTTGTGTGCACTCATTATCACGTCCAGAAGCAGCTTGCCAAGGTTTTAGGAGCACAGTGCTGGTGTTTGGACACAGGGTGTGTGCTGGGCCCCGCTGGCTCTCCCAGGAGCTGGGGCCTCCAAGTGCTGAGTCACTTGCCAGTCACCCTAGCAAAAGGCAGAGCTGGGCTTCCAATTTCTAACTGCCCAAATCTACAGACTGATCTCTTGGAAGGAAAAGTGAAGGATGTATACAAATTGGGAGTCAGGGTTCTTGGCACATTGTAGATGCTCATAACATGGTAAGCATGTCTCCTGTCCCTAGCCTCTGTGTTTCTACCTTTCTCCTAGCGTAGCAAGTGTAAACTGTAGACAAGCTGTTAGAGGCATGTCTTTGTCCGTTTTGGCTGCTACCGCAAAATACCATAAACTGGGGGGCTTACATCACATTTTTTTCACAGTTCTGGAGGCAGGAAGTCTAAGACTAGGGTGCCAGCACGGTCAGGTTCTTGGTGAGGGCTCTCTTCCTGGCTTACAGAGAGCCACCTTCTTGCTGCATCTTCATGAGGTGAAGAGAGTAATCATCTCTCTTCTTAGAAGGACTTTAATCTCTGTCATGAGAGCTCCACCCTCAGGATCTAATTACTTGCCAAAGGCCCCATCTGCAAATCCCTGACTGGAGATTAGGGTGTCAACATCTGAATTTTAGGAGGACGCATTGGGTCCCTAGCAAGGGGGGAGATGGTGGGAAGACAGAATAGAATGGAACACAGGAAATGGAACATAAAGGAGCCTGCTCCCTAAAGGAGCCAAGGAACGTCAGCGTCAGGGGTGGAGGAAGGGAGGGATTTCGCAGTAAGCCACACGCACTTTCTGCGGTGCAGCAGCCAGTGGGGCACTCAAAGCCAGTCCCACCCCCTGGAGATCTGGCAGGAAAGGAATGCCTGGAGCAGCCATCATTCTCCCAAAAAGGTGACCTGTGCCCATGGGTCAGGTACGATTGAGAAAAGTGATCAAGAGAGCTGCCATGAGCCCAAGAACAGACTGAAACAGCTCTGAGAGCCCTATGCGGCTTTGGCCCCGAACTTGAGGTTTACTCTTCCCAGTAAGGGATACATTTCTTCAGGGATACATTTCTCTAAAGCCAGCAGTTTGGGAGAGAGCCTGGCTACGGTTATGGTTGCTGGGAAGAAGCTGTGGCATGGTGCAACAGCCTCATTGCCTGTCTGTCTCCAAGCAGATCATAAACTTCATATCATGTTTCCTCAGCACGTAGTACTGGCCTGGCACCGCGAGGGGACTTAACAATACTTGCTGAATCAATGAATGAAGGTCTCATTGGAATAAGAGAAACAGTTTATTCTCTGGCTCTGTAAGTTATTTCAACCCCCAGCTTAGAACTGGATATCTTATTTAAAAGACAATTAACATGAAAGAAATTATGCTATAATAGGAACTATTCATTTATCTTAGCTCTTTCTTATGATGCTAGCTCTTCTTTTCATTTCTATTGGTGGTTTCAAGTCATTCACTCAATCAACAATATTCTTCGAGTCCTCACTATACAGAGGAAGCCAAGAAAGATGATTATCAATTGTATGAATCTGGTTCCATCCATGAGCTAAACCATAGGTTAATGAACTGCGCAGGGTCCTAGAGGGTCATGTGTAAGTACAGTCGAGGTGATAGCACCATGGAGAGGTGAGGTTAGGCCACCTGGGTACGAAGGAGTTTTTCAAAAAGAAACATATGCAGGAGACCATTGACATTCCCAGGGAATGGATCCTGAGCTCTTTCTTCGCAAATTCTTAATCCTAGCACTTTCCTAAAAATTATCCTTTTCTGGAGCCACGATTTTCCCTACGTAGCCTCAAACACTAAATCTACTGTCCATTCAACTCTCACACACAATCTCTCACCTGGTGCCTCTTTCCCCAGAGAATTTCTCCTGAGGTCTCCTGAGGAGCTAAGAGTCTTCTTTCCTTCATAGCCCTCTGCATTGTTCACATATGGGCCTCAGCACAATTCTAAAATGCTGACTGCATGCCATTGATTTGGGGTGCAATGACTATTGTCAACTTAGTGAATTCCAGGGACATGCTAAAGTCCCACCTAATTCAATATGAGTCAGACACGTGCCATGTCAGGTGATACTACAGGAAACCAGAACATACAGACCTCCTGCTCTCAGGATTTGCATCTGATAGGAAAGACAGAGCCATGTCCAGGGATGGCTGTGAATTATGAATGCTTTCAGAGGCTCTATGGTGCCCAAATGCCTCTATCCCCAGCTTAATTAAAACACCAGTGGTGGACTTCCCTGCTGGCGCAGTGGTTAAGAATCCACCTGCCAATACAGGTGACACGGGTACGAGCCCTGGTCCAGGAAGATCCCACATGCCTCGGAGCAACTAAGCCCTAAAGCCACAACTCCTGAGCCCGTGTGCCACAACTATTGAAGCCAACACACCTAGAGCCTATGCTCCACAATAAGAGAAGCCACCGCATGAGATGTCTGTGTACTGCAACGAAGAGTAGCCCCCGCTCACTGCAACTGAGAAAGCCCGCGCACAGCAACGAAGACCCAACACAGCCAATAAATAAATAAATAAATGCATTAAAAAACAAAAACAAAGCAAACAAACATGCAAACAAAACCCACCAATGGCACCAAGCACTCAGTGGGAGGAGTTTGCATTCACTGAGTTAAGACATTTTGTGTCTCTCCCACAACCAGGTCCTGCCTTGGCTTCCCACTGCCTCTCTCCTGCTCTCCAGCCGCTTTGCTAACCTGGGAGCACCTTAAGCGTGCGCCTACCCCAGGGTATTTGCATGTGTTGTCCCTCTGCCTAGAATGATGCTCCCACCCCCTTGTCTGCGGGGTGCACTCAAAGACCACACCCCCGAGAGGCCACCCTTCCGACACAGCAGCCCTGTCACTCTCTAACCCTTTACTCTGCTTGATTTTTTCTCGTAGCCCTTATGAATACTTGACTTGTGATGTCTCTCTTTATAATGAGAATATAAGCTCCAGGAGAACTTGGCCTTTTTCACTGTTGTGTCCCCAGTTCCAAAAACAATGCCTGGTACACAGTAAGCGCTCAGTAAGCATGTGCTGAGTGAATGAACGGATGGATGGATGAGTGGATGGGCCCTGAAACACACAGACACCATGTGAATCTTTTGAGAAGATGCTCTGAGAGACGGAACAGAGAAAAGATGCTCTCTGAGGTCTACAGGCCTAGATGTAGCCCTTTTTTAGGCAGAGGGGCTAAACAATTAGGGCATAAGAATACTGGGTGCCAGGATCCTAGAAAATGTGGAAATCCAGCCACACAAATGTTACATTTTCATAGAGTGGCACCTCCCACATGTTGCCCATGCCCGACAGGGCTCAGTTTTGCCCCTGAAACTTCTTATCTCCATAACACCCACCACTTCCTGAGGACCAGTAAGAAGAGTCCCACTATGACCCCGAAGTCACCGCAGATCAGTGTCAAGGAGCATGTGAGGCATTTCAGTTTGAGAGGCGGGTGAGCAGAGTGGGATGGGCAAGGCAGCTGGTGCCAGGAGCTCTTCCTCACCCGGGTCGGTTCAACCCAGCTCAGTGTGCTTTCCCTTTATCTCTGTAGCCAATTCCTAGCAACTGTTTGTGGTTTCCTATTTAAAGGGATGAAAGGTAACACAAACACTGGGGGGACAAGCAACTTCAAAACCCATATATGGCCACAATCCAATGAAACAGATATCAGGGTGAAGTTATTTCTAAATATCTGGAAAGGACTCTTTGCACACACAGAAACTGAACTGATTCAGTAATGACCCATTACTGATGGATAATCTCTATGAATAATTGTGTGGCCAGGTAGTCAGACAAATCCATAACTGAAACTTTTTATAAATCTTAGAGGATTCCCAAGACCCAAACATCAACCTCTAGAAGTTACATTTAAGTACAGGTTCTAATGTACTTAACGGTAAGGAGCCCTTACAACTTCGGGCTTCTAGTATTAAGATAGTAGCTCATTATTTATTAGCACAAATCATGTTTGCCTGATCTGAACTTGTTACGTGCTAACTCTAGCACAGGTGCAATGTGGCGAAGAGCTCATTTTGCCTAAACTGGGAAGCAGAGAGCCAGTGAAACCTGATTTGTTGAAAGACTACTCAACAAGTTGGTGTAGAAGTGTGAACAAAGGCTGGGTCCTCTGGCTTTTGACTGATTGTAAAATCTTGACCTTGCCTTGGTAGCACTGCAACAAGGACAAATACGACAAGGAGTGGAATTTACAAATGGGTGTATGTGACCTTTTGTGCAAATATGTGGTAGGTCATGAGAAAAAAAGAACAGTTTTCTACCAGTAAAAAGAACTGGCAGTTTCTTACAAAACTAAGTATAGTCTCACCATACGATCCAGCAATTGCACTCTTTGGTATTTACTCAGATGAGTTTGAAAACTTACATCCACACCAAAACCTGCACATGAATGCTTATAGTAGTTTTCATAATTGCACGAAAACTTAGAAGCAACCAAGATATCCTTCAGCAGGTGAGTGGATAAATAAACGGTGGTACATCATACAATGGAATATTATTCAGCAATTAAAAGAAATGAGCTATAAAACCATTGAACATGGAGGAAACAAAGGCATACTAAGTGAAAGAAGTCATTCAGAAAAGACAACATACTGTATGATTCCAACTAATGACATTCTGGAAAAGGCAAAACTATGGAGGCAGTAAAATGATCAGTGGTTGTTGGGGGTTCGGGAGGAGGGAGAGATGAATAGGCAGAGCACAGAGGACTTTTAGGCAATGAACCTATTCTGTATGGTATTATAAGTGTAGATACATGTCATTATACATTTGTCAGATCCATAGACTGTACAACACCAAGTGTGAACAGTAAATTAAACAATGGACTCTGGGTGACAATGAAATGTCAGTGCAGCTTCATCCATTGTAACAAATGTTCCTTTCTGGTGTGGATGCTGGTGGAGGAGCCTGGGAAAGAGTATGTAGAAATTCTCTGTATTTTCCGCTTAATTTTGCTGTGAACTACCCTGAAAAAATGAAGTCTATTAAATAAAAGAAAAGTAATGGGTAAGCCTGTGGGGGTGGTGAGGAAAGCAACAGTAGAACTGAGCATCAGAATATGAGCATGTCCTTGGCATTGGGCTTGCCCTAGAGGTCCGGAGAGTGTATGATACACATGCAAATTAACTGAGCACCTCCTACATGCCCATCACATACATCCCTGTATCTTCACAAAACTCTTGCCCTGTAATTTTGGCTCAGAGAAAATCAATGATTTTTTTTGCTGAAGGTCCCACAACTAGAAAGTAGCAAAGCACAGGTTTGAATTCTGTTTCTGCTGACTCTAAGTCCGGTTCTCCCCTCTGCTGGAAAGGTCAAAGCAGTGACTATGGAAAGGTTTGCTTTACTAAAGGCATCACTCTTCAGATTCAACTTTGCACATATACACACAGAACGGGTCCATCGATGGACTAAGTTTGTAAATGGAGGGAAAACACAAACCACATCAACGACACCACATTTATTTACTTCACCATTAAAAGAAAAATAGGAGGCTGCAGGGGAGGTCATAGGGAAGGAATCATGAATAGAGAATCATTATGACTATCCAGAGTAACAGCCTTTCTGGAATTTCCTATACCAAAGACAAAAATTGGTAGTGGACTCAGGCTCTCCTGGCAGTCACCATCCAGAGTCACCTGGGGAGTCACCCTCTCTGCCGTGGTGAGGAAGGAAAGCTTCTGCAGCTCTGGAGAGGGGCCAGGGAAAGTGGCCTCACAGTCTAGTAACAATGCAGGCCTCCCCAAGTCTCCTTTCTTCTCTACAGTGCAACCCAGAGACACGGCCCTTCTTCCTCACCTCTTCATGGCCACACTCATCTTATTTTTCCATCTCCAAGCCTGGCTGGCAAGGAAAATAAAATCTCCCCACTTCCCTACTTCGTTGCTGCTCCAAGAAAACAAAGTCTTCATTCTTCATTGCTGCAGGAAAATAGAAGGCAATACACACACACACACACACACACACACACACACACACACACACAACTTCAGTACCTTACAAAGCTCTGGTCTTAATGTTGCTATTCTAACCTCCAACTCCCTTCCCATCTGGTAATTATAGGTCCCCTTTAGAGTTTCCCCCCTATTTTTAATCTCTTAAGGGGGCTCACCTGAAATCTCCCTTATTCTGACCCAGATTTTTCCAAAGGTCATGGCCACTATTCCCAGGCCACTTTGCCATAATCAATCCAGCGCAGGGTGGCGAAAATGATGGCCCCGTGCAGTTGAAGCCATGGTTGAAGCCAGAGTGGTAGCCATAGGGAAACGTCACCATGAACTCTCCAGCCTCCTGCGTGACCCGACCGAAGGGGATGCCGTTGTCCTTGAAGACCGTGGGCGAGATGAGAGCCATCTTGTGCGGCAGGAAGGCCTCACAGCCCCGCGAGCTGCCCGGGAAAAGCTCCCTGGCCAGGCGTTCCAGGCGCCGGCCGTGCTCCGGGGGCACCGCGTACCAAGTCTTGGGCTCCCCGAAGTGCAGGAAGTTGATGCTGTAAAGGTCCATGTCCTCCGTGTGCCAGGCGAAGGCAGTCTTCCACATGCTTTCAGCTGTTTCCTAAAACTGGAGATGCTCGCTCACCGCTGGGTCTTTTCTTTTCCTGTGTTTAGCAAACACACCTTCCTCCCCCTCGCCCCCTGCTGGACAGACTGGCTATTACAATGGTACCAGACATTCGGATTTTCCATTTCTTAAACAGACCTGATCTGTTCAATTATTCGGGCTCCATGTAAGCAATATATTTGCTAAATGCTTTTTTTCTTTTTCATGATTGAATGAAATGTCATTATTGTAAAAATTAGATTCTAGATGGCATGTTTCTCATATGCTATGGTTTTAAGTTAATAAGCCTCAAACTCCCAAATCCCAAAGTCTGTTTTGGATACAGCTGAAGTTGCTGGAGGTCCACGTGAATCGTTATCATATAAAACATAAGTACTAACTGCTACAACAGTAAAACCTCTCATATGTGTTACTCACCACCAACAATTCTCACCTGAACTCTAAGTAACTAAAATTATAAAAAGTATCTCCCAGCTTTCCAGTTCATTCAGGAACCGAATCCTAGATTCTGCAGTTTCTCACACAAAGGAGAAGAGATTTCAATAGTTAAGACATGGAAGCAATCTAAATGTTCATCTACAGAAGAATGGAAAATGAAGATGTGGTATATAGATACAATGGAATATTACTCAGCCATTAAGAAGAATGAAATAATGCCATTTGTAGCAACATGGATGGACCTAGAGATTGTCATACTGAGTTAAGTAAGTGAAACCGAGAAAGAGAAGTATTGTATGATATCGCTTATATGCGAATCTAAAAAGCTATGACACAAATGAGCTCAAGTTAGGGAGTTCGGGATTGACATGTACACACTTATATTTAAAATAATTAACCAACAAGGACCTATTGTATAGCAAAGGGAACTCTGCTCAATATTGTGTGATGATCTGAATTTGAAAAAGAGTGGATACATGTATAACTGAATCACTTTGCTGTACACCTGAAACTAACACAACATTGTTAATCAACATACTCCAAAATAAAATAAAAAGTTAAAAAAATTAGTGAAGATTTATATTATGGATATGATTGAGGGAATAATTTTATTCAATCAGCTCTGATTTAATTCCATTGTCAGCTGACCAGTCACAGATTCCAAAATGTTCTTTTCCACTACTAGTAAACTCAGTTTTTTATCCTCTCACTAAAGGAAAATATTTTGAGGGAAAATATTTCTTTAAAACCTGAACATGAAAAGATAAACTTGATAAAATTTTTAAAAATTTAATCACCAAAATAAAAAATAAAGATTAAAAAAAATTAACTTCATCTCAAATGTAAATATTTCTTGCCTTAATCTCTTTTACATGTTTTTCTTTAAGTAAGAAACAAGAGTGAAGGAATAAACAGGCAATTGTTCAATAATGTGGAATCCTAACTTCACATGAACATTTTTTTTTTTTTTTTTGGCACACGGGCTTAGTTGCTCCGTGGCATGTGGGATCTTCCTGGAGCTGGGATTGAACCCATGACCTCTGCATTGGCAGGCAGATTCTTAACCACTGCGCCACCTAGGAAGCCCCCACATGAACATTTTTTTGAGATCCAGAAATATGCTCTCCCCGTTGGACTCAACCTCAAAATGAAGCAGCCATGGACTTATGGCCTGCATCTATGTGTCCCATCAAACGCTGAATTCACTCAGCACCATTCCTGTCCAATCCCTCAACATCCTCCAAAATCATTCACGTCCAACTCTGGTCCACTCCTTCAGTTTCTCATAAAATGAAAGTATTTTGCCTGATACAAATCCATGTTTAAAACTTTTAACTTGACAACATAGCAAAACTAGTTATCACCCATGAAACAATAACTATATATTACATATATATCTATATATTCATGTATAAATAATGTGTATACTATTTACACATATATATTCTTTTCTAATCTAGAAGAAATAAGAGCTCCATCTATCACAGCTTCTGGTGTAAAAATTAAAAAAGATGTTCCTGCAACTGAAAAAGAAATGCTTTAAACTTTTAACAGAGAAGTGTCTCCCTTTCTATCAATTTCATACATTTCACAAGAAAGAAAGAATAGAATATACAGCATATCTTCCACTAATCTGAAATCTTAATTTTAGATTAAGAAGTTAATAAAATATTTTCTCACTGGAGCCATCCTCAAAATACAAGGGAATGGGCTGATAGGCCACAGATATTTTAATTCAATCAGCCATATTCTAATCCAATCCCACGGCTTCTCACTGTAATTCAAAATAGAGTTAATCTTAAAATTAAAAGCCACAGAAAGACTGAAAGGTGAGGACTCAGAAATTTTTAGTAAGGTGAGAAAAAGATAAGAAACTCTAGCTGGATGATTTAACTTAATCACTTATTCAAATAAATGTGAATTGAGTGACTACTATAGGTATCAAAATAGGTTCAATGGGAAATATAAAAATAAGTCAAGATTTAGACCTTCCTGAAAAGATGCTTATTTCCATGGGGAAGATAATACAAGCACAGGATTAACATTAATCAATAAGTTGGATTTGAATATTCACCCCAATCTTTACAAGGTGGTGACCTTAAGTATTTTATTCAACTTTTCTATCATTCTGTGTCTTCATCTATTTAAAAAGAATAATAGTAGTTTCTATCTCACAGGGTGATTTTTGTGTATTGTGCTGATCTTGAGGCTTGGTTTGGAGCCTGGCATATTGTCTGTGGTCAGTGAAGACAGTGTGCTATAGAAGATCAGAGAGGTCTGGGACAATGAGGGAGTCTTCACCAGTAAGTAAGAGTTATGGTCACCTGACTAAAAATGAGATAAAATAGAAGTTTCGGGAAAGGTAGAAAGTTTGAAATAGTGACTACGTGTGGGTGACCGTTGACACACGCAAGAAAAATGTGAAAGTTCTCAAGAGAGTTTTCTCACATTGTTCAGCAAACTGACCTCTCAGCTTCTTTGCCTCCTCCCCTTTTTAAAATGATTTTCATCTCCACCCCAACTTAGTCACTTTTGTCATCTGACCTTTTCTGAAATCTTGATTTTAGGAATCCTACTTTCGAACAAACACTGACTACCCTTTGGCACACAATAGTACCCAACAATTTTTTACCTCATAGAGAATTTTTGAATTTTGGCCCTTCTTTGGTTCTTTCCTTTTAATTTTACTCATTTTAGATGGACAAAAAAGTTCTATTGAGTTCCGCTTCAATCCTCTCACCCTCTTGATTTAGGAAAATTAATTCTGCCTCCTCACTGCAGAAATGCTTTTCACTGTTCACAAAATGTCCCAAGAAGTAAAATCTGGGCACCAGTGAGCTCTGTTAGGGTGAAGAGTGAGAGAAAAAAAGATAGTTATAAATAGCCTCTTCCTTGGGTTTTCCAGAAACCAGGATTTTCATGTCAATCAAACAAAAGTAAATAGTTTCTTCCTTTCCATCACTTATAGCTCTAATATTTTGCAGTGGTTAATACCTCTAATTCTATTTTAATCACTGGGAGAAATGTCTCAAATATTTCCCTTATAAGTGAACTGCTGGCTTTTGGGATAAAATATTTAACTAGATAAACAGAGAAGATGTTTTCAGTGTAAGGACATATTCATTGATTCCTCTGTGGGGCCATGTTTTAAACAGAACTGAATGTTGAATTCCATCATATGCCCATCAGCATTTATGAAAATGATCATATAACTTTTCTTCTTGGATCTATTAATAAGTCACATTACTAGGTTTTCTTAATTTAAACCATCATAGCTGGGCTTCCTAGGTGGGGCAGTGGTTAAGAATCCGCCTGCCAATGCAGAGGACATGGGTTCGATCCCTGCTCCAGAAAGATCCCACATGCCGCGGAGCAACTACGCCCGTGTGCCAAAAAAAAAAAAAAAACAAAATAAACCATCATAGCTTTCCTGCAGTAAATGTCATTTAGTCATTATGTTACTCTTTTAATGTAGTTAGACAATCTTAGCTAATTTTTATTTTGTTATTTTATTTTATTTATTTATTTTATAAGGTATGGTCATGAAGAGCCAGGAGAAAGAAAGCCTACTTTATATATATATACATATAATGTATTTATTTATTTATTGGCTGTGTTGGGTCTTTGTTGCTGCATGCGGGCTTTCTCTAGTTGCAGAGAGCGGGGGCTACTCTTCACTGCGGTGCGCGGGCTTCTCATTGCGATGGCTTCTCTTGTTGTGGAGCACGGGCTCTAGGTGCACGGGCTTCAGTAGTTGTGGCACATGGGCTCAATAGTTGTGGCTCACAAGCTCTAGAGCCCAGGCTTGGTAGTTGTGGCGCATGGGCTTAGCAGCTCCGAGGCACGTGGGATCTTCCCGGACCAGGACTTGAACCGGTGTCTCCTACATTGGCAGGCAGATTCTTAAGCACTGGGCCACCAGGGAAGCCTGTCTTAGCTAATTTTAATTTAAAACTTTTGTATCGATGTTCATAAATAACTTTTGTCTATACTCTATGCAATTTGCCAGTTTTTCCATCAATGTTGTGCTTACTTTAAAACTTCGAATTTTTTCTTCTTTTTGAATGACTAAATACGTTTGAAAAGATCCACAGGTTGAAGGTTTCACACACTTCCCCCAGGAAGCTACCCGGTACTAGCGATTTTTGAAGCATATCTTTTGACATCTTTCTGTATTTCTTACATAGAAATTTGTCTTAGAGCTTCAATCTCTTCTGAAATCTGTTTTAATTCATTAATTTTTCCTAGAAAAGTATCCAGTGGAGATTTTGTTGATTTCTCAGTTATATTATTTTACAGTTTTTCTAACTCATTTATGTCTGCATATGTCTTTATTAATTCCTTCCTACTACTTTCTTTCTGTTTTTCCCTAACTTCATGAGACGGAAACAATGCATTTAATTGCATCCTTTTAATTTTATTGATAAAAATACTTAAGGTTGTAAACTTTCTTCAGTACTGTTTTAACTGAATCTCATGTATTCATATGTATTTCATTCACCTAAAAACACTCAGGCATCTGTCTTAGCACTTCAAAAATAGTAACTCATAGAAATCAACCTATCCATCATATGAGGTAGGTAGTATTACTGTCCTATTTTACAGTTGAGGAAACTGAATCATCATGAAGTTAAATAATTTGCCAAGGTCGTACAAACTGGTAAGAATAAAGCTGGGGTTCAAAATCAGGCAGTCTGGCTCTAGAGTTTATAGAGTTAACAAATACTTATTCTATGTCCTTGTCTCCAGGGAACTTAGCTATTGTGGTTTATATCCCTCTAACCTACGAGTCTTTTAGTTGAGAATTTTTCACTTTCTAGGAAGGAGGTATATATTTCCTGATTTTTAAAGTTAATTTCTAGTTTTATTGCATGATAATTAAGGAGTTTGATTTTTCTTTTTCTTACTTTGGAATGTATTGGTGTTTTCTATTCGCCCAACTGTATTGTCAATTTTTGTGATTGATCCTTTGGCAATGACAAAAGGGAGTACTCTCTCTGTTACCAGGTACATAAATTCTACCTTATTGTTAATGCTGTCAAAGTTTTCTACATCCTTATGCTTGTCTATTTTTTCTCTCTTGCACTAACTATGGTAAAGGGGAGTTCCATGCCCTCTCAAGGTGCAATACTGTCCCCAAATCTCTACATGTTCACTGACCCAGAAGCTCCCCAAACTTCATCCTTTTGGGAGGTTTATGGAGGTTTCATTACATATGGACGATTGATTAAATGATTGGCTATTGGTGATTGGTTCAACTTCCAGCCCCTTCCCCTCCTCGGAAGTCTAGGGTGGGACAGAAAATTCCAACCCTCTAATCACAGGATTGGTTCCCCTGCAACCAGCCCCCATCCTTAAATGACCTAGGGGCATTCCAACAGCTACCTCATTAACATAACAAAATCATAAAGCATAACTCTTTTATGCCGAGACCAGCTCGGCGACTCGAGGTGAGTGACGGGTGCCGCAAGCTTGAAGAAGACACAGACACAGACTGAAGAGAAAAGTGGGACCGGGGGGCTCAAGACCTCTCGGATCAAGAGCCCTGCTGACTCATCCCAGGTTGCTTTTATTGAGTTCCTGGGCTAACATTCTCAGGTTACACTCATAAACAATCAAAGGCCTCACATGACTGGGGCAATGATCCTTGTTTGCCTCCTGGGTCCGAGCTGAGCAGGTGTGGATTTGAGCTGGGGGTGGAGAGCAAAACAGCCCTGGGGGCAGGAGACCTCTTTCAGATATTGGGGGTCTGTGCCCCACCCGTGTTGGCCCCTCTGCGACTGTGCCTGTCTTAGGTTGTTCCTCCCTTGAGGAATCTTACCCGTCTCTGGCTAACCAGTCATCCTCCAGGGCCAAACACGGTGATATAAGGAAGGCTTTATGCACCACCCCTGTTGGCCCCTCTGCGGCTGTGCCTGTCTTAGGTTGTTCCTCCTCTGAGGAATCTTACCCGTCTTTGGCTAACCAGCCATCCTTCAGGGCCAAACAGGGTGATATTAGTCTCCATGCCCCGCACCCTCAGCTCCTCCACTGCTCAAGCAGGACATTCTGAATCCCATCGCTCGGTCCACATACTTTAACATTTTCAAGGTTTCAGAAAGGTTCCCGAATGTCTTCCCACACTTTTACTTAGGAAATTCCAAGGGTTTTAGGACCTATCAACCAGAAACAGATGAGGACCAAATATGTTTCATATTATAAATCACAATATCACATAAGGTGACAAATTCTCCTATTTTTAATGCATTTCTTTCAACTTGTTTGATTTTCTATAATTTGTACTTTATCAAAGCTGCATGTGTATTTATGACTGCTATACCTTCATGGGGAAATTTAGCCTTTAGAGCCCTTTCATATACCTTTGAGCCTCAATTGTACTTGTCTGATATTAAGATCCATGACTTCTGCTTTCTGTTTGTATTTTGCTTGGTACAGTTTTGCCTGTGCTTTCACTTTTAACTTTTCTGGATTACTCTGCTTTAGACTGTTAAAAGATAAACTGAGGCATATTAAGAATTTTACAAGTTTATTTATGCAAAATTTGATTCGAATTTAGCAGCATTCAGTCTAGCAGGAAGAAACCCCAAGGAGCAGTACAAAATAAAAGATGTAGGCAGAGTGAGTGAGAATAGGAAGTTATACTAGGCAAAAGAGCAGGTTGGTTATTGCAAGGTTACTTTCCTTTAGAGAATAATTCTGATTTTAAAAATACTTTGAGGATGTTACCTTTCTTTGTTTTGCAGATACACATCGGGATAACAACTTTAATAAACACCAATAAAGTTACAAAAACCCATGAGACAAAACTAGCCAACAGACCCAAATGGGCAAAGGTCTAGTTTAGGCTGTGAGCAGTGGCCTGGGAAGTGGGGGTGTCAGACTCACAGGAGGGTGAGAAGCTCCTGAGGCTTGCTTGTGGTTGCAGTACTATCAACTGGAAACCATGGTCAGTGACTCAGAGGCCCAGATGAAGCTTGGGGATGGAAGGGAGTCAGCCAGGTTCTCAGAATCATTCAAAGTTGCCCCAAATTATTACGGGGACTAGAGGCACACCACTGCACGGAGGCCCCCTGAGGGTGCCATCAAAAGCAAGCAGTGCCCATGGCATCTAGGTGAAGGCAGAGGCCAAAGGCCCATCAAGGTTCAGGAGTAGGATGAGAATTCCTGAGAGGTACAACATTCCATGGCAGCTGTCTTCATGGGAAGGTCCACGTCAGAGGCTGCTGGGAGCCCTGGTTATCATGATAGGAGAAATCATTTGGTAGCTTGGGAAATGTGTCATTTCTTAGAGATAAAGCATCTCCACTGAGGACAGGCCCAGCCCAGATTACTGCTTGGCTGGGAGCTTCTGTGGTTTCTGGGGTTGAGGGTCAGATAAAGTCACATTTGGCAAATTGTTCAGTAGTCATGGGCTCAGAGATTGAAGACCATCCGTTAGTGGGGAACACCTCCCAGGACTCAAGAGATGCAGCTGCCTCTACCTTTAGCCCCAGGGGATCACAGTCAAGGGTGCAGAGGACTCTGGTCTCAGCAGCTGGGACAAGACCCTTAGAGGAATAAGAGTGGTCCAGACTTACAACCTCACAGAAGTTCATGAGGGCCCTGCAGTTGCCAGCACCATCCCTGGGGAACACTCTCAGAGGCCCAATGACATAGGGAGGAATCAGCGGGACACTGTCAAGGAAACTGGCTGTAATACCCTCCAGAGATAGCAGGCACGGGCCAGGGTGCATCGGATTTTCAGGATCCAATGGGGGTCCTAAGGGTTGAAGATCAGGGGCACAGTAGCACCCGGAAGCCTTAGCAGGATGCTGGAGACACCGGCTCAGGAGTGCAGGGCTGTCCATCAAGGGTTCACCAGCAAAAGAGGGAAGCTGAACTTCGAGGTCCAGAGATGTGTGAGCTGTGTCTAAGGAGAGGCGCCTCTTAGTCTGTGTCCGGAGAGTCGGCCCCTGAGTCCCCTCTTCCCGAGGACGACGACTACTAGAACCATATCGGCTAGTTGGGTGGAGATGCGCCGCAGATGGACCTGGGGTCTGCAGCGGGGTCAGGCCGGGCACCGGGGAGCTTGGAGTGGCCATGGCCCGGAACTGCACGACAGAGGAAGAACCCCGGGCTGGCGAGAGATGCTGGGACACAGGATGCACAGGGGCTCCGTGGCGGGTCCCACCGCTCGCAGCCACAGGCCGACCACGGCGCGGGGCCCTGCAGGACTGCGGGTGCCTCGGGCCAAGCGCAGCTCCTGCAGGCGCACGCACCTCCCTCCAGGCGCTCAGCCCCTGGCCGCCAGGCGCCGTGGGCTTCGTGTGGTCCACCACCGCCCGGTCCTGCCCGCGTTTCCACAGCTCATAGCGCTCGGGTTGCAGGATGCGCACGAAGGCGTCCATGGAGAAGGCGACCCGGGCCTCCCCACAGCTGCACTGCGAGGCCACTTTGCCATAATCGATCCAGCGCGGGGTGGCGAAATTGATGGCTTCGGCGCAGTTGAAGCCATGGTTGAAGCCAGAGTGGTAGCCATAGGGAAACGTCACCATGAACTCTCCAGCCTCCTGCGTGACCCGACCGAAGGGGATGCCGTTGTCCTTGAGGACCGTGGGCGAGATGAGAGCCACCTTGTGCCGCAGGAAGGCCTCACAGCCCCGCGAGCTGCCCGGGAAAAGCTCCCTGGCCAGGCGTTCCAGGCGCCGGCCGTGCTCCGGGGGCACCGCGTACCAAGTCTTGGGCTCCCCGAAGTGCAGGAAGTTGATGCTGTAAAGGTCCATGTCCTCCGTGTGCCAGGCGAAGGCGGTCTTCCACATGCCGAAGTACAGGTAGGGGGTGTTGACGCCCTCGATGACCACTCCGCACTCCTGCTCCAGCAGGTCCTGAATGGTTCCCAGGTGTCCAAGGTTCCACTGCTTCGTGTTTTCGTCAAATAAGGAGCCACTGACGTCCGCGCCATATATTGGTGAATCATAGAGGCGCGTTTTCCAATATTTTCTCTCCAGATCCTCAAAATCAGAGTAGAACGGAGTCTGGTGTTTTTCACTGTTGGTTAAGCGGCGATACTCTCTCAGGGTCATGGCTTTCTTCTTTGTGTGGTATTGAGTAAACACACCTGCCTTCCCAGTGACTACCTGCTGGAGGGGAGCAGCTATTAAGATGTCATCGATATCATCGTAGGTCTGTCTGGCTTTCCATCCTTTGGGTGGAATTACCTTGGCTAGGCCAGCTCGGTGTGCCCCTCGCGATTCCATGTAAACAATATACTTGTTGAAATCTTCAAATTCTTCCGTGGTTGGGTGGAAGGTCATAATCTTACAACTTGGGTTCTGGGAACCAAAGTGCTTAGACTGCATGGCTGCAATATAATAAGCAGCGGCCTCCCAGGTTCTTAGGTATGCTTGGGATAGCTGAGAATGCTGGGGAGTAACCTCCTCTCTATACTTTCCTTAAAACAGTTGTGATATACCTGAGGGGCAGTAACTCAGACTTGAACTCTTAAACAAATGAAGAGGTATCTTTTCCAGTCTTGTCAATCCATCAGAAGGATTCCACTCTTGTCAGCATTTTGGAGCCAAAGGAAATAGAGTGTTTCCCAGAGGAGAGGGCTGTCTGAGCCAAGTCCCACCTCAGCTTGCAGCTCTGTGAGTTCCCTCTCTTGGGAGTATAAGTGCCTCTGAGGCCTCTTGGGATTCACAGTCTTGAGTGCCTGGGTGGCTTCTCACCTCACTGTAGCAGAAGGTCTCTTCTTGGAAGTTTCAAAGCCAAACCTAAAGAAAATACAGAATATTTGAAAATAAGTGGATGACAAAAGAAACTGATTTAACATGAAGTTAAAGGAAATTGTATAACAATCTTTATTTCAAAATTCAAATTTAAGGGCATAAAGTACACTTTTTTTTGGTAGGAATGTAAATTGGTGCAGCTATGGTACATACTATGGAAAGCAGTGTGGAGCTTCCTCAAAAATTTTAAATCGAAGTACCATGTGATCCAGCAACCTCACTTCTGGGTATATATCCAAAGGAAATAAAAACAGAATATCAAAGAGATGTCTGCCATCCCTCGTTCTTTGAGGTATTATTCATAATGGAAACCACCAAAGTGTCCATGGATGGTTGAATGGATACAGAAGATGTGGTATATATATACAATGGAATATTACTCAGACATAAAAGGAATGAAATTATGTCATTTGCGACAACATGGATGGTCTTGGAGTGTATTATTCCAAGTGAAATAAGAGAGAGAAAGACAAATACGGCATGGTATCACTTATATATGGAATCTTTAAAAAAAAAAAAAAAGTAAAACACAGAATCAGAGTAGAAAGTTGGTTGGAGGGGGCAGGGAAGGGAGGGTATAAAATGAATAAAGTCTGAGAATCTAATGTAAAACATAGTGATTATAGTTGATAATATTGTAATATATAATTGAAATTTTCTAGAAGAATAGGATTTAAATATTCTTACCCCCCGAAAGTAAGTACATGAGGTAACTTTGTTCATTAAGTAAATCGTGGGAATCCCTTCCCAATATACATGAAATCACCATAATGTTCACTCTCAATATTTTACAATTTTACATGTCAATTATACAGCAATAAAGCTGAAATTTAAAAATAAAGAATTAGGGCAATCATAAGACAGAAAAAGAGGAATATCTAACAGAACTGAAAGGAAATTATGCAAGCTTGAAAATAAATGAGTTTAAGCACTCAGCTCAAGAAACTGAATGGCTTAACCTGAAAGATAAATGAGGGAAAGGAAAACAAAGATTTAAACTGAAACAATTGCAAAAGAAAACATGGCACCCAATAGAAACGATGACCGAAACCAAAACGCAATTCGCAGACCGTTAAAAGTATAGAAACATAAGTATGAAAAGAAAAAAGTACAAGGAAATCACGTTATGATCAAATAGGGGACACAGCTAAAAACCACAGCTACCATTATAGAAAGAGGGCCTATGTAAACAAAAGCAGGCAAAAAAGTACAGAACAGTAATGCACACATTCTTAGCAAGCATTATACTTAATGGGTAAATGTTTGAAACATTCTAATTGAAATCTAATCATTAGTTGGCACTGGTAGACAAATTATTAGAAATAATTAGCATACAAAATCTATATACCCCATACTCCAGTTTACAATCAATTATAAAGTGAAATAGTAAAAAGGTTTCAATCCCTTTTATAACAGAAATAGTGAAGAAATCTAAAAATGTTATGTCTGTAATACTTGTACTTTAAGTGCAAAAATAAATGAGAATTTTACTACAAAATAAAGTTGCTTTTTGTATATGTCATTCTTTTCATCTTTATGCTTTAAAGAAAAAGGCAAAAAAGTGCTTGCCTTCTGCTAGTCTGAAATCTTAATTCGAAATGATGATACACTAGGACCCAGAAAATGGTTTCCTTGAAGGATTCTGCCTCTAAATGAAACAGGCTGTACTTAAAGTCGCGTAGATATGTCCCAGCCCAATTTCAATTCAGTCAGCACCACCCCAATTCTAATACCCTCATATCCAATCAAAATCTCTAATTTTGAGCCCACGTATTTTTCAAGTCCCTTCCAATTGACTCACTCCTTACCCAGTTCTAGAAACCCTCTTATTCCCATTGGATCCCAGTTCACTAAATGAGGTGCTTTTTCCTGAAAATCTTTATGATATTTACCGAGAAAATATTAAAAACAAATTAACCCCACAAGTCAGAAAGTAGTTTAAATATAAAAACTCAAGAAAATGATACCCCAAGTTATAGTGTTCCCTCTCTCTCCATATATATAAACACACGTATATTATGTATATATATGTATATATATGTGTGTGTGTCTGTGTGCAAAACTACAGTCACTTTTTAAAATTTGTGATAGAAAATTAACTCTTTGCTCATAAGCACAAATAACAAATAAAGTGACCTACCTTCTATCAACAAAATCCTGATTCCAGTTGGAGATATTGAAGGACCCAGAGAGAGAGACAGTGATCTCTTGGCAGCTGGGCTCTGAATGCTGACCATGTCCTGATGGCTCTGGCTTTATACCTGGGCAAAGTTATAATTTCATCAGCATCAATCAACAGTAATCACTCTGGTTGGTCAGCCCACTTTGTCTGTGCCCTTTTGATATTTTAAACCAATCTTATAGCAAACTAAGAGTCTGAAAATAAAAGGAGTGGGAAAGTGAAACCAAGCAAATAGTAAACAAAAGAAACCTGGTCTAGCAGCAATTAATAACAAATGTATTTGTAAGATAAAAGAAGGACATCTTATGGTTATCAAAAAGAAAAACTCATTAGGAAAGATTACAATGATGCGCTGTACCCACCTAGACACATAGCACTGAGACATAGAACACAAAGACTGAGAACTGTAAGGTAAAACTGACATATTTGCAATCACGGTAGGAGGTGGGGTTTTTTTTGTTTGTTTGTTTTTTAACATCATTCTCTCAGAAACTGATAGGTGAGCAGAGGAGGAAATGAATAATGCTATAAAAGTTTAAAAACAAAATTAACAACTTTGATTATACAACCTGAAGCAACCACAAAGCAAAATGCTTTTCAACACATATGAAACATTTACAAAAATATACCACTATAAAACACCATATAATAAATCTCAATAAAAATTCCATAGAATCAACATGTTGAGTACCGTCTTTTTTTGTGTGTGTGCTCAGACACTCTTGCCAGCCATTCTTTATTTTTATTAGGACATTGTCACTTTTTTTTATTGAGTACAGTCTTGATCACTCTTTTATTTCAATCATGAAATAAAATTGAAAGTCAACAATTAAAAAATTGAACACTACCATATTTTTTAAAAATGACTATCCACATAACATCTACAATAATATCCATATAATAGCTACAAAAATCTATTGATTTTTATGTTCAACGCAAGTAGTTAGTAAAAACCAAAAAAGCTCAGAATTAGTTGAAAGGAAAAAAAGATTAAAAATGATAGAAAGATTTAAAAAACTAAAGGGAAAACAACCATATACAAAAATAGAAATGACTAATAAAACAGAAGTTGGATACTTAAAAAACAAAATAAATAAAGAACTGGGTAATGAACTACATAACACTCTGCACTAACAGAAAGGAGAGCTCCCAGAGTGTGGCAAGTGGGAATGGGAGTGGAGGAAGGGTGGTAATTTTACAGCCAGGGCAATGAGTCATAAATTCGGAATTCCCTAGCTGTTCAGTGGTTAGGACTCTGCACTTTCACTGCCCAGGTTAGATCCCCAGCCAGGCCAGAAAACAAAGACCCCACAAGCTACAAGGCACGGCCAAAGTTTTTTTAAAAAGTCCTAAATCACAAATTACTGTGATACTCTATGTCTTTGATATGATGTGATTAAAATGTGATAAAATCACCTCCATAATCTTCCTCCAAAAAATACGTAAACCAAAGCTAATCATAAGAAAAGCATCAAATTCCAATAGAGAGGCCTCCTTCAATATACCTGACCAGTATTGCCCCAAACTGTCAGGTTTCTATGCAAACATTTGGTCAAAAACATGAAAAGTCTGAGGATCTGTTACAGCCAAGATAAACCTAAGGAAACATAAAAACTAAATGTAATGTGGTATTTTGGATGAGACCTTGGAACAGAAAAAGGGCATTGGGTGAAAAGTAGGAAATCTGAATAAATTATGGCCTTTAGTAAACAATAACATTGATAATGTTTCATTAATTGTAATCAATGTACCATGGGAATTAAGATATTAATAATAGAGGGAAATGTGAGTAAGGTGTGGTGGGAAAGCCCTGAACTACGTGCTCATTTTTTTTTTAATCTAAAACTGCCCCCCAAAATGGGTATACTAAATATAATATAAATAATAAATAAACAGAAGGCATCTGCAAACAATATTAGAAAAAAAAACTAGAAATATGATCTGGATTTTGGAAACAGGCTATAGTACAACACAATATAAACCAAATGATTCTAGGAACCACTAGTGATAATTTTTTAGAGCACTTTTTAAAATTAGGGTATAGTTGCTTTACAGTGTTGTGTTAGTTTCTGCTGTGCAATGAAGTGAATCAGCTATGTGTGTACATATATTCCCTCCCTCTTGGACCTGCCTCCCATTCCCCGCCCCGCCCCCCCCATCTAGAACCACAGAGCACAAGCTGAGCTCCCTGCACTATACAGCAGGTTCACACGAGCGATCTGTTTTACACATAGTAGTGTTTTAAAAGTATTTTAAAATTAGGAAATATGCAGTGCGTACAGAAATCTATACAGTGTATATGTACACTTTAACAAATAACTGTAGGGTGAACAAAAATGGAACCACCACCCAAGTCAAGAAATGCAGTCTTGCCAGGAGCCAGGCAGCCTAACTTGTGTTCTTTTTCCCAGATTACAGCCTCCTCTGCCTCCTAGACTGGGCTTATCCTAACTATTCGCAGCGTAATTTCGGTAAACATTATAAAATGAAAACTGTGTCCATTTTTGAAAAAGCTGTATAAGCGTGAAGAAATACGATTGTCTTCACCTACTTTAGCGTGTTCTTCTGTGTACATTCTCTCGTCATTGACGCTGTTGCATGTAGCTGGACTTGTCTGTTTCGGGGCTGTAAAGTATTCAACCTTACAAACTTCCCACTGTTGATGGGGCTTTGGGTTGTTTCCACTTTTGACCTCTTACAAACACAGTTGCTCTGGAAATTCTCTGACATGTATATTGGAGCACACGTGCACTCATGCCTACAAATGGATCTCTTGGCCCTAGAATATGTACGCTTAAGTTCGCCAAGCTTTTTCAACACGTTTTACCAATTTACCCACGAGCTGCATGCAGAGGTGCTCATCACCCTTCACTTCTGCACACCTTTGGTGATTATCTGCCTTTTTAGTTTTAGCCGATTAGGTGAGGGTATGGGGTACCTCACAATGATTTGCATTTACTCAGGTATTCATGAGGATGAACCAATTTTTCTGATGCTTATTGGCTGACTGGAGGTGCTCCTTTAGGAAGAGTCTCATCAAGTATTTTGTCCATCTTTCTGCTGGGTTGTCTGTCTTGTAGTAGTTATATGTTCTGCTTATTAATTTTTTACTGGATATGAGTAACACAATATCTGTTCCCACTCTTTGGTTTGTCTTTGCACTCACTTTTTCATGTCTTTTGATGAACAGAAGTCTCTCTTTACCTCTAACAGAAAAAAATATTATTAAAAGTAGCAAAAATATGGTGACCCTATAATGCCAGACACTGTTCTATGCACTCTGCATAGAATAATTTATTTATGCCTTATCTTCATAATGACCCCATGAGGGAAATCCTATTAACCCTATTTTTCATATGAGGAAACTTCGTCGAGAAGATATTAAGAAACTTGCTCAAGGTGACAGATCTAGTAAGTAGTGATGTATTCAACCAAGAATCTCCAAGATGATTCCTTAAGAGAAGACCAAGGAGGGGTGACTTTTCCCCCACCAAACTGTGATGCTTGAGCTGCAATGGACAAATATATCTACACACAGAACAGAGAGGCCAGACACAGATACATGGACATGTGGGAATCTGCATATGATGGAGGCCGCTTGCCAAACCAATGGGGAAGGATGGACTATTCATTAGTGGCATTGGCGCTATTTTGAGGGGTAGAATCAGAGCTTGACTTCACAACCACTTACATAAATAAATTTGAGGTGGATTATAGACAGACGTAACACAGACTTTTAAGAGAAAAGATTGAAGAATGTCTTTCTGAACTCAGGATTGACCAATGGATTTAAAGCACTAAAAGCTGAGGGTGGGGGGGGGAGTTGAGGGAGGGAGGGAATACGGGGATATGTATATAAAAATAGATGATTGAACTTGGTGTACCCCCCAAAAAATAATAAATAAATAAATAAAATTAAAAAAAAAATAAAGCACTAAAAGCACCATGATGGAAATGTCTGATATACTTAAATAATTATAAACAAAAGACTGTGATGGTTAATTTTGCATGTAGATTGGGCTAAGAGATGCCCAGGTAGCTGATAAAGCATTATTTCTGGGTGTTCTGCGCGGTTGTCCCAGGAAGAGATTAGCACTTGCATTAGTAGACTGAGTAAAGATCACCTTCACCAATATAGGTGGGAACTTCCAAACCACTGAGAGCCCGAATTCAACAAAAGAGCTGAGTAAGGGTGAATTTATTCTCTCTGATGAGCAGACTCATCTGTCTTTGCCTGCCATGGGGCACCTGACATGGGAACTCCTGGTTCCCAGGCTTTCTAACCCAGACCCAGACCGTATTCGTGGATCTCCATCTTGCAGACGGCAGATCATGGGATTTCTAGGCCTCCATAAACATGTGAGCGAGTTCCTCTAATAAAGGCTATATGTATCTCCTATCTTCTGTTACTTTGAAGAACCCTGACTAACACAATGACATAAAAAATTAAAAGAAATTACAGTCTTGGAGTTTTTCATCATACGTGAAATAGACAATGAATTAGCATCCTGAATATCACATAACTTCTACATAATAACAACAAAAAATTGTGAAACCAAAAAAGGGGGGCAGGGCTATAGAATAGGTAATTCACAAAAGAGAATGGTCAAATAAATGACCAAATGGCCAATAGATACAAGAAGATGTGCAGGATCAATAGTCATCAGAGAAATGCGGTGCTACACTATTCTTTGCCCATTTTGATTAGGTGTCAAAATACAGAAAAAGTGAGTCAAGATGTGAAGGAACGAGAACTCTCCCACACTGCTAATAGCAATGGAAATTAGAAGGCGATCTGGCTGTTCCTAAAAGGTTGAAAATGAACGTAAATACAACCCACTAATCCTATATACCAAGTTGTTCTGTAAAACATTGTTTGAATTAACAAAGATTTGCAAATAACCCTATTGTCCATCCATAGCAGAATGAATAAAATTTTTAAAATTACACGCATCTAGTTGACTTTGTTGAATTGACTAGGATCTATATACAGCAAAGTCTTAGATCTTGGAACTGTAATATTGGCTTTTTAAAAGGGTGATGGTGGGGTTAAGTTGCTAAAACCACATGACATATTACTTTCAGTTTCATAGATTTTTGTCTGCAAACGTCATGAATATACACTGAACTCGGTGTTATTTCTCAGAAATGGAGAGAGGCCTAGGAGAGATCATGGCAATGAGAACAAAGGTGGCTCTATCCTTGCCTTTATACAATTGTCACTGTCACTGTCCCCTGCTTTCCCAAAGTTAAGTATAGCAAAGGCTTATTGGACAAGGAGGAAGAAATGGATATGGGCATCTTTTCCTAAGAAGAATGGTCCAGATTGAGAGTGTCCAAATTGAGTGTGTCGGGCAACATGAAGTAAAATAGAATTTTCACTAGAATTGCTTGATGAGCCCCCTTCATAACAACTCCCAGCTCCTGATCCTTTCAAGAAGACTAATTTTTAATTTTAATGGAAGTATAGTTGATTTGCAATATTGTGTTCGTCTCAAGTGTACAACAAAGTGATTGTTATATATATATATTTTTTCAGATTATTTTTCATCATAGGTTATTACAACATATTGAACCCTGTTCTATACAGTAACTCCTTATTGCTTTTCTATTTTATGTACAGTAGTGTGTATCTGTTAATCCCATACCCCTTTTATATTCCTCCCTTGCTCCCTTTCCCCTGGCTAACCACAAATTTGTTTTCTATGTCTGTGAGTCTCTTTCTGTTTTGTATATACATTCATTTGTATTGTTTTTTAGATTACACATGTAAGTGATATATTGTCTTTCTCTGTCTCACTTACTCCATTTAGTATGATATTCTCTAGGTTCATCCATACTGCTGCAAGTGACAATATTTAATTCACTTCACGACTGAGTAATACTCCATTGTATATGTATACCACTTCTTCTTAAACCAATCATCCATGGATGAGTGCTTGGGTTGTTTCCATGTCTTGACTACTGTAAACAGTGCTGCTATGAACACTGGGGTGCATGTGTCATTTGGAATAGGAGTTTTTGTCTTTTCTAGATGTATGCCTAGGAGTGGGATTGTTGGAATATTTGGTAGCTCTACTTTTAGACTTTTAAGGAACCTCCATACAGTTTTCCACAGTAGCTGCACCAATGTACACTCCCACCGACAGTGTAGAAGGGTTCCCTTTTATTCACACCCTCTCCAGCATTTATTATTTGTAGACTTTTCGATGATGGCCATTCTCACAGGTGGGAGGTGATACCTCATTGCGGTTTTGATTTGCATTTGTCTAATAATTAGTGATGTTGAGAATCTTTTCTTGTGCCTGTTGGCCATTTGTATATCTTCGGTGGAGAATGCCTACTTAGCTCAAGAAAACTAATGGAGGAACCAGTATATTGGTATAGCTAAACTGTATTCTTAACACTGCTTGTCCTTATTGGCCAAGGGAATTGTTTTTAAGTATGAAGGTAACTGAGTGAAAACATAAGGAGTACAATGGGAGCAATATTTTCTGAAAATTGCTTTTGTTTCTTTTCCTTCAAAACCCCCAATTTGGTTATCCTAGGCTCTCTGGGACATGTATCTGCCAGGGACGAGACTGTGATATTCCTGAAATATCACAAGGAGAAGAATGTCAGTTTCTAAAATTTAAAATAGGAATATGAGCCAGACTACCGTCTTCCTAGAGACTTTTCAGGGTTCCCTTATTTCTCTGCACGGCCACATCCACACTGCCCTAAATTAAAGGACCAATCCCTGCAAGATCTCAGTTGCTTTTCACATGAAAGCTTCCTCCTTGCTGCTGTAAGATCTGTGATGGTCCAGTTGCTCTCTGGGGCTGCTGCCTTCCCAGTAATTCTAGTCTGCTTCTATCACATGGTTCCACCATCTCAATACAGGGCTTAGTCATCTTGTCAGCTAAGCATCTCACTGCCATCCTCCACTGAGGATCCTGCGTTGAGTCTCTCAGCTTCGGTTTTCCACAGAATACACTACCACAAAGTTGCCGGGCTGCATGGTGACAGTGATGAGACATGGGGTTTTGTGTCTCCTCAATCAGAGCTTCCAACAAGCCTTACTTTTTCATTGCTCCTGCCTGTAGTTTTACATGGGGCTTCAAAGTCCAAAGTCTTCCTGAAATTCTGTCGGGGAGGGCTGGACGGAAGAGCGATGTGGTTTGCTTCTCCGGAGTGTCTCCTTCTGCATCCAAACTATCATTTTCAATTTCCAGAATTTATTCTGAGTCTGGCCACTTCTGTGCATTTTCAACACTAAGGCCTAAGTCAGTAACCATCAACTCTTGCCTGTATTAATACATGTTCTAACTACTTCTCCTGCCCCCACATGGTCCACAGAATAACTAAGGTGATTATTTAAGTATGCAACTTACAGCACGTCCAGTGCTGTTTTAAACTTCCAATGCCCTCTCATTTCAAGTTGAAAAAACTCAAATACTTAACATGAGCTTCAAGGTCCTACACACTCTGGATCCTGTTTCTCCCTTCTCCAGGCACCAGACACAAATGAGCTTCCTTTCTATCCGTGGAAAAACACAAACACTAAGCTGTATGTTAGGTGGGTTACACTTGCAGTTTCCTCCAAGTGGAAATCAGCTCCAGACCTTCCTTCTTGTCATTTGGGACTCAGAAAGGTCTCCTGCTCTATGAAGTATTCCCTGACCACCTGAACCACCCTGCCCATTCTGCTCACTCACCCCATCCCCTTTAATCTCTTCACACAACATATGGCCACTAGAAATGTTCTTGTCCATTTCTTTGTGAGTTTGTTTATTGGGATGTATCAATGACAACCATGTGAAATATACACATAGCATGGAACGGCAGTGGAGACTTGGAGGGAAGATTTCCAGATGATGGCACTTTTGGTCCTAGGTTTGCTCACCTCTCCTAGCAATTGGGGTCAGCCAAGTACCAGGTGATTTCCACCAAGTCATCCTTAAGATATGGCTGCAAGCCAAACCCCTCAACCCAGCCAGCCAGCCAGAACCCAGCAACCATCCCCCAAACTCATTCATGGACACCACACTATGCCACAAGCTCATAAAAATGAGTTTGCTTGAAATGTTTTGATATAATTTTCATGAAAAGGGCAGAAAAAATGACCACCTCTCAGTTGACGGAATGAACAACACAAGAAATAAAGTCAGATTTTAACATTCTGATTACCTTTAATATATTTGCGACCAAATGCTGGCAGAGAACACATTTTCAATGCATCAAAAAGGTTATAAATGATTATCTGAGCCTCTATTGACCTAATTGGTCAAAAGGGCCTAGTTTGGCAAGAAAAGCGGGAAGGGAAAGGAAGGAAAGGGGGAAGAGGAAAAGGGGAGAGAACTGGAAGGGCATCAACACCCAGGATTCTGCAGAAGCTCAGCAGCATCCAGAGCTGGCCCGCAGGATGGGAGTCTGAGGTAGATCGGGCTCTGGCGACCTCAGCAGCATCTAGCTTGCAGAGACACTAGAGTGTCCAGTGGGTGAAACCTCAGTCGGTGACACAGGAGTCAGCAGTGTCCAAAGATTCCAGGGTCTGGGAGGAAGAACAAACTTTGGAGCATTTGGGAAACCCCATGGACCCAGCATGTCCAGTGGCAGCACAGGAGGGACTCTCATGCAAGACTAGCGACCTGCACACACCCAAAGCTCTGACGAGTAAATGTGACCAGACTCAAGGATCCTCCACACACAAGAGCAGTGGGGTACAAAGGCATCCCCTGGGCTTAGGAGACAGGGCCACGGCCACACATGGAAGCCTTAGCGGGATGCTGGAGCCCAGGGCTGAGCGGGGCAGGGTTGTCCTTCCGAGGTGCCTCCTCAGGCAGGGCCTGAGCCTCGGGGTCCTGAGCTGTGTCTACCGAGAGCCGCCTCTTAGCTCGGGCCTGGACAGTCGGCTCCCGAGTCCCCTCTTCCGAAGAACGACGACGAGGACCGCATCTGCCAGTTGGCTGTACCTCAGGGACTGATGGACCTGGGGTCGGTGGCCGGGTCCGGCCAGGCTCCAGGAAATAGCGGACAGCTGAAGCCCCGAACGGGGCAGCAGAGGAAGAACCCCGGGCCGGCAAGCGGCGCAGGGACACAGAATGCACAGGGGCTCCGTGGCGGGTCCCACCGCTCGCAGCCACAGGCCGACCACGGCGCGGGGCCCTGCAGGACTGCGGGTGCCTCGGGCCAAGCGCAGCTCCTGCAGGCGCACGCACCTCCCTCCAGGCGCTCAGCCCCTGGCCGCCAGGCGCCGTGGGCTTCGTGTGGTCCACCACCGCCCGGTCCTGCCCGCGTTTCCACAGCTCATAGCGCTCGGGTTGCAGGATGCGCACGAAGGCGTCCATGGAGAAGGCGACCCGGGCCTCCCCACAGCTGCACTGCGAGGCCACTTTGCCATAATCGATCCAGCGCGGGGTGGCGAAATTGATGGCTTCGGCGCAGTTGAAGCCATGGTTGAAGCCAGAGTGGTAGCCATAGGGAAACGTCACCATGAACTCTCCAGCCTCCTGCGTGACCCGACCGAAGGGGATGCCGTTGTCCTTGAGGACCGTGGGCGAGATGAGAGCCACCTTGTGCCGCAGGAAGGCCTCACAGCCCCGCGAGCTGCCCGGGAAAAGCTCCCTGGCCAGGCGTTCCAGGCGCCGGCCGTGCTCCGGGGGCACCGCGTACCAAGTCTTGGGCTCCCCGAAGTGCAGGAAGTTGATGCTGTAAAGGTCCATGTCCTCCGTGTGCCAGGCGAAGGCGGTCTTCCACATGCCGAAGTACAGGTAGGGGGTGTTGACGCCCTCGATGACCACTCCGCACTCCTGCTCCAGCAGGTCCTGAATGGTTCCCAGGTGTCCAAGGTTCCACTGCTTCGTGTTTTCGTCAAATAAGGAGCCACTGACGTCCGCGCCATATATTGGTGAATCATAGAGGCGCGTTTTCCAATATTTTCTCTCCAGATCCTCAAAATCAGAGTAGAACGGAGTCTGGTGTTTTTCACTGTTGGTTAAGCGGCGATACTCTCTCAGGGTCATGGCTTTCTTCTTTGTGTGGTATTGAGTAAACACACCTGCCTTCCCAGTGACTACCTGCTGGAGGGGAGCAGCTATTAAGATGTCATCGATATCATCGTAGGTCTGTCTGGCTTTCCATCCTTTGGGTGGAATTACCTTGGCTAGGCCAGCTCGGTGTGCCCCTCGCGATTCCATGTAAACAATATACTTGTTGAAATCTTCAAATTCTTCCGTGGTTGGGTGGAAGGTCATAATCTTACAACTTGGGTTCTGGGAACCAAAGTGCTTAGACTGCATGGCTGCAATATAATAAGCAGCGGCCTCCCAGGTTCTTAGGTATGCTTGGGATAGCTGAGAATGCTGGGGAGTAACCTCCTCTCTATACTTTCCTTAAAACAGTTGTGATATACCTGAGGGGCAGTAACTCAGACTTGAACTCTTAAACAAATGAAGAGGTATCTTTTCCAGTCTTGTCAATCCATCAGAAGGATTCCACTCTTGTCAGCATTTTGGAGCCAAAGGAAATAGAGTGTTTCCCAGAGGAGAGGGCTGTCTGAGCCAAGTCCCACCTCAGCTTGCAGCTCTGTGAGTTCCCTCTCTTGGGAGTATAAGTGCCTCTGAGGCCTCTTGGGATTCACAGTCTTGAGTGCCTGGGTGGCTTCTCACCTCACTGTAGCAGAAGGTCTCTTCTTGGAAGTTTCAAAGCCAAACCTAAAGAAAATACAGAATATTTGAAAATAAGTGGATGACAAAAGAAACTGATTTAACATGAAGTTAAAGGAAATTGTATAACAATCTTTATTTCAAAATTCAAATTTAAGGGCATAAAGTACACTTTTTTTTGGTAGGAATGTAAATTGGTGCAGCTATGGTACATACTATGGAAAGCAGTGTGGAGCTTCCTCAAAAATTTTAAATCGAAGTACCATGTGATCCAGCAACCTCACTTCTGGGTATATATCCAAAGGAAATAAAAACAGAATATCAAAGAGATGTCTGCCATCCCTCGTTCTTTGAGGTATTATTCATAATGGAAACCACCAAAGTGTCCATGGATGGTTGAATGGATACAGAAGATGTGGTATATATATACAATGGAATATTACTCAGACATAAAAGGAATGAAATTATGTCATTTGCGACAACATGGATGGTCTTGGAGTGTATTATTCCAAGTGAAATAAGAGAAAGACAAATATGGCATGGTATCACTTATATGTGGGATCTTTAAAAAAAAAAAAAAAGTAAAACACAGAATCAGAGTAGAAAATCGGTTGTGGGGACAGAGAATGGAGTTAAAAGAGTATGAAATGAATAACGTTTGAGGGTATAATGTAAAGCATGCTGATTATAGTTGGTAACACTGTAATGTATAATGAAATTTTCTGGAAGAGTAGGATTTAAATATTCTTACCCCCCAAAAGTAAGTACATGAGGTAATTGTGCTAATTATCTAGTTGGGGTGGGGAGGGGGGGGATGGCCTTTCACAATGTATACCAAATTACCATAATGTTCACTCTCAATATTTTACAGTTTTACATGTCAATTATACAGCAATAAAGCTGAAATTTAAAAATAAAGAATTAGGGCAATCATAAGACAGAAAAAGAGGAATATCTAACAGAACTGAAAGGAAATTAAGCAAGCTTGAAAATAAATGAGTTAAGCACTCAGCTCAAGAAACTGGATGGCTTAACCTGAAAGATAAATTAGGGAAAGGGAAACAAAAATTTAAACTGAAATAACTGCAAAAGAAAACATGGCACCCAATAGAAACGATGACCAAAACCAAAACACAATTTGCAGACCGTTAAAAGTATAGAAACATAAGTATGAAGAGAAAAGAGAGAAAAGTACAAGGAAATCACGTTATGATCAAATAGGGGACACAGCTAAAAACCACAGCTACCATTATAGATAGGGGGCCTATGTAAACAAAAGCAGGCAAAAAAGTACAGAACAGAAATGCACACATTCTTAGCAAGCATTATACTTAATGGGTAAATGTTTGAAACATTCTAATTGAAATCTAATCATTAGTTGGCACTGATAGACAAATTATTAGAAATATAGGGTTCAACCAAGTTTCTAGACACTTATTAGCATACAAAATCCATAAACCCCATACTCCAGTTTACAATCAATTATAAAGAGAAATAGTAAAAAGGTTTCAATCCCTTTAACAACAGAAATACATGGTCCCAATGAAGAAACCTAAAAATGATATGCATGTAATACTTGTACTTCAAGTGCAAAAATAAATGAGAATTTTACCACGAAATAAAGTTGGTTTTCGTATGTCATTCTTTTCATCTTTATGCTTTAAAGAAAAAAAAAAAAGGCAAAAAAATGCTTGCCTTCTGCTAGTCTGAAATCTTAATTCAAAATGATGATACACTAGGACCCAGAAAATGGTTTCCTTGAAGGATTCAGCCTCTAAATGAAACAGGCTGTGCTTAAAGTCCCATAGATATGGCCCAGCCCAATTTCAATTCAGTCAGCACCACCCCAATTCTAATACCCTCATATTCAATCAAAATCTCTAATTTGAGCCCACATATTTTTCAAGTCCCTTCCAATTGACTCACTCCTTACCCAGTTGTAGAACCCTCTTATTCCCATTGGATCATAGTTCACTAAATGAGGTGCTTTTTCCTGAAAATCTTTGCAATTTTTACCAAGAAAATATTAAAAACAAATTAACCCCACAAGTCGGAAAATAGTTTAAAGATAAAAACTCAAGGAAATGATATCCCAATATATAGTTCTCCCTCTCTCTCTCTCTCTCTCTCCCCCCTCCTCATAAAAATATGTGTGTATATATACATATAACGCAACACTTTTTAAAACTTGTGGTACAAAAACAACTCTTTTGCTCACAAGCACAAATAATAGAAATAAAGTGACCTACCTTCTACCAACGAAATCCTGATTCCACTTGGTGATATTCAAGGACCCAGAGAGAGATAGTGTTGTTTTGGCAGCTGGCCTCCAAATGCAGACCCATGTCCTGATGGCTCTGGCTTTATACCTGTGCAAAGGTATAATTTCATCAGCACCAATCAACAGTAATCATGTGACTAGGGCTCTGGTTAGTCAGCCCACTTTGTGCCCTTTTGATTTTTTAAACCAATCTTATAGCAAACTAAGAGGTTGAAAATAAAAGGAATGGGAAAGTCCAAGCAAGCAAATATTAAACAAAAGAAACCTGGTCTAACAGCAAGTAATCACAAATGTGTTTATAAGATAAAAGAAGCATAGCTTATAGTTATCAAAAAGAGACGCTCACTAGGAAACATTACAACTATGCACTTTATGCACCTATGCACATAGCCTGAGACATAGAACACAAAGACTGAGAATTATAAGGTAAAACTGACATATTTGTCATCATGGTGGGAGACATTTTTTTAAAACAGTATTCTCTCAGAAACTGATAGAAGAGCAGAGAAAAAGAGTAATAACGCTATAAAAGTTTAAACGACAAATTTAACAACTTTGATTATATAACCCACAGCATAGCAAAATGCAAACTGCTTGTCGACACATATAAAATACTTACAAAAATTTACCACTATAAGACCACAAAATAAATATTGATAAAAACTCCACAGAATCAATGTATTAAGCACAATCTTAACCACAATGAAATAAAATTGAAAGTCAACAAGTAAAAAACTGAAGCCAACCATATTCACTTAAAAAATGAATATCCACATAACATCTATAATAATGCCCACATAATATCTAAAAATCTATTGATTTTTATGTTCAATCCAAGTAGTAAGAACAAAACCAAAAAAAATCCCCTCAGAATTACTCAAAAGATAAGAATGATAGAATGATTAAAAATACGAAAGGGAGAACAACCACGTACAAAAGTAGAAATGATTAATAAAATAGAAATCTGATACTTAAATAAAATAATAAAGAACTAGCTAGGGGACTTTCCTGGTGGTCCAGTGGTTAAGACTTTGCCTTCCAATGCAAGGAGTGCAGGTTTAATCCCTGGTCAGGGAACTAGGATCCCATATGCCTCGCAGCCAAAAAACCAAAACATAAAGCAGAAGCAATATTGTAACAAATTCAATAAAGACTTTAAAAATGGTCCATATCAAAAAAAAAATCTTAAAAAAAAAAAAGAAAAAAGAAACGGCTATACTGATAAAGGAAATGAAGTTTCCAGGACTGGAGCACAAAGTATCTACAACATGAGTCTGGAGCACCCTGCAGGGCTCAAAATGAAAGACTTGTTAAAAACAGACACAGTGATGGGGGCACATCAAAGGGGCAAGGAACCAGGGGAAAGAGCTCCCAATGGCCAAAGTGAAAACAATTGCAGCAACAAAATAATGAAAGCAGTGTTGAATTATAACCAAAAGTGTAAAGTAAATATCTATGAGCTCATACTGATATAAATAAATGGTTGATTAAAATTGAAGAGAAGAAACAATCTCTTCTGCAGAAGAGGGCAAATAATTATGTAGTACTCCACCCTAAATGAAGAAAGCATAATCCTCTGCTCCCTAAGTGTGAGCAGCAGGTACAGAGCGACGAATGCGGATGGGAGCGAGGGAGAGGTAGTAATTTTACAGACGAGGACCCTGCCAAACACTGCTTCAGCCAGGTCAACATCAAGAGGCATAAGCTACGTTGACAGTATGTGTCCTTGATATGACGTGATTAAAATGTGATAAAATTACTCTGTAATCTTCCTCCAAAAAATACGTAAACTGAGCTAACCATAAGAAAAGCATTAAATTCCAATAGATGGTCATCCTACAATATACCTGACCAGGATTTCCCCAAATCATCATGTTTCTATGCAAACATTTGGTCAATAACAAAGAAAGTCTGAGAATCTGTTACAGCCAAGAGAAACCTAAGGAGACATAAAACCTAAATGTAAAGTTATTTTGGATGAGATCTTGGAACAGAAAAAGGGCAGAAAGTGAAGAAATCTGAACAAATTATTGCCTTTGGTAAACAATAACATATTGATATTGGTTCATTAATTGTAATCAATATACCATCAGAATTAAGATATTAATAGTAGGGGGAAATGTGAGTAAGGTGTGGTGGGAAAGCCCTGAACTACGTGCTCATTTTTTTTTAAATCTAAAACTGCCCCCCAAAATGGGTATACTAAATATAATAATATAAATAATAAATAAACAGAAGGCATTCACAAACAATATTAGAATGAAAAAAACTAGAAACATGATCTGGATTTTGGAAACAGGCTATAGTACAACACAATATAAACCAAATGATTCTAGGAACCACTAGTGACAATTTTTTAGAGCATTTTTTAAAATTAGGGTATAGTTGCTTTACAGTGTTGTTTAGTTTCTGCTGTGCAATGAAGTGAATCAGCTATGTGTGTACATATATTCCCTCCCTCTTGGACCTGCCTCCCATTCCCCGCCCCCTCCCCACCCATCTAGATCACCACAGAGCACAAGCTGAGTTCCCTGCACTATACAGAAAGTTCGCACGAGCTATCTGTTTTACACATAGTAGTGTTTTAAAAGTATCTTAAAATTAGGAAATATGCAGTGTGTACAGAAATCTATACAGTGTATATGTACACTTTAACAAATAACTGTAGGGTGAACAAAAATGGAACCACCACCCAAGTCAAGAAATGCAGTCTTGCCAGGAGCCAGGCAGCCTAACTTGTGTTCTTTTTCCCAGATTACAGCCTCCTCTGCCTCCTAGACTGGGCTTATCCTAACTATTCGCAGCGTAATTTCGGTAAACATTATAAAATGAAAACTGTGTCCATTTTTGAAAAAGCTGTATAAGCGTGAAGAAATACGATTGTCTTCACCTACTTTAGCGTGTTCTTCTGTGTACATTCTCTCGTCATTGACGCTGTTGCATGTAGCTGGACTTGTCTGTTTCGGGGCTGTAAAGTATTCAACCTTACAAACTTCCCACTGTTGATGGGGCTTTGGGTTGTTTCCACTTTTGACCTCTTACAAACACAGTTGCTCTGGAAATTCTCTGACATGTATATTGGAGCACACGTGCACTCATGCCTACAAATGGATCTCTTGGCCCTAGAATATGTACGCTTAAGTTCGCCAAGCTTTTTCAACACGTTTTACCAATTTACCCACGAGCTGCATGCAGAGGTGCTCATCACCCTTCACTTCTGCACACCTTTGGTGATTATCTGCCTTTTTAGTTTTAGCCGATTAGGTGAGGGTATGGGGTACCTCACAATGATTTGCATTTACTCAGGTATTCATGAGGATGAACCAATTTTTCTGATGCTTATTGGCTGACTGGAGGTGCTCCTTTAGGAAGAGTCTCATCAAGTATTTTGTCCATCTTTCTGCTGGGTTGTCTGTCTTGTAGTAGTTATATGTTCTGCTTATTAATTTTTTACTGGATATGAGTAACACAATATCTGTTCCCACTCTTTGGTTTGTCTTTGCACTCACTTTTTCATGTCTTTTGATGAACAGAAGTCTCTCTTTACCTCTAACAGAAAAAAATATTATTAAAAGTAGCAAAAATATGGTGACCCTATAATGCCAGACACTGTTCTATGCACTCTGCATAGAATAATTTATTTATGCCTTATCTTCATAATGACCCCATGAGGGAAATCCTATTAACCCTATTTTTCATATGAGGAAACTTCGTCGAGAAGATATTAAGAAACTTGCTCAAGGTGACAGATCTAGTAAGTAGTGATGTATTCAACCAAGAATCTCCAAGATGATTCCTTAAGAGAAGACCAAGGAGGGGTGACTTTTCCCCCACCAAACTGTGATGCTTGAGCTGCAATGGACAAATATATCTACACACAGAACAGAGAGGCCAGACACAGATACATGGACATGTGGGAATCTGCATATGATGGAGGCCGCTTGCCAAACCAATGGGGAAGGATGGACTATTCATTAGTGGCATTGGTGCTATTTTGAGGGGTAGAATCAGAGCTTGACTTCACAACCACTTACATAAATAAATTTGAGGTGGATTATAGACAGACGTAACACAGACTTTTAAGAGAAAAGATTGAAGAATGTCTTAATGAACTCAGGGTGGAACAATGTCTTAAAGAACCAAAAGCACCATGATGGAAATGTCTGATATATGTAACCGATTCCAAACTAAGACTGTTATGGTTAATTTTACATGTGGACTGGGCTAAGAGAAGCCCAGATAGCTGGTAAAGCATTATTTCTGGTGTGTCTACATGGCTGTGCCAGGAATAGAGTAGCACTTGCATCAGTAGACTGAGCAAAGATCACCTTTACCACCACAGGTGGGATCATCCAAACCACTGAAAGCTTGAATAGAACAAAAGAGCAGACGAGGGGTGAATTTACTCTCTCTGATGAGCAGACACATCCGTCTTTGCCTGCCTTGGGACATCTGCCATGAACACTCCTAGTTCCCAAGCTTTTGAACCCAGACCCAGACCATATTCCTGATTCTCCATATTGAAGATGATCCATCTGACAGATCATGGGATTTCTTGTACTCCCTAAACACATGAATGAGCTCCTCTGATAAGAGCTGTATATATCGTCTATTAGTTCTATTGCTCTGTAGAACCCTGACTAATACAATTACATAAAAAATTAAAAGAAAGTATAGTCTAGGAGAATTTTTTCACCATACAAGCAGCAGACAATGAATTAGTATCCTGAGTACCACATAACAGCAATAAAAAATAGTCAAACCAAAAAAAATGGGCAGAGCCTTAGAATAGGTTATTCACAAAAGAGGAAATCCAAATGGCCAATAAATACAAGAAGAGGTGTAGGATCACTAGTAATCAGGGAAATGCAATGAGATACAAGGTTTTGCCCATTTAGCTTAGGTCTGACAATATAAAAAAATTAGTCAAGATATGGAGAAACAAGAACTCTCTCACAATGTCAACAGAGATGGAAACTGGAAGGTGATCTGACTTTTCCTAAAAAGTTGAAAATTAACATAAATACAACCCAGTAATCCTATGTACAAAGCTGTTCTGTAAAGCCTTGTTTGAATAAACAAAGATTTACGAATAACCTTGTTGTCCATCAGCAGCAGAATGAAAAAAATAAGTAAATTACACAGATCTAGTTGACTTTGTTGAACTAACTAGGATCTATATACAGCAAAGTCTTTAGGTCTTATAACTGTAATATTGACTTTTTAAAAAGATGATGGTGGGGCTAAGCTGATAAGACCACACAACATATTACCTTCTGTTTCGTAGACTTCTGTCTATACTCTTGATGAATATACACTGAACACGTGATTATTATTTCTCAGAAGTGAAGAGAGGCCTAGGAGAGATCGTGGCAATGAGAACAAAGATGGCTCTATCCTTGCCTTTATATATTTTTCTCTTTTTTAAATAAATTTTGTCTACTTATTTATTTATTTATTGCCTGTGTTGGGTCTTCATTGCTGCACGCGGGGTTCCTCTAGTTACCACGAGCGGGACTACTCTTCATTGCAGTGAGTGGTCTTCTTATTGTGGTGGCTTCCCTTGTTGCAGAGCACAGGCTTCTAGGCATGCGGGCTTCAGTAGTTGCAGCACCTAGGCTCAGTAGTTGTGGCTCAAGGGCTCCAGAGCACAGGCTCAGTAGTTGTGGCGCACTGGCTTAGTTACTCTGAGGCATGCGGGATCCTCCCGGATCAGGGCTCGAACCCATGTCCCCTGCATTGGCAGGTGGATTCTTAACTGCTGCGCCACCAGGGAAGTCCCACCTTTATGTAATTTTCATTGTCAATATGCCTTCTTTTTCTAAGATTAAGTATAGCAAACACTTATTGGACATGGAGGAAGAGCTGGATATGGGCATCTTTTCCTGAGAAGAATGGTCCAGATTGAGAGCATCCAAATTGAGTGGGTCAGTCAACATGAAGTAAAATAGAATTTTCACTAGAATTGCTTGATGAGCCCCCTTCATAACAACTCCCAGCTCCTGATCCTTTCAAGAAGACTAATTTGTTTTTTTAATTAAAGTACAGTATAGTTGATTTGCAATATTGTTAGTTTCAGGTGTACAGAAAAGTGATTGATATAAATCTACATATTTTTCAGATTGTTTTTCATCATGAATTGTTACAAGATATTTAATATAGTTCCCTGTGCTATACAGTAAACCCTGTTGCTTTTCTATTTTATGTACAGTAGTGTGTATCTGTTAATCCCATACCCCTTTTATATTCCTCCCTTGCTCCCTTTCCCCTGGCTAACCACAAATTTGTTTTCTATGTCTGTGAGTCTCTTTCTGTTTTGTATATACATTCATTTGTATTGTTTTTTAGATTACACATGTAAGTGATATATTTGTCTTTCTCTGTCTCACTTACTCCATTTAGTATGATATTCTCTAGGTTCATCCATACTGCTGCAAGTGACAATATAATTCACTTTACGACTGAGTAATACTCCATTGTATATGTATACCACTTCTTCTTAAACCAATCATCCATGGATGAGTGCTTGGGTTGTTTCTATGTCTTGACTACTGTAAACAGTGCTGCTATGAACACTGGGGTGCATGTGTCATTTGGAATAGGAGTTTTTGTCTTTTCTAGATGTATGCCTAGGAGTGGGATTGTTGGAATATTTGGTAGCTCTACTTTTAGACTTTTAAGGAACCTCCATACAGTTTTCCACAGTAGCTGCACCAATGTACACTCCCACCGACAGTGTAGAAGGGTTCCCTTTTATTCACACCCTCTCCAGCATTTATTATTTGTAGACTTTTCGATGATGGCCATTCTCACAGGTGGGAGGTGATACCTCATTGCGGTTTTGATTTGCATTTGTCTAATAATTAGTGATGTTGAGAATCTTTTCTTGTGCCTGTTGGCCATTTGTATATCTTCGGTGGAGAATGCCTACTTAGCTCAAGAAAACTAATGGAGGAACCAGTATATTGGTATAGCTAAACTGTATTCTTAACACTGCTTGTCCTTATTGGCCAAGGGAATTGTTTTTAAGTATGAAGGTAACTGAGTGAAAACATAAGGAGTACAATGGGAGCAATATTTTCTGAAAATTGCTTTTGTTTCTTTTCCTTCAAAACCCCCAATTTGGTTATCCTAGGCTCTCTGGGACATGTATCTGCCAGGGACGAGACTGTGATATTCCTGAAATATCACAAGGAGAAGAATGTCAGTTTCTAAAATTTAAAATAGGAATATGAGCCAGACTACCATCTTCCTAGAGACTTTTCAGGGTTCCCTTATTTCTCTGCACGGCCACATCCACACTGCCCTAAATTAAAGGACCAATCCCTGCAAGATCTCAGTTGCTTTTCACATGAAAGCTTCCTCCTTGCTGCTGTAAGATCTGTGATGGTCCAGTTGCTCTCTGGGGCTGCTGCCTTCCCAGTAATTCTAGTCTGCTTCTATCACATGGTTCCACCATCTCAATACAGGGCTTAGTCATCTTGTCAGCTAAGCATCTCACTGCCATCCTCCACTGAGGATCCTGCGTTGAGTCTCTCAGCTTCGGTTTTCCACAGAATACACTACCACAAAGTTGCCGGGCTGCATGGTGACAGTGATGAGACATGGGGTTTTGTGTCTCCTCAATCAGAGCTTCCAACAAGCCTTACTTTTTCATTGCTCCTGCCTGTAGTTTTACATGGGGCTTCAAAGTCCAAAGTCTTCCTGAAATTCTGTCGGGGAGGGCTGGACGGAAGAGCGATGTGGTTTGCTTCTCCGGAGTGTCTCCTTCTGCATCCAAACTATCATTTTCAATTTCCAGAATTTATTCTGAGTCTGGCCACTTCTGTGCATTTTCAACACTAAGGCCTAAGTCAGTAACCATCAACTCTTGCCTGTATTAATACATGTTCTAACTACTTCTCCTGCCCCCACATGGTCCACAGAATAACTAAGGTGATTATTTAAGTATGCAACTTACAGCACGTCCAGTGCTGTTTTAAACTTCCAATGCCCTCTCATTTCAAGTTGAAAAAACTCAAATACTTAACATGAGCTTCAAGGTCCTACACACTCTGGATCCTGTTTCTCCCTTCTCCAGGCACCAGACACAAATGAGCTTCCTTTCTATCCGTGGAAAAACACAAACACTAAGCTGTATGTTAGGTGGGTTACACTTGCAGTTTCCTCCAAGTGGAAATCAGCTCCAGACCTTCCTTCTTGTCATTTGGGACTCAGAAAGGTCTCCTGCTCTATGAAGTATTCCCTGACCACCTGAACCACCCTGCCCATTCTGCTCACTCACCCCATCCCCTTTAATCTCTTCACACAACATATGGCCACTAGAAATGTTCTTGTCCATTTCTTTGTGAGTTTGTTTATTGGGATGTATCAATGACAACCATGTGAAATATACACATAGCATGGAACGGCAGTGGAGACTTGGAGGGAAGATTTCCAGATGATGGCACTTTTGGTCCTAGGTTTGCTCACCTCTCCTAGCAATTGGGGTCAGCCAAGTACCAGGTGATTTCCACCAAGTCATCCTTAAGATATGGCTGCAAGCCAAACCCCTCAACCCAGCCAGCCAGCCAGAACCCAGCAACCATCCCCCAAACTCATTCATGGACACCACACTATGCCACAAGCTCATAAAAATGAGTTTGCTTGAAATGTTTTGATATAATTTTCATGAAAAGGGCAGAAAAAATGACCACCTCTCAGTTGACGGAATGAACAACACAAGAAATAAAGTCAGATTTTAACATTCTGATTACCTTTAATATATTTGCGACCAAATGCTGGCAGAGAACACATTTTCAATGCATCAAAAAGGTTATAAATGATTATCTGAGCCTCTATTGACCTAATTGGTCAAAAGGGCCTAGTTTGGCAAGAAAAGCGGGAAGGGAAGGGGAAGAGGAAAAGGGGAGAGAACTGGAGGGGCATCAACACCCAGGATTCTGCAGAAGCTCAGCAGCATCCAGAGCTGGCCCGCAGGATGGGAGTCTGAGGTAGATTGGGCTCTGGCGACCTCAGCAGCATCTAGCTTGCAGAGACACTAGAGTGTCCAGTGGGTGAAACCTCAGTCGGTGACACAGGAGTCAGCAGTGTCCAAAGATTCCAGGGTTTGGGAGGAAGAACAAACTTTGGAGCATTTGGGAAACCCCATGGACCCAGCATGTCCAGCGGCAGCACAGGAGGGACTCTCATGCAAGACTAGCGACCTGCACACACCCAAAGCTCTGACGAGTAAATGTGACCAGACTCAAGGATCCTCCACACACAAGAGCAGTGGGGTACAAAGGCATCCCCTGGGCTTAGGAGACAGGGCCACGGCCACACATGGAAGCCTTAGCGGGATGCTGGAGCCCAGGGCTGAGCGGGGCAGGGTTGTCCTTCCGAGGTGCCTCCTCAGGCAGGGCCTGAGCCTCGGGGTCCTGAGCTGTGTCTACCGAGAGCCGCCTCTTAGCTCGGGCCTGGACAGTCGGCTCCCGAGTCCCCTCTTCCGAAGAACGACGACGAGGACCGCATCTGCCAGTTGGCTGTACCTCAGGGACTGATGGACCTGGGGTCGGTGGCCGGGTCCGGCCAGGCTCCAGGAAATAGCGGACAGCTGAAGCCCCGAACGGGGCAGCAGAGGAAGAACCCCGGGCCGGCAAGCGGCGCAGGGACACAGAATGCACAGGGGCTCCGTGGCGGGTCCCACCGCTCGCAGCCACAGGCCGACCACGGCGCGGGGCCCTGCGGGACTGCGGGTGCCTCGGGCCAAGCGCAGCTCCTGCAGGCGCACGCACCTCCCTCCAGGCGCTCAGCCCCTGGCTGCCAGGCGCCGTGGGCTTCGTGTGGTCCACCACCGCCCGGTCCTGCCCGCGTTTCCACAGCTCATAGCGCTCGGGTTGCAGGATGCGCACGAAGGCGTCCATGGAGAAGGCGACCCGGGCCTCCCCACAGCTGCACTGCGAGGCCACTTTGCCATAATCGATCCAGCGCGGGGTGGCGAAATTGATGGCTTCGGCGCAGTTGAAGCCATGGTTGAAGCCAGAGTGGTAGCCATAGGGAAACGTCACCATGAACTCTCCAGCCTCCTGCGTGACCCGACCGAAGGGGATGCCGTTGTCCTTGAGGACCGTGGGCGAGATGAGAGCCACCTTGTGCCGCAGGAAGGCCTCACAGCCCCGCGAGCTGCCCGGGAAAAGCTCCCTGGCCAGGCGTTCCAGGCGCCGACCGTGCTCCGGGGGCACCGCGTACCAAGTCTTGGGCTCCCCGAAGTGCAGGAAGTTGATGCTGTAAAGGTCCATGTCCTCCGTGTGCCAGGCGAAGGCGGTCTTCCACATGCCGAAGTACAGGTAGGGGGTGTTGACGCCCTCGATGACCACTCCGCACTCCTGCTCCAGCAGGTCCTGAATGGTTCCCAGGTGTCCAAGGTTCCACTGCTTCGTGTTTTCGTCAAATAAGGAGCCACTGACGTCCGCGCCATATATTGGTGAATCATAGAGGCGCGTTTTCCAATATTTTCTCTCCAGATCCTCAAAATCTACGTGTGGTGGAGTCCGATATTTTTCAGTATTTGCTAAGTGGCGATAGTCACCCACAGTCATAGCTTTCTTCTTTTTGTGGTATTGAGTAAACACACCCGCCCGCCCAGAAGCCACCTGCTGGAGGGGAGCAGCTATTAAGATGTCATTGATATCATGGTAGGTCTGTCTGGCTTTCCATTCCTTGGGTGGAATTATTTTAGCCAGTCCTGCTCGGTGTGCACCTTGGGATTCTATGTAAGCAATGTATTTATCGAAATCATTAAACTCTTCTTTGGTTGGATGAAATATCATTATGCTACAGCTTGGATTCTGGGCCAAATTGGACTTAGACTTCATAGCTTCCGTTAATAAGCAACAAACTCCCAAGTTTTTATTTATGTTCTGGATAGGTGAGGATGCTGGAAAACACTACTTTTTCAAAAATGGGTTTGAGTATCTATGAGTCAGCAGGAAACCCAGTGGACTTGAAAGCAATGAGTTGATAATAATTCTTAGGCTTGCTGATTCTGCAGGGGACTCCACCTGGGCAGAAGCTTGGCCAGGACTGATGCTGGCTGAGCCTGCAGGTCTGCGATGTCCTCGGCTGACACTTGGCTCTGTCCTATTGAGAGCTAGAGAATCATCCAGTCCTGGGTGGGTATCCCAAATGTAGTGTCTTCAGGGTGGTGTCGAAAACAAAACCTAAAAAATAAATAAATATATAAAAGGATACAGAAAGGTTGAAAACTAATGTTTGCAAGAAGTAGTTAGGGAACTACAAATAAAACACCACCATGGAATATAATTGCATATTCAAATAAAGGCTAAAATTTCATAAGATTGACATACAAGAAATGGTGCTGCTGTGAACAATGGAAATTCTTGTACTCTAGTAAGGAGAATGGAAATCATTACATTCACTTTGAAAAACTATTTGGACAGTAGCTACTAAAATTGAGCTTACCCATGTGCTATGATTCAACTGTTACCACATGCCTAGGATATGTGTATGTTTGTACACTGAAAGTTAAGTCCAAGAATGTTCTGAACAACATTATTTCTAGTAGCCAAACACTGAAAACTACTCAAAACTCAAATGCCAATCAACATTAGAATGGAGAAACACATTGTAGTATATTCATACAACAGAATACAATACAGCAATGAAGATAAACAAGAACTACGTGAAAATATAGGAATAATTCTATAAACATAATACTCAGCAAAATTATGCAGACTCAAAAGAATACCTATTCTATGCTTCCATTTATATAAAGATAAAAAGGAGGCAATCTATGTAAGAAGTCAGAGTAGTGGTTACCTTTGCGAAAGAGAGAGGTTGTGAGTAGGGCTAAGAGGAAGTCTCTAAAGTAATGTGAATACTTTGTTCTGAACCCAGGTGCTGGTTACTCAGCCATCAGAATGGCTAATTGTCATAATTCATCAAGCTATGATGATTTTCACAAATTTCTGTGAAATAAATTTTTAAAAATTTATTTAAATTACTTAAATAAATTTATTTTAAAGTATAGTTTAGGGTGAAAAGCATTAAAAGAGACATATTTCATTGTATCAGAAGGAAAAGGAAGGGTGATTGAAAAGAAATGCACTAAACATTCAATTGAAGAAGGTAGAAAATAGAAGAGAAAGACGGGAGTGGAGTAAAAAAATAACAAAGAATAACGATGAAGTTAATGAAAGATAACACATACAAGATAGAATGCTGATGACCAAAAATATCCTTTGGAGACATTAATAATAGCAACAAACCATGGGCATAACAGAGCATAAGAAAGAAGGGGAAAATAAATTACCAGGAATGAAATAGTGCACAAAAGAATTTTTAAAATCTCAAAAGAGAATCTTAGGAGAAATTTGACAGCAAAATTTTCAAAAGATAAAAGAATTATTTTCTAGAGAGGAAACATATCCGAAATGGATCCAAGAAAAACTAGAAAGCTTGAATACCCCAGTATAAGAATCTGGTTCAAAGTATGACCCCTGAAAGTCCAGGAGACACATCATTTTCTACGTGAAATCTAGAAAAGTTTCAAGAAACAGTCAACTCATTATGCAAATTGTTTCAGAGTATAGAAAAAGTTGGAAAGGTACTCAGATAAGGCTATTCTGATCTCTGATAGCAAAATGAGAAAAAGGACAACAAAAAATAAAGCTTGGTTTGTAAGATAGATGAAAGCATAAAACAGAATATTATCCAACAAAATACAGCAGTTTGATAAAAAGAATAATACATCACGACCAAATAGAATAATTCAACATTCTAGGTTGACATTCCAATGATTCAACATTGGAAAATCTAATGATATAATTCAGGATATTAACAAAGTAAATGAAAAATATCATCTTATAGGTACCAAAAAAGCATTTCATGAAATGAAAATTCATTCATGATTTTAAAATTCTTATTTGTGGGGCTTCCCTGGTGGCACAGTGGTTAAGAATCTGCCTGCCAATGCAGGGGACATGGGTTTGAGCCCTGATCCAGGAAGATCCCACATGCCGAGGAGCTACTGAGCCCGTGCACCACAACTACTGAGCCTGTGCTCTAGGGCCTGTGGGCCACAACTATTGAGCCCACGTGCCACAATTACTGAAGCCCATGTGCATAGAGCCCGTGCTCTGCAACAGGAGAAGCCACCGCAGTGAGAAGCCCATGCACTGCAATGAAGAGTGGCTCCAGCTCTCCGCAACTAGAGAAAGCTCGCGCACAGCAATGAAGACCCAACACAGCCAATAAGTAAATAAATTTATTTTTTTTTTTAAATTCTCATTTGCAAAGCATCAAGAGAAACTTCTTTTGTAAGATAAAGAATTTTAATGTAAAAAATAGCAAGGATCATTCTTAACAGTGAAACAAAAGTAACATTCTCATTAAAGTCTGGAAAAAAAAAGATGCATCAGCAAACTATTTCATTAACCCAATTTCGAGTGCTCCCTTAATACTGTTTCTTAATCCTCTTAAGCGCCCCTAATTTCCACCCTCTAAATATTCTATTTCACTTTCCCCTGTCCTCAAACTTCAGGCACACCTATTCCACCCCACTTAGAATCCTTCGAATGTCCTAAAGTCCCTAAGTGATCTGGCCCACCATCACCTCTTGATTGCAACCCTTTCTACCCTACCCCTTGCTCTTTCCATTCCAAACACACTCCTGGCTGTCTCAAAAAATGCCAGTATACTCCTGCCTGATGGTCTTTGCACCCAGGCAACTCTCAAGTCTCAGCCCAAACATCACCTTCTCAGTGAAGTCTCCTTTGATTGTCTTGCTCTGGATAAAATTAGAGATGATTTTCCTTCCAAGGAAACACTTACTCTCTCAAGAAAATGTTTCCAAAGGAAACACGAACTGGTGATCAGTACCCACATATCTCTTCCAAATTCTACTCAAATCAGCTCCACGCTAATTCCATGATTCCTGATCCCATCACAATTGAATCCATTCAGTTATCCAATCATCTCTTTCAACTGTCTAGTAAAAGGCCTCATTTTTAATGTTATCAGCTCACAAAACACAGGTATTTTGCCTTAAATTTTCCCTTTGAGAATTCTTACAAGAAAATATATGGTATCTGAAGGTTACACAAATTTAAGCGTCCTTCTAAGGAACAGAAAGATTTCCCTGGAAAACCTGCCAGAATGGGAGGAGCTAGCACAGTTGTCAGGGCATAAAACACTATTAGTATCAGGTCTGCACAAGAACCAGGGAGAGGAGAAGAAAACCATGCCAAAGAAATGGGGTGAGGAGGAGCTGAAATGCCTTTAGAGATCAAGCCATTTAATCTTCCTCACCTTGTAGTCTCCCCAGTAAGATTACAAAAGATCGGCTTGCCTGTCATTGTTCAAAGTAATAGAAACCCCCCACATCTCCTGTGGTCTGCAAGAGGTGCCAGAGGTCCCTGTATCTTATTTGGGTTCCATTCAAGACAAGAGGAAGCTGGGGCTAGGGCCCAATCCTCCACCGCCCCTATCCCCAGAGAGGTCACCACAATCTGGCTTCAGTGATAAACATAAAACCTTTTTCCTTTGGGTCTGGGATCTGGGGCAAAAAAATAGCCAAGGAGGGGGCTTGCTCTCTGTGACCTCTGCTGGCAGTTTTTGTAAGAGCGGATCAAACAAATGTTTGCTGCAGACCGGAACTCTAACAGCAGAGGCGCTTCGAGTGAGTAGTAGTGGCTCTTGGCACCTCTGCCCTAGAGCCTCATGCACCATGGAATATGCAGAAGGTGGATTATGGAGGATGAATACACTCCTCTCCTTTCCCAACTTTAATGTCAAAGGATGAAAGAAACAATCTCGAGGTCTCTATAGAATTTATTGGTACTAAATGGTGGGGAGGGGAAGTGGTTGACAACCTAGCTCGTCCTTGAGGGAGTGTGACAAGTGCAGTTCACTTAGCCTCTAAAGATCGAGCGGACGTCAAATAATATCTTGCTTCCTATTTCAGATACACCTGATGAGCACTCAGAGTCTTAGGGACAGATTATTATGAAGGAGTAGCATTGTTCAAAAATGACCCTAGATGTTCATCCTAAAATGCCTGAACAATAGGCTAGCCTAGACTCCTTCCATGGCTGGAGGCCTATAGCATCCAAAAGGGCCCAAGGTCCCCCCAGGTGCCTCCTAAAGTACAGGGCTGCTGGCTTTCCCAGACAGCTCCTGTAAGTGGCTAGCATGACATCTAGGCAGCTTAATTCCTCAAGCAGTCTGAACATCCCTTTCCTAATAAAGTTGCTGTCATCAAAGCCCTCTAAGAAGGAAGAGCAACGGGGAAGGGGCCTCCACTAGAACAAAGCCCTCCTCAGCATGGGATGCTTCTCCCTGAAGATGATGAAGAAATGAGGAGCCTGTGTGCGCCTTGGTCTTGATGTGTTTCCTTTACTCATATTGTATGACTTTGTGGAATTTTTCTCCATAGATAAGTGGACTCAAAAGATGGGAAGAAAGCAAATAGTAAGGTTTCATCAGGGTTAGGGTTTTCCAGGCATGCATTTCTCAAGGAGAGAGGAACAAGGGTCTCGATGGATTGGATGGAGGGACAAGAGAGTGATTATAATGATGAGCCAATAAATCTATCCTGGGTGAAAAAGGAAATGAGAACGTGAGGGCAATGATGGAGAATGAAACAGTGTTTGATTCACAGGCTGAATGTCTCCATTAGGTCAACTAATTCTATTAGAACATTAGGAAATGTAAGCTAGAAAGAGAATGGGATGCTTGAAACATAGCTGGTGCTATCATTATTCCCACTTTATGGAGGAAGAAACTGAGGTATAAAAAATTATATTTAACTTAATAGCTTGTGTTCTCAATCTCTAGAATCATTTCTGTACTTGTCTTTATCTTCCATATAAAAATATTTTGAGAGCATTGTCTATGTCTTGTTCATCATCATACTTTCCAACGGATCTTTGTACTTTACATAGCGCACACTCCAAAAATTTTTATTAAAAAATAATTAAGTAAAATCATTTGGCACACACTGCAGCCTCTCTCCTCTTGGTTACACCCCATCTTTCTTCCTACTCTGCTATTTCAGGGGAGAAGATACTCTCCCTCTCTGGAGCTAATCTTGCCATTTAAACTCCTTAAATGGACACCTCTCTCTCATTCCAAATGATCACTATCACCTTTGTAAAGATTTAAACCATCAGTTATCAGTCTCTTTCCTGAGTTAAGCTACTGTCCTTTCTCTTACCTTCCTTTCAATACCAAACATCTTGAAAACATAAAAATAATCTACGTTCACAGATTTCCCCATCTCTCTCGTCTTCTGATTCTGACCCCCACTTCTCCATTAAAATCGATCTCTGTACATTATCAAACTTTCACCCAAATACTGCTCCAGGGGTTACCCTTTCTCTCTCGACATCATTGATTCAATGAACACCTCCCTCTTCCTCCTAAAATATCTCTGACCTCCAGGGCACTGATAATCCTCTTTAACTCTCTGGTTCTTTTCTTTTTCCTGGGTTCTATTCCTTTTTCTACTACACAAATGCAGTCTTATTTCCAAGCTCCATTCTCATCTCTCTTGGAACTCTTTTTATTTCTCCCTTTACTTTTTTATGTTCATGGCTTTCTTTAGTATTGCACTCTCTCTTTTAAAAGATATTATTTATTGCCATAGCTTTATCTAATAGCACTGATTCTCTCCTAAGCTTCTAATTTTTCTCCTTCTTGGATGGCCACTGAGCCCCTGAAAATCAACTTGTTTAGTACAGATTGATCATCTTTCTCCTGAAACTAACTTCCTCCTTTAGAAGTCTTTTTTTCCTAAGGATGGTAATACAGTTATCCTAGTTACCGTTAGCCATTACATCTCCCTCTCCCTAGACATATAGTTAGTGATGTCAGGGGATCCCACAATAATCTACTGTGAAGTCCCAGGGACATCTGTATACCACAGGGAGATTTCCTGTGCTTTCCTTTCTTATATAAGAACCCAAGGATCCAGCGTGCCGTCCTCTCCTACTTACAGCTGTCACCACTCAAGCTAGACCCTGAGGATCTACAAGTGCCAATATCACCTGTGTCATGTGACAATCTCTCCATCTCAACCTAATGTTTTAATCTTAAAAATTCTTCTACAACGATTTTATTTAAAACTATATTTTTTAAATATATAATCAAATATTTCATTCTTTCTATCTGAAAACTTCCTCTAAAGAAATGAAAAGAAAAGAGAAAAGGGAACAATTTAGAAGGAGAATTAATGTCAAAAATTTAAATACCATGCTAAGGGTCTTTCCCGTAATAAACAATAAAATGCTGATTATGAATATTACACAGGCCCTCATTTCTTATTGAATTATTAGTAGACAACTAAAATGAGCTTTGAGTTGAGGGCTTTGTTTTTGTTTTTGTTGGCTGTGCCATGCGGCATGCGGGAACTTAGTTCCCCACCAGGGATCAAACTCGTGCCCCCTGCAGTGGAAGCACAGAGTCCTAACCACGGGACTGCCAGGGAAGTCCCCTGAATTTGCTTTATAAACTAAATTATTTCCTTTTTACATTTTTAAGGCCAGGCTACTATCTATATAAAATAATTTATATACACATTAGTCTTCAGATCTTCAGCATCCAAAGGAAACACTGATTTTGTAAGTGTAGCTCTGTGCTCAAATCAAAACTTCTCAGAATTTGCTAGGTACAATGACAGTGATTCTTCAGGGGACAAATGTCTTCTCTGTGGATCTCAGATAGTTGCTTTTACTGTGAGACTGCCTCCATGTTTCTTTCAATTGGAGCCACAGGTACTAGTTGAGAATAAGTACTCTTTCATTTCGGATACTCTTCCGTTTTACCCTTATTCATGGTATCCCCAGGAACACAGAAATTCTTCATCTAAGGAAACTTGACAATTCTGACAACTGAAGAAAAGTATTTTTATCAGAATGGTTAGACTTGATGGATTTCTGGAAATTAGGAAGTCTTTCCTCTATGTCTTTTAAAAATAATTCCGCCAAGATATCCTGGTGTGTGTGTGTGTGTGTACGTGTGTGTTTTAAACTGGGGAAGGTGAGAAGTGACCTAAGTTTAATAAGTAGCCCCCTCACTGTGGCCATTGTCCGGATTGCTCAACAATTTCAGGACAGCAGGAAAGTCTTCTTGTCTTTCATGTTATGGACATATTTCAAAGCTATTATTTTAAATGGGGATTGTTGCCTCAGCTATTAGCTGAAAGTCAATATCTAAATGCTGTCTTTAATAAACTTCTCAAGTTAGAAAGTCTACTTACCATTTATTGCAAATAATTATAACCATAATATTTGACAGCTAACTAAATTCTATTTGATGGAGATACGTGACTCAACTTTCCCCCTATTATTGGACAGTTATTTTGCTTCTACTTTTCCACAATTAAATCCCTTATAAACATCCTCTATTTCAGTACCTAGATCTGTACATACAGCAAAATACTAGTTAAATAATGAAATTCCTTGGATTAGATATCTAGAAATAGAATTACCACATGGCAGGATTTAAATATTTTAAGATCCTTAACACATATTGTCAAAATTTTCCAGAAAGATATCACTTTACAGCTTTACCATTAACTTTGAAAAAAATCTTCAATAATTTGGTAAGTGATAAAGTGTAGCTCAAATTTTAATTTATACTTCTTGGATTACTACTAAGATTGTTTTTTTCTCGTCGATGAATGCTAGTCATTTGCACTGGTTCATATCCTTTACCCATTTTTCTCTAATATGGTTCTAGTGTTTTTTTTCTCATCTACTTATAGGAAAATTTTATATATATATGAATATTTACATATTTTACATAGTATATGAACATTTTACAAATTACTCATGTGAATATTTTATGTATTAAACCCTTTGTTGGAGCTGTGCATAGCTTTTCCCCAGTTTTCCATTTCTTTAATTTATATTTAATTTTAATTTTAAATGGTTTTGGCATATATTTCAGTTCAATATATTAAAAGTTGAGTTGGTCTTCTCCTTTGCAATACCTTTTATGGCCTTTACGTTTAGAAAGTTATTTCCTCATCCAGAGGCATATAAATATTATCTTATGGGGTTTTTCCTTTTTACATGTTAATTATAACTTTAATTCTGATTTTAATTGTACCTTTAATTCTAACTGGGGTTTTTGGTTTCTTTACTTTTTTTTTATTGTTTTGTGAGTATTGTATGAGGAATAAGGGAGATGTAAATATGATCCCTAGTCCTAGTTTGTTGTGTTCCTCTCTCTTAGTTTATAGAAGAGTTTCTTTGTCCCAGTGTTCTTAAATTTTTTCCATCTCAAAATTCAGGTTCTTTAGTTTTAGGAGAATTTTTTAGTTACTTCTTTGACAACTTCCTCTAGTTTTGCCCTCTGTACATTAACTGCTGTATTTGACTATCAGACCTCATGGATTGAACCTCTAATTTTTGTATCTTTTCTTCTTCCAATTTTCTATCCCTTTATCACTTTGCTTTATCTTCTGAAATTTTTTCTCATCTTTATCTTCCAAACCTACTTCCATTGTCCTTTTCATTTCTACTATCAAACTTTTAACTTTTAACAACTCATTTCTGTTCCCCTCTTTCATGTGTGTATAGTTTCCTTTCTCCCCACTCTGCCCCACCACTGCCCTGTTTCTGTTTCATGGGTACACATTTCATCTCTCAGAAAGTACTAAAATGTCAACAGCTTTTGGAGATATTTTTCCCTCCTGCATAGTCTGTTTCTTTGAAACTTATTATAATAATTTTGTTTTGGTTTCTGTCTTTGAGGTTTAAGGCTTTGCTCAAATGTCTGATAATCTGTAGCAGTTGGCTCAAGTATAAGAGTAGAGCACAAAGAAGTGAGGAGAAGCTATGGTGTGTGATGGGTCTGGTGATTACGCTTCCCTGCCTGATGATCTTGCTGCGCTGTCTCCTGGCTGAAACCCTGGTGCTGGTATCTCTGCGACGGGTGATATTCAACAGTGAAGAATCTTCCAATCTTCCTCCTGAGGGGAAAGGCCTGGCTTCCCCACCACACAGAAAATAGGGCCTGAATTTTCCAATATCCAACTTGGGAAGTTCACTGAATCAACTGGTTTTCCCTATGACAACCACATTCTCAACGATTCCTCTAAATTCCCAGTCCAAAGACCATCCTTTTCACCTACTTTAGAAAATGAAGCTTAGTCTTCTGTCACGGTGAGAGAGCAGTTTACCCTGCTGCCCAAAGGGAGGGGACCTGAGGTTCTAACTGCTTCTAAGACAGACTTTCAACAAATCCTCCTTAGCCGCATTTGAACTGCTACATCTGGAGGTACCTGGTGCCATGAAATCCTAAGCCTTTCAGGCTAAGAGGCAATTGTATTGCTTCTTGGCTTTCTTCACTGCCAATTAGGATTCAACTTTCCAGGGTTTGAGAAATCAGTTTCTACTTGTCCAGCTGTTTTCAAATTTTGCTACTATATTATCTCCTTTACCATCTTCTTTGTATATTACTTCTAAAAGCAAAAATCCTGTTGTCATCATTCCAGTGTAGTTTGGGAGGGAACAAAGTAAATGATTGTGTATAAACCACCATCTTTAACTCTTCTTGTTTTCCCAAATGTCTCTCCCGATAGTTCCTTAAACAAACTCCCAGCTTCAGTCAAATAGGTCTAGTCTTTGTCCCTGACTCCATGCACTTCCTCCCTTACTTTTCTTTTATTCTTCTCTTACCTAAATTATAATCCCTGGCTTCCAGACGAATCTTCTATTTGAGGGATCCTACTCTACAAACCCTAGGTCTCGGTAAAGACCGTCCTCTACACTCCACGAGCACTATTTGCCTGGACCATTTATTTGGTGCTTAAAACAAACTGCTGATGTGGGAACTCTCCAATTGTTTTGACAGCTAGCTTTCAACTCTAATGGGCACTTGTCTAAAGTAATAAACCCCTCAATGAGATGTGTTTGCTTCTTTCTCTAAGATACCTGCATGTTTTTGCTCCAGAAGCTTCAACATTCCCTTCTTGAGAAGCTGAGTGGAAAAGAGAAGATTAAAAAGTGCCTTTTCCTGCACCCTTTTTATCTCAAACATCAATATTTTATGTGGACTCCCTAGTTGAGAACGTCCAGGAGTGTGGCTATAGAAGAGAAAGACACATGGCAGGAAGTGTGAGGCATGAACAGCACAGATTAAATCCTGATACAGTTGAACAGCATAAATTAAATCATGACAAAGACGAGGACTTGGCCTTTAAATCAGAAACTTAAATGTCACGTAATGATTTCATTGTGACATATAATAAATTGAGCCTGGGAACATTAACCTCAGAGATTTTCTATTTACTTTCTTCTTACATGGATACTGTGGCAGCCACAGTGGTATCTGGAAGATAGGCAGAAGTCTTCTTGAACCCATATCTCTAAGACACAGCCACTCGAATTTTAAGGCAACTTCTAACATATGCTTCTTTGGCTTGTAAATGAATTTTAAATACATTTCTTGAGTAGCAGATAATCCTGATTCTTGAAATTTTCCCAGAGATTCCATAAACTACATAACACTTAAACTAAAAACAAAACAGAACAAACCTCTTTTGCTTTAGAGTAAATTCTGTAGAATGCAAATAAAGAACCCTGACAAATATACTTCCTCTCCCTCATTCCCACTCCTCAAAGGCAATCACTCTTACATATTTTAGCTATTTCCTGTGTTTTGTTTTTCTGGTATTTCCACACTTTTCAGTTTTAGATATCGTGGACGCAGACTATAAGAGACTTGGATCTAGTGATCTTATGCTCCATCCCAGCACCCACAGACTTCCCCTACCCCATCTTCTCATATCAATTTTTTTTGGTTAAATCAAGCCTGAATTTTTACCATGTAATATTGGATACAGCTGAGTCATGTAGTGTACCATGATTGCACCGCCTTTCATATAGAAAATTTTATTTATCCTATTAATAATTGTCTTATTTCATTTGCTTGGCTTTATACATATAATTCACTTCCAAATTCATTTCCAGCAGTGTGAATCTCTTCTAAATACATAAAACACAACAAGTACTAAATCCAATTTCTCTTTTCAGAAATATTCTTCCTGGAGCCCTCCATATGCTTAACTGAATCTGGATTGGTTAGTCTTTAGGCTGTTGCACAGCCTGCATCCTGGGGTTTGTATCCACTGTAATCCTGGGGATTCTTTTTCCCTACTAGGTTAGATCCCCTAATCCACTCCCCATCCATCTCAGTCTTCTTTCTTGGTTTACTCCCTTGTGTTGGTGCGGCATATCCACCAGGAGCATCCTTGGAAGCTTCATTAGATATGATGAAGTAGCTCACAGAACCTCCAGGAGGACCAGAGAATAGGGTTTGGTGACTGTGTATCCAGGAACAACACCTAAATTATGCACCCATCTATATTAAAATATTCCTATACCTCTTCTGGTCAAAGGCACCAAAGACCCTGAGCAAGCAACATTAACAACTGGAACCTATGCCACTGCTGCCTCTGAAAGTTTAAGCTCTCACCACCCTCCTCTAGGGACAGATCCTGTGCAAAATCAACTCCCACACATTTCTTCAAATTGAGCTCTTCCACGGTAATGTCTGGAAGAGCCAAGGTCATATGCCTCTTTTTGCTGCAATAGATGCTGGATAACTGAGTTATGACTTCAGCCTTGGCAGGGCAGGGGTCATAATGTGGGAATTTCCTCAAATATAAAAAGGGAATTCTAAAGTTATTGGCCACAAATGTAACAACTCTCTATCAGAGTCTACATGTCTGAAAATGTCTGTGTTCTACGTTTACGTTTTTCTTTCAGGATTCTGAAGATACTGTTGCATTGAATTCTAGTTTCTAGAAATCCCAAACCAATCTGTTTTCTGATGCTTTTTGTGCAACCTATTTTCACTTCCTGAACACTTTTATGATTATTCCTTTGCTCCTTATTTTCTGAGATTTCATTAAAGTATGATTGGTATGTCTTTTCTGTCAACTATTGTGCTAGATCTTCTGATGTAGATTCATATTCTTCATTGCTGAGAAATTTTCTTATTCCATTTTTAAAATAATTTCTTCCCACCATATTTTCAGTTTTCTCTTTTTTTCCCTCTTTGCTCTTTTATTTTCCAAATACTCTAGCAATTATTTTTGATTTTCAGAAATTCCTTTCGTTCTCTGAATATTCCTTTTATTATAGATTTCCGATATTTTTCATGGCTGCAGATTTTTCTCTTCTCTCTCTTGAAATATTAATAGGGATTTTTAAAAGTTTCGTTTGCTCTCCACATAATGTCTGTTTCCTCTGAATTCACCCTTTTAGGAGGTTTTGGTTTCTGTTTTTCATGTTAAATCTTCCCTCATATATCTAGTTATTCTTGGCTTATGTTTAACAGGCAGGCACTAAAGAGTTGGGTTTGCTATGTATGACTGGTAAGCTTTACTGAGAATGTCCTAAGTCATTTCCTTTGAGAATGGGGGCAACTGACAATGTCTGAAGTTGAGTATAATCAAAACACTGTAAATTTATGCATCTATCTCATTTGACACTGGGGCCCAGGAATTTATGGTGTCTTAATTTTTTTTGAGAAACACTAAAATTAGAGAAAATAGAACATATAAGAAAACCCTGCATTCCAACCAGCCACAATTGACATCTTAATATTTGTCATATTTGCTTCAAGTGGTTTCTTTTTTTTAAACAGCTTTATTGAGATGTAATTTACATAACAAAAATTTCACCCATTTTAAGTGTACAAGAGAATGATTTTTGGTATATTTACAGAGCTGGGCAACCATCACCACAATCTAGTTTTAAAACATTTCCACTACTCCAAAAAGAAAGCTTATGCCCATTTGCTGTCACAGCCCATTTCCACCCTCAGCTCCAGGCAACCACTATTCATCTACTTCCTGACCTTATAGATCTGCCTATTCTGGACATTTCATATAAATAGAATCATAACATAGTCTTTTGTGTCTTGTTTCACTTGTGGCTTGTTTCACTCAGCATATTTTTGAGGTTCATTCATGTTGTAGCATGTATCAGTATTTTGCTACATTTTATGGTTGAATAATATTTCATTGTTACAAATACAGAACATTTTATTTGTTCATTCATCAGTTGATAACATTTGGGTCTTTTAATCTTTTGGCTCTTATGAATACTGCCGTTATGAACATTCATGTACAGTCTATGAGAGGACATATGTTTTTGTTTTTCTTTTATAGATACCTAGAAGTGGAATGCTGGGTCACATGGTGACTCTATGTTTAACATAGATTGCCGTTAGCCATATATGAGGGTTCCAATTACTCAACATCCTCACCAACACTTGTTATTGTCTGTCTTTTTATAACACTTCTAGTCAGTGTGAAGTCCTATCTCATCGCTTTGATTTGCATTTCTTTAACGACAAATGACGCTGAACATTTAATACTATACTTATTAGCCATTTATATATCTTTTTTGAAGAAATTTCTATTCAAACCCTTTGCTCATTTTTGTATTTGTCTTATAATTGAGTCGCAAGAGGTCTTTATATGTCCTGGTTGTAAGTCCTTTTTTGAGTATACAATTTGCAAATATTTTCTCCCAGTCTGCAGGTTAACTTTTCACTTTCTTAATGATGTCTTTTGAAGTTTTGAATAAGTTTTGAATTTTGATGAATCCAATTTATCAGTTTTCTTTATTGCTTGTGCTTTTGGTGTTTTATCTAAGAAACTATTACCTAGCTCAGGATCACGGAGATATAGTCCTATGTTCTAAGAGTTTTATGGTTTTAGCTTACATTTAGGTCTATGCTCAATTTTGACTTAGTTTTTGTATATGCTGTGAAGTAAGGATCCAGCTTCAGATTCCTGTTTGTGGATAACCATTATTTCAGAAACATCTGTTGAAAAGACTATTCTTTCACTGTTGAAATGTCTTGAAAATTTTGCTGATTCTATTCAAGTATACAGCTATTCATTAAACTATATAGCTATCCTAATACCAATGTCTTGATTATTGTAGCTTTGCCATTAAGTTTTGAAATGGGGAAGTGTGACTCCTCCAAATTTTTAAAACTCATTTTCAAGACTGTTTTGGCTATTTTGGGTCTTTAGCATTTTCATAGCAATTTCAGGATCAACTTTTAATTTCTGAGGGGAAAACACCAGCAGGAATTATAATAGGGGCTACATTGACTCCATAGATCAATTGCCATCTTAAAAATATTGTCTTCTGCTCCATGAATATGGAATGTCTTTCCATTTATTTAGCTCTTCTTTAACGTTTTGTAGTTTCTAGTGTAGAAGTCTTGCACTTCTGTTATTCTTAAGCATTTTATTTTTTTTGATGATATTGTTAATGGATTTTCTTAATTTAATTTTTAGATTCTTCATTGCTGGTGTATAGAAATCAACTGATTTTTGTATACTGATCTTGTATATCCTGCAATTTTGTTGAACTTACTTGTTCCAGTAGTTTAGTCGCTCCTTAAGATTTTCTCTATATAAACTCATGCCATCTGTCAATAAAGGTAGCTTTATTTCTTCCTTTCCAATTTGGATACCTTTTATTTCTTTTTCTTGCCTAACTGCCCTGACTAGACTCTCCAGTGTAATGTTGAACAGACATCCTGAAGGATCTTCTTCCTGCTTCAAATACTTTCAAATAGAAGAAATAAATATTTCAGATGAAGTGGAAGTCCCTTTCAGATATAAAGCCCAAGTCCTAATCTCCTTCCCCTCCCCAACCCCAGAAACAACAACTATCATGAATTTGGTGCATTTTCTACGTGTGGATGTCTTTTTGTGTGTGTGTGTGTGTTGTGTATTCACATATGTTGTTTTGTGTATCTGCTATTTTTATTTCCTACAAATTATACCAAATATGCTAACATTTTTGTAATTTTAAAATTAAAAATTAATAGCTTCAGGATATATTCATATATATACATATATAGTCATAAGAATATATTTTTTAATGCATTTCTCTATTGGTGGGTACTTAGATTCCTCCCAGTGTTTTTTATTATAAACAATGCTGCATTAAAAATCTTTTATGTGTGTCTTAGTAATTACATGTGAGAATTTATTTAGGTTAGACATTTTGGTGTTATTTTTAATGATATAGAAACTACATTTTGTACTTTATTAGTCAATGTCAAGTTGCTTATCTATTGATTTTCCTAATTAATACAGTCACTAGCAGACTAGGAGAGTTTCTTTCTCCGTATCACCAGATGCACCTGATAATGTCAAATTTTTAGTTGTTGGTAATTTGATTGGCAAAACAATTTATTTCCTTTATATTGTTATTAATATTGATGTTGTGTGACCTATTTCCTGGTGGCATGCTTTTTCGTTGATTTATTGGCCTTTGGTGGGTTTTGGTAATTATGTTATATTCTTTACCAATTTTTTCAGTTACAGTGTTTTTCTCTCTCTACTGATCTGTAAAAGTTCTTTAAGTGTTTGGGATACTAATTCTATGTCAATTGTATTATTTCAAATATCGTATTCTAGCCACCACTTCCACTTAAATCTGTTTATGGTTTCTTTTTCAGATATTTTGAAAAATTAAATGTAACCAAATTTATTAATATTTTCCATTATGTTTTGTTCCCTTATGTCTTAAGTAATCCACTTATCTTTGAAATCACGATTTTATTTTCTTTTAATTTCTTTTTCATATTTATTTTTTTCACCCATTTAGAACACTGCTGTTAGGAGGTAGGGTTGTTGTTGGGTTTTTTTGTAGAAGTCTGATTGTCTACCACCGTCTTCCCACTGAGTTGGAATCCTCCACTCTCATGTCAAGTTCCAAGATAAGTATGGTTCTCTTTCTAAACTTTCCACTCAAGTCCTTTGATTTCTTTGTCCATTTCTGTGCCAAAACTATGCTGTCTAAATTACTATGGCTTTATACTTAGTATTGATAACTGGTGAGGCTCTTCTCAATGTCCTTTTCCATGTTTTTCAGAATTTGACTAGATTAGTAAAGTTAAACCTCAGTATTCATTTTACAATAAATTTGTGAAGTTCTATAAAAACCCTGTTGATTTGAATTGAAATTGCATGAAGTTAAATAAAAATTTGGTGTAGACATAGCATTGGTGTAGGCATACCATTCTCACTCATTAACTTGTATAGTCCTCCATTTAGTCAAATCTTGTGTGTATTTCAATAAAGTTTCAGAATTTTATCCATAAAGGTATATATCTGTTTCCTCAGATATATTCTAAGGAACTTTGTAATTCTCTCGTGTAAGTTTTTAGTAATTTATGGACACTTTTTTCCATTAATTTTTTAAATTGATCTTGTATCTCTTTTCAAACCTCTTATTTCCTTCTAGTTCTATTAGCTTGACCATTGATTCTAGAGTTTTTCATGTAGATAATATTTTCTGAAAACATATACAAAAATTATATCTCTTCTTTTCCAGTAGTCATAGAATTTTTACTCTTTTGTTTGTTTGAGCTGCTTAGGAATGGAAGTCTTATGTAATTAGATATGTTCTCCAGTAAAATGTTGAATATTGACGAGTTAGCAGAAATTCTACATTTGTTTCAGATTTTCATGAGTGGTTCTCAATTTTAACATTATATTACATCCTATCATTTATCACCTAATCTGAGATGCTTTTGAGAACCACAAAGACCCAGGAAAGAAAGGCATAAAATAGGACCCCACTAATTGATCAAGTAGTTGAAAAGCAATATAGAAATATTTGATTGAGGCAATTTAAAAATTGACCTAAAGAGCATATACTGAACTTTGTACTCCCAAACTGCAGAATATAATTTTTTTTCAAGTACTATGGAAATTTTGCAAAAACGACCAGAAAACTGTGGCCATAAAACAGGTTTTAACAAATGTCAAAGGGTTGAAAGCAGGCAGAACATGTTCTCTAACCACAAAATAATAAAGTTAGAAATTAATATTAAAAATATAACTAGAAAGCTCCCAATATTGTAAAATTAAAAAGACATTTCTAAATAAACCTTGCAATCATAAAGAAATAAAAATATCAGAAAATACTTTAAGCCAAATGAGAGTGGATATCCTATATCTCAAACTTAGTGGAAGCTGGTAAGCAGTATTAAAAGGGAGATTTATAGGTTTAAATAAGCATCCAAGAAAAGAAAGAAGACTGGAAAATTAAATGAGATGAGCATCCATCACAGAAAGTTAGAAATACAGCAAAGAAAGCAGAACAAAGAAAATAATAAAAATCAGACAAGAAATTGATGAAATAGAAAACCAATATAAAATAAAGAGGATGAACAAAACAAACAGTCGGTTTTTTTGAAAGGTCTAATAAAATCAATAAACCTCTCATGAAAATGGTAAAGACCAGAAATAGAAGGCACAAATAAACAATATTAGGAAAGATAAAGAGGTCATCATTATAGATGCTGCAGACATAAAAAAGAAAATAAAGATAGTAAAAACACTTTAAGCAAACATATTTTAAAATTCAGATGAAATAAATTCTTAGAAAAATGTAAATAGTGAAATTGACATGAGAAGAAATAGGATGCTGAGTGTATCTATAACCATCAAGGAAATTGAAGCAGTAATCAAAACTCTTTTCACAAAGAAAACTCTAGACCCCAAATAGCTACACCAGCAAATTTTACCAAATATTCAAGGAAGAAGTAATTTCAATCTTAGACAAATTTTCCTGGAGAACAGAAAAAGGAAGAATACTTCCCAGCATATTTTATGATACAAATTGTATGTACAAGTCTCCAACAAGGACATCGTGAGAAAGGAAAATAATAGGCCAGTCTCATTTATGAACATAGATGCAAAAGTCCTAAATAGAATGAGTAAACCTATTTCCTGCCATATATTCATCATAATCAAGATGGGTTTATTCCAGGAATAAAAGGTTAGTTGACAGTTAAATAAATATAGTAACACACAGTAACAGATTAAAAGACAATCTCATTAGATGTAGACAAGTGTTTGATAAAATCTGCCAACCATTTAGCAAACCAAAAATTGTAGGGAAATTTCGAATTGAATAAAGCACATCTACCCCAAACCGTTAGTAAACATCATACTTAGTAATTAAAAGTTAAAAGTTTACCCTTTTAGAGCAGAAAAAAGACAAGGATGCCTGTGATCACGTCTTTTATTTAACATTGTCCTGGATGTCTTATCCAATGTAAGAAGGCAAGGAAAAAAAGGGAGGAGTGGGGAAAAGATCAGAAAGAAAGAAACAAAGCTGTTGTCATTCCTAGAAGTGATTGTATATGTAAAAAATCCAAAAGATCTATGAGTAAACTATTTTAATTAATAAGAGGATTTAGAACAGTCTCAAATTTAAAATAGCAATATATAAAAAAACAATTATCTTTATACATACCGGCAACAAATAATTAGACAACTGAAATTTTAAAAAGATGCCATTTACAATAGCATTAAAAATTAAGCAGTATCTAAGGCTAAAGCTAACAAAAATTTGCAAGAGTTCTATGAAGACAATATAAATCTACTTAGGGGAAATTAAAGAAGACCTAAATAAATGGAAAAGACATAACCTGTTAAGAGATTTGAAGACTCAATATTGTAGAAATGTCAATTCTTAAATTGATCTACAGATTCAACATCATCCCAATCAAATTCCCAAAAGTATTTCCATAGAATATGACACTTTAAATTTTATATTGAAGTGCAAAGGGCAGAGAATAGCAAAGCACTCATAAAAGAAGGCTTGCTTTACCAGATTTCAAGACCCCTCTATTATACCATGCACAAAAGTGAATTCCTGGTAGAACTGTGAAAAAATAAAACCTTCAGAAGATAATATCTGAGAATATCAATGTAACCTCAAAGTAGGGAAGAATTTCTTAATCAAGAAATACCATGAACTAAGCAAAAAGGAAAAGATGAAAAAATCGAACTACCCTGATATTAATTTTTGAATATCAAAATAAAACAAAAGAGAAGCCAAGAAGTGAAAGATTTATGCACAGCACAAATAAATGACAGAGAACTGATGCCCAAAGTATTAAGAATTCATAGAAACCAGTAAGAAAAAAATTTCAATAGAAAGACTGAACAGATACTTCACAAAAGAAATCCAAATGGACAATAAACATATGAAAGGTGATTAGTACTCAAGGAGATGCAAATTAAGACCTCAATTAGCTATCACTATATACCCACCAGATGAGCTAAAATTGTACACAAAATGTATATGCATGTACCTCTGCACACTTCCAAGAATGCTCATGGTGGCGTTATTTGTAATACACACATACTGAAAACATAATTATCAGGATAAATAAGTTATACTATGCATTTTTATGCAATGAAATTCTGTGTATTATACCACAGCTACACATAATACACATTAAGGGAAAAAACAAAACACAAAAGAACACGATTCATTTATATAAAGTTCAAAAATTGGCAAGATTAAATATTATCATTTAAAAATGAATACATAGGCATTTATTGAAATTTATTTGGGGGTTTTATACTTAAGTTTTGTACATGTTCATTGCTTATTGAAAAGAATGTGTATTCTCTTGCTTTGGTTGAAGGATTTTATATACGTATATAAATGCAATATAAACATACATGCATATATAAATGTAATAAGCATACATATCAATACACAATCTTGTTTCCGTGTATCAGTGTTGTTAACTTGTCTGCTTGATTTATCAATCTGAAAGAAGTTTATACTAAAAAAAACTCCCACCATGATTGTGGATTTGCAGTTTTCCTTTTAATTCTTTACTTTTGTTTCATATTTTTTCCAGACTATGTAGTTAGTTGCATAAATGTTCATGATTGTAATAATTTCCTAGTGGATTTCTGTGATGCAATAAGACGCCTATATTAATGTCCTTGTTATGCTACACTATTTAAAGAATACTTTTGATAATTAATATTGTTACAGAAAATTGTTGTTTAGAATTTGCCTGGCATGTCTTTTTCTATCCCTTTATTTTCTATATTTTAGTTGTTTAGTTTTAACTGTTTTTTAATATGTTTGTTTTCGGTTGTCTTAGTAATAACAGACTGGCCGGCTAATGAGGTAGCTTAAGTAAGAAGTGATTCAATTATAATATTGTTCAGTAATCTAGCCTGGACCATCAGCAAAATTCACCTTGTGGTTATCATTGGACTCTAGAGCATCTTCATTTAAAAACAGAATTTTGTTGGTAAGAAGCAAGCTACTTTATTTTTCTATTCTTTTCACTTTTCAAAACAGATTAAAGCACCAACTGTTATATTAGAAAATTGGTCATTTTCAGGTTAAAAATTTAAACAGATGCCGTTTTATATTTACTTTTAAAATGTGATTTTTGACTTGTGACCATTGGGATTTTTCCTCCATTTTCAAGCAAAAGTTTCACACTTTATGGGCTGGTAACTTTGTAAGTAAGGGGTTTACTAAAATTGGGGAAGTGATTCAATTGGAAGAGGAGGGAGATTTGATTAAATTAGAGCTGTGCTCTGATTAGGGGTGGGCTAACTGAACCAGAATTTTGATAATACATATACAGCCTGATAATCACATGATTTTTCATTTTCTTGAAAAGAAATCATGTTAATGGGTCTTGGCGTATCTTCATTTCAAACCTGGCTTTCAGACTAACAGAATGAAAATTACTTTTTTCTCCTTTAAAATATAGAAGAGATTAAGGCAATAACTTTTTACATCAAAATGTGATTATTTTCCCTGTTAAAGCTCATTCACTCTCTCATTCATTCCTTCATTCATTTATTCACTCATTTGGAAAAAGTTTAAGGGCACCTGTTGGTGTCAGGCACTGTTTTAGATGCTTGGTCCACCTCACCAGGCAAAACAGATTCCTATCCTTGAAGAATTTATATTCTGCATGGGATAGATAAAGAAATAATATACATAGCTAAATTACTTAGGATCATGGATGATGATAAGTGCTACATATAAAAGCTGAGCCAGATAAGGGATGCAGGTGTGCAAGATTTGGAGGGACAAAGTAGGAGCATGGTTGCAACTTTAATTACGGCTGTCATGGTTAGCTGACCTCATTTGACCAAACACTAGAAGACAGGTAAGAGTGTTCTTGACCAAGGAAATGGCTAGTGCAAGGGCTCGAAGGCAGGAGCTATACTCAAACGACACCAGGAAGGCTTGTAGCCCAGAGAGGTATGAGCAAGAGAGGAGGTCAACTAGGTAGGGGAGAGCTTTATGGGTCATGTGAGCACCTTTAATTTTTATTGTGAGAACCTTTAATTTTTATTGTGAGAGAATGGAAGCCCATTCCTCACCGTCTGACTGGATCCCCTTTCTCCCAATCATATCCAACTGTATTATTAATTTTTAAAAATTGCTGCCAACCTGATGCTATAATGTGATGATTTGTTAATTTACTTTCATTTTCCTAGTAGAGAGGTTGAGTGCCATTCATGTTGATTATCTTGGAATTGCTTCTTCTGAAAGGCCTGTTTATACTCTTTGCCCATTTTTTTAATTGGGCTGTATTTTTTATATTATGCATATTAGTAGTAATAGTAGTAGTACTAGCAGTAGTAATATTTTATATGCTATAGGCAGTATAGGAGATTTACCCGTTAATCTAGCATTTATCTTTTGACTTCATTCTGGGCATCTTCTGCTATAAAATTAAATTTCTATATAGATGAATTTTAAAAGTTTTCTTTTGCAGCTCTTAGGTGTCCTGCCTTGATCAAAAGTTCTTTACAAACCCAAGTAGTACAAATAGTCACTTAAATTTTCTTTGTAGGTTTTTATGATTTCTTTCTTCCCTTTTGGGTGTTTAATTCAACTGGCTGTAGTGTTTGTATAAATTTTGAAGCTGGAATTCCTACATTATACCCTGCCATAAGAATAGTCAGTGTTGTAATCACAGTTATTATATATATTTAAAAAAAATCCTTTTCACATTGAATTAAAATACTACCTTTGTCATATTAAAATGAAGAAGCACTTTTTAAGGTTAAAAGATACATATCTGAAAACTGACAAGAATGATCTGAAAGGTGTGGATTCATAGCTTATGAGAGATAGAAAATATAGCAGGATGCCAGTTACTAAGAAGGCTGGAGGGATTTGGACCCAGAACACAAGGGCGAGGGTTAGGGTCACCTCATGTCTACCAGCACATGGAAAGCTGAATGTAAGGACATAGTCAAAGGCAGTCTGGTAGATCTTCTGGGGGAAGATGAGGAGTCCTCTGAGAAAAAGAGCTTCTGTTTTCTCAGAGAAGTCAGATCATCCATCCCTGGGAAAGAAAATGAGGGAAAGGAGCATGGAAGAGGTGCATAGATTTGAAGAAAGAGGGGAATGTGGGAAATTATAATATTGCCTAGTGGGAAAAAAATTAGGAGAGTATGAGAAGACTGGCAGGTAGAGTTAAGGGCTTGACTAGATTTTTGTGGTAATGGGCTTAAAATAAGGCTTCTTGGAAAGTTATGTATACTTTTTTGTCACCTGATAGGGTGAATTAAGTTTTTTACTTACTTTTATTTTCTTTTTCTAATACTTTCCAGCCATTTAAGTAAAAAACTTGGTTTGGTTTTTTACTAGTACTTTAAAATCACTTAAGTAAACTTTTTAGTTTCTTTTTCTTATTAATATTTTCAGACTGTTTAAGTCAAAGCTTTTACTCTTGTGGAGTGATTATACTGTATGTTCGTGTTGATGAAATTACAGGGGTGGTTATTTAATCATGGTGGGTGATCAAAAGATTAGGTGGTTGAATGGGACATAAATGAATCCAGGTGATTGACTCAGGGCTGATAAGGGCAGTTGGAACATAAAAACCAGGGTATTTTCTATACTTGTGTCGCCGCCTTGCCATTGTTATGTCATTCCTCTACTTCATAGTGCATCAATCATTCATTCATTCAACAAATACTTACTCAGTACCTATTATGTGCCAGGCACTGTTCTATATGCAGAAGATACACCAGTGAACAAGAGAGACAAGGTTCCTGCTTTCCTGGAACTTATGTTCTAATACAGGAAGATAGACAATAATAATAAAAATAATATTAATAATAATAAAAACTAACATTTGTTTAGCAAGTACTATTTGCTGAGACAGTTTTAAGCATAAGTATTAATTCACTTAATCCTTACAATAACATTTATGAGGTAGAGACTAGAAATTATCCTCATTTAATACATGAGGAAACGGAGGGCACAGAAAGGGACTTGCCTGACGTTACACAGTTAGGAAAGGGCAGATCTAGAATTCAGAACCAAAACAGTCAGGCTATAGATCCCTTTCTCTTAATGACTTTGCTATGCTGCCTCTAAGACAAGAAACAAGGCAATAAAAAATGAACAGAATAAATTCAGTAGTGTTTAGTACTATGAAAAAATAAAACAGGGTGATGTGATGGTACTTGTGTGTTGGAGGAATGGGGGTGTGAATGTAGATGTCAGAGGAAACCTGAGTGGGTGACATTTGAGCTGAGGCTTGAAGAATGATAATACAGCTATGTTGGGGCACAGACAGAGAGAAAAGCCAGTGCAAAGGAATCTTGTTTATGAAACAGAAATCAGGGGTTGGCTATGGCTAGAGCTTAGTGTGTAGGACAGTGATTGATTAGAAGTGAAGCCAGGGAGACAGGTAGGAACCAGACCCTAAGAAGCCTCAGGTTACATTAAGAAATGTGACTTTTATTCTAAGTGCAGTGGATTTTTATGCAGGAGTGTAATACTACCTGATTCACAATTTTAAAAGATCACTCTCATTATGTGCAAAATTGACTGTGGGAGAAAAGTGGAAGCAGGAAGATCATTATGGGGCAATTACAGTCCAGGTGGAAAATGATGGTGGCTTGGATTAGGGCAGTGGAATGAAATTTAGAGTATATGTTGAAAGTTGAATTGGCAAGACTTGCAAATAAATTGGATGAGAAAAGTGAAGGAATTTAAGCAGGAGCCTTGGGAGTTTGGTTTGAGTAACTATTATGATGGTAGTGTCCTTTACTGAAATGTGTAAGACTAGGGGAGTAATAGCTTTGCTAAGAATAATCAAGATTTGCAATTTGAACTTTATGGGGGAAGGGAATTTTTCTACTGTTTTGTTTCATGTAAAGTTCAAAGAAAGAGTTGCGGGGGAGGAGGGGCGGAGGGGAGGTTTTCTACGTTCAATTTTATGAGCTCTTTACATTTGAAACCAAGTTGGGGGAATTGAATTTTCATTTGTTTAACAAATACGAGGGTGAGTCCAAACTTATCCGCACTCCAGTTATATTAAAACTTCTATAAATTCCACAGCCAGAGTGCGGATAATTTTTGACTCACCCTCCTATTTATTGAGCATCTACTGTGGCCAAGGAATATGTGATTAGATACCAAGGTGAACTAAGCGAACAAGATCTCTGCTCCCAGAGTGCTTTTTGGGGGGATAAGACTAAGGGCGATTGGTGATTTTTTGTTTTCCTGTTCGTTCGTTGCCTTATTAAAACTTCACCTAACGCATGAGTAGCCATCTTACAATAAAAACTGCATCTAGTGCTCCTGGCAGTTGCGCCCACCGTTCTAAACGTTCAATGTCGGTTAATACATAATGAAACTCTAGTAGTGATACCTCCCCTCCCGCTAGAACTTAGGCTTTTTAAAAATTAAAAATTTTAACAAACAATACGAATACAACCTTTGCTTTGAAGACTAATATTTTTGCAGGAATGGTACCTTTATAAAGATCGTGGTTGCCCCCGTACATATTTGTTCTTTCTTCATATCCAATTAAATGAAAACACTAGTCTTTCCGCAGCCCAACTCTCTAGGCTTGTTGGGTCTAGCTCAGGAGAAAGGAAGCAGGAGCCGTTGGATTTAAACAGTTTGGTGTAATCCTTTTCTACGCTCTCTCTCGCTAGCCGGGGACGTGGTGTCGGCTACCCGGGGCTTTCCATCCACGCAGTACCGGAATGAAGGAGTCTGGGAGGGGGTCGAGAAAGGAAAAGACGGAAGAGACATTAAGTAATTGGTTCTTGAAGGTATAAAATGATGTTTAGGGTCTACTCTAAAATACTTATTTCAAATGCCCGCCCCCTGGGCCGTTTAAGCCCCGCCCCTTGCTGTCGTCACTCCGACTTCCACCTTGGCCTCCGCTGATTGGTCCCCGCCTCCAGCTCTGAGGGGCGGCTAAAGAGGTTGGGGTTTGCTTCCGGGTCTTGGGGTTTGGCCCTGGGCGCAGAGGTTTCTGGGAGCCAAGAGTTATAATGGCGTCTGTATGATCTCCGGAGGGAGCTGCATCGGAGCTCGGCCGAAGTGAGCGGCAGCAGGGAAACAGACTGTGAATGGGGCGGGAAGGGGAGGTTGGGGGCGGAGGCGGAGAACCTAGAGCACGGGCCGAGGAGGCCCCGGAGCGGCGGGCGGGCGGCGGAGCTCAGTGCCTGTCTAGCGTCCCCAGTCCTGGGCCGGCCGCAGAGAGCAGAGCGTGAAGGCGTTAAGCAGGGTCTGGACGCCCTCACCCCTCGCCGAGCGGGGCAGGGCTGAAAAGCCTGCGGGTTCCTGGTGACAGCCCGAAAGTGACCCCCCCCCCCCCCCCCGGCGCTAGTGATGATAACCCGGGGGGTGTGGGAGGCGGCGGCGTCCCCAAAGGCCAGCTACCCTGTTTCTCCCTCTCTGGGCACATCCCTCTCCCTTTTTTTTTGAAAATCTACAGAAGTATAACATTTCCCCCAGTTTCCCCAGACACTTGCTTTTCCGACGCTTGGGCTATTTTAGTAGCCACATCTGCTATGCTGGATTCTTTAGTTGCTCAAAGCCAAAAGTAACATAACCTTTGGGAGTGGGTTGCTGTGTTTGGAGCATTTCTTAAGTTGTAATTTGCAAAAGATCTGATTTATATTACGTTGGCTGCTGTGGAAGAAAAGTGGATCAACAAAAGGTTGTTGGAGAACTTTGCCTATGTAACTGTCATCGAAGTTTAGCACACTTTTTTTCCAGGATACTCAATAACTTTGTCAGTGATTTTCTTAGATATCGTTTTTGTTTTGTAGTTACTAGCCTATTTTCTGCTGTGTGAGGTTTAGATAAAATGGGAACCTTAAGGAGTCTGGTGGGGTAAGGCTGAACTGAGATTTTTAAAACTTGGTTACGGCAGTACTGTATTTTACAAGGGTTTTGACATGTTAAATCTCATAAGTTCTTAATAATCCTATGAGGAATATCCCCATTCCACAAATGACAGAAACTTAAGCTTGGTGGCTTGCTGGAGGTCACAGAGCCAGAAGGAGAGCAGGAACACAAATTCGTATTTTCATGACAGACTAAATATCTGCCATGTTCCTTGTACACCCCGAGCCTCATTATTTGTTTTGTTCAGAACTGTTGAAATTATTTTAAATAAGTTTTGTGGAATAAGTTAGGGAAGTTATTTCACAAGGATGGATGTTGATTAATACTTTGTAAAATGAACATTTGTCATATTGGAAATAACTTGATACTGTTTTTCTTCAAAGCGTAAAAGATGACAACAGCAGCTAGGCCAACTTTTGAACCTGCAAGAGGCGGGAGAGGAAAAGGAGAAGGTGATTTGAGCCAACTCTCAAAGCAATATTCAAGCAGAGACCTACCCTCTCACACAAAGATAAAATATAGGTAATGAAGCCTTTTATTTTTTCTTGTTTCACAAAGCACGACCAAATCTGTTAAGTGACATGGTCATGAGATAGTAGCATGCATGGGTTATTATCACTTTTCTATTTTTATAGGAGTAGACTGTAGTAGTGTTTCTGACACTAAAATTATGCTCTATGACTGTAAAATGCTACCAGATATTCCTTAAGTAGAAATTCCAATTAACCAGGAATTTCCATATGTAGATGGAACAACAACTAATGCATTACTTCAGAGGGACCAGGCACTGTCAGTACTAAGATTAAAAGTGTTACTGTAACAAGCTCTGAGTTAACATACTAACAAAAAGTAAAGACATTTTTGCATAACTTGCGGCCTTATTATGAGAAAGTATGTGATTTAGTTTGAGGTTCTTGAAATATTAGAGGCATCACAGGATGCCTGTTAGAAAAAGCTTCAGTTTAGGATAATGATCTTTCTGTTACCCCTAATGGAACATTATGCTTTAGGGACTCAGGACAAAGTTGCTTTTCATGAATTTTCTTCCATTTCTACAGCTGTGTGTTTTTTCAGAAGTATTTTTGCCGTTTTGTTTCTGCTTTAGACAGACCACTCAAGATGCCCCTGAAGAGGTTCGGAACCGTGACTTCAGGAGAGAGTTGGAAGAGAGAGAGAGAGCTGCTGCAAGAGAGAAAAACAGAGATCGGCCAACCCGAGGTGCCAGCACTATCCCAGACATTTCTCTTATAACATTATGTTGACAGTAGTTTTTCTTTCATGTGGTAGTTGGAATGGATTACTGTTTTTGTTTGTTTGCTTTTAAATATGGATGTGAGCTGTAACAGTGTCTTGGAAGATTAGATTGGACTGGATTAGATTAGATTAGACTGGATTGGATTAGAGATGATAATGAAGTTGATTCCAATTCCATCTTTTTATGCTTCTGTATTAGAAAGAACTAGGTGATCTGGGAGTATTTAGCAACCATTGTTTCAGTTGAGATCAAGGAGATTTTGACTATTTACAGCAGCCAGACTTTTTGAGACCCCATGGTTTCTATCTATGAATTTCTTCCATTTTTATTTCTAGCATATGTAAACTATTTCCTGAATTTCCTGAGAGAGGCTACAGTTCCTGTATTAAAGTCAATACTTTTATTTATTCATTCAACAAATATTTGCCAAGGACTTAATTGCCAGGCACTGTGGTTATAATCCCTACTGTCATGCTTAAGACCTAAGCTCTTTGTGCCCATAGGTCCCTTAAATCTTATAAGAAGTACAGGATTTGGTTCAGTAAGCTAAATAATGTTTGTTTTCCCCCAGAACATACCACCTCTTCTTCAGTGTCAAAGAAGCCTCGGTTGGACCAGATTCCTGCTGCCAACCTCGATGCAGACGACCCTCTAACAGATGTATGTTTTACTTCCTCCTCTCATCTCCATGTAGTGATTTAGTTGCCATTTTTCTGAAGTACTTTTTAAGTTCTTTTGGCTTTACGAAGCGATTTGTATTTATTTTTACCTACTATTATTCAATTATAGCTCTGACTTCAATGCTAAACTTTATAGTTTATTTTAAGACAAAAAGCATTATCTTGTGGTGAATCAAACTTCAAGTTTGATCTCTGGAGAGCTAAAGAAGGAAGAGATCTATTAAAAGATATGCTTCCTTAAAAAATAATTACCTATGTATAAAAACAGATGATTGAACCTGGTGTACCCCCCAAAAAATAATTAAAAAAAAAATTACCTATATTAAAAAATAATAATAATAATAATTACCTGTATTAAACCATGGAAATTGGACTAGTTATTCCCCTCCAGAGGGCACTCTTCAGACTGGGCTGTTTATGGATAGCATCCCCTGCAGGCCTTTCTATACTCGCTGCCAGTGATGCCCCTTGCAGATGTTCAGTGCACTTAATGGTTCCCTCTGTGCTTAGGGAGGAATATGATCTGAGTGGGAGGTTTTTAAGGATTGGCACTTTAATTAACATTAAAATTTAGTGGGACTACATAGTCTCATTAATTTGCAGTTTTCTACACACAGAGGAAAAATCTGAGTGACTTTTCCAGGGTAACATCTAATTAAGCATATATATTAGTAATTCTAGAGTTGACAGACTAAATTAAAAATTAACTCAGTAATTCAATACAAGGAACTCAATTTTAAGTGAGATTTAGTGATTATTCATTTGAAATTATTTTCTTCTGAGAATATAGCACCTTTATTTGTACTTTTGATTATCCTTAATCCCTAATTGTTTTGAGCTATATAAAATTATTTTAACTCCCAGAGTCTAAGTATGTAGTGTGTATCAGTGTAAAGTGTTCCTTTTCTGATTTTAGAAATATGTAAATTCCCGTTTGACCATGTAAATTTGAAAAGTACCTCATTATACTATTTGCTGTTATAATGTCTAAAATACATCAGAAATTGGCATTTTAGTAAGTAATCGTAAGCCTTTTTGTGGGGTTTTTTTTGTTGTTGGTGGTGGTTGCTAATTTTAAATGTATTTAGGTACATTTATCTTTCCCTCTAGGAAAATTAAAATCTTGCTTCAAAGAGTTGATAAGCGCTATTTTTGTGGAAGAAAAATGAATAATCTCTATTTTGTCTCCAATCTCCTGGGCCATGACCATTCTTCTTTAGGAGGAAGAGGAAGATGAAGATTTTGAAGAGGAGAGTGACGATGATGATACTGCTGCTCTTCTTGCAGAGCTAGAAAAAATTAAAAAAGAAAGAGCTGAAGAGCAGGCCAGGAAGGTAAAACCAGCATGTTAAATATTGCCATCTTCTCACATAAACTAAAGTAGAAATATTTTTTAATTCAAGTAATATCTCCTTGTGTTAGAAATCATCCTTGCCATGTCTAGATATCATAGGATCTGTAGGTCTATAAATCTGGTAATTTCTGTGACATCCTAAGTCTCCTGGTTATGTTAGAAATTCTTTCCAAATAGTTCAGACATGCTTCAGACATACTCATCAGAATGCTCTTCATTCAATTATTTGTTCAACAGACATAGAGTCAAGTGTCTATTAAGTGTCAGAAGAATCAAAGATGATTAAGATATAGTAGTGGCCTGCAAAGAACCCACAGGTGTAATGAGGCCATCTTTATCTCTCTCCTGTCATCTGACCCAGCCTTCTTTCCAGGCACTTGCTGAGGCTGTCTGTCAATAAATTTTATATAACCTAGCTTCTCTGAGTCCCCACAGTCTCTGCATTTACACAATGGCAGGAAAGAATGTCTAACTCAAAGACAGATAAATTAAGTAGGATCTGTAGTACTCACCTTTAAACTTTGAGTGAATTACCCATAGTAGTAACAATAAGAGATAAAACTTGGGAGGCAAGAGCACGTCAGAGCACTAGAAATTTGTAGACCAATGCTAAAGGAATTTGAACTCTCTTCCAAAGGATATGCGGAACTAGTCAATTTCAGCAGGAAGGTTGGGTGTGCATTTTAGAAAGGTTACTCTGGCTGAGGTGTGGAAGGTAGAGGAAATAACTGCTTAGAGGGCTGTTCCAATAATCCTCAGGTGCAGTTATGAGAATCTTGCATGATAGGAGTTGGGTTTGAGAGAAGTAAACAGATGCTGATAGAGCTATCGAGATAAGATTGACCAGAGAAAGTGACCATGTTGATGCTATACACTAATTCAGGGTATGCAGAAAGATAGGCATGTTTCAGTGGAGAGAAAAGAATGATGAGTTCTGTTTGGAACATGCTGAATTTGATATATTGTGAGACATTCAAGTAGATACAGCTGCCTCCACTTTGCTTTTTTTTCCTTTCTGGCTGCACCATGTGGCATGCGGGATCTTAGTTCCCCAACCAGGGATCGACTCCGTGCTCTCTGCGGTGGATTCTTAACCACCGGACTGCCAGGGAAGTCCCTGCCTCCACATTCAACCAGAACAGAGCAGCTTTTTTCTTAATGGGCTTCTGTGTAAGATTTCATTTGAACCAAGAATTGTTCTGTTTAAAAAATGAGGGAAAAGACTTGGGAAATGATTGATGTAGGTTAATGCTTGGAACCCAGGGAGGTAGAGTTCATATGGGTCAGTAGGGTCAGGGAAGAATTCTGGAAAGAGGTAGAATTTGGGACAGGCTTTGAAGACTGCTAGGATTCAGATTGGAAGAAGAAAAATATTTAAAAATATAATTCTTGTCAAAATTTGGCATAGGGTAGCATAATTCCTGTAGAATTATAAGACCATTCCTACACTCGCACACCACAAGAGGGCAGTAGTTCTATTCCAAATTCTTTTGGCCTCCCTAACAGCTACTGATACACAAAGAGACATTTAAATGCATTTGGTTGACCTTTAAGGAGTATAAACATTTTAGAAGATCTTGGCAATTTTGCAAGGTTCATCTGATTTCTTTGTACAAAAATATGTTGGTGTTTTTTGGAGTTGAATGACAGTTTTATTTCTTCTGTTCCCTATTTCCCTGTCAGGTTTTAGTGGCTGGTTTTTGAGGTGTTCCAAAATATTTTCAAACCAGTCAGCCTATGTCAGGGGCTGGGGAAACTTTCTGTAAAGGGCTAGATAGTAAATATTTTAGGCTTGCAGGCCACATAGCCTCCGTCACAACTATTCAACTCAGCTAATTGTAGTACCAGCAGCCATAGGCAGTACATAAATAAATGGATGTGACTGTGTTCCAGTTAAATTTTACTTACAAAACAAGATGGTTCAGATATGACCAAACCACAGGCTGTCCATCCTTTATACCTATGGGCATGAAACAGTGTACCTGGTACTTGAGTATGGAAAGAGTTGGCACCTTTTTTTCTTGAGGCTGTGTGGGGCAATCAACCAGTAACTCTAAAGGAAATAATACTCCAAATATAAAATGGCCAGGACCTTATTACATCACATATGTTGTTATAAATTTGGATACATTGTATGCTTGAGCTCCTGTTTGTTTAGCGTCTCAGAGATATGTCTTTTTACTTTCAGCATCAATATAATTTTATCAAAAATAAGTATATAATTTTTAGAATGCTCTCTGTTCTTAATCTATGGTGGATGCTCCTGGCTTTCGCTTGCTTAAGGTCTGAAAATGAACTAAAGGAATTTTCCTATTAACTTCCCAGAAAATTGCATTTTCTCACCTCCCAATTATTTGGCCTCATAAAAATGAAATCTGTTGTTCACACTTGATTATTAAAATGAAGTATCTTTGACTTGTGTAGAAAATCAAGTTATTTTTCCAAGTGGCTTGACACAGGTTCATCTTTAATAGACTTCCAGAAAGTCCTTTTTTCTTTGATATATTAAGTCATCAATTTTCTGTCATCCCCCAAACACAGCAAATTGGGATCTGCCTTTGATTTAAGATAGCATGGAATCAGGGAGATCTAGAAGTTATGGCTAAGGATTTTAGACATTTTATATTTCTAATTCTAAGGAGGAAACAGGGTGATTTGAATTTAAAGAGGTTAATGCTAAAATAAAAGTGAAGAAAGACAAGCATGTAACTGATGACGGATGAGAGATACAAAAATAGAAAGTAACAATAAATCATAAGAATAAAATGGATAAACCTCAGGTAAATTAGTAGAAATGCATGTTTACTGAATATAATTTTTTACATGATGGTTTGTCTGATTTTCGGAGATAATTCTTGGTTAATAATAACTTGTCACCAGTGCTAGAGATTCAAGTTTTCATTGTTAGTAATTCAAAATAAAATTATTTTTAATCACAGTTGTATATAACCCTTCCTTAAAAGTTGAAATAGGCTCCCACAGTATGACTGGTGACATTAGCTAGCAGTCACTCTACTCTCTAACGGGGAAACAGTGGACTACAAGAGACTGAGCTGTGTCTGCCTCTATTTCCAACAGACTCACGTTGAGCTTTCGCTCACAAAGAAAAGGCGGGGGGCGGGGGGGAGTTTTAGAAATCCTTTTTAAAAAAAACGTTAATGTGAAATTATAGCAAAAAAGAAACCTGAGCTTTAGTAACACAGCTGGAACAATCCGCAGCGCTGGCGGCAGCGGCGGGAGAAGAGATTTAATTTAGCTGATTTTCTGTGGTTGCTGATTTTCGCTAGTCTCACGTGATGGAAGCTGCACATTTTTTTTTGAGACGGAGAAGCTGCTGGAGGTTTGGTTCTCCAGGCAGCAACCTGATGCAAACCAAGGATGTGGGGATCTTCACACCATCCCAAGATCTGAGTGGGACGTACTTTTGAAGGATGTGCAATGTTCAATCATTAGTGTGACAAAAACTGACAAGCAGGAAGCTTATGTACTCAGTGAGAGTAGCGTGTTTGTCTCCAAGAGACGTTTCATTTTGAAGACTTGGTACTACCCTCTTGCTGAAAGCACTGGTTCCCCTGTTGAAACTTGCTAGGGAATTCAGTGGGTTTGACTCAGTTCAAAGCTTCTTTTATTCTCATAAGAATTTCATGAAGCCTTCTCACCAAGGGTACCCACACCAGAATTTCCAGGAAGAAACAGAGTTTCTTAACGCAGTTTTCCTAAATGGAGCAGCATATCGTATGAAACGCATGAATTCTGCTTGTTGGTACTTGTATAATTTGGATTTCCTAGAGAGTTGGGTAATCAGTCAGCCAGATCAAACCCTGGAAATTCTGATGAGTGAGCTTGACACAGCAGTTATGGACCAGTTCTACATGAAAGACAGTGTTACTGCAAAGGGTATCACTTGTGAGAGTGGAATTCGTGACCAGATACCAGGTTCTGTCATTGATGCCATACTGTTCAATCCTTGTGGGTAGTCAATGAATGGAATGAAATTGGATGGAACTTATTGGACTATTCACATCACTCCAGAACCAGAATTTTCTTATGTTAGCTTTGAAACAAACTTAAGTCAGACCTCCTGTGGTGACCTGATCAGGAAAGTTGTGGAAGTCTTCAAGCCAGGAAAATTTGTGACCACCCTGTTTGTAAATCAGAGTTCTAAATGTCACACAGTGCTTTCTTTGCCCCAGAAGATTGAAGGTTTTAAACGTCTTAATTGCCAGAGTGCTATGTTCAATGATTACAATTTTGTTTTTACCAGTTTTGCTAAGAAGCAGCAACAGCAGAGTTGATTAAGAAAAATGAAGAAAAAACACAAAAGAACACACATAGAAGAAGGTGGTGGCTGCTTTTTAGATATTGATACCAAGGGCCATGCTTTCCATATCCACCACCTTGTAGTTGCGGAAAGCCCTAGATGTAAATGATAGTGTAATCATTTTGAATTGTATGCATTATTTTTTAAGCTCTTTATTTGTATGCATTATTATATCAAGGAGTTAAATATCTTGCACAAATGCTCTCTTCTGTGTTTAGGTATTCTATGCCACTCTTGCTGAGAAATTGAAGTGCATGTAGAAAAAGCCTTTTACTATATGAAACTTGACAACGCCTGTGAAAACAGTACAATTTGGTTTATGCACAGTGTAATATTTCCCCAGGTATCATCCAGAATTCCCACAGACAGGGCTTTTGTCATCATTAACTGTTGGCCTCAGCCTAGCCATCTGGGACCGTTCTATTAAATTGCTGCCAGGATCTTACATTCCATTTACCTCCACTTTCTAGAACTAATGTTATCGAAACCAATTTCTACTTCATACAGATGTTTTTGCAACACCAATTAAAGTTTTTCTTACACAAGTCAAGTCCTCTAAGAAAAAAAAAAAGTTGAAATAATTGCTTTGCTAAGTGTGTCTTTTTGATGTTTATGTTCCTAAATTATTAAAATGTTTATTGCTATACTCTTAAAATAAACAATTATGTAATTTTGTATGTACTTCAAGAAGGAAAATAGTTTTAAATATACAACTCAAGAATTTCAAAGTCAGAAAGAGACTAATGAATGTATAATGGCAAGCATGAAATATTATAATGAAAATGCCAAATTATTTTATCTCACTAAGTGAGACTTTTCTGGTATGTCTTAAAGACAAAGACAAAGCAATGCTACCTTAATGCTTATCCCATCTTCCTCTTAAAATCCTAACAGTCTTTTAAAATATGAGTTATGTTGTAAGATTTACCCCAGAGTTAATATAAGTAAATATGAATCTTCCCCTCTTGCTGTCAGGAACAAGAGCAAAAGGCTGAAGAAGAAAGGATTCGTATGGAAAACATTCTGAGTGGAAACCCTCTCCTTAATCTCACTGGCCCATCCCAGCCTCAGGCCAACTTCAAAGTTAAAAGAAGGTACTATACAGTAATGGGTTGGAGATAGATATAGATATAGATATATGTGCACACACACAGATTATGAGTTTTATAGCAAACTATATTATGTAAAGCTTGTAATTCCCACCATCCACTGATATTTTTCTCCATCCCATTTTGAAATAATGGAGAATGAAAGAAAATAAACTTATTTTCAGTATGTATTTACAGTAACCAGCTGTGTACCAGAGATTGTTTTAAGTACTAGAGACAGAGCAGTGAGCTGAAACCTTGACCCTATAAAGCTTACGTTGTAGTTATATGTGTCAGAGGTCCCAAGGCCATCCTTCACAGTCAGAGACTAGAAGGTCTTGGGGGACTCAGCGTGTAGCTGGTCTCATCACTAACCTAGTGAAGATACACAGCCAGATCACAAAGGGAAAAGGCACTGAAAGAAGTGTGCGTGTTTACTTATGCTCTGTCCCTCCTACGAGGGGTCACACAGAGCCCATTCTTCTCCCTAGTAATGAAAATGCAGCAACATGTGTGCAGTGTTGCTGCCCAGGAAAACCCATTGGAGACTCCCAGGGCTTTTATTGGCTGCTTATACAGGCAACCTCTGCCTAGCACATACCAAAATTGAGACTTCCGGAAGAAAATCAAGCACTCATAAACCACATTATTTGTACACAGTCTAGACACAGTGACGGAGGATTCCTGAAATCCAGGTGTCCACATGCCAGCCAGGGACCAACCTTGCAAGCTGCCTTACTGAGGCTAGCAGTCTCAGGCCTGCATGTGCACTCTTTCCTGTACTGTGTGCGTGTGTGTGTATGGAGGGGTGGAGTGGAAAGCTGAAGAGGGAGAGATTGCAAGCAGTCAGTCCTGTGTATAGAATTTCAGACGCTGATATGCAGGGAAGTAAAACAGAAACTTACAGGAAGTGCTCATGGGAGGTTTGTTATTTCATGTAAGGTGATGGAGAAACCCTGTAGGCTTAACATTTAAACCATATGTATTCTTTCTCACCACCTCTGCTGCTGCCGTCTCCACCTGGAGGGATGCAGTCCCCCTAACTGGTCTGCTTGCATGCTCACCACCCTCTGCATCCCCGCCCCCAGGTTTTTTTCTTAACATAGCAGCATCATGATCCTCTTAAAATAAAAGATCACAGTCATCCGGTGGCTTCCTCAGTCATTCGTTTTAAAAAACAAAAACAAGTCTTTACAATGGCAACTGCGTAGTCAAGGGAGGATTTGCTGGAAAGGTGACGTTTTATCAGAAACTAGACTCCAAGGTATTTGACCCGAGCTATGGAAAGGGTAGAAATGGGGAAGAATGTGAGCTAAGGTGGGAAGGAGGAGGGACAGATAGAAGACATGGTAACTTTGGAATGATATATACATCTAGGTGGAAATGTTGAGTAGGTAGCTTGATACACAGTTCTGGAGTTAGCCCAGGCTAGAGATCATACATTTGGGAGCTATCAACTTACAGAAGTTTCCTGAAGCCATGAAGACTAGATAAGGTCGCTTAGTGAATGAGTATAGCCAGAGAGGAAATCAGAGGACTGAGCCTGGGGTAATGGGTACTGTTTCTAGGTTGGGTAGATGATTAGCTGCCTATACCTGGAACAGTAAATATTGGTACTCAGTAAATGTTGATTAAATGAATTATGAATGAAAAAAACTAGGCTGAGAAGGAGTAGCCAGTGAGGAAGAAATGAATGAAAAGAGGCTGGTCGGTGTCTTGGAGCCACACAAACAGTTTCAAGAGGAGGGGAGTGATTATCTAGGTTAGATATTGATGACACCACAAGTAAAACAAGTGCTGCGAAATGGCCGTTGGAGTTAGGACCCTGCAAGAGCAATGTTGGTGCTGAGAAGGAGGGGTAAAAGCATGTTGGGAGTGAATTGAGAAGAGAGTGGATAAAGAAAAACAAACTACATTGATTTATATTTGTATTAAGCTATATAGTAGTTCTACCTTATTTGGATGCAGATAAAATTGGAGATTGTAATGTCTTAATATACAGATCACATTTGACCTAGCTCTGCTCAGCTTTTCACATTTCACTGCACTGCACCAGTGATGACTTAAAACAGTTTTCAAAGATGCCCACGTTCTTTGCTTATTTTCCATATGCAGTTTCTTCTGGCATGCATACGTCCACAAGCAAACATACACATTATGTAGGCTTTCGTTTTATATATGCTTGTGAGAGTTTATATATTACATATGTGGATTTGTGTTTTATATGCTAGATGGTATTTTGAAATCATAATTTTTATTTTCTATAAAATATGTACTTTATAAAAGCCCATCTGTGGGTGTTTTTTTTTCCTAAGCTTGTACATTATGAAATCCAGCCAGGAGAAACTAGAGATTTCCTGCCTTTAAGCTTTTAAGCTGCTCTTTCTTTGTGGTTAACGTAGATGTAGGCCAGTGTATGAGCCTTAATTGTTATACCCCAATAGTTTCTTCTTTTGTCCTAAATTGTAAATACTACAGTGAATGATTACTGAATGTTAGCTGATAAAAGAATATGTATAAAATCCTTAAAACCACATAATCTAACCATAGTAAATTGCCCAGTTATCATCTAGAGCTGTCCATACTAATCAGAGTAGTACCAGGTGCTGCCTCTTTGTTTTAGACCTGAAAACATTAAATATTTATGTAATTTCTGCTTTTTAACTCAGTTTCTAACACTGGAGAAATAATAAGAATGTTGTGTATGTTCTAAGTATATAGGGATTTTTTTTTTATAATGGATTATTCTTCCTGTTATGAAAAAGTAAGCTTAAGAATTACTTTATTCTTTTGGGTGTAATTACTGCATCGAATGATATACATGTTGAGCATCTTTCTGTATGATGAGTAAGCTTTGCAGTTCACACTGTTTTCCTGTTTCTTGATACAAGCATTATAAGATTGTTCTATTTTCTTTTTTTTCTTTCAGGTGGGATGACGATGTTGTTTTCAAGAACTGTGCAAAAGGTGTAGATGATCAGAAGAAAGACAAAAGATTTGTAAATGATACACTGCGATCTGAATTTCACAAAAAGTTCATGGAGAAATATATTAAATAGTACAGTTTTATGTGCTTAATTAAAGGCTGTAAAATGTAAACGATATGACTTTATTTTGGTTTGTTTTTCTCTTTCCCCCCTATCTAAATTGTGTATAGGCTTCTCTAATTTTAAGTTCCAAAATATCTTTTCCTTCATTGATCCCTTACTTGAAAAAGACTTGGGAATTGGTTTAACCCAGTTGCTATCTCAATATTTCCAGTCATATGTGTTTTTTTTTTAATATGGGAAAAGGAATTTGCTTGTAATAAATATTTTAATAACCTAAATAGCCAAATCTGTGTCCCCAGCTTTTAGCTGAAATGTGTGCAGCTCAGAAAACATTGCATATTTTCTTTTTTGTTTTGTATTTCTTTGTGTATTAACTTTTTCTCCTCATATATATAACATTGACTTAAAGTGAGTTAATTCAGATAGCTCCTCTGTGTCTTTTAAAAGTGTGATGAAAAATTATATTCCATTTTGGACCCCCTGTTGGTATGGAAGAGTGTCATCAAACAGGAAGCACCCTGAGTGTGTGTCTGAGGGAGCATGGGGTACCTCTCACTTCTGCAGGTGCCCCTTTCTTCTCTCTCAGCCCAAGAGCTCCTTAAGCATGCCTAGGAAGCATGTGGCATTCACCTGTGTTCTAGTTACCCAACTGCCATGTTTCTCTGGAATGAAAGTTTGCACACTGACACTCATTAGATGCAAAACCTAGGAGGGTTTAACATCAAACAATACATGAAATAAAACCTTTGGAAATAGAATTTTGTTTGTTTGTTATCTTGGAGGATATGGGTATGGGACATGGGAGTGTCTCTACACAGCTGGGAAATGAAGTTTCCCTAAACCTGGGCTGGCGTTTTAAGGATGTCACATGGATAGAAAATGCGAGACCAGAAATTGAGCCTTCTGCAGGTGGAGACCCATTCATAGGATTCTTCAGCTATGAATGATGTTGAGCTTGGTAAGGTTAAAGATACAACTTTTAAAGTAAAAATAATGTGTTATCATTGTTTATTTAAACCGCTTTCTCTAGGATCCCCATGGAGTCTTGCACACGGGTTGTGTGTAACCTGGGTCAAGAGTAGAGCTGAAATGGTAGCCCATGTCTTGACCACCAAACCCTGCCTTTTTTTTTCCCCCAACTGAGCAATTTACACATAATTTTGAATACCTTGACTAGTATTTTTTTAATGCCTTTATAATACTGAAACATTTTTATCTCCAACTTTACAATTTATAAAGTGCCTTTACATTCATTTTCAATTTTCTTCATAGCAACACATGTAGGAAGGAAATACTGGGTTATTCAAAGTTAAGGAAATGAAATTCAAGCTGAGTGGTTGGATCAACCTTAATATGTGATGGGCAACGTATGAGTGCCTTAAAACTGTGAAAATGTGCTTATAGAAGTGAGAAGCATTATTTAGATTCCCAAAACGTGTTCTTGGGATTATGGGTAAAGTCTTGAGGAAAAGAAGTAGCAGCACTTAATCATATGAACTTTTTAGCACCTGAAAGGCTTATAATTCCTACCCAGGGGTCCAATTTAGGTGCACCCTTACTTCCAGATCCACTTATTTTAGATAACCTATTTGAGCCTGATAGTTTCAGGAAGAATCAGAGTAAAGCCAACATCAGTGATTTCTGTATCTGTTTTCCTCATATTTTCCAATGTGAAGACATTATGTAACTTGTCACAGATCAAGGACACATAAATGCTACAGTTTCAGCTCTCAGATTTATAAAGCCAGTAACAACCTTCCTAGCGAAAATGGCTAACATCTTCCTAACAAAACATCTTGTGTAGGTGTGACTGTGGAAACTAATCCCTTCAAGAGCGCATGCTGAGTGCCAAGAGCCAGGGCTTTGAAGCCAGATGGACCTGGATGTGAAGCCCAGCTTTGTCACCTCGGGTTTCACTAAAGCTAACTAGCTAACATTGTACCACATATGCTTGTACTGCATCCATTTAATCAACATTTCTCCCTGTAAGGCAGGCATTCTTATTTTCCCTGTTTTATAAGCAAGGAAATTAGAGTTTGTAAGAGAAATTTAAAATCAAAGTCATAAATCTTTAAGAGGATAGGGCCAAGATTCAAACCTTGAAGTTTTTATTTGCGCCCCATTTTCTTAACTGCTTTGCTTGACTTCCTCTTCATGTGAAATAGCTCTTCTGACACTTCTCACCTATGAAGCAACAGTAACAAGAGTGATGAGTAAGGGGGTTTGATAAAAATTAAGGTGTATTTGGCAAGCATATAGTAGAGATTTCATCCATGTTCTCTTTCTACCTGCCTCTACTAGCATATAGCAGGAACTGCTGAAAAGTTTGAAAACCTGTTGTTTTGTTCTATCATAAGGTCTGGTTTTGAATTAAGAGGTTCCCTAGCTCCTCAGAGCTTGAGTCGAGAAATAGATAGGTATGGCCTCAACAGGGATTGCTTTCTCTTGGTTGCTAAGAGTTAGAAACCCACTAATGGAAACTCAAGTGAAATAAAGGTTTATCCTTTTTTTTTTTTTTTGTAATTGAAATATATCTGATTTACAATGTTGTGTTAGTTTCAGGTTACGGTAAAGTGAATTTTATATATTTATATATATACAGTTTTTTTTTTTTTGAGATACAGTTAACATACAATAAACTGCATATATTTAGAGCATACAATTTGGTATGCCAATCTCCCAATTCATTCCCCCTATATATATAGTTTTGAATTCTTTTCCATTATAGATTATTACAAGATATTCAGTATAGTACCCTGGGCTATACAGTAGGCCCTTGTTGTTTATTTTATATATAGTCGTGTGTAGCTGTTAACCTCAAACTCCTAACTTATCCCTCCTCCCACTTTCCCCTTCGGTAACCATACGTTTGTTTTCTACGTCTGTGAGTCTATTTCAGTTTTGTAAATAAGTTCATTTGTATCCTATTTTAGATTCCACATATAAGCAATATCATATGATATTTGTCTTTCTCTGTATGACTTACTTCACTTACTGTGATAATCTCCAGGTCCATTCATGTTCCTGCAAACAGCATTATTTCATCCCTTTTTATGGCTAATATTCCATTATGTACATATTCGTGTATATACATCTTTATCCTTTCATCTGTCAGCGGAGAGATTTATCTTAACAATAGTTAAAAGACACTTCCTCTGTCCAACTCTTACTCTGCTTCTCTCTTCATCTGCCTCACTTCCTCTGCAAGACTAGATTTCTGTACCCAAAAAACCTAGAAGTCACTCATTTATGCTCCTGTCTTCCCAGGAAAGGAGCCTGCATTATCTTATAGGTCCACTGGCCAACAAAGCCTCTGTATTGTTAAACAAAGCTAGTCCAGTGAACAGTGGCCAGGAACCAGGTTACCTAGCATAAATGCGGGCCAGAAATAGACACAAATGTAGAGAATAAATGTATGAACACCAAGGGAGGAAAGCCGGGGGTGGTGGTGGGATGAATTGGGAGATTGGGGTTGACATATGTATGCTAACATGTATAAAATAGATAACTAATAAAAATTATTTTAAAAAAATATGGGCCAGAGCAGAGAGACATTCATAGTACAATCTCTAGTACCAGTGTGGCTTGAGATACTAAGCTGCTTGCATGGTAGACAAAACCTAGACACTGAGAGTTCACAGCTATAACTCCAATCTCAGGGGTAGAGCCTGCATCTCTCCCTAGGATCTAGCACCATGATGGGCACATAACAAGGGCTGTCCTCTGCCCCCAGGGCAGGCCTGGGCACAGGCACACACCCAGGCCCAAGTGGAAAAGTGGGGCCCTAAAGACCCGAGGCCTGGGAGTCCTGACAGGAGCAGGCCGTGCTGGGTCAGTTTCCTGCTGGATTCTGGAAACTGGCATGTCCACTAGAGACCAGGGTGGGGCTTGTCTAGTCTTTGAGACATTTTCTTAGAAGTAGGACTAATTAGATTGAACCACTCATGAGGGGAGAGGGTGGAGCAAGTGAAAGGGAGAAGAGTTTAGTGGGAGCTGCTGAGGGCTGGGATATTGGCCCCAGACCCCTCTTCGCTGGGCCATTGGTCCAAGGAACATGGAAGAAACAGGACCAGCCCAGGAGCTGTCTTTCAAAACGGCCATTTTGTTTATGCTGGTGGTGGTGCGATGCAACCTTCACACCTTTCTCTAAATCACATTCCCACAGACATCCTAGCTCTTGGAATCTTTTTACACAGAAGCTCTTTTAGGTGTTTTTCATTTTCAGTTTTTAAAATGTCCTGTTCTCTCTTGGCCTAGTTCTCAGAGGCACTCCAGGAGGGGAGAGAGGAGGAAGAGAGCAGTCGTGTTCACACTCCTGAGAGAGGCCTCTGCCAGGCTCCCTCTCCAGGGTGATCTTTTCACCTAACCATATTTTCAAACAGCCTCCTTTGGAGAAACAGGCAGAGAAATGTCTCCTCATAGCCCGAGACTCATTGGAAGCTGTTTCCTGGGAGCTGCTGTCTCTGTCTGTGCTACAGTCTGAGGAAGGAGGAAAAAAGGGTGGGGACTTCAATAACCTTCTGACTTTGTCAGAGGGAAGGGTTCTAAAGTCATCCTGAAATTTCCTCAATACTCACACCTCCTTGAAAGTCTAACTCTTGGCCTCAGAGGCCTATTTCCAGAGTGTGTGTTAAATAAGCACTGGGCATTGGGTCACTCTTTGGAAGCATTGACTTCAAAGCAGCCTCAAGGGAAGACAAAGCTGCAGATGAGGAGAACACTGGGCTAACAGAAGTGGCAGAGCTCACAGAAAATCAAAGCACGTCCTGGGGACAGCAGGCCCTACAAGACCAGGCTCCCTGCCTCCCACCAGGCCACGACCTCTCTCCATCCCCCGAAGAGCTGCTCCCTTGCCACTTCCCTGTTTAAAGCCTTCAACAAATAGGATATGATGGTAAATAATTCCATTCGAGACAGCTACAGAAAATGTAAAACACATAGTCATACCTTTAACAGGAAACGTGTAGGATCTCTTGAAGAAAACTCTGTTTTCCACTGTTATTCCACTGTGGGGCATTAAAAGACAATATACGTAGAGAACTATCTATTCCCGGATGGATGGGATGACTCAATAATGTAAAGATACGAGTTCTCCACCCCAAAGAAATTATTATGAAATTTCAGGAAGTTGGGGTTTTTTTTTTAATTGATGTTTTGACCAAATCACCTTAACTTTTTCTGTTAAGATAAAACTGTAAGAATATCCTGGAAAAAATCTGGTAAGGAAGAATAAAGAGAGGGGTTTTCCCCACCAATAAAAAAATGCATTAGAAACATACAAAAATTAGTGTGGTGCTGGCAACAGAATAGAGAGATGGAAAAAAATGGAACATAGTAAAAAGTTCAGACTCAAGGGTAGGTATACAAAATAATTTTGTAGATAAGAAAATTTTAAAAAAATAAGAAAAAAGAAAGTCAGTGGGGCCATTTGTAGCAATATGGATGGACCTAGATTATCCTAAGTGAAGTAAGTCAGACAGAGAAATACAAATATCATATGATATCACTTATATGTGGGATCTAAAAAAGATACAAATGAACTTATTTACAAAACAGAAATAAACTCACAGCTATAGAAAAACTTACAGTTACCAAAGGGGAAAGGGTAAGAGAGGGATAGATTAGGAGTATGGGATTAACATATACACACTAATACATATAAAATAGATAAGTAACAAAGACCTATTGTATAGCACAGGAAACTATATTAAATATCTTATAATAACCCATAATGGAAAAGAATTTGAAAAAGAATACACATATATATGTATAACTGAATCACTTTGCTGTACACCTGAAACCAACAGAACATTGTAAATCAACTACACTTCAAAAGAAAACATCAATGAGGAAAGAATGAACTATTCAGTAAATGGTGTCAGGAAAGTTTATTAACCATTAGGTAGAAAATAAATTGCTAGTGTCAAGCACAAGACCAGAGGAAGGCTGACAGTTTAAGCCAGTAAAGAAAGAAGCCCTGGGCTTCCTAGGTGGCGCAGTGGTTAAGAATCCGCCTGCCAATGCAGGGAACACGGGTTCGATCCCAGCTCCAGGAAGATCCCACATGCCGTGGAGCAACTAAGCCCATGTGCCTTAAAAAAAAGAAGCCCTTCTTAGGTTCTGATAGTTGAGTACTCTCATAGTTAGGGAAGTAACCAAGGGTGCCAGCTCCCTGGGGCCCTTGTGCAGGGCAACCCCGAAACAAAAGGGAACAGGTGAGAGCAATGCTAAGACAGGACACCCTGGTGCGGAGAAGCCAGTGTCAGGCAGCTATGTTTCATTGCTTCCAGCTGTGCCCTAAGGGAAGTGCGGCAGGAAGCCTCAGCCCTCATCAGAACGTGGGCATGGGAAGCCCCCCTTAAGAGACAGAGAATGGAGTGAGAAATAACCCTGCAGCCACTCAGGCTCCCAAGGCATGCTGCCAGGATACAGATCAGCTGCGTTCAAGACCTGCCCAGGTGGCCTGTGGAGACACACGTGCTGTCCTGGGTGCCAGCACAGAGCTGTTCCCCTACAGTTATTTCGCAAGTCCTCCAGGATAAATTTCACCTGGTTTAAAGATTTAAAGGAAAAAATAAATGAATGCCTGGAGAAAAATATAGGTAAAATATGTGTTTAATGTTGAGCTGAGATGGCCTTTCTAAGCATGATATTGAAAGCAGATAACATTTTTAAAAAGCTGAATTAATTATTTAAAGATTTTGTAGATCAAAGAACTTAAAATGCCAATATTACAATTAAATTGTCTTACTTAGATTTTTTTACTTTCTTAAAGTTTCACAGTGCCTTTATTTTCTTCTCTAGTGTCTTCATTTATTCATCTTAATTTTTAAAATGATTTCATTATGAGATAAGCAGTCGAGTTCTTTCTTTCCTAGAACCTTCTAGATGGAGTACTAGTCCTAGCATGAGTGTAATTATAGGACAGATTTTAATGCTCTCCCACATAGACTCTCCTATTTTCAGTGTCCCCTGTCCTCTTCCTTCTTAGTTTGTACCCTTTTTTTTCATGGAGTACATCCTGAAATAACTTCCTAGGAAAGCGTGAATGAGGGGTAACATATCTTGAGTCCCTTATGTCTACATCCAGCTTTATTCTACCTACCCCACCCTCTCCCCCTGGCTGGCACACACACACACACACACACACACACACACACACACACACACACATTTAACTGACAGTTTTCCTGAGTATGGTTTAAAATAAAACTTCTCTTAAAATTTAAGTGCTTTGTCCCATTTTCTTCTAAATTTCAGCATTGCTCTTGGAAACTCTGATGCCAATCATTTTTATGTTCCTTTATATACATCCTAGTTTTGTTTTTAATCTCTGCAATCTCTTGGGTTGTTCCCTTTTTCTTTGCTGTTCCAAAATTTCACAGTGATGTAGCCAGTCGTGAGTCTATTACCATTTATTATGTTTGATTCTCAGTGGGTCCTTTGGTAATTCACGGCCTTCAGTTCTCGTAAAATTTCTCATCCCTCTGAAAATGTCTCTTCTCCATTTTCTCTGCTCTCTCTGTTCGGAATTCCAGCTGCTTGGTAGACTAACCCTCTATCCTTTATTTTTTCTCATATTTTGGTCTCTGTCTTTTTGTTTTACTTTTTAGGGCATTTTCTACTCTTTCTATTTCAATTATTTCACTGATTTTTTTTTTTGCTTGATTTTGGAAATCATATTTTCAAGATCTCTACATTCTCTGAACTTCACTCCTATATCTTCATGGTTCTCAACCTTGGCTGCACATTAGAACTACCTGGGACCATGATGAGGCCATGTCCCATCCAATTAAATCAAAATCTTAGGGGATAAGACCCAGGCATCCATATTTTTCAAAGCTCTCCAGTTGTTACCAGTTTTTGTCCTAGTTTGAGAACCACTGCATTATCATGTTTCTGTCTTGACCTACAATATGTTTTTCATCAATATCATATTAATATTAAGTATTACATAGTCAATTATCTATCTAGTTAGCTGCTGTACTGTCTACTTAAATATAATCCCTGCCCTATATATAGCAGGTATAATTCTCCAGGCCACAGTCAAAGGCATGCAAAAAAAAAAAATATATATATATATATAGCCATAATTCAATTTAATTTCTATTTCCAGCCTCTATTGCACAGGTTGAAGAAACTCAGTCTGAGTGGACACAATTTATTTCAGTTCTGGGTTTAGACATACAGCTGTATTTATATATATATGCCCATATCCCCTCCCTCCCATGACTCCCTCCCACCCTCCCTGTTGGACATGCAATATATTTTGAATCTCTCCTGGGTTACTTGTAAGGGAGAGGAAAGAAATGTGCTTGGTCACTATTTTTAAACCAAGGCACCTCTTTAATAAATTATTGGATGTCAAAATGAAGTAGGGTCAACATCTTGTTTTTCCTCTCAGCTTTCTTTATGCTAAGAAATAGATGTCATTAACACATATGTCCTTTCTTTTGAAAAAGTTCACTTGTGCCTTTGTCTTATCCCTTCAGTAGACTGTATTTTTCCCTCTAGAAAGGAGGAACTTCATGTTATACATTTAAATTTCCCAGTACTTTATGTTACATGTAACAGTCAGGTTTTTCTGTTGAATACTGTGTCTTTGTGAGACAGGCTGGGACCTGGGACCCTTTGCTGCAGCGCTACAATGCTTGCACCTGGACAGATGTCTCCTTGAGCAACAAAATACAAAGAAGCTGAACAGGACTAAAAATAACTGTGTTCGTGCACAATTGGGGCAAATTCTGAACAACAAGGTACAAAGAGACCGAAAAGCCTAACTGTCACTCCTGAAGGGCTTAGAGCAAAAGCAAGGGGTTGGGAGCAAAAGCAGGGTCCTGAGCATGCCCCCTACACACACCGCCACCAAAGGGGTGGGCCAACCACCTAAGCCACCCCTCTGGCCCGACCCCTGGACACACCCCTACCCTCACCCCATATACAGAACTAGCTCAGCCCCCCTCAGGGAGCGAGCTAGCAAGGGAACCTGTTACTTATTATTGCTCCCCACTCCTGCAGCAGGGGCCCCAATAAAGCCTTGCCCAAGTTTCTTGTCTGGCCTCTGATAAATTTCTATTGATTAAGGAGGCAAACCTGGTCCGTAACATTTAGTGTAGGTGTCAGTGCAGGTGTTCATAGGCTAGTCTGTGCTCAAAGTAGTGGTAATAAAATGCTTTTAAAGTCAAGCACGCACCCCCATGTGCACAAACAGACACTTTCTCTCTCATACACACATACACACACACGCAATCTTTTTTCCCCAACCTATTCCAAATTGCCTCCGTGCATGAAGATTTTCCCTTCCCAATTGCTTCTCCATGGTCTGGGAAAAGGCACGTTGTCGTGGCTGCACTAACTGCTCCCTAAGAAAGGGCAGTGAGGAGGGACTCCCCAGATCCCAGGGCAGATGATGGGGCTGTCCTTGGCAAGGCTGGAAACCAGACTCAGATCTCCGCCTTTTCCTCCTGCGATTCAGGCAGCTCTGGTATTTAGACTGTATTTTCAGAACAGTGAGGATAAGGTGCCCTATCATGTTAGGAAACCATTACACAAATACATTAGGTTCTGACTGTATTTTTAACCCATACCAAGGCATTCTTCAAGCTGATTTATGAGTTAAACCCCAGTGTAGCTTGGCCAGAGCTAGACTAACTACATCTTGTGCAGGAATTCTACGTTCACAAAAAAGCCCAGAAGTCTTGTAGATCGATGTTTTCTGACCTTGGGAGACTGTTCTAATGTCAGGGGTGAAATTTTATTGCTGTTGCATTATCTCCCTCAGACTAGAATGAAGGGACCTAAGTGATTTGTTCCAAAAAGTTGAGCTCTTGAATTTAGTGATCCCGTGACTATGTGGATCGATTTCTCATCTCCACAAATGTGTTTTATATAAAGTTACTGTTCATTTGAAAGTGCTGTAAAGTTATTTCCTGGAAAGTTTGGCTTGCCTGAGTTGTAGGATTCCTCCTGTGTCCCGAGATTGACTCTTTGGCCACCCTTGCGGGAGGGAAGGTCAGGGTTTGTCTTACTGTTACTCTAAGGAGAGCAACCATCTGTGTGTGGGTCCCCCTCCTGCTTGGTGGTCCACTGTGAACACAAGGTCAACATCCATCAGACGACAGGCTTGCTCCCTCCGTACTTCCCTGCTTACCTTCCCCTCATCTCCCAAATGGAATACACATTTGTCTCTAATGGGAGTTTTTTTAATTTAATGTATTTTTATCGATGCATGATTTACTTCTTTCTCTTTAATAATTATTGTGTAAAAGTCTCACCATATGTCAGTTGATACATACTGTTCACCACTTATCATGTTTATATTACTTTTGCCTCACTTTGCATTTTTTTAAAAATTTTGATACATACATATAATTTCATGTAAAATAAGTGTAATTATATTTCATATATCCTGGGTGATTTTCTTAAAAATAAGACGAAAAGACACAGTAATTTTCTTCTACTTTGTTTTTCTGTTTCCAGCCATCTGATGAGCAGGTCCACTTATAGCCCACCAGCATCTCATACTCAACAAACATCTCCAGCTTACAATCCCTCCTCTTTCCCTCTCTGCCTTTTACCAACACCACAGCTTTGGGCAGTGCTGCCATTTCTTCATTTGTGTGTATGGAGAATGTCAATTTCTGTGACATTTAAATGATGTGCATGTAGGGACTTCCCTGGCAGTCCAGTGGTTAAGACACCGCACTTCCATTGCAGGGCGTATGGCTTTGATCCCTTGTCGGGGAACTAAGATCTTGCATGCTGTGAAGCATGGCCAAAAGAAAATAAACAAACAAATGAATATTTTTTAAAAAATGATATGCATGGGGACTTCCCTGGTGGCACAGTGGTTAAGAATCCACCTGCCAATGCAGGAGACCTGGGTTTGAGCCCTGGCCTGGGAAGATCCCACATGCTGCGGAGCAACAAAGCCCATGAGCCACAACTACTGAGCCCACATGCCACAACTATTGAAGCTTGTGCACCTAGAGCCCATGCTCTGCAACAAGAGAAGCCACCACAATGAGAAACCATGTACAACTAGGAGGAGTAGCCCCTGCTCTCTGCAACCAGAGAAAGCCCGCATGCGGCAACGAAGACTCAACGCAGCCAATAAAATTAATTAATTAATTAATTTTCAAAAAATGATATGCATGTAAAAAGTCTAGATGTTCAACAAATGTTAGTTCCTTCTCCCTCCTTCCCTTCCTTCCTTTCTTCTTCTCTTTTTTCTGGAGAGAGAGAAGTCTCAGTTGAGGGAGGAGAAGTTCATAAAGTTGCCAAAGAGAATGTGCTTGCACTTAAAGGCAGACAGAGAAGCCAAGCTTGAGAATCCCAGGAGGAAAGGGACACTCAGAGTTGATACATTTTACTACTCTTTTATTGACCAAGACTCAGGGAAGAGGTGGGATGAGGTGGGTGTGAGGAAGGAGTGAACTGGGCTCATCCTGGCTGTCCTGTCACCAGCTACAAAGGGGCTCCGGTCCAGAGTCCCATTGGCGCTGATTATACACCTTAGGACATTGGCCAGGCTGGGGCAGAGTGAGTTGTTTGAGGCCCATCTAAGTCAGAGAAAAAAAAAATGTTTCTCTTGAGTTTCAGTTTTTCTCCAGTTGAAAATCACCAAAGGCTGCAGGCCCATCTATCAGCCCCTGTTGAACCACATCCATCCTCCCATTATCTCCTGAGCAGGGTCACTGGAAAATTCTCATAAAACATGTGAGGATGGAATATAATTATTTAATAGGCTGTCAGAAGCCTGAGAGCACCAGAGCCCAGCATTATACCAGGAAAAATGGAAGATCGCTCATGGGGGGATATTTGTGGTTTTGAAGCAGAAAAGAAAAAGGCAATACAAAAACATGGAGGAAATACAGCCAGAATATGTTTTGCCTATAATTGTGTCAGTGCTTTTAGAAGATGTATCTAAAAATGCTTTAAAACTGAGCACCTACTGTGTGCAAGACGCTGTTCTAAGCATGGAGATTCAAAGGTGTTTAAGACACAGTGCAGGTCTACTAACTCGGCTGTCCTCCTTTCTGGGGTCAGACAGAGGTGGATTCGAATCACAGCTCCGCCACCGACTTACCTTTGGTTGTCATTCCAGCTCTCAGAGTTTTAGCTTGCTGATCAGCAAAATGGGGGTAATGATCTCATTCTGTAAGAATAATGCATAACGTATATAAAAGGTCTTTGCCTACAGCCTGGTACTTGGTAAACGATCAATAGTTCTCTCCTGCCCCACCCCACCTTCTCCCACCTCTCCCATCAATAAGCCATCTATTTATTTCATTGCTGGGTTCCTAGTGCCAAGAGGAGTACACACTGGCACTCAGGGAGGGTGGGGATGGTGGGTTGTCAAAGTGCAAAGCTGCACTTCAGGAGAAATAAATAAACATGTTCAGAGGAGAACAAGAAAAAACAAGAAACGTGAATGGGAACTGCCAAAAGAACCCCACACTTAGTCCATAGAAGAGAAGAGTCAGGGCTTGGTTAAGGGGGTTGGAAGCCTATGTTCATCCATGTAGAAGGTTATTGTGTGTGGGAGGATGGAGCCTCGATGAGTGTGGACCTAGACACGGATTTCAGCACAGTGACAGAGACATCGAGGTGCAAGGAGGCGCTCTTCGGTGGGGGAGAAGGGTGAGCTGGAGGCCGGAGGACGGCAGGTGGACTTATGAGGAGACGGAGCTCAGGTGCTGCAGGCTGGGAAGGGGGAGAGATGACCTTTACCCCTTTCAACGCTGAAGGCTCTGATTCTGAGAATTCTGCTCTATTAGAAACAGTTACTCAATATCTTATAATAACCTATAATGGAAAAGAATCTAAAAAAATATAGATACACATATATATGAAAAGAAAATATTAAAAAGAATATATGTATATATACATATAACTGAATCACTTCGCTGTACACCTGAAACTAGCACAACATTATAAATCAACTATATTTCAATTAAAAAAAATTGTCTAAAGAGGTCATTGGTTGCCAGTTGTGGCCATTCCAAACTTCACTTGGAATTTCCCACTTCCTAGATAACGGTGCAAGCTCTGTTGTTCAGGATGATAATAGCCAGCATGTAACTCAGCCCCTAGGCGGATCTGCTTACAGTTTCTCTAAGGTTCCAGCTCTCTCCCTGCTTCTGGCCCTACTCACGCCGTTCCTCCTCCCTCAATTGCCACCTCCCTCCTCCTAAACTGTCTTTCCAAGTCATTCCCATTCCTCGTGGTCCAGCTTAAATCTGTCCGGAAGCTTCCCAGATCCCCGCAGGTGCAGTCCGCACGTCCCCTTCCCTCCGTCCCACAGTATTTTCTTTTTAGGTGTAGTAGAGATCTCTGGGGGATAACTCTCTCCAACACTAGATTAGGAGCTTCTGGCCTCTCACAGAAGCTTAATGTTATTTTTTCTCACTTCCTGTCCCCTCAGAAAGTTAATGGGTGGTCAATATTTGCCTTTTAATTACCTGAATAGGGCAAGTAACCACACATAATTATCTCCCCTTAAAAAATAAGCGAATAAAAGCAAAAGAAAAGAAGAAAGCAAAACCAGAAATCTTAGAATAGAGAACTCAGAAGTAAGCCCAAACACATATGGGCACCTTATCTTTGACAAAGGAGGCACGAATATACAATGGAAAAAAGACAGCCTCTTCAATAAGTGGTGCTGGGAGAATTGGACAGCAACATGTAAAAGAATGAAATTAGAACACTTCCTAACACCATACACAAAAATAAACTCCAAATGGATTAAAGACCTACATGTAAGGCCAGACACTGTAAAACTCCTCGAGGAAAACATAGGCAGAACACTCTATGACATCCATCAAAGCAAGATCCTTTTGGACCCACCTCCTAGAATCATGGAAATAAAATCAAGAATAAACAAATGGGACCTCATGAAACTTAAAAGCTTTTGCACAGCGAAAGAAACCATACACAAGACTAAAAGGCAAGCCTCAGAATGGGAAAAAATAATTGCCTATAAAACAACGGACAAAGGATTAACCTCCAAAAAATACAAGCAGCTCATGAAGCTTCATACCAAAAAGGCAAATAACCCAATCCACAAATGGGCAGAAGACCTAAATAGACATTTCTCCAAAGAAGACATACAGATGGCCAACACACACATGAAAAAATGCTCAACATCACTAATCATCAGAGAAATGCAAGTCAAAGCCACAATGAAGTATCACCTCACACCAGTCAGAATGGCCATCATCACAAAATCTGGAAACAACAAATGTTGGAGAGGGTGTGGAGAAAAGGGAACCCTCCTGCACTGTTGGTGGGACTGTAAGTTGGTACAGCCACTATGGAAAATAATTTGGAGGTTCCTTAAAAAACTACAAATAGAACTACCATATGATCCAGTAATCCCACTCCTGGGCATATACCCAAAGAAAACCATAATCCCAAAAGAAACATGTACCATAATATTTATTGCAGCACTCTTTACAATAGCCAGGACATGGAAGCAACCTAAATGCCCATCAACAAATGAATGGATAAAGAAGATGTGGCATATATATACAACAGAATATTACTCAGCTATAAAAAGGGATGAGATGGAGCTATATGTGATGAGGTGGATAGAGCTACAGTCTGTCATACAGAGTGAAGTAAGTCAGAAAGAGAAAGACAAATATTGTATGCTAACTCACATATACAGAATCTAAAAATGGTACTGATGAACTCAGTGACAAGAACAAGGATGCAGATACAGAGAATGGACTGGAGAACTCGAGGTATGGGAGGGGGCGGGGGGTGAAGGGGAAGCTGAGACGAAGCAAGAGAGTAGCACAGACATATATATACTACCAACTGTAAAATAGATAGTCAGTGGGAAGTTGTATAACAAAGGGAGTCCAACTGGAGGATGGAAGATGCCTTAGAGGACTGGGGCGGGGAGGGTGGGGGGGGACTTGAGGCGGGGGGAGTCAAGGAAGGGAGGGAATATGGGGATATGTGTATAAAAACAGACGATTGAACTTGCTGTACCCCCCCAAAAATAATAAATAAATTAATTAATTAAAAAAAAAATCCAGAAATCTGACTTGCATGAGTTTCTGTTTGTCTACCATGGCCTCTTCATATTCTGGGTCCATGAGAAAGAGCTATTGTTGACTGAAAAAAAAATGCACAACCTAAAATTTGAGAGTTATGTTTTATTCAGTGGCCTTCCTGAGGACTACAGACTGGGATGGCAGCCTCTCGGATGACTCTGAGGGACTCTTCCAAAGAGGTAAGGGAGGAGCCACGATATATAGCAGTTTTGCAAACACGAACAAACAAACCCCCCCCAGGTAGTCGAACACGAAATGATTCCTGTAATCACACACACACACAAAAGACAGACATCTCAAGTTAATGAATTTAGCGCTTTTCTATGTATGGGAAGATTCAAGAGCCTGGGCTTTCTGAAATCATTCCTTTGATATACTCCTTAATGATCCAGGGCCAGTATCCTGCTTTTCTCCATCCCTCAGGGTGTGCCATGTAGGGGGGTGGGGTGGGCAACGCGGTGGCCGACGGCTTGATGGGCCAACGTCCTCTGTTTCCTGAAATGGCAGGTGACATTCTTTGTCCACACTATGCAACTATTTACGACTTTTAGATTGACTGTGGGATGAAGTTTCCTTCCCAGTCTTAGGTTCCCAAATATCACCTTTACTCATTGTTCACTCTCACCCTGACAAATCTCCAGTCGTGAAGAGCACAGTTTTATGTATGATATTTGAGTTCAAGCAGTTCTGGCCCTAGTGCATACTAACAGGGGAAGGTATGAGAATAGACCTCGGGGACTGTGCCCAGATTTCCTCAGCTGTAACATGGGGTAGAGGACAACTTGCTCTCAGGATGATGTGGGAATCCAATAAAATGCCAAATACTTTATAAGTGTTAGTAGCTAACACCATTAGTACCTGGTGCAATACTCTCTTCTGTGTGGATACCGAGCAGGGCCTTGTGGAGCTCCTGGGCACAAAAGCCTTTCTGTGTCCTCCATTTCTTTGATTACAGGAAATAGGCTTCATTCAGCCTCCATGACCTTCCCTGAGTTCCAACAGGCAGACTCAAGCAGTTGTTAATTAGGGAAGGGAGGCGATGGGAGACAAGGGAGGAACAAATAGTTGAGAGAAACAAGGTCCTGGTTCCCCATCAAGGGATACACACAACAGTATCTTCGAGCTGTTCTGAAGATACTGAAATGCCCACCAGGCGGGAGAAGTTAACGGTGAATGTCGGTACGCTGCCCACAAGCATGTAGACCCCAGACCAGCTGGAACCAGGAGGTTGATGATGTGGACTCCCACTTACCTCACCACCAACCAATCAGAAGAATGCCCACAAGCTGATCATGCCCTCTTTGAACCATTACTATAAAACTTCTCACTATCCTCTCCAATGGGGGACACACAGTTTTGAAGGCATTAGCCAGGTGTGGCCCCCTTTGCCTGGCAAAGCAATGAAACTGTTTTTTTCTACTTCACTCAAAACTCTGTCTCCAATTCAGTGTCCCGGTACAGAGGCCAGATTCAGCTTCAGTGTCAAGCACATCATGCCAAGCATGTGCTTGCAAAAGGGCAGGAGTCCCTCCAGACCACTGCCCTTGACACCTAAAAAGAAACTCAGAAAGGAACACTGGGGTTGCTCCCCCAGCCCCCACGCCTGCTATTTCTACAAAGCATTTTTCCTCTCCTGGGGTTTCTTGTGCTGAAAAAGAGAGAAAAGCACGTCCTGCAAAGCCAAAGCGTCACTGAAACTCCCTCTTTCATCTATCTTAGTGCTATAGAAAAGGAGGAGCTGTGAGTTTCCCATTGTGAAAGCAGGAAGGGAGATTGATAACAATAACAGTTCATGTGGAGATAATGCTCTATGAAAAACATCCCTCTGTTCTAATTCTCTCAGTTCAGAGAGACAGGCCTGAGAGGCAGTAAAATGGATGTGATCATGAGTCATAAACTTGGAGAGATACAGAAATAACTCAGTTGCCCCAGAATCCCATCACTTTCCTTACCTGAGTTCTCCATTAAACTCAATTTGCTTTTCTCAAGCCAAATTTTTAGTGATGATTTAAGCCAGTCCTGAAATTTGAGCCCAGAGTACAACCATATCTTTTGGTAAAGTGATCAATGCCTGATCTTATTCAAATTAATGGCTTAGATAGTGTCTGTTCCTTCCTGGCTGGGTGATCGCAGGCGAGGCACTAGAGGATGCTGGACCAACCATCCAGAACAATGGAGTAATAATGAGACCTTGGTTGTCTAGTCCTTGCCTGTGGGTAACAGGGGTTGGCTTAGCTTTTGTCTCTTCTCTCTAAATTTTTTTCACATTCCCTCTAAGTGCAAATTTAGTGCTTGTTTGGAGATTATGTTCACTGCAAGGCAATTGTCATGATTCAGCCCCTTAATTTTCAGAGGAGATATGTAACCCTGCCCTCTTGCAAGTAGTTTCGCCTCAGGTCTTACCGAAGGCTACAGGCATGAACTCTTTTGCATTCCAGTCATGATAAGAGCTTGGTTGATGAGAAATCATGTTTATGGAGGGATGGAGAAATACCTAGTTCCTTCCTTTGTCTGCATGTTATGAGTTTCATCACTGGGTCAGATAGATCAGGCACTAGCTATGCTCTCGGACTAATGATTTTGCCCCCGACCCCAGAGCCACTTTCACTGAACAGTTGCTCAGAGGGGGCCACTGTTCCCACTGCAGAGCCTCAGGAGAAGCCACCCCAGGCAATAGCCAACTGTAGCTTTCATAGGGCATTGTTTAGGACTGTCCCCAACTGCCTTGCCACAATGGGTCTCCCCATGAGGAAACTTGGGAGGATTCCTCCTGGCGCAGGTAGGTCTTGGTAACTGAAGAAGCAGTATGTATGTATTCTGGAAGAACTGAACTGGTTTTACCTGACAGAGTTGGTGAGTCCTGTCAAGGCCAGGAGCCCCTCTTTGCTGGGTCCCTAGGAAGTTCTCAGGCTGATCTGTGCAGATCCCTGTGTCCCACCTGTTTCCACATTTCCTTTACTAGTCACTCGCCAGCCCTATTTTTCCTTTGCCTGGAGTCTCCCTACCCTTTGTTTTTTTCCTTTTGGGTCATAGGTATTTTTATAAGAACTACCCAACCTTTCCAGAAAAAAGAATTTCAGAAATCATAAATACATTTCAGAAATCATAGGATGCCTTGAATCATTTCCAAATGGTTTCTTGTATATCCATTTACATTTAAGTAGATTATAGTCAAAACAAGAGGAGGGTCATATGGACTGGATGTATGTGTCCCTCCAAAAGTCATATGTTGACATCTTAATGCCCAGTGTGATGATGTTAGGAGTGTGGCCTTTGGGAGGTAATTAGGTCATGAGGATGGAGGCTTCATGGATGGGATTAGTGCCCTTATAAGAAGAGACATAGAGAGATGATCTCTGGGCCATGTGAGGATACAGAAAGAAGGTAGCTGTGGCAAAACCAGGAAGAGCGTTCTCAGTGAATCCACCAACACCTTGATCTTGGACTTCCCAGCTTTTAAGACTGTGAGAAGTAAATGTGTGTTGTTTAAGCCACCTACCTTATGGCATTTTGTTATAGCAGCCCAAGCAGACTAAGAGAGTAATTTTTTTCCCCACTTCTTTTATGTCTCTCCATTGTGTCAGTTTGGATCCTCTCAGAAGTAAATGCCAAGACAGAATCAGACGTGCAAGAGATTTATTGGGGGAAGCACCCGTGAAGGATGAAGGGGTAAGGGAGCAGGCGTAAGAGGGGAGGGCCATCAGTCCCTGACACAGGGCTGACAGAGGGGAGGATGAAACTAAGCAGGACCTTATCATGGTCCTTGCCCCTCCCCGCCATGTCCTCTACCTGCCTTTTGTCTGTGGAAAAACTTTAGCCAAAGAATAAGTTTAATCAGAGAAGTAAGAGAACGTAGAAGCAAAGGAAAACAGTCAAACGAAACCAAAATAATAATAGTTTCGTCAGTAAGCAAAGTCAAGGACCTTTAGTTCCTTTGCAAGGGCTACAGATAATATTCTGAACCATATCCTGTGAGCTGTCTCATAGACACTGAAACCCCCACCAGGTGGAAGAAGTTAACTACATGATGACCAGACTGTAGCCATGACACAATGTAGCGAGACACAATTCCAAGAATTGGCCTCAAGAAAATGCAAACAGACCGACCCTGGAACTGAAGGTTAATTGTACTTACAACAAGATGACTGTCAGAGCTGACTGTGCTGTTTCTACGTGTAGTCCCCTCCCTCAGCCTTTAAAGCTCTTGCCCACTGGTTGTTGGTGGGGGAGAGGGGAATCAACCTTTGGGCGGGAGTCTTTCCCACCCACCCCCCCACCCACCACCAGTTGCTGGCATCCAAAATAAACTTTCCACCGCTCTTGCCTCTTTAATGTCTTTTGAGTGGCCAGCAGCCGGACCTCTACTTAAGGTAACAGAAGTACTAGGTAAGAGGAGAAAGTGGTCGCCAGGCCAGAAGGGAGCCTCACAGCAAATATTCTCCACCGGGGGGGTCTACATGGAGCAGGGATGGCCAGGCGGTAGTATAGTACTCCTGCTGTGCTTCCTCACGGACTGGGAGCAGCCCGGGGAGAGCACGGCCTCAGCGTGAATGCTTGGGAAGATCTAAATACGTAGCAGCAGGAGGCCATTCACTAACGACCCTCCTCCAGGCAGGTTCTCTCTCTCTCTCTCTTTTTTTAAATAAATTAATTTATTAATTAATTTATTTAGGCTGCAATGGGTCTTTGTTGCTGTGCACAGGCTTTCTCTAGCAGCAGTGAGCAGGGGCTACTCTTCATTGTGGTGCGCAGGCTTCTCATTGTGGTAGTTTCTCTGTTGCGGAGCATGGGCTCTAGACGTGCAGGTTTCAGCAGTTGCAGTGTGCGGGCTCAGTAGTTGTGGCTCACGGGCTTAGTTGCTCCGCTGCATGTGGCATCTTCCCGCACCAGTGATTGAACCCGTGTCCCCTGCCTTGGCAGGCGGATTCTTAACCACTGCACCACCAGGGAAGTCCCCAAGCAGGTTCTCCTGAAGGGAGATCTGAGCTGCATGGCTGAGTGGTTGCCTCACCCACAGTGCCCAGCTAACGTTGCACCAGGAACTCAATACAGTAACTCAGAAGTTTCTTGAAGCTGTGTGCGTGTTTCACACCTTCCAGCTTCTCATCGAAACTTACCTGTTTTGCATACTGCTCTCCTAAGAGACGGTGTCCCATTTTCTTAGGACCTTGATGCCCTCTCAAGGAAATAACTGTCATAGGAGAGCAGTTAGGGGTACAGGTTCTGGGACCAAACTGCCTGGGTCCATAGCCTGAATCTACCACCTACTAGCTGTGGAAACTGGGACAAACTACTAAACTTTGTACCTCAGTTTTCTCTTTTACTGAAGTATGACAATAAAAATACCTATCTCATGAGATTGTAAAAAGATGTTACTTGCGAAGCACCTAGAACAGAGCTTTGGAAATAATAAGTTCTCTCAAAGAGTCTTAATTAACAATTGCAAATGTGATTCCCACATGATGTGAATAACATACAAATGTATCCCCCCAAAGTTCACATGTTGAAATCTAACCCCAAGGGGATGGTATTAGGAGGTGGGGCTTTGGGAGGCGATTAGGTCATGAAGGTGGAGCCCTCAGGAATAGGATTAGTGCTCTTATAAAAGAGGCCCTAAAAAGCCCCCTTCTGTCATGTGAGGACACAATGAGAAGTCTGCCCCCTGACGAGGCCCCTGACGAGGGCCCTCAGGTGACCATGCTGGCATCCTTATCTTGGGCCTTTTAGCCTCTAGAACTGTGAGAAACAAATTTCTCTTATTTATAAGCCACCCAGTCTGTGGTATTTTGTTATAGCAGTCTGGATGAACTAAGACAATTCATTCATTCATTAAAAACGAAGACGTTCTCAGTCAAAATTAATATGTTAGCATTAATATTGTGTCTCATTAACAATTTTTTAAAAAAATTTATTGGCTGTTTTGGGTCTTTGTTGCTGCACATGGGCTTCCTCTAGTTGCAGAGAGCGGGGGCTACTTTTCATTGCAGTGCACAGGCTTCTTAGTGTGATGGCTTCTCTTGTGAAGCACAGGCTCTAGGCGTGCAGGCTTCAGTAGTTGCAGCGTGTGGGCTCAGTAGTTGTGGTTCGTGGGCTCTAGAGCGCAGGCTCAGTAGTTGTGGCACATGGGCTTAGTTCCTCCGCGGCATGTGGGATCTGCCCGGACCAGGGCTCTAACCCGTGTCCCCTGCATTGACAGGCAGATGCTTAACCACTGTGTCACCAGGGAAGCCCTCATTGATACAATTTTGCCTTTCAACTTGTCCTACTTGAAAACTCCTGGTAGGCATTTCAAACAGACTGGCAGAAGGCTTTCAGGAACCCTTCATATCATTCCATGTAAGCTGCTATCTATCTGTCTGGCTTTGCAATCAGACTTAAGGTTTTTAGCTTAAAGCCTAACACATAATAAACACTGGAAATAGGGGCTATTTCTACCACGAGCACCATTAAAGGTAGTCTCCGCCTTAATTTTTCTTTTCATTTCTTTCATTCACCCAGCAATTATTGAGGGTGTGTGGGTGTCAGGCACTGTGGTAAATTCCAGAGTATCAAAGATTAGCCAGAAATAGTTCTTGCCCTCCACAAAACCAAACTCTTAAGTGGAGAGAAGGTACAGGCACAAAATGTAACTAGAATAGAGAGTAGAAAAGAATAAGAATTTTAGTAGGAGGTTGGATAAAGAGCAGAGAAGAGAGAGAAACGGCTTCCAGCTGGGCACCAGAGAAAACATTCTGGAAAAATAAATCCTTCACCTGGTGTGTATCAATAAATGCCAAGATCTAGACCCACAGGGCCTGCGTATGTGCCGAAAACAGCCCTTGTCATCTGCAGTAGCCTGGCCTGGGGGATACCATGTGTGTTTTCAGAGAGCTGCCTCTCAAATCGTATTATGAATATAAATGGCAGAACTGCACAGCGAATCAGAAATAATAGCAACGATAGCTTCAATCCTGTCATCTGTTCCTTTTAAGCATTCCTCAAAGGATGCTCATTTCCGAATGTCTGGAATTCTAGAAAGACACGTCAGGGCCTTTTCCTTTCTTCGTTGCAGGTCATTAACAGAATAATTGTATGAGTTTCCAGCACCCCCTTGAGGACGATGGCTCCATCCCTCAGGGGAATTGCCACCTGTCTCCTGTTTGGCCTGAATTTGCTTCAAACTGTGTTACTCTTTTGATTTGTTCATATTCTACCTTCACAAATTCTACTTCATGCACATCCCCCACGAGGCTTCTCCTAAAATAAATGCAACTCAAGGGCTCACATCACTTGTGTTTCTGTTCTTCCAAGCTTCCTCTGGGAGATGGCCATGGATGAGATTTCCAGTAAGATGGGCTGGCCCTTGGCCAACATCAATTGACCTTATTTCGGGTCCATTTGGTGGAGCAGCAGGAAATTCCAGGTTGGTTTCCCCACCCCACCTTTAATAGCCATGGGGGATATAGGACTGACCAGGCTGTCTCACTTAGGCCACCGATTTGATGGTGGCCTTCCTGATTCTAAAGTAGAAGAAATACAGGGAAGCATGTGGTGCCATGTGAGGCAAGAGAAGGTTCTGGATTCCTGGCACCTTGTCTGGGGGTCCCTTTCACCCAGACGGGGAAGCCTGGGAGAGGAACTGGATGTGAAAGGAAGAGGGCAGAGGAAACACGAATTCAGTTTTGGAAAGTCTGAGATCCCTTTTAAATCATCCAAGTGGGGATGCACAGTAGGCAGGTAACTGCTAAGCTTAAAGATACAATAAATATATTAATATAAAGGGAGAGAAATGCAGGACTCTTTAAGATATAGGTGTTATTTAAATCCATGGGATTGGATAATATCACCAAGGCAGTGAATGTTTATAGAGAATAGAAGAAGAGCTCTAGAACCTCCCGAAGGTTAGAAGCCAGGGAGAAGATGAGGACCCAGCAAAGGTGGGTTAGGGGGGAGCAGCCCAATGAGGAAGGAGAAAGCTAGGGAACTGGAGTTCTGGAAGCCACTGAAGCAAGCATTTGGAAGGGGAGGAATGATCAATCGGGCCAGCTGTCTGATAGGTCACGTGAGGGGGGTACTGAGAACTGACTGTCAGATTTAGCAACATGGAAGTTATTGGTGACCTTTGACAAGAGCAGTTTCAGACAAGTTTGCTAGGGCTTCCGGGCCCATGTTCCCACTGTGCCAGCCCCCTGCCTATCCTGACCTCTACTTTCTCCTCCTGGGCCTCACTCTCAGCTTCTCCATGAAACAAATGTCCGTGAAATCCTTTGCCCCTACCCTGATCTTCTACTTTCAGACATTGCAGAGATTCTTAACCATTTGGGGTCAGGAACTCTGAGAAACCTACATAAGTACATGCTCTTCCTCCACATACACATACAATTACATATTACAATTTCAGGGGTTCATGGACTCTCTCATCCCTGATCCCAGGTTAAGAAAGCCTTACTGTAGGCTCCCCTAATGTGTTTCCTTCAGCTTTGGCCACACAGAGATCTTGAAACCCCAGTTTGTTCATCCCAGACCCAAACCCCACTTTAGATCTTTATTCAAACCAAAGACAATGAGAGCTAAGAACAAATAATGTTTTTATCACAAGTTCTCAGGGAGGCAAATTTAGGGCAAACACAAGCAGACATGGTAACCAGTTCAAGTGGGTATTAAACGGAATGATTTCACCAATACTCATACCATCTTAGCTCCACTTTCGATATGATCTCTTCTGGTAGTTTCCATAGGTGGTTCAACCAGGAGCAGCCGCATCCTCTACATCAAGGATCATATGAGGGTGAGGCAAAAATTTTCTGCACTCTGGCTGTAGGATTGATTTCAATTAACTTTTAGAAAAGACAAATACATCATTTTTCAACACCATCTCCTTGCTTTTCAATACACTGTGTCCATCTGTCAGCAAGCTTTCATATTCCCTTATTAAAAAATGTTTTAGGCTGAACTGCGAGCCACAAATGCACTGCTGTCTTCATTTCTTCATCAGAAGTGAATCTTTGTCCTCATAGGGCTGCTTTCAGGGGACCAAACAGGTGAAAGTCTGGTGGAGCAAGATCAGGACTATAGGGAGGATGTTTTAACACCTCAAAATGAAGTCTTTGCCGTGTCGACAGTGTGGGCAGAAGTGTGCGGACCTGCACACCCTCAGACCACAAAAATTGAATCACTGCACACTGCTCTTCTTTTGTGCAAATCACAAGTGGGGCATCCATTTTTGCTCTCACTGCAGTTACAAATGAACTGATGTAACACGTTCACACCTGCACAGCAGTGACTGGGGAGACAGTAGCCTTGAACAGAAAGCGCTGATAATATAAGGTGAGGCCAAGAGAAGTTTTAATATAACCGGAGTGAGGATAATTTTTGACTCACCCTCGTAAATTCAACATCTGTGGGGACTAGGCACATAATGACATAGGCTGAAATGCATGGGGAACACCCAGGTGATAGGGTCTGTAGTGAACAGGGAAAGTGGAGACTACATACTGGGTTTAAAAAGAGCAGCTGATACTCTGCTCTGGCTAATGTTGGCAGATGTGAATTTCAGCTCATGTTGCTGAAATTTTTCAAGATAATTGAAAATATCTTGATTTTTCAAGATAATCTGCAAAGTTGATTCTTATGCAGTCTAAATTAAATATGTAAAAACAGCTGGAATATATGGTCTACAGGATACCAGCTTACGACTCCACAGCTGGGCCAGGTCAGAGGGAGGACTAAAGTTTATTTATAGATGAATTTTGGTGTATTGTTCATTGTGACAGATTGTATTTTCTGAAAATTACCAAAGCAGTATGTCCAGTCCCACACATTTTCCAGAATTTACTCATTTGTATTAAGTGAACCTGGAACCTGGGCTGGCCTTTGTAGCTGCCTTGACAGCAGCCACGATGCTGAGTGATTTCCTAAACCAAATTGTACAAAGCAATATGGCATCCACCTGGTTCTCTCTGTCCCCCAGGATGCTCACTCTTGGGACCCAGCCCTCAGGCTACAAGGAAGCTCAAATGAGCCAAGCAGAGGTCACATGGAGAAGTGAACCAGCATCAATCAACCAACACGTAGGAGGACAAACCTTCAAATGACTTGAGCCCTGAGCCTTTGAGTCAACCAGCTGAGGCCATCAGGGAGCAATGACAAGCTGTTCCTGCTGTGCCTTGTCCAAATTCTTGACCCTCAGACTCTGTGAGCATAACAAAATATTTGCTTTATGACATTAAGTTGGAGTGACTTTTTTGGTTATAAGTATGGACGTGCTTTAGCAAATACGTCTGTAGTATACACCTTTTAGAAACATCTGCTCTCTCTCTGGAGTCTTTTCAACTTTTTAAAAATTGAAGTATAGTTGCTTTACGATGTTGCGTCCATTTCTGTTGTAAAGCAAAGTGATTCAGTTGTTCATATATATACATACATTCTTTTTAATATTCTTTTCCATTATGGTTTATCACAGGATATTGAATATAGTTCCCTGTGCTATACAGTAGGACCTTGTTGTTTATCCATTCTATATATAAAATCTGCATCTGCTAATCCCAAACTCCCAGTCCTTCCATCCCCCACCCCCTCACCCCCTCGGCCACCGCAAGTGTGTTCTCTATGTCTGTGAGTCCATTTCTGTTTTGTAGAGAAGTTCATTTGTGTCCTATTTTAGATTCCACATATAAGTGATATCATATGGTATTTGTCTTTCTTTTTCTGACTGACTTAGTATGATCATCTCTAGGGAGTCTTTTTTAATTATGATTTCCTTTGGCTGATGCCCCATGATGCTCCCATGACTCTGAATTCCAGGCTTTTCCGAGACTGTAGCATCGTGCTGATGGATGCTCTTGGCTGAGCCTCACGTGAGCACAGTTGGTCTTTGGCCAGTTTCAGCTCCACTCTGCTTTCCCGCTCATCATCACTGAGGCAGACTCCCAGCTGTCTCTGGAAATAAGTCTGTCGTGGGTGGCCAGGCTATGCTTGCATTCTTTAACTTTTTATATATATCTATTTATTTATTTATTTAGTGGCTGTGTTGGGCCTTCGTTGCTGTGCACTGGCCCTTTCCAGTTGCAGTGAGCGGGGGCCACTCCTCATCGAGGTGCTCAGGCTTCTCATTGTGGTGGCCTCTCCTGTTGTGGAGCATGGGCTCTAGGCACGCAGGCTTCAGTAGTTGTGGCACACAGGCTCAATAGTTGTGGCTTGCAGGCTCTAGAGCACAGGCTCAGTAGTTGTGGTGCTTGGGCTTAGCTGCTCTGTGGCATGTGGGATCTTCCCAGATCAGGGATCGATCCCATGTCCCCTGCATTGGCAGGCAGACTCCCAACCACTGCGCCACCAGGGAAGTCCCTCTTTAACCTTTTAACTCTCTAAAAAATAGCAGTTGTCATTAAGCACACGGAAGTCTCAAACTCTTAATACTGCTTTTTTGTGGAAAAGCCTTCCTCTACCTTGTCCATCAGGGTCACGGCTCAAGCAGTACATCTTCTGGGAGAGCTGACCTAACCACATCTTCTCCTCTAGACAAAATTCGAGGCCCTGTGCCTATAGCAAACATCTGGTGCCAAGAAGATCAGTGTGGCAGAGACAGATGGTGAAGGCCTGGGACTTTGCAGCCGGACAGACCTGGGTGTGAGTCTTGCTTTGTCATTCAATTCGGAGCTTTATGACTGTGACAAGTTGGAGTCCTACATCTATAAAACAGGAATAATAATGTCCATCTCTTGGTGTTGTTGGGGAGTAAGTATAAGGTATGCAAAGTGCTTCCCCATGTCTGGCACATAGGTGGAGCCTGACAGAGAAGGTTATCACTGGTACCACCATCACCTCCACCAGTACCAGCACCACCCCCGTGAACAATACCACGACTTCCATCACTTGCACCATCACCAAAATCAATACCACCCCCATCCCTACCTCTACACCACCACCAGATCGTGTTGTATTTCTTCATTCATCTGGTTCACTTCCTATAGGAAGCACCACTCAAAGGCAAGGAAGGTAACTTTGCACCTTTGTATCCACAGTGCCCCCTCATCACGCTCTGAAAGTAGTACACAGAAATATTTCACGGAACAAGTCAGTGAACACACATGATGGTATTTTTAAATCACCTTGGTGCTAGTTATTTCTATCCCCAGCATATGGGACCTCACACAATCTGAGTTCCCACATTGTGCAAGGTGCTGAGCAGCCACTTTCTCTCTGAGACCACGTCTTCTTTAGCCCCACCTCGTACCCCAGCAACTTCTCTATTAACTCCTCTTCTCACCATCTGGCTTTTCTAGACCCTCCTCCAACTGGCATCCTCTGCTCAGTGTCCTTGTGGTCCTGAGTTCATCTGTATTCTTGGCACGTCAAGGATGATTTGTGCTAACTTTAGATTGTGTTCATATCACCTAACGGTTCCCACCATGTGCTCTGCTGGACCAGCAGCATCAGAATCATCTGGGAACTCGATGGAAATGAAGAGTCTTGAGCCCGCACCTCAGATCTAGTGAGTCAGGGACTCTAAGAGGGGGCCCAGCAGTCTGTGTTTGCACAGGCCCTCCAGATGGTTCTCATACTCATTCAAGTTTGAGAACCACTGATACAGACCACACGTAAACAGGTATTAAAGAGTTACCCGGAAATGGTGAGATGGTGAGTGGAAAGTTCTCCACCTTAACCACTGCAGTGAGGCCGTGAGGCTATTTGGTGTGCCTAAAATAAAGCACTGATGGATATGAGGAATGGGGAGGGGGTGCTGGTGGTGTGAGCAACGTGGGCATCAGGGTGGAAAGGAAAGGCCTAGAAGGACAGGGATGGAGATGAGAGCAGAGCTTCCAGGCAGCCCTCGGCTTGGACGTGGTCATTCTTCTGGCTCATAGCAGTGAGGCTTGTAAAGTCCTTCTGACTCCACAGCATCTGTGATTTTCAGATGAAACGTTATGTAGATTTGTACACAACCGGGGAGACAGAGATGTTCCGGCCGAGGGGCTGGGTGCCCAGGACCTCTGGCTCTGTCCCTGTGTTAGCTCCTGAGCGACTTGGAGAAACCACGCACTGGGCTTCCTTGTAGCCGTGATTTGATAAAGCTGTGAACACAGCCCGTGGTCAGGCCTTAGCCCCGAGCCAGGGGAAGCCACTAAAATTTGTCAGTAACACGTGGGAGCGCGTTGACAGGAGCACACAGCTGCTGAACGGCCTGGCCTGCATGCCTGCAGGGGGCGCCATCGCACAGGGCACAGGCAGCCTGGTCCACTCAAGAGCCAGGCCAGGATCAGACACCAGGACAACCCCACTTGACCGCGAGGCCCAGGCCATCACAGGGAGTGGGAGGACAGAGACGGTGGGTCCGTCCCCGCCGGAAGGCAGGAGTTGACAAGGACACAAGAGTCCGGAATTACCATGGGCGCTGGGTCAGCTCGGACGATTTCTTCAGGACAGACTTCCATAGGGAGGACTCTTGGGGGAACACCTTGGAGCTTATGCTTAGGTATATACACACACACTGCACAGAAAACTAACCGTGGTTCTTGATCCTCAGAGAGTTCAGTCACTCTCAACAAGGCATTTTGTTGCAGTTATAAGATGTACCACAGTTGCACACCATGATGTTATTAATCCCTCCACCTTTGCTCTCTCCAGGAAGGCTTTCCATCCCTGAAGATTCCTATCAGGTGTTGTCTCCTCCTGGAAGTCCTCCTGATTACCCCTTCCTGCCCTCTGTTCCTGCTGCATGTATTTCTGTGCTGTGTTAAATTGCTTGTAGACTTGTTGCCCTAGACTTCAAACTCTTGAGGACAGGCTTGGTGCATTCGGCTAACACCAGCCCCATGCTACTGCATAACAGATGCTCAAGAAATCCCTACATAACAGCTGACTCAGTCATCGAGGGGGGAGGGGGATCTCACCTGGGTGAGCACAGCAGACCATGGAGGTCAGTGCGGTTGCCTGGGCTCAGGATGGCAAGGCAACTGGACATCATACCTACTGGGGATGAGGGGCAGCCTTCACATCCACTGCAAGCCCCTGGTTTCCTTCCTTCCTGCTCCAGGAGAGCAGCTGGTGAGACAGGGAAGGCACAGAGCCCAGAGCCCAGGAAGTTGCAGGATCCCGTGGGTGGTAAACCTCACTGCTAACACAAGCGGAAATGGGATTAAAGTCAGTCTCACTGGCCCCCAGACTTAGAATAGCAAAGCCCTCTGGCTACAAATTTGCCGCTGACTCTGGAATTTTCTGCCCAGTTGCTCTTTCTTGTGACTAACTGAAGCTCCCTTTCATTGCCAGGGAGGTGAAAATCATATGACTTCCATTAATCTGACCAGGTGGGCTCTTTGCCTTTTTTCCTTCATATCCTGTGAGAGAGAGTTTCCTTCCATAGGGTGGATGCTTGTCTGACCTGAGATGAAACACTTTCTCTTTTATCCAGATGTATATATTAAGGGGACTCTGTTCTGCATTTAAAAATGAATAAATGCCTACAATTGGGTTTTATCTTTAAAGCTGGCATTTTCAACATTAATTAAATTGGTCTCAATAAAGTCCAAGTGATTATAAAGTTTGAATGAGAGAAGAGAATTCTCCTCACCCAGATTTCACTCCTTAGCCAGGAAGGTTGAGGGCAGTCAAGGACTGTTATGGACTGACTCTTCGTATCCCCAAAATTCATATGTTGAATTTCTCTCTCTTCCCAAGTGCGTGCACCAAGGACAAGCCGTGTGAAGAAGTAGTGAGAAGCCTTCTACAGAAGGAGGGTCCTCACCAGGAACTAAATCGGCCAGCACCTTGACCTTGGTTTCCCCAGCCTCCAGAACTGTGAGGATACTTTCTCTTTAAGCCACCCAGGCTACGCGGTAACTTGTTATGGCAGTCCGGGATGACTGAGGAAAGGATAAAGATGGGAGAGAAACAGAGAGGGTTGGAGCCAGGTCCCAGCTCTGAAGCTGCCTTCCCTGGGGGCCTGCGTGGAACCAGGTTCTTTCAGCAGCTCTAGAGACTGGTCGCTCTGGTAACAATGCTGCAGCTCCGGGTGATGCCTGGGCACAGACTCCCCCATCCCTGTCACAGGACCACCTGCTAACCAGGATTCCTGTGCCAGGCAGACCGTGGCATTCAGGACTACACCCAATCTCAGGTGTCCCCACAGCCCACCCCTTACCATCAACCCACTCCAGACCATCACGGTAGAACAACCCAGAGCTGGGCTCTCTCAGGCTTTTCAACCCAAGGAGCAAATAGTGTGTGTATTTGGGAGAAGTAGGAGATTGAAGAGATTACACATGAAATCGGCAACTTTCAACTCCTGCCTTTCCTCCCCACAATGGAGCTGGCCAGTGGGTTGCAGGGAGGCTGATAAACCTGAAGGTGGGTTTGGCATGTTGCTGGATGCCACAGCTATTCCAAGGACAAGACAGTGTCCCTCTCCATCATCACAAGGCCAAGCCCTGCTCCTCACTCAGCCCTGCCACCTGGCCAGATCCCCACATCAAGGCAGGGATGAGGGTGGGCCAGAAAGGCTGTTACCAGTTTTACTTTAAAGAGAAAAGGATTACGTAAGCCCAGTTTAAAAAAAAAGAAAAAAGGTCTCATCCATAGTAGACTTTGAGTTCATGCAAAAATTGTCATCTGCCCCTTGTCCCAGATGCTCCTTGCAAAACAAGCAGCAGCTCTTCATTTTCACCCCATCTCTTGGGGCTGGCCTGACCCATCCTAAGCTATCCAGGGAGTCAAGGGTCCTGGGATCAGGGGAGCAGATGGTGACCCAGACTTAAGGTGCAGGGAAGGAATTTCTTTTCTTGTCCCAAGGGGATCCTTCCTCCCCACTGAGACCTAAGCCAGAGGAAACCAGGTCAAATAGCAGCAAGAAAGATGATTTTTCAGTAGAGAAAAGGGAATTTCAGACAAAAAATGCACTCTTTCTAGGGCCAGGTCACCTGGTTTGGAGAAACTTTCATGTCCATTTTAGGAAGCCCTGTGGTCTATTTGAATGACCACTAGACTAGGACTCAGGAAAGTGGGCTAGAGTTCTGGCACGATGCCCACCAGCTGTGCAACCTTAGCTTAGACAAGTCACTTCACCCCCAAGGACTCAGTATCCCTATCTACGAAATGGAGAAACATGCCCTGTTCTGCCTGTTTCACACAGTGGTCAGGATATGATCCAATGAGAGAAAAAAATTGTGCAGACATTTTTGTGGACATGAGTTATAAAGAAAATAGACTTTTCAAGCACTTAGAATGTCTCAAAGAAAACATGTTGTGAAAAACATACAGTAGTAAGTCTGGTAGCAGGAAGTAAAGGCCGCTCCCTGAGCAGGCAGTGGTCAGATCCCCCGGAATGCAGTCTGGCCCCGATGTTCGCCTCATGCTGGTCCTGGTTCTGGAGTCACAATGCTGGCTTGCAGCTCCGCAGGGAACATGCATCAGTCTCTTCACGGGAACTAATTTCTTGCGCCAGGTCAGACCGACAGCTCTTCATTCTGTAGGCAGAATTGGTCGAGTTGGATGTGGGGCAGAATTGAATTGACAGGTTGAGGGTCAGCCAAAATGCCTCATCTGACAGCCCCAGGGTATAGAAAAGCTGGGAACCTGGTGGCTGAAACCACCCATGTAAAGGTGGTCATTCTAAGTACACAACGTGGAAGAGACCACTGGCCTCTATTGACCTAGTAACCATACCTGTTGTTATTTTTGGTATTTGCTATATGAAGTTCCTTACAAATACTACCTCTTTTAATTCTCTGAAAGCCTTATAAAGTAGCTATTGCCATTTTACCTATAAGAAAACCAGAGCTCAGAGGGGTTCAGTAACTTGTCCAGAGTCATGCAGGTGGGAAGTGGAATTCAGATCAAGGTATATGTGATACCTAAGACTGAGCTCTTCACCATGCCCCACCCATCCCACCCTATAGTGGGGCATCAGATTCAGCTGCAAGGCTGATTGACACACAGGCTTCTGGGCCCCACACCCAGAAGGTCTGACTCAGGAGGCCCAGGGCGGGTCTGAGAATGTATATTTCTAAGAGGTCCCCCGGTGCTGCTGCTGGTCCCGGGGAGCCGCGGAGAACCGTGCACTTTGCCAGCCTCCTCTCACACAGCTGGGAGCCCTGCCAGGTGGCCGGGGCCGAGTGGCCAAAGGAAACCCACCTGGTGTGTGCACAGGCTGCTGCCAGGCCCCATCTGTCCTCAACACCCTTCCCAGAAGTAAGTTTCCTCATTCCGGAGCCTGGCCTAAGCTAGACACGGCAAACAACAGGGCCTCTCATCTTTCTAGAAGATCGTTTGCCAAACTTTCTCTCAGTTTCTTACTCATTTGATTTCATGATCCATTCAAAACAGTCATCAACCTTAGAGGCGCCAGCATCTGGAAGGATCTCTTACACAATCTCAGAATTGGAGGGGACCTCGGGGGTGCCCCTGCTGAATCCTCTCTGCAGTGTCAAAAGATCCTGCACAAAGGACGTCTGTGATTCCTGAGGCAAAGTGTGTCCAGCTGTGGTAGAGGACAGGTCTATAAGCCCATCTGAAGCGTCCTTTTTCTGAGGCTCTTTCCTGTCTTGTCCACTTGCAGGCTGCCCTCCAGCTGTTCACAGCAGGCTCGTCTACCCCCTCCCCCACCCACAAATGCTTGAATTCCTGTCTCAGCCTCCTGTTGTGGGTTAAACGTTGACCCCCCCAAAACATGCATCTGAGTTCTAACCCCTGCATAAAGGTCATAGATACAGGACTATAGTCAAACCAAGCCTGCGTACAAAACGCCAGAGGACTCCAAAGACAAGCTTTTCCTATTTTGCAGTTTTCTGAAACACCAGCTGACATCAAGCAACATAATTTTGCCATGAAAAGGACAAGAAACACCTTCAATATTTATATGGTCTTCAGAAACACACACACACTCACGGAGGACTTCACCGCTGATCTTGGGTCTTCCTCATCACTCTGGTCCTGCCATCACCAGAGAAGCCCCGTGTCACTGCGGGCAGGCCATCCAACCCCCAGCTCACATCTCTGTCTCATCACCGTTCACCTCCACCCCACCTTAGCCCTTTCCAATGGCCACACCTAGACCTTGTCATTACCTGGAACTCTTCTACAAAAGAAACATGACAGCTCCTAGCTGTTAAATACCACACAATGACCTCTCATCCCAACCTCCATCCTTCCTGAACTTTCCCTTTCTTGCATGCATCTTACCTGTTCTTGGACCTTATCAAAATCTCCCTGTCCACCATTCCTTCATTCTGCTCACCTCCCATCTATCAGGCTGTCTTCACACCCTCCACTCTGCAGTGTTGATCCTGTAGACCATCACTAAATGTCTTGTTACACTTCCAACTCTTTTATCTCACTGACATTATTTTTGCACTCACCTGGCAAAACCGCAAGTCGATGATTTCAGCCCACCTGATTTCTCCTGTCTTATTCTCAAACTTCAAAACATGGCAAGAAATTGTCATACTCATCTGCAGACTGAAGTCACTGCAAATGAATCCAAGGTCTCCAAATGCAGAAGGACCTGAAGGCTATGTGGCAAGCCTTTTGCAAGTTCCTGGTCAGCAACCCCAACTCAAGCCACAGCTATCACACACAAAGTGTTGGTGCAAGTGACAAGGTCATCCCTTATTCTGGGCTGGGTAGAACTTAGGGCTGGGTGCAGGGCTGTGAGCGCTTCAGAGGAATGTCTTTGTGAAGTTCAGAACTACACACCTGCACTTGCTCTGCCTTTCTTGTTCCCTCCAACAGCTGCTCTAGAACTTTCCTCTGGCCATGAATTCCACTGGACAACTTTGCCTTGGCTTGACAAAGTAAAGATAATCAAGGGGGATCTGCACAATTTTTCTGGCCTCCATCCTTCTCAAAAGATGTTTCTCCTGCTCATTAAGAGAATTCCTTCCCCTTGTGTTTGATTCCATCCCCTCCTTTCTTCTCCCTAATCACCCTTCTCTCCCTTTTAATTTCTATCCCCATCTTTTCACCAGGATTTAAATATGTTCATGCCTCTCTCATTAAAACAAACAAACCCTCTACCAGTCTTATACTCAACCTAGTCACTGCTCTTCTTGCTCTTTTCCCTTCAGCCGATATAATACATTAGTAGTATAAATCTTTTCCGACAAGAAGAGAATAGTACAGTGTTCACCTGTGTACCGTATTCACCCAGATTCAAGATTTTGCCATATTTCCAGCCACGTTTCATGAAAGAGCGATATTTATATCCCACTCCATGTATAACCTCCAAAGTCTGGGTTTCTCCCCCATCACCTCAGTGAAATTGCTCTCTGAAGTATTTCCATTGACCTAATGGTCAGGTCAGCAAACACTTTTCAGTTTATAGCTTCCTACTGACCACTCTGTGCTTTGTTTTCTTTCCCCCTTCCTTGCTTACGTGTCCTGTTTTCTCCTGGTTTTACTGCTACTGCTCAGTTTCCTCTGTGGCTCCTCTTATCTCTGCTTGTCCCTTAAATATCCCACTGGATTCTATCTTTTTTAATGTTATTTGGAGGTAGGAGGTGTTTTTTTCCCCTGATTTCTTTTTTTCAACAAAAATGACCTTTTTCTTTTTAAGTATAGTTGATTTACGCTGTTGTGTTAGTTTCAGGTATACAGCAAAGTGATTTGGTTATATATATATTCTTTTTCAGATTCTTTTCCCCTATGAGTTATTATAAGACATTGAGTATAGTTCCCTGTGTTATACAGTAGGTCCTTGTTGGTTATCTATTTTATATATAGTAGTGTGTATATGTTAATCCCAAACTCCTAATTTATCCCTTCACTCCATTTTTTCTGTTTTTAAAATACATGGGGGAATTTTCTTTTTCTTTTTTTTCTTTTTCTTTTTTTTCTTTTTTTTTTTTAAATTTGGGCATGCAGCTAATATTTTGGAAAACTGAAATTAAACACTTCATAGAATTTTGGAGTTATAAATTACTTCAGAGATAGCAAAATGCAACTATTCCCTTCTACTCTTACATAAAGGACTTGGAGTCCACAGAGACGGGGAGATTTGTCCAGGGTCTTATGTGTAACAATGGTGCTGTTGGGTCCTATTTTTAGCTTCCTCTATCTCACACCTCACTTGAGCCTTTCCTGACACACACACCCCAAAATTGTTTAAAACACCTCTTTCCCATGTTTCTAGAGCCCGCTTCCACTGAACTGCACTTGCCTGGCTAATTATTGGCATTCTCTAATAAACTACGAATTCCTTGAGGTCAGGGACCCTATTTTTATTGATGTACCAGAACCCAGCTTAGTTTCAGTTTCAAAGTAGGGCCCAAAAAATACGTGTTGAATGAATGTCCTCCAGCCCTTGAATCTCACCAACATCAGGAGAAGAGGCCCATTACCGCCCCCAAACCACTTCCCTGGCGCTTGTTTACGGGTGCCTCCAGCTTGGCTACGAGGAGGAGCAAACAGAAACAACCCTTTACTGTCCCTGCTAACTGGGGCATGGATAGGGAAAATTCCAGAGAGCTCCCAAGGCCTCATTTAAGCCCAGAATGGCAAAGCCTCTGAAAATAGTAAAAGCCATTCATGCCAGAAGCATGGATTTGCAATCCAGACACTTCCCCTGTCCCCGTTCACCGAGTCACAGAGGCCAAGGAGCCACACTGTGACCTGCAGGCAGGGAGGAAGAGGAAGCAGTGAAGACAGAGATTTTCCATGAGTCCCCAGGAGCTGAATGGTATTGTTACTCCATGGTATGAATTTTGAGACTAGGAGAACTCCCTCCAAGCGCAATGGACCTGGTCTCAGGTCAGCTGGTCTCTGTAGGGTCAGGGGCTATAGATCACTGTTCCACTGACCTGTTAAATTGCCATTTTTCCTGCAGACCTCTGCTGCCTCCAGCTGACATTAGGGGTCCCCAGTCATCCTGGGGGGACGTAAAACTGAAGACCAAATGGGCAGTTACTGATTCACAGCACATAATGAAAATAACTCCACTTACTGAGTACCTGCTATGTGCCAGGCACTGAGCCAGGCTCCCTGCATATATTCAGTCCTCCAACTAGCCAGCAATGCAGCTCTTTCTAACAGCAACATTAACGGCAACAACCCAAACCATCTTCATCCCTCTATAGAGCCAGTGTGCCATATTTTGAAAGCACTCTCTTTGGCATCATCTTGTTTGGCCATGATCTAGGCATCGGGCCTTGTTTCCATTTCGTAAAGAGAAAACTAAGCCCTAGACGGCATCTCATCTGGGGTCACACAGGTTATGGAGTCAGATATGGACCTCTCTGTGCTGTCTGCCTCCCAAATTTGGGTTCCCTTTGCACTGCAGCTGCCCAGAGGGTGTTTGTCCCCCACAGCCACATGGCTGTGTGAGCCCAGGTCCTGTCCTATATGCAGGAAAGAGACCTGAAATGATCTCATTTCTGCTACTGAAGAGCTTTGTAAGACACATACTCCCTGAGCTCCGGTTTCTTCATCTGTCAACTGGGGCTGGTAATACCTGCCCCACCTAGCTACTTTGTGGCGTTTTAGAGAATCAGATGAGAGGAGGTCAGGGAAGGCATTTTGAAATGTATAACATGGAAACAAGTGCCCAGGAGTGTTATTATTACAGATACAGTGTTCCGAGGAAAACCAAATTCCTTTGCTTATAAAGACTTTAAGGTGACCTTTAAAGGAGCCAGCTGGGTTCTTAGTTCACAGTAGTTTAGAACATTTTAATTCAGAGGTTTTGAAAGTGCAGATGAATCCAGAAAGAAATATTTGCAGGCACAGTTCCCAGAAACAGCCAGAGAGGAGAAACTGGAGCTCTCATGGGGTGACGGGGCTGGGGGTCAGGAAGCTGGCCCAGATCGCCTCTGCCCCCAGCTTCTCATCCCCGGATTCAGGAGACCCTTGCCATTCCTGGGGCTCTTTCCCACACTGACTTTCCACTTCCTCCTGTTGGGGCAGTGGCTTTCCTCTGGCCCCTCGATCCTGGACTGGGGGTGGGGAGGAAGAAGGAGGGTCTGTGTGACGAGTGGGAGAGGGAAGCAAGAGGACTCTCACTGCTGATGATCTTCTGCCATATCAGCCTGGGGGCTCCCTATATTTTACCTCATACGTTAGACATAAGGGCCCTAAGAGGGAGACAGGCCGATTTCCATTTGAGAAATGAGGAGATGGAGGACCGGGTGTAATGTGAGAAAGACCCCACTGCTCTGAAGTAGGGGAACTGGATTTAGAACACGAAACACAGTCACAGCAGCTACTTTCTCCTGAGGCTCCCTCTGCATGTTCATTTCCCTTGAAAGGATATGCAAACCCAGCACTGCTTGGGATACCCCTTCTCCTGGTAACTTTGGACGTGAAGGCGCACCTTCTGTGGCCAAGCCCTGGGCTCACCTCTTCAGTCTTCTTCTTCTTTTTTTTTTAATGGAAGTATAGTTGATTTACAATGTTGTGTTAATTTCTGCTGTACAGCAAAGTGATTTAGTTATACACACACACACACACATTCTTTTTCATATTCTTTTCCATTACGGTTTATCACAGAATACGGAATATAGTTCTCTATACCTCTTGTCTTCTGTCTTGCCTCTTTTGAGCATTTGCTGTAGACACAATCCCCAAACACACCAAACACGCCTCCTTACCTTTGTGTACAGGGTTCCCTCTGCCTGGAGCTCCCATCCAGCCTCCCCCCTGGGTTCACCACTCCACCCAGTAGCCACACCCGAAGGGCCTGGCAACTCTCTACGGTTCAAAGATAAACTGAAGCATATGAAAAATTTTAGGAGTTTATTTCAATGTTTATTGATTTGAATTTGGCAGCACCAAACCAGAAGTGGTTAGGGGTGCTCCAATGACAGGAGTGAGGGAGGGTCTTTTATAGAGAGAAGGTGGAAGCAAACCAAGAACATTGTTGATTGGCTATAGCTTACGTCCCAGTTGTCTGTGATTAGCTGTCCTTGGGTTCTGATTTTGTAACCTTGAAGTCTCTACAAACTTAGATGTTGGTTTGCTTATGCAGGCAACCACGACATTGGAGCCATCTCTGTCTAATGGCCTTCTGGGTTAATTAATTTAACACAACTCATCTTTTAAGATGCAGCTCAAGGGTTGCTACTTCCACAATGCCTTTCCTTATCCCAAGCATCCACCCAAAGGTAGAATTAATTGTCTTCCTCTTTTAAGCTCCCACTGTGACCTGTACAGATTTTCACCATAGTATGAATAATTTTTTATTGTTTTTGTTTTAACAGGTCTACCCCTCCCATCAGATTATAAGCCCTTTAGAACAGGGACCATGTATTATTCATTCTGGAGTTTTGACAACTTTTCACAGTGCCTGGGACTTAGTAAGTACCATTTTAATTTTAAAATATATTTTAGTGCACAAATACTATACTAATTGTCACCGTAAAAATTCTAAGGAATAAAGATAGTGAGAAAGTCCTCCCTGACCCCAGTTCAATCTCACTACTTTTCGCAGAGTAATCAACTTATTAACAAATCCTTCCAGGCCTTTCTCTATGCCCTTACATGCCTACACCATGGAGAAATATACAATTTTGAGGAGGTAAATAAAAATAGGATTATACTAGCAATTGTTTTATAACATGCCTTTTTTCATTTAAAAATAATCTTCCAGACAACTTAACAAATCTATATGTATAAATCTACCCATTCTAACTGCCAGTCTTCCACAGTATGAATGTACCATAGTTGATTTAGCTAGTTTTCTATTAATGGCCATTTATGTGTTTTCCAATATTTAGCTATTATGAACAAAGCTTCAATGAATATCCCCAGACATACTTCTCAGAGTACATGGCCAAGTGTTTCTCTATGTTGGTGGCTCCCAACCAAACTATGTTTGGCTCACCTGAAGAGCTTTTTAAAAAAATGAACATAGATGCAGAAATCCTCAACAAAATACTAGCATATCAAATCAAACAATGTATAAAAAGTTGGTTAAACATTCTAAAATCAACTAATATAATCCATCACATCAACAAGCTAAGGAAGAAAAAACATATGATCATATCAATACATGCAGAAAAAGCATTTGACAAAACCAACACCCATACATGATTTAAAAAATCTCAGGAAACTAGATATAGAGGGGAGCTTCCTCAACTTAATAAGGATTATCTGCCATAATGTAAATCAATGCTACCTCAATTTTAAAAATTCAATAAAAAAGAATATCTACCAAAAATCTACAGTTAACATCATACCTGATGGTGAGAAACTAGTTGCTGTCTCCCCATGACCAGGAACAAGGCAAGGATGTGCCCTCTCAACACTCCTTTCAACATTGTATTGGAAGTTCTAGCTAATGTAATAAAGCAAAAAAGAAAAGAAAAAGAAATAATAGGTATGCAAATTGGGAAGGAAGAAATCAAACCATCTTTGTTTGCAGATGACATGAACGTCTCTGTAGAAAATCCCGAAGAATCAACAACAACAAAAAACTCCTGAAGCTAATAAATGACTATAGCAAGCTTGCAGGATACAAAATTAACTGCTTTCTTATATACCAGCCAATGAATAACTTGGGTTTAAAACAGAAAACATAACACCATTTACATTAGCAGCTCCCAAAATAGAAATACTTAGTGATAAATCTAACAAAATTTTTATAAGTTCCATATGAGGAAAACTACAAAACACTGATGATCGAAGTCAAAGAAGAACTAAATAAACGAAGAGATATTCCATGTTTCTGAATAGAAAGACCCAAATATGGAGAAGTGTCAGTTCTTCCCAGCTTGACCTATAGGTTCGATGCAGTTGAAATCAAAATCCCAGCAAGTTACTTGTGGATATCAACAAACGATTCTAAAGTTACTACTAAAAAGACTGAGAATAACTGACAGAGTACTGAAGAAGAAAAAAGTTGGAGAACTGACACTACCTGATTTTAAGACTTATTATAGAGTTACAGTACTCAAGACAGTGTGGTATTGGTGAAAGAATAAACAAATAGAACAATGGAATGAAATAGAGAGTCCAGTTAGAGACCCACACAAATATAGTCAACTGATAATCGAAAAAAGAGCAAAAAAATTCAGTGGGGAAAGGATAATCTTTTGAACAAATGGTGCTGGACCAACTGGACATCCATATATGAAACAATGAATCTAGACATAGACTTTATGTCTTTCACAAAAGTTAACTCAAAATGGACCATAGACTTTACATTTGTAAAACACAAAACTATGAACCTTCTAGAAGATAACATAGAAGAAAATCTAAGTGATCTTGCATTTGACAATAGCTTTATATATACAACACCAAAGACACAATCCATGAAATGAAAAACTGATAAGTTGGACTTCATTAAAATTTTTAAAACTGCTCTGCAAAAGACACTATTAAGGGAATGAAAAGATGGGCACAGACTGGGAGAAAATCTCAGCAAAACACATATCTGATAAAGGACTGTTAACAAAATACACAAAGAGCTCTTAAAACTTAATAGACAACAACCTACTTTTAAAGTGGCCTAAAATTCTAAACAGACAGCTTGTCAGCGAAGACATACAGATGGCACATAAACATATGAAAAAATGTTCAACATTATATGTGGTTAGAGAATTGCAAATTAAAACAAGATACTACTACAGACCTATTAGAGTGGCTTAAATCCAAAGCAATGGCAACAGCAGATGCTTGCAAGAATATGGTACAACAGAAACTCTCATTCATTGCTGATGGGAATGCAAAATGGTACAGCCATTTTAGAAGACAATTTGGCAGTTTCTTTCAAAGCTAAACATAAGCTTGCCATATGATCCAGCAATCATCATGCTCCCAGATATTTATCCAAATGAGTTGAAAACTTATGTCCACACAAGACCTGCACAAGAATATTTGTAGCAGCTTTAAACTTGGAAGCAACCAAGATGTCCTTCAATAGGTAAACTAAGTGTGGCTTATCCATACAATGGAATATAGCTCAGCCATAAAAGAAATGCGTTATTGAGCCATGAAATTCTATGGAGGAAACATAAGTGCTAAGTGATAGAAACCAATCTGAAAAGGTCACATACTGAATGCTTCCAATTTTATGGCATTGTCACCACCATCATCATCATCATCATCATCATGTGTGCAGTTGCATGTCAAGTTCAGGAAGCACCTTCATACCAGTGATCTGATCTGGCCCTCACGCACAAGGATCCCACAGAGCAGGTGGGGCAGAGGTCTTGATCACAGTTTATAGATGGGGAAGATGTGCTTGGTAGATTGCCTTGCCTGAGGTCACACAGCCGGAAGCAATATCGCATCTCCCCATTCTAGATCTTACACCTCTGTGCCTCCAGTCCAGCCTCCTGGGCCTCAGATCACGGTGGTGGGGAGCATGAGGTACATAATCACAGGACGTGATGTGTTGTCATGGAAAGGAGTGAAGAAGAGGGCATCTAACAAGTGGATTCATTGGCTCCTGTTCTCTCTGAGCCCTGGACAAGCTCCATCCTCCCTCGATCCCTCCCCACATCTCTCCCCATTGCAGGCATTGACACTCACAGCATGCAGACTTGGCAGCAGGATGCTTATTATTTATTCATTGGGAGCACATCAGCCCGTTCCTCCTTCATTTGCCTGGAGGAGGCAGGTCAAGAGGGAACAATTTATGCCCTATCAGTCCTGGGGCCTGAATTCACTGGCCACAGAGATACACACTTGCAGAAAGCAGAAAGAGGATTTTCTTTAGAAGAGTGCCACTGAGATATCCATAAATGAATGCAATGGAGATTTGCTGAGGAAATGTACAGAGGGGTGGGAAATGGGAAAGAGGTGAGAGAATCTCTTTAGCCTCTGGTCACCATGGCAACGATGGCATCTTAAAAGAAGCATAGCTGATCATTGTAAGTCAGAAGATTTTCTGTTTATTTGGGTTTTTTTTTTTTTTTTTTTTTTTTGGTTTTTGGTTTGTTTTGTTTTCTTAACATCTTCCATAACTCTGGAATAAATTAATGGAAGGGTGAGTCTGCACCTCAGCTCAACATCTAGGCATAGAGCCTTTGGGACAAATGTGGATCTGAGCCTGGAAGCCCCTAATTTAGTCACCCTGACTCACAGCATGCCTTTGAAATTAGTTGAGCATGTTGGTGGGAACCGAAAGAGCCCATCCAGAGAGTGAGTATGGGGGGGTGGCCTTTCCAGAAGAACCAGGGGGGCTCACCCATCAGCAAGGATTGTGAGTGGTCCTCACACTAATGAACAAGGATACAGCAGCTGTGAGAGACCTGCAGTAGGCTGAATGATGGCCCCCTAAGCATGCCCATGTCCTAATCCCTGGAATTTCTGAATATGTTACCTCAGCAAAAGGCATTTTGCAAGTGTAAGTTAAGTATCTTAACATAGGAGAGATTATCATTGATCATCCTGGTGGCCCAGTATCATCAAAGGATCCTTTTAAGAGGAGTGTAGGAGGATCAGAGTTAGAGAAGATGATGTGACAATGGAAGTGGATGAGAATTATGACATTGGAAGCAGGGACCATGAGCCAAAGAATGCAGGTAACCTCTAGAAGCTGGAAAAGGCAAGAAAACATTCTCCCCTAGAGTCTCCAGGAGGAATGCAGCTCTGTCAACACCTTCATTTTAGGCTTCTAGCCTCTAGAACTATAAGAGGATAAACATGTGATGATTTAAGCCACTAAGTTTGTGGACATTTGTGACAGCAGCATTAGGAGACTTATGAAGGACTGATCAATAATGGCACCCATCATTATCGTAAAAGCAAAAGGGCCAGAAAACAAGGGCCCATCAGCGAATGATCAGATTCTCTAAACCTCTGTGTGCCTGGCATCTGAAAGCAGGACAGGTCACTTGGAACCGGTAAGGCTGCATTGGATCTATCTAGGGGTAAAAGGCAGTGTTCAGAAGCCCTGCAGCCCAGGGCCCACCCCTCTTTTCCACAGAATGGTGGCAGGGAGGGGAGATGAACTTCAGGTTTTTGATAACATCAGACATGTTATCAGCCTGTGGCTCTCAGGCTCTAGAGCGCAGGCTCAGAAGTTGTAGCACTTGGGCTTAGCTGCTCCTTGGCATGTGGGATCTTCCCAGACCAGAGATCGAACCCGTGTCCCCTGCATGGTCAGGAGTGTCAAGTAGATTTCCTAGCTCATGCAAACAGTTGGAGAAGGAACATAGAATAAGGTAGGGTGGTAACTGTGGTCAATATTCATCAACAAATCGGACCAATGTTCTAGTTTGGAAATTCAGTTATATTCTTATATTTTAAAGTAATTAGAACCCATTTATTATACACATGCACATATATGTATCTACCTCATATCTCTGGAATCTGTTTTTCCCCCAAACGCATGGGTCTCTCCTGGTTCAGGCCACCTTCATCTGCTACCTGGATTAAGGTAACAACTGCAACTGGTCCTCCTGCCTCCACGCTTGCTGCCCTCAACTCCATCCTCTATGTGCTTTCTAAAATGCTAATCTTACACTGTCATCTCCCGGATAAAGGCTTTATATGGCTTCCCATCCCCCTTAATATAGAAGCCCAAATCCTTCACTTCTCAAGATAGAAGCTCAAGGGCAGTGCTATTAGTGGGTTCAGGTAGGACTTGCCAGCACGGGAACAGGGCATGGCGCCTGGTAGACACATAATGTGTATCAATGGGGTGCCTTATAAGAACCTCTGTGACTCACATTTTGTGATTTCTGCTTTCAGACTGCTCCAGCCATACTAAGTATCTCTTGATTCCTTAAGAGAGATCTGTTTCTCCTCCAGGTCTTTGTACCCCCTCTCTCCCATTTCCTGGGTCTCCCATCCCCGCTCCCTTGCATTGCAAATTCTCACTCATCCTAGGGGATTTATTTTTTTATATTTTTATTATTTTTTTAAATAAATTTATTTGTTGGCTGCATTGGGTCTTCGTTGCTGCGCAGTCTTCTTCTAGCTGTGGAGAGCGGGGGCTACTCTTCGCTGTGGTGCACAGGCTTCCCATTGCAGTGGCTTCTATTGTTGCAGTGCACTGGGTCCAGGCGAGTGAGCTTCAGTAGTTGCAGCACGTGGGCTCAGTAGTTGTGGCTCACAGGCTCTAGAGCGCAGGCTCAGAAGTTGTAGTACATGGGCTTAGTTGCTCCTCGGCACGTGGGATCTTCCCAGACCAGGGATCCAACATGTGTCCCCTGCATTGGCTGGCAGATTCTTAACCACTGCGCCATCAGGGAAGTCCCCATCCTTGAGGACTTAGTTTAAACATACCCTGTTCTCAGAGATCTGCTCTACTCTCTAGATTATGTCCTCATAGTATAGGTTCGTACAGTATCTTGAACTTCCTCTACCATGACACTAATTATACTTTAAATACTTGTTTAATTATCATAGACTCTATGCTTAATGGCAGGTCTTCTCAGCCTCAGCACTGCTGACATTTTGGGCCAGATAATCCTTTGTTGTAGGGGCTCTCCTGTGCATTGTACGATGTTGACGGCATCCCTGTGGCAACCCCCTCACAAATCATGATAACCAAAAATGTCTGCAGACATCGCCAAATGTCCCATGGTGTGTATGTGTGTGTGGGGTGTGTGTGTGTGCAGAATTGCCCCATATTGAAAATCTCTTCTCCATGAAAGCAGAGTCTATGACTGTCTTATTTATCTTGGCATTTCTGATGTCTAGCAAAGCACTAATAATGAATTGAATTATTAAAACTTATGGTTTCCCAGGCCTTTGTAGCCACGAAACACTGCTCTACCTTGTCTTCCAGGCTGGCGCACTTATTCACAGCCCCTTCCCCTCCAGGTTTGTCCTTGGAAGTCTTGAAAAAGGCTTTCCCTGGGGTGCTAGGTAAACCTCTGAGCCCCGATGAGGATCCTAGGCATTCTGCAGCATTTAAATATCCACCTCCTCTCAGCATCACACTCTCGTGGACAGATGGCTGTTAAGGTAAACTCTGTGCCCTCTACATTAGAGATTCAACACGTTAAAAAGCTGTTTAGCATAATGGGAAAAGCAGTGGTCTGGGACTCAGTTCTACCATAAAAAGCTCTGTGACCCTGGGAAATTCACTCTACCTCTCTGGGCCTCAGTTACGTTAGCTGTAAAATAAGGAGTTTGGACCTAGAGATCAGTGCCTTTTTTTAAACATCTAGAATGCTATGCTTTAGAAAAATGACATCATAAAAACTGCAAGGGAATAACAGGACACTTAAAGAAAAAAATCTTAGAAAAAGAAACAGCCCATCAAGTCCAGTATCCCTCCTATGATGCTCTGTTGCCCCTCTCTCGGGACACGTGTTGCTCTGACCTTGTGTTTATACTGTTTACACAGTGTCAGCCCTGCAGCTGGACTGCCAGCCCATGAGGGCAGGGCCACGGCATTGTGCTTCTCTGTGTCATGAGCAATAGGCAGGCAGAGCTATGCGTACTGAAATACTAACTCATTAAGTCCTCATACCGGTTCACAAGGTACAATCTATTATTTATCTCCTTTTTACAGATGTGGAAACTGAGGCACAAAGAGTTTAAGGAACTTAACCAGATTTGCAAAGTTAGTAAGTCGACCAGCCAGGACTCCAGCCCAGACAGACGAGCTCCAGGGTCCACCTGCACACTTTGCTGGGCTGCACCCCACGTGCCTGCGAGACATGTAGTTGCTCAGCCTCAAGACTGAAGAAAGAGCTAGAGACAGCAACAGAGCCATCAATGGGTTATTGGGCCAGGGATCTTACACATCCAAAGCCAAAGGGTCCTGGGGGGACACACCACCGTGGGTGGCAAACAGCAGGCAGGACGTGACAGCAATCTTTGCACCTTGGGGGAGAAGGAGGCTCCCACGTACAGAGGGAATTGACGTCAGGTTGGCTTGGCAGCTGCCAGGGAAACCAGTGGCTGGGGCAGGGGGCAAGCATGGAGGCAGTTACTGATTACACCCTACCATTGAGAGGATTAGACAGTCATGTGAATGAAGCAGAGACTGGCCAAGCAGGGGGTGTACAGGGAGCAAGTGAACAGCCATCTTGAAAGGTCTGACTGTACATGCCTCAAGTAGGTATTCAGTCAGTATTAACTGAGCCAACGAATGGATCTGTTCAGAGAGGCCCATAGTCCTCAGGACAGGCCCCAAACTCTGCACAGAGCCAGGAACACACACTGCAGGGAAAGCGCCCTGGTAAAGGGCTAGCCACCCCCAAGATGTATATTTTTAGATAGTGAAAAACAAGACACCCATAATCCACAGTGTCCCGCACCCACACCTGGTACCAACACCCACCAAGATTACGTAACAGCCCAGCGCACACACACACACACACACACACACACACACACACACACCCCTAGGCCTCAGTGAAATTGGCTGTGCCCTGGCCCCCAAACCCATCTCTTTCATGGCTTCATTCATGCTCAGATTAAGGGAAAATGACCAGCTTTTCATCTCTGAGATTTAAAGGAAACAAATAATAAGAGAGCCCGCTTGGCTGGCTACATATTTGCACATCCAGGGACTTTCTCTCCAGATGGCACACATGTAGATGACAGGCACCTGTTATTCACCAAGTGCAGAGGGAGGAGCCCTAGAGGCAAGACAGGGGTTTGTGTCCCAGCTCCTCCATTTGCCTGCTGTGGAGTTTGTTTTCTGAGCCTCAGGGTATGCGGCTGTCATACCTCCTAAAGTCTTGGGAGGACCAGCTATATGTGAAAGTCATGAGACAGGACTTGTTCAGGATTGTCTGCCCCTATCCTGGCCCTGGAATGGTGACTCCAGCTGTTGGTTGGTGTCTCCAGCTATAGGTCCGTCCTTCCAGAAACGTTTCCTGAATCCTACCTGAAAGGGCTCTTTTAATTCAGGATATCATCAGAACTGTGAAAGGATGGATGGAGCAGAAACAAACACAGGTCAGGGAGTCAGAGTGGCCGGGTTTATTAAGTCTGGGCCGGTGGTTGCACGGGGGTGGGGGTGGGGATGCATCAGAGCACCATCTGAGAGTCAGGGAGTTCTGGGCTGACCATCCGCTCTATCGCATCTTCTTAGGTGACTTACTTACCTAGGCTGCAGTTTCCTGTCCTCTAAAATGGGAATAATAAGAGTAAGCACTGCATAGGGTAGCTTACTATGTGAAGATTGAGGGTGACAGTGTTTGTGCAGTTCTTAGTAGGGTCACCATTACCCATCATTGTTGGAATGTACACAGCACACCAGCAGCATGCCGAACACCATGCCTTAGGAACAAGGCTTCCCTGTGATTGGTGAGGCAAGTGCCTAGGATGTGTGTGTCCAGGTCTGTACTCTCCTCCTCCATGGCCCTATCTCTGGATCTCCCTCAGCATCCAGATTCCATTCTGGTTCATATCAGGACGCAGCAGGGATGATTTCCTTGAGACATGGTGGATCTACTGCTGTAGACAGTTTTAGCCTCGGAACACTCAAAGACTCGCTGTCTTAGCTATGCCAATGCTTTCAGCTGCGCAGAATTAATTGTTCTGGCTCTTTCTCTTCCTCTTTGAAACTGCACAGAGTCATGAATTAAAAGGGAATGTTGGAGGGGCACAGTGGTTAAGAATCCGTCTGCCAATGCAGGGGACGTGGGTTCAATCCCTGATCCGGGAAGATCCCACGTGCCTCGGAGCAACTAAGCCCATGCGCCACAACTACTGAGCCTGTGCTCTAGTGCCTTTGAGCCACAACTACTGTGCGCACATGCCGCAACTATTGAAGCCCACGCACCTAGAGCCTGTGCGCCCCAACAAGAGAAGTCACCACGATGAGAAGCCTGCGCACCACAATGGAGAGTAGCCCCCGCTCCTTGCATCTAGAGAAAAGCCCGCGTGCAGCAATGAAGACCCTAAATAAATAAATAAATAAATAAATAAATAAATTTATTTTTTTTTAAAAAAGGGGACTGTTGGGGATGCCTTAACCATCCTAGTGCCTTGCCCAATGCCTGTATCAAAATAGGTGCTCCATAAATATTTATGGAATGAGTGCTTCTAAAAACTGCCTCCTACAAAATGCTTACGAATATGCTCATCCAAAGCGAGCAGCTACAGTGGAAGAAGTTTCCACTGCCCCATTTCCCAGGAGTTTTTTTCTTTCCTGGGCATCAAATGTTCTTAATGCAGCAGCTGGAGCTAAAAAAAAAAAACTTGTTCCCTTTCAAGAAAGTGCAGCTTTGTCCCCACTTTTCAGTTTAACTCTTTCATCTTCACTGCATGGGGATTTCAAATATAATTTGAAAACTGGGAAGACCCATAAAAGCATAATTGCTACTGTTTCATGTGAGGTAACAAGTTACTTAAGGTTTAAAGCAAAAGGAGTCTGAGTGGCTCTCTAGTCCTAATTTTCCATAGTTATAACTATTTTTAAATGGGTGCAGTGTAGCAAAATTGCATTTAAGGAGGGGATGAATTGGGAGATTGGGATTGACATGTATACACTAATATGTATAGAATAGATAACTAATAAACTTAAAAAAATTGCATTTGAAAGAAACAAAGAAAGAGAAACATAAGATCAAGAATTCTTTCCAGTGACACACTAAACAGTCGTTTGATTTCTAGGAGTCTCTTATTCCTGTAGGCAGCAGACCTCAGTTATATCAGGGAAACAGTAAGGCAGAAAGAAGCGTTCATACTTTAGGCTACTTTTTTGCTGTGGCTGAATGTCATCAGTATTTAGAATTTTTAAAAAAGCACACCTGGCCCATCTCTCTGACTCTAATCATCCGTGATACAATGGCCACAGGGGTCCTTCTAAACCACAGTGGCTCCTGGGACACCACTCTCTTCTGGTTTTCCTTCTACCATTTTGGTTTCCCCTTCCCTGTCTCCACTGGAGGCTGACCTTTCTCATTCGATTCCTCCCATGAAGTTCCTCAAGGCTTCAGCCCAAGCCCTCTCAGTACCAACTCCATGTAATCTCCCCTAACAATCTCAAACATATTTATAGGTTTAATTCCCATCTACGGACAAATAACCAACATATTTACTTCTCTAGCCCAGATATCTCCTCTGACCTCTAGATACATTCACTCAACTGCTTCCTTGATGTCTCTACTTAAACATTTCAGTGGCATTTCAAACTCAGTTCAAAATGAACTCATGATCCTTTATTTTTTTGCAGTGTCACTTGTCTTAGTCAATGGCCCTGCCAAGTGTCCAGCTGCACAAGCCAGATTCAACTGTCATCTCCAACACAGTGCTCTTCCTCTAGCTCAATGTCTATCACCAAGTTTTCTCTCTATCTCCATCACTGCTACTCTGGAACAAGTGACCACAATATGCCACCTGGACTGTTACAACAGCCTTTCAGCAGATTTCCATGGGCCCTTTGGTTCTTCCAAGTAATTTTTGTCCCCTGAATTGCAGATCTGGTTAGGTCACCCCTCCCAACAACTTAAAAAGTCAATGCCTTTTCCTGGGATTCCCTAACTCTCTTGAAGATAAAAATCACCTTTTAAAATAGTTACCAGGGGCCCAATACGGATCTACTGAATTAGAATTTCCAGAAGAGATGTCTAGTCATCTGTTTACTAAATAACCACCCCAGTGATTCTTACTGTTGGGAAAGTTCTAAAATCATCCACATGACCTTCAGTGTGTCCCCTTTACAACTCTCTCCCTTCCCTTCTTTAATGCCACCTTCCACACCTACCTGCAGGCCTTCAGAGCTGGACATGTTTATTCCTGCTGGGGGTGGGGGTGGGAGGAGAAGCCAGCGCCCTGGGTTATAACTGAACCAGATTTCCCCAGGTTTCCAGAACTCTCCAGAGAACCTGTCCTCCTGCCCTGTACTCTCCTCTAATCAACCCTAGGCAGGAAAACCAGCTGAAATGCAAAGATTACCAAAGCAGAGATGACCTTCCCACCAACTAGGGCAGTATCTTCTCCCCCACTGCTACCCACCAGCCCCATCACCCTTTCTTATTGGCTCAGAGAGTTCAGTTCAGATGCCTCTCTCTTTATCTTCCTGGTCAGCTGCACCTCACAGGGGGCCAGAGTGACTGTTAAGAGAGCTCTGTAGAGCTTCCTTCCCTGCTGGGCACTGACTGGGTGAGGAAATACCTCAAGAGACCACCCGTTTGTTGGGATGGGGCTTCCCCCAGGTGAAGTAAAAATGACTAGACAGGACTAGTCCTGGGAGCGGAAGGATTTACGCAAGAAGAAGACAACCTGTACTGGATATAAGAGTTGGTGAGATTCTGGCATCTTTGTACCTTCCCTGTGTTCGCTCCTTCTAATGTCCAGCACAGTGTATAATGTGGGATGAAGCCTGGGATTCAGACCACCTGGGTTTGAATCCCAGCTCTGCCACGTACTAGCAGGGCGATGTTACACAAGTCCCTCAACTCTTCTATACCTCCATTTCCTTGTCTGTAAAATGGGGATCTGGTGCATACACCACACAGAGTTGTTTTAAGGATTAATTGTGTTACATCCAGAACACGTGAAAGAGGGACCAGCCCAGAGGAAGCGCTAAGTGCTCGTTGATTGTCATTGCACCCTGCTTTCCCATGATGAGTGATAATTATCAAGGGCATCAGGAGAGGAGACACGGGGGTCCACTGAGACGTCACCGTGTCCACCTTGTCTTGGAGCAAAGAGTGTGAGGAGCAGAGCAGGTGGCCAGAGGACTAAAGGAGGAAGGTGAGACCTTGGAATGCCCAAGAGGAAGAGGAGGGCCAGGCTCAGCAGACGTCCTGAATGTGGATGGAGGTCTATGAGATAAAGGGGTTCAGAGCATGGGCCTTAGAATCTGTCAGAGCTGGAGGTGGGCTAACGAAGCAGTGCCTCCCATGTGATTGGTTAGGGAGCACGTCTGCCTTTCTCTGGTTGGTCCAGAGTTGGAAGTACAGGCAAAAATTAGGGAAGCTGTCAGTTATTAAGTTCTAACTATTTGGGGCTACTCGCTACTGTGGTTGTGTTTTGGCCTCTGGGGCTGGTTGTTGCAGGTTGTGGGTCAGAGTTCTATTTTTATTGTGTATAGGGTCAAGCTAGTGTACATTTGTTTACAGGTCTCTTAGTATTATTAACTTATAATAGGAATTAAGATATGTTTATAATTATCAATGACAAGTTCAATTAATATGAGTAAAGCACTTAGCAGAATGTTTGGCACATTAATGTTTAATAAATCTTGGAAAGAGAAAAACATGGTGAAACGAGTGCTTGAGAACACAACTGTGAACTGCATAAATCAAACATTATGAAATCGAGCTGAGTATGTTTCATGTTGGAGCGTGGGATGGGCTGGGCAAGATGGTTTTCTAGCCTTAAGATTCAAGGATGCCAAAGGGAACATGTATGTGTCTCATTGCACGAGCATTTATTTGATCATTAGCATTTCTCAGTGGGGAGAAGCCCATTCACATCTGTACTCACCCCCTCCAATAGCACGCAGCTCCTAGCTCAGGGAGCATCACCTCCATGCTTGTGCCCTTGACCAGCATGGGCTATGCTCCGCCCCATGCTTTCACTTGAGGAAGGAAGCCTGGTCCTTCTAATTACAACTCAAGTGACACTGGACACATCATTGCTCCACTTGAGTTTCCTTCTATAACGTGGGGATAACGATTCCTGCTCACTTGACTTCACTGGGTTTGTAATGAAGATGAAGTACATGAAGTTACCTTGCATGAAAGCACTTTGTCAACGGCCAGCAGGGGCTGGATTATTAACGTGTATTGCTTACACTTTTCTGTGCTCTCTTAGACTAAATTCCCAGCAGGAGATGAGACTTCGGGCCAGAGAGGGCCAATGCTAAGAATGACATGAAAGATATAAATGAGGTTGAGGTCATGGTTATGATTGGCTCTGGTGTCAGTTAACTCCCCCAGGAACAGGACTTCAGCCATGGACCAACGTGGTAGAAATCCAGGAGACTTAGAGATGGGCAGGGCCTTACTTTCAAGTCCTCCAGGCCAGCCCCCACCCAGGGCAGAGTCACTTCTCCAGGCATTCCATAGACAGGTGGCCTCAGACTGACCTGAGAGCACCTTTCGTGATGGAGAGCCACTTCTCTTTTGGGGGTGCTCTGGTTTTCCAAAAACCTCCTCCTTAGGGTGTAGCCAAATATATTTCTCTGTTAGGCCATCCTTGGGCCCCCAGACTCCCCTCTGGAGTAGCCCACTGTAAGTAGACATTCTTCACTGCATGGCAGTCCTTCAAATGTTTCTGCATAACAGTTATCCCCAGGTAGTCACATCAGCTGGAGAGGAATGATTATATGGTACTAGCCTTGAGCTGCTGCAGACAGGAAGGATGCTTGACAAAGCTGCACCAGGGCCAAGGCATGGCCAGGTTCCCCACAGAGGGAATCCATTTTAAACTCAAAACTTACATCTGGTCTAGAGCCATTACACTTCCTGACCCAAAGCAAGGGAAACAGTCACAGGTTGAAGGGGAGCCATTATCTTGCAATGAGCAGAAATCAGGAGTTTTATGCAGAGGATGTAGAAAGAAGCAAATCTCCTTAGCAACACAGATCATATTTGCTATGAAAAATGAACCCTGATCAATAACAAATGCAAAACTTTTCAATACTTAGTATCAAGGACTCTGTTACAGGGAAACAGCTGCTCAGAGCACGCTAGTGGGGCAAGAATAAGGCAGAACAGGCACATGAAAAGGTGATTGACACTGCTAGTTATTAGAGAAATGCAAATCAGAACTACAATGAAGTATCACCTCACACTGGTCAGAATGGCCATCATCAAAAATCTACGTGGGACTTCCTGATGGTCCAGAGGTTAAGACTCCATGTTTCCATTGCAGGGGGCATGGGTTCGAGCCTTGGTCAGAGAACTAAGATCCCATGTGCTGCACAATACAGCAAAAAAAAAAAAAAAAAGTCTACAAAAGATACATGCTGGAGAAGGTGCAGAGAAAAGGGAACCGTTCTAAACTACTGGTGGGAATGTAAACGGGTACAGTCACTATAGAGAACAGTATGGAGGTTCCTTAAAAAACTGAAAATAGAGCTACCATACGATCCAGCAATCCCACTCCTGGGCATATATCCAGAGAAAACCATAATTTGAAAAGACACATGGACCCCAATGTTCATTATAGCACAATTTACAATAGCAACCTAAATGTCCATTGACAGAGGAATGCATAAAGAAGATGTGGTATGCATATATATATTATATATATATATATATATATATATACACACAATGAAATATTACTCAACCATAAAAAAGAATGAAATAATGCCATTTGCAGCAACATGGATGGACCTAGAGATTATCATACTAAGTGAAGTAAGTCAGACAAAGACAAATATCACATGATATCACTTATATGTGGAATCTAAAAAAAAAATGATGCAAACGAACTTATTTACAAAACAAAAAAAGACTCACAGACATAGAAAACAAACTTGTGGTTACCAAAGGGGAAAGGGGTGGAGAGGGACAAGTTAGGAGATTGGGGTTAACAAATACACACTACTATATATAAAACAGAGAAAAAACAGGGACCTACTGTATAGCACAGGGAACTATATTCAATATCTTGTAATAATTTCTAATGAAAAAGAATCTGAAAAAGAATTATATATATGTATACATATGTATACATGTATATAGGTGTGTGTATATACAGTATATGTGTGTTAAATGTATAACTCAATATATATATACACACATATCTAACTGAATCACTTTGCTGTATATCTGAAACATTGTAAATCAACTATACTTTAATTTAGAAAAAGAATAGGGCAGAACTTCAAGGAAAGAAAGCATCCACAGAAATGTCCAAGAAATCAACTGGAACTGAGTTGGAAATCAACATCAGAATGTTTGTGGTATTCATAGTTGTTTTGGGTCTTAGTTTGGTGATCAGTTGTTTGCCACACAAACATGTTGCTGCTTTAATTTTCTCTAATCTCTGCCTTTACCTGTGCCCTATGGAATCTCTTCCCCTTCTGTTACCAGCATGCTGGGCAGGTCACACGGTGTGCCTGTGAATTTGAGGAATTAAAATTCAGTCCAGCCTAGTCCTGTTCAAAGCTCCATGTTATTAGAGTCAAAACTTTCTTCATTCGTGATTTAGAGAAGATACAGAGGACCGTGTTGAATACACGCTATAGGGATACAATCAGCAAAATCCAGACTCTGAAGAAATGAAATCAAACAAATGACTCAGTTTCTTCAAAAAATAAATTGTGGGAGTGGGGGTGGTTTGTGGGTGGAGGGGAGGAGTGATGGGAGAGAAACATATAGGTTAAAAGGGACTTAAAAATATATCAACCAAATACAGCTAGTGGACTTTGCTTGGGTCCTGATTTAAACCAAGTATAAAAAATTAACATCTATTACATTTCAAGACAAGTAAAAGTTTGATATTCCATTTGATATCAAGAAACCATGAATTTCCTTAGATGGTATTAGTATTGTGTTTTTATTTTTTATTCTTTTTTATTTTTAATTTTATTAAAGTATAGTTGATTTACAATGTTACATTAATTTTTGCTGTGAGCAAGAAATACATATGTATCAGTTATACATATATAAATTCTTTTTCATTTTCTTTTCCACTATGATTTATCATAGGATATTGAATATAGTTTCCTGTGCCACACAGTAGGACCTTGTTGTCTATCCATCCTATATATACTAGTTTGCATCTGCTCATCCCAAACTCCCAATCCTTTCCTCCCCCACTCCCTCTTGGCAACCACAAGTCTGTTTCTCTATATCTGTGAGTCTGTTTATGTTTTGTAGATATGTTCACTTGTGTTGTATTTTAGATTCCACATATAAGTGACATCACATGATATTCATCTTTATCTGACTTCACTTTGTATGATCAACTCTAGGTCCATCCATGTTGCTGCAAATGGCATTATTTCATTCTTTTTCATGACTGAGTAGTATTCCATTGTATATATGTACCACATCTTTATCCATTCCTCTGTCAATGGACATTTAGTTTGTTTCCATGTCTTGGATATTGTTAAGTAGTGCTGCTATGAACATTGGGGTGCATGAATCTTCTCTACTTATAGATTTGTCTGGGTAAGTGCCCAGGAGTAGGATTGCTAGATCATATGGCAATTCTATTTTTAGTTTTTTAAGGAACTTCCATACTGTTTTCTATTTTTTAAAAAATATCCTTATCTTTTAGGGGTATATCTTGAAATATTTACAAATTAAATATTATCTGGTATTTGCTTCTAAATGATATGAGAAAGAAGAAATTGATGAGGATCTAGAGGAGTAAGATGGTCTGTGGGTGGAGGAATGTGGAGTTTGACCTCTCCCAAGAGTGCAATGGCGGAAGCTGCTAGGTCTTCCTAAGGCTCAAAAGGCCTCTGCCTCCTCCCTTAGAGGGAGCCATGGGCCAGTCCACACTTCCACATGGAGCTAAGCCTCCTTCTCAGGAGGCACCCTTCAATGGGAGCATTCCCCGGAGACCCACTCTCTATCACCGGGGATTCCTGCCTCCATCCCTCTGAGCCCCTGCACTCCACCCCCCATCCTCATCTCCCAACCTACCATCCAGAGTCGAGGCCACGGTGGACTCACCTGTAAGTGCATCTTCACAGCCCTTAGGGTGAAGTCCAGACCCCATGCATGTGGCCCACGAGGCCCCTTCCCAGTTTTCCAATCTCATGTCTGCACACTGCCCTCTCACACCTCACCCAAGCTCAGCCTGTTTCAGTCCCTCTGAACCTGTGTGGTTCCTCCAAGCTTCCACACAGGCTAGTCCCTCTACCTGTTCCCACTCCCCACCCAGCCCGCATTTGTAACTGGTGTTTGTCCTTCACATCTTGGTTTAAATGTCATCTATTTTAGGAATTCTCCCTCTGAGATAGACATGATGCTAGAAGACCCAGATCCCCCTCAGAGAAGCTCTTGCTGCCCTGTAGTGAGGAATGCATGAGGAGGCAGCATCGGCTGCTGGCCACACAGCCTCCACATCCAGCCGCTGCGCAAGGTGGAGGAGGGGCGGGCCCAGCACTGTCAGCCCCACTGGGGACCTTGTGACAGGCAATCTTCTCTCCAGAGCCCCACACCCGGTCAACCGAGGCTTGTTGCGACTGCGTTGCAGCTCAGTTGCTTCCTTGGCCCCATCCTGCCTCCTTCACCTTCCTTTTCCAGGAGTTGACCCCACGAAACATCTCATACCCCAAACTCCATCTCAGCATCTTCTTCTCAAGAACACGCCACGCCACCCTGCCCTATCCCACACGTCTTTCTGCCCCCACTCTGGGTTAGTGTCTCTTCTAGTTAATTAGACAACACCCACTCTCATCCCATTCTTTCATGTCACCCACCCCCACCCCCTGCATCATAATTGTCTATGTAAGGAGGCTGTAGCCCCCACTGGAGCAGAAACTCCAGCTGGCAGGCTCATCTTGGTGTGTTCAGGACCCAGCACAATTCCCAGTATGTAATTGACATTCAGTCCATTAACAGAAATCCCGGAGAGCAGGGAATTAGAAATCAGTATTAGAATCCCACTGTTTCTAGTATGCATAAATGAATCCCCTTTTTTGAGAGTTTCCAACATTTAGCCTAGGAAACCATCGTTAATGAAATGAAAGCATCAACATTTCAGAGCCATAAGAATCTGAGAGAAGAAGCACGATTTTTAAAAATAGGTGGATCATGAAGAGAACCATGCTAAGATGAGGTACGCAATGGATGTAACCATTCTTTGCATCTATTAATAAAGAACTTCGTCACCCGGACAAACATTTGAAGACACCATCCTGCAGATACGTTCAAAGGAACGTTTTAAAAATACTCATAAAAGCTGAACGTTGAATGGGAACTGGCATCCCCTGGGGTGTGGAGGGCCTCAGGAGGAGCATATATATAGCAAGCCTTCCAGCCTTTACTTCCTTTAACAGCCACGGGCCTCTCTAGGGCCATTTTAGGCCCATTTCCCATAAGGAATCTGCATCCAGAAAGAGGCTGCCTGGATTCTCTTCCTGAGTAGCTGCAGGACCACCAGAGCGCAGAGAGAAAAAAAAACCTCCTCTCTCTTTCCTACGCACTACAAGCAGATCTGCCAAGTCCCTATGAAGCAAAGTGAGTAATAAGAATACCTGGCATTTGCTGACTGCTCCCTGTGTGCCAGGCCTGGGCTGGGAACTCAACGTGGGTTATCTGCCTAAACAGGTGGCAGGTTGCCAGCAGCAACCCAGGGAGACAAATGTTATCTCCAAACAGGTGCAGAAGCTGAAACTCGAAGCTGCCCAAAGTTTGTAGGAACATCAAAATCGAGGTTTGAATCCAGGTCTCTTTGACCCCATAGGCCATCGTCTGAGCCACAAAATGACATCACCTCACAAAGACTATACCTGCCATAGGGACCGACTACGACTGCTCTCAGGGCAAGAGGAAGACACTGGGAGCAGTGAGGCAGGCTCTTCCCTGGGCTTCTGCTCTGCTGTGTCAGCAAAGACCCAGTTTATAAAGGTCCAGAGCCTGCATTCTATGACTTTCTGAAATATGCTAAATGCATTAAAAGTTCTGGGACCAATTCCAACATGGAGGGAGTGGAGGGATGGCAGTGGGGAGTGGTTCCTACACACCACCAAGCAATTCTCCAAACACCAGCTGGATGTCCTACAGTTTAACTCAATTCTGACACTTTCAGATTCCAGTCTGAAGGCTCAGTCCTACAAGATGCCCTCCACCACCCACCCACTTAAGACATCAGTGGCAAGCCCCGAGCAACTGGCTAGAGATTGGAAGTTTCAAGACTTCCTCCTAGGGTTTGTTTAATCTGCTAGAGTGGACTCCAAACACCAGCCACAAGTCCAGATTGTTACCTGTGATTCTGATCAGCTGGCCATAAATTCGAAGTTGCCACAACCCCTTCTTTGGGTTCAGTTAATTTGCTCAAAGCAGCTCATAGAACTCAAGAATCCCGTTTACTTACAAGATTACCAACTTATCTTAAAGGGTAGTAAAGGATACAAATCAACAGCCAGATGAAGAGATACATGGGGGGAGCTCCTGAACAAAGGAGCTTCTGTCCTCATGGAGTTGGGAGTCTGGCATGGTGGCACTGGGAATTGTTCTGGTTCCACAGCCTGGACCTCCTCCTTTGGGTTTTTATGGATGCTTCCTTACATAGGCATGATTGATTAAATCATTGACCATTGGTGATTGAGTTAACCTCTAGTCCCCCTCCCCTCCCTGGAGTATGAGGAGTGGGACTGAAAGTTCAAACTCTGTCTTCAGGGTTGGTTCCCATGGAAACTAGCCCTCATCCTTACCGGCTTTCCAAAAGTAATCTCATTAACCTAAACCCAGTTATGGTGGAAAATGGCTTGTTATAAATAACAAGACACCCATTTTGCCTTTATGGCTCTGATTTTAGGAACTGAGGACAAGAGACCATAAATGTAAGGGTTTATTACTAGGCTTTTAATTTCATTCCATTGATCCATACGTCTAAATTTATGTCAGTACCACACTGTCTTGATAATGTAGCTTTGTAGTAGGTTTTGAAATTGAGAAGTGTGAGTCCTCCAACTTTGTTCTTTTTTAAGACTTTTTGATATATTCTGGGTCTCTTGCATTTCTATATGGATTTTATGATTGACCTGTTGATTTCTGCAAAAAAGGCAGCTGGGATTTTGATAAGGATTATATTGGATCTGTAAATAATTTGGGGGACTATTGCCATCTTAATAATATTGTCTTCTGCTCCATGAACATGTATGTTTTTCCATAGGTTTACTTAATTTCTTTTGAGTGCTTTACAGTTTTCAGTGTACAAATTTTATAATAATCTTGTTATATTTATTCCTAAATATTTTAATCTTTTTGATGTTATTGTAAATGGAATTGTATTATTAATTTCATTTTCAGGTTATTCATTGTTAGTGTATAGAAATACAATTGATTTTTAAAAATAAATTTATTTATTTATTTATTGGCTGCATTGGGTGTTCATTGCTGCGAGTGGGTTTTCTCTAGTTGTGCACACAAAGCGGGGCTGCTCTTCATTGCCGTGTGTGGGCCTCTCATTGAGGTGGCTTCTTTTGTTGTGGCACACAGGCTCAACTGTTGTGGCTTGAGAGCTCTAGAGCGCAGGCTCAGTAGTTGTGGTGCATGGGCTTAGTTGCTCCACGTCATGTGGGATCTTCCTGGACCAGGGATCGAACCTGTGTCCCCTGCATTGACAGGCGGACTCTGAACCACTGCACCACCAGGGAAGTCCTTACAATTGATTTTTGTATATTTATCTTGTATCCTGTACCTTGGTAAATTTACTTATTAGTCCTAATTTTTTTTCTTATTCCTGCTGTTGCTGTGAATTCTTTAGGATGTTCGATATAACTGATCATGTCCTCTGTGAATAGAAATAGTTTTACTTTTTTCTTTCCAATCTAGATGCTTTTTATTTCTTTTTCTTGTCTGATTACCCTGGCTAGAATTTTCAATACATTATTGAATAGAAGTGATGTGGGCAGACATCCCTATTTTTTTCTTGAACTTGGGGGAAAAGCATTTAGTCTCTCACCATTAAGTGTGATGTTAGCTGTGGGCTTTTGCTAATTACCCTTATCAGACTGAGGGAAGTTGCCCTTCTCTTCCTATTTTATGGCATGTTTTTATCATGAAAGAATGTTGCGCTTTGTCAAATGCTTTTTTTGCATCTATTAAGATGATCATGCTATTTTTGTCTTTTAGTCTATTAATATGGTTTATTACAGTAATTGCTTTTGAAAATTGAACAAACCTTACATCCTGGGATAGATTAATTATGGTATATAATCCTTTTTATATGTTGCTGTGTTTAGTTTTGACTAATTTTGTTGAGGATTTTAGCTCTATATTCAAAAAGATATTAGTCTGTCATTTTCTTTTTTTGTAATATATCTTCTGGTTTTGGTATCAGTGTAATACTAACCTCGTGGAATGAGTTGGAAAGTGTTCCCTCCTGTTCTATTTTTTGGGGGTGGGGGGTGGGAAGAGTTTGTGAAGGACTGGTATTAATTGCTTTTTTAAGCTTTTGAGAAAATTCATCAGAGAAGCCAGGTTTTCAATATATTCACAGAGTTGTGCAACCATCCCTGCAGTCTAATTTTAGAGCATTTCTATCACCCCAAAGGGAAACCTTATGCCCATTAGCAGTAAACCTTCCTTTCTCTGAGCCTTAGGCAACCAGTGCCCTACTTTTTGTCTTTATAGATTTGCCTATTCTGGATATTTTACGTAAGTGAAATCATGTAATATGGGGTATTTTATGACTGATTTACTTCACTTAGCGGATTGCTTTCAAGGTTCACCATTGTTGTATTAATACTTCATTCCTTTTAGTTGCTGAATAACATTCTATCACATAGATATACCAAATTTTGTTCACCATCAAATGAGAGACATGTGGGTTGTTTCTGCTTTGGGCTATTATGAATAACGCTGCTATAAACATTTGTGTACAAGTTTTTGTGTGGATCAGTAATGTTTTTAAAAATACGATTTTAAAATTTTATCCAGCCTTTTAGCTGTTTTCATCAACCTAACTGCTAGAAACAAGTCAAATTGTGCCTTTCCCACTTGTGCCTCCCTTTTATTTTTTATTTTTATTTTTATTTTATTTATTTATTTTTATTGGCTGCATTGGGTCTTCATTGCTGTGTGCGGGCTTTCTCTAGTTGCAGTGAGCGGGGGCTGCTCTTCATTGCGGTGCACAGGCTTCTCATTGCAGTGGCTTCTCTTGTTGTGGAGCGCGGGCGCTGGGCACGTGGGCTTCAGTAGTTGCAGAGTTGTGGCTTCGTGGGCTCTAGAGCCGGCTCAGTAGTTGTGGGGCATGGGCTTAGTTGCTCCACGGCATGTGGGATCTTCCCCAACCAGGGATTGAACCCGTGTCCCCTGCATTGGCAGGTGGATTCTTAACCACTGCACCACCAGGGAAGCCCTGTGCCTCCCTTTTAGGGCAAGGGTTGTGGCCAAAAGATTTGGTGGCTCAGCATAAAGAGAATCTCTACTAGTTCCATAACTAATGGCTTTATGCAGGGGAATATAGGACCCCAGAATGAAGGAAAAAAGAAATCCACCCATCTATAAATATCACCTGTTAATTCATAGTTTTGGGGCATCTACTATGTATGGGCCAGGCCCTGTATGGGAGGCTGAAGATGCAAGAGTGTATAAGACAGACCTGGTCCCTGACTCAGAGATCTTACATTTTAACAGAGAACAATCAAACAGGCAAGCTGCAGTGCAATGTGATAAGTGCAATGAAAAAGGAAGAACAGGGGAATATGGGAGTGAGTAGGAGGGCTCACAGCCTAGTGTGGAGAGGGCAAGAAAGTCTTCCCGGAGGCAACAGGAGCCACTTCAATTGTGTGTTTGTGAGATAGGAGGGAGGAGGTTAGCATTCGAGTGAAATTTCTTTGCACGGCTCATACTCTATTATCCAGAGACCCTGATGCAGAAACACACTTCAACAACCCAGGCCCTCCTCCTGGTAAAACAGTGAGCTTAGCACAGTTGCTTGGTAGATGCATAGCAGATTCTTAATCTCTGTTCCCGCCCCCCCTGCCCCCTGGCGACCCCCCCCACCACGTGTGTGTGTGTGTGTGTGTGTGTGTGTGTGTGTGTGTGTGTATTTATATGGGACACACACACACACACAGACAATGAATGGATCCATGCCAAGTTGAGTTGTACCCCTCAGGTGATTGTGATCCAGGTGTCTTCCTAGACTTACAAACTGCTGCATGAGAGCTTTCTTCTTCAAGGGCAGAACAAAATTGGGGAATGTAAACTTGTTCTTTAATTCTCTAGGCTGCAGGGCTGTCCAACAGAAATTTCTGTGATAATAGAAATGTTCTAGATCTGTGCTCTGTAATATGGGAGCCACTAGCCACACGTGGCTACTGAGCACTTGAAACGTGGCCAGTGTGACTGAAGCATTGAAGTTTTATTTTTATTTAACTTTAATCGGTTTAAATTTAAATAGTCACATGTGGCTAGCAGCTCTTCTATTAGACAGCATACAAGAGCCATCATGACATTAATGGATGCAGTTTTCAAAGAGCTTTCACCTCCCTTGTTCCTTACTGCCTCTTTTGATCCTCACAACAGTTTAGTGAGAGACAGACACCAGGCATCATTCATCTCATTTTACAGATAAGGAAACTGAGGTTCAGAGGTGCCCCAGCTACAGACTAAGCTTGACCTAGGACCAGAGCTCCTGAACAATCAGAAGGAATGAGGTTCTACCCTCTAGACATCAGAAAATGACCAAGAAACCCAAATAATGTCTCACTTCATTGCTATGACTGTTTAAAGAGTTGGGAAGCGGCTGGGAGCCAGCATTGGACTAACAGAACTTCCAAGTCCAGATCCTAGAGTGAGCAGGGTAGCCATTCCCATGACAGACCACTAGAGGGGGCCACTATCAGAGCATCAAGCTCTGACACCAGGTCATCTCCTTCAGGCTTTTCAAAGGTGGAGCAGATGGTCATCTTCTTGGTGATATTTCCATGTCATATGCAGGAACTGGCTCCCAGATATCTTTCCCTGAGCTCCAAATGCACGGATTAGATTCAAGGGTTTTTTTGACCTAAAGTTATTTAGAGGCAACTTTCCAAAGAATCATTAAGACCAACCATTTTTTGAAAGTAAGCTTGAATAGGAGAAAGAAAGAACAGGAAAGTAATGGGAAGAGGAGCAGGGTGGGAAAGGGGTAGGATTTGTGGAAGGAATAGGTCATTTAAAAGGTAGGAGCAGAGGAAGCATAAGACAAACCCTCAATTACTAGCCCAGTTCCTCTCCCACTGTGGCAAGAAAACACATAAGGACTTAAAAGGATTCCCATTATCCCCGCTATGGCTGGATGGGGAGGCAGGGAGGGTTGCATGTGCTTCTGGGACAAGGCTTCAGTCTCTGATTTTTAATATTTCCATCTTATCCCGAGGAGAAAAGCTCTCTCCCAGGTCTTAAGCAACAGCTCTTTCCCATTTCTCCATTCAAACCTGTGAACAAGTTAGACAAGGGGGCAATACTGCCTCCATTCTATCAGAAACTGAGCTTCAGTGAGCCCAGTGACCTGCCCAAGATCACTCAGCTGGTACATGACAGAACCAGTGTAGAACTGGGTCTCTGTGACTCAGCCTGACCAGTATGGTTGCAGAGGTTGGGCACTAGCCAATCGCAGGAGGTGACATAAACTTAGGCATCTACCTGAATACATATGTTCATAATCATAGTTTTCCAGCAAGTAGTAATCAAGTGTCTTGAGGGAGAGTACCTTTTTCTACTTAGCTAAGGATGCCATTTGAGTTCTCAGTAGCCCTGGCGTGGCTGTAGACACTCTATCTATGAGGAAGTGGAGCCGTGATGGGTGGTTCCAGAGGCCCAGAGATCAGCCTTGAGGGCTGCTCCTGCTCAGTTGACCTCTTCACGTGTGATACACTTGCTTAGCCTAATTCCAAAGTCTATGAGAACCTGCTGAATCTCAGTGAGGCCTTTGGGTAGGGATAGAGACTGGGGGTCAGAGGAAGATGCCCTTCAGTAAAGAAGAATTTGCTAATAATAATAAAAACAATAAATAAGAAGAAGAAAGAAAGAAAGAAAGAAAGAAAGAAAGAAAGAAAGAAAGAAAGAAAGAAAAAGAAAGAAAGAAGAAAGAAAAAGGGAGAGAGAAAAGGAAGAAAGGAAGGAAGGAAGAAGGAAACAAGGAAAGAAAGAAGGAAGGAAGGAAAGAAAGGGAGGAAAGAAAGAAAGAAAAAGAATAAGCCCATTCCTTCTTGACCAGGAAAGCAGTATCTCCAGTGGGGAAATAACTAGCATGGATTGTGGGGGTAGCCAGACTGTGGGCCAAAACAGGCCTCTATCACTTACTAGCTGGCTGATAGGCAGTGAATTCCTTAGCTTCTCTGAGCCTTGGTTTCATCACCTGTCAATGGCGGGTAGGGAGGAGTCACATTTCTTCAAAGGTTGTTGTGAGTATTAAGCAAAATAACACACACAGAGGGCTTTGGCACAGTGCCAGGCACAGTCTGGGCTCCACAGTATTTGGTCGCCATCATTGCTACTGGGTATCTGGTCAGCAGTCAGAGCCGTGGACCCAAAGGGCTGGGCTGGGAATGTGGAAACCAAGGACCGAGAGCCAAGAAAGCCTCTGCCATCCTGGTTGCAGCCTGAGGAGGCTGGGCAGCTGGCGAAATCCCATCCCAAATTCGTAACAGGAAAGTTGTTGAGAGGAATGATCTATCCTGGGTCTGCCAAGAACATAAGGCCATGACTGTTCTTTTTTTTTTTTTTTAATTTAATTTAATTAATTTATTTATTTTTGGTTGCATTGGGTCTTCGTTGCTGTGCGTGGGCTTTTTCTAGCAGCAGCGAGCAGGGGCTACTATTTGTTGTGGTGCACGGGCTTCTCATTGCAGTGGCTTCTCTTGTCGTGGAGCATGGGCTCTAGGCACACAGGCTTCAGTAGTTGTAGCACATGGGCTCAGTAGTTGTGGCTCACAGGCTTAGTTGCTCTGCGGCATGCAGGATCTTCCTGGACCAGGGATCAAACCCATATCCCCTGCATTGACAGGTGGAGCCTTAACCACTGTGCCACAAGGGAAGCCCCAGGCCTGACTGTTCCTTACCCAGATGGTTCTCAGGGTTGTATTTGCAGCAAGCATTCCTTGAGGAATGGGGTAATGTCTCCCTCTGGACAAAGAGGAGGCCTGCTTACCGCGTTCTATAAAAGCGGTGGCTGCCTCAACCTCAGTGATCTCCAGCTTTGATGCAAACCCACTGCGTGGACAGCATCCACCTTGGCTCCTCTGCATGGCCCTGTGTGACGTGGGGGCATGGAAAACAGATGCCAACATGATGCTCATGCTGCTTTCTGTGCCGTGGATGACAGAGTCCTTTGTCTGACTCAGGAGTGTCATGTCTTCTGCCAGCCTCCATGGAACAGTAACAGGCTAGTTTATTACCTGAGAAGTGGGGCAAAATCCCAGACCCAGACAGGATGCTTTGGGAGCTTCCTGCTTGGGAGGAGGGACTATGGAGATTTGGCACCTAGAAATTCTTCTAGTTTTAATTTTTTTATTGAATTATAGTTGATTTACAATACTGTGTTAGTTTCAGGTGTATAGCAAAGTAATATATATACATGTACATATATACAAATATCCTTTTTTCATATAGTTTCCCATTATAGATTATTGATATTGTATATAGTTCCCTGTGCTATACAGTAAGTCCTTATTGTTTATCTATTTTGTATACAATGGTGTGTATCCATTAATCCCAAACCCCTAATTTATCCTGCACCCAAGCCTTTCCCCTTTAGTAACCATAAATTTGTTTTCTATGTCTGTGAGCCTGTTTCTGTTTTGTAAATAAATTCATTTGTATTATTTTTTAAATTCCACATATAAGTGATATATTATGATATTTTACTTCACTCAGTATGATAATCTCTAGGTCCATCCATGTTACTACAAATGGTATTATTTTATTTCTTTTGATGGCTGAGTAATATTCCATTTTGTGTGTGTGGGTGGTGTACCACATCTTCTTGATCCATTCATCTGTCAATGGAGCATATGGTAATTCTTTAGTTTTTTAAGAAACCTCTGTACTGTTTTCTTTTTTTTTTTAAGATCTTTATTGGAATATAATTCCTTTACACTGTTGTGCCAGTTTTTGCTGTACAACAAAGTGAATCAGCTGTATTTATACATATATCCCCGTATCCCCTCCCTCCTGTAATTGCCTCCCACCCTTCCTATCCCAGCCCTCTAAGTCATCACCCATTGAGTGATCTTCCTGTGCTATGCAGCAACTTCCCACTAGCTATCGGTTTTACAGTTGGTAGTGTATACATGTCAGTGCTACTCTCTCACTTGGTCCTAGCTTCCCCTTTGCCCCTCCCCCCCCATGTCCTCAATTCCGTTCTCTGCATCTGAATCTTTATTCTTGCCCTGTCACTGGGTTCATTAGTACCATTTTTTTAGATTCCATATACAGGAGTTAGCATACGGTATTTGTTTTTCTGGCTTACTTCGCTCTGTATGACAGACTCTAGGTCCATCCACCTCACTACAAATAACTCAGTTTCATTCCTTTTTATGGTTGAGTAATACTCCATTGTATATATGTGCCACATCTTCTTTATCCATTCATACTGTTTATCCATACTGTTTTCTACAATGGTTGCACCAATTTACATTCCCACCACACCCCCTCCAGCATTTACAGAAATTCTTGTAGCTGCATCTGACTATCAAACACAGTAGGGGCAGGAGAACGCATTGAAATGTATTGACACTCCTGCCCCTCCCCACAAACATCCCCTTTGGCAACAGCACAGCCTTGAATGTGGCCTCAGGAGGCAGGCAGGCAGGTGAGTTGCATCAGGAGGCCTGCCAGCCTGGCCTGCTGCTGGCTGTGTCCTAGGTGGCGCTGCTGGCCTTGGGGAGGGAGTGGGCTGAGCCTCCAGTGCTTTATTGACTCTGGAGTGTGCCGACTGTGCGGCCTCCTGGGAAAGGTCTGGGGGCCAAGTGGCTCGACTTTCAAGAGATTTCAAAATTCTCTTACGTCACCAGCATTATTAAAGAAGAGATGAAACTGGGAATTTGAAATCACAAACATCAAGGGTCTCCTGTTTTTGTTTTATTAACCATTCTGTGTGTGTGTGTACTTCGCTGTTAGCCGCCTGGAATCCTTGTGGGAAAGATGAAAGATAAAAACAAGCAAGCAAACAAATGTCAGAAAGGCAGAAAGTCCACACTCAGCTCTCCTGCGAGAGATGCTGGCCAAGTTCAAAGGAGGTGAGAAAAGGCAGGGATGGAGATTTTCAGAACACGAAATTGACACGCTCTTTGAAAGCTGTGTATAAACAGAAGTTTTGTAAAACTCCCACATGAAATGCAGGGCGGGGCAGACGGGATCATTCCTCGTCTCGCGACTCTCGGGAGGCCCATGGCTGCCGTCAAGAAGGTGGAAACTTAAGGCATGTCTATAGTCTTTAGTGTTGATTCTTGTTTTTCAAAAAGGAAAGGAAAGGAACAAGGGCGGATTTAGCTCACAAGGAAGACTGCAGAGTTGATACTACAGAAAGAAGGATGTTCTCACATTTGGAACCATCAGAGACCTGACGATGGGGGTCTACGTTGACGACACACCACGGTCTGGTTTTGAGGTTTTGGAAGGAGGCCATGCTATGGATTCTCTATCCTCACTGTGGGCGTGGAAGGCAAGCTACCTGGGCTGAACCAGGAGCCTGCCTGTGCTCACCTTACTTGGGACTCTGAGTGATGGCTGACCAGAGGGACCCAAGTTGCCAGCTTGGGCAAGAGGAGAGGTGTTTTGGCACCTAACCAAATCACCAGAAGGGCAAGAGTGCCCTGAGGCTGGGACGACAGGAATCAAGGGCAGGAACCCAGCCGGGAGACTCCCAGTCGCTCCTCTCCGCTCTGTTCTCTCTCAACCCTGCTTCCAAAATGCTGCACGCCTGTCCACCAGACCCCAGCTCTACCACCAGAGAAGGATTACAGCCTGGCTCAAGCTGGAAATGTCAGCATTCAGGGGGATGCAGAGTGCCAGGGAGGACTTGTACCGCCCTGTGTACAACCACAGAGCTCTCTTCTTTCTCCTTAAGAGCAAAAGTAGGTTTGCCTAAGAAAGGAACTCACAGGTGGTAAGATGCTGACAATTACAGGTGGCTCCTGCTTCCTTGCCCATAGCTCCTTTTTTAACCCAAAGCACAAGAGCCTAAATCCAGGGCCTCCTGCCCTCACGGGACACAGCTGTGTGGGCCTTGACTCAGTGCATCAGTTACACCCCTGGCTTTGGGATCAGCTCTCTGCATTTTCCAGCAGCCATGAAGCTGCATGGTGTCTGTGAGCTCCTCCCTCCCCACCCCTACCTCATCTCATGGATTGGCTTATCCCTTGTGTCTGCCTGGACATATTGACCCCCACCTCCACCGCAACAAGGCCAGTAAAACAAGTTGCTTCCTGGCCCTCTGCAGAAAACAATGCATGTCCCTGAACCAGAAGAACTCACTGTTTACAAGTCAATCCCAAGGAAACCTTGGCACCAGCCTCCACACTAAGAACAATAGCTGACATCCATCGAGTGCTTTGTCCAGGCCAAGTTCTGCAATGGGTACTGTCCAGGCATGTCTTATACACCTGACAGGAATCTCTATAAGAAAGAGACTGTATCCTCATGTTATAAATGAGACCGCTGAGGCACTGAGAGTGTAAGTGACTGGCCCAGGCTCACACAGCTAGTAAATAGTGGAGCTGGTTTCCAGTTGACCAGTCTGACTCCAGGGAGGAGACCTCTTAACCACACCATGGCTGGTGGGTCCCCTCAGAGGGGAGAACATTGGTTCATTTATTCATGTCATCTTGTTGCTGGATGGGGAAGGGAACCATGGCAGAGAGGTGGGAGGCCCTTGGGGGTGATGCCCTCTTTATGCAACATTAATTAATGCCTTTAAACCTCACAACAACCACAATAATAATACCTCTCCCATAAAGTTATTGTAAATATTAAATTAGTTAATGCACAGATAGTACTTAGCACAGAGCCTGGCACTGGGTAAGTGGCAACTGTCAGCTCTGCCTCCTTGGTAGTTGCACTGACGACCACAGGAAATGCTTGTCATCTGGCATCTATGATGCAGACACAACACGAATTCAATTGGTCTGCAGATCCATTGATTCAGTTTCCTATACAGCTCATAAGTCACCTGCCCTTCTTAGTGGTGACAACATTCCAGAGCAGAACAAGGACTTTGCATCCGTGCTTTCTCTCCCATGCCTGAAGCTGCAGCAGAGGGCGGGCAAGAGGCCTTGGGGTCATTAGACTTGCACACAGAATCCAGCTCCATCACTTCTTGGTGTGTGATTGCAGGCAGACCTCTTAACATCTTCAAGCCTCAATTTCTTGATATATAAAATGGGCAGGATAATACCTACCTCATAGGTAGAAGGGAGAGTAAAATGAGAAAAGGTATGTAAAACTTGGGATACTGGGTCTGGCATATAACCTAGTGTGACAGACTTTATTTTCCAAAATGGTCACAGCAGTAGGAAATATCTCTTGTCCCTTGTGCTCTTCTAGAGCCTCACCATTTCAAACACTTAAAGAGATAAAGTCTATCCTGCTTGCTTCCCCCCGCCCTTGAACCCTGGCAGGTCCTTGTGAATGCCTTGAATAGACGCGGCAGAGTGATGCTGTGTGACAGTATGTTTTCCGCCTGGCTCTCTCTCTCTCTCTCACTCGCTCTCTCTCTCCATATGCTTTTGATACCCTGAGCTACCACGTAAGAGGTCCAACCACCCAGAGGCTGCCACGCTGGAGAGCTCCTGCGAGACCACAGAGGGAGATGCCCCGGGACTCCCCACCCTTGTAGCTTCCATGCTTTTGAGCCACCCCAGCTGAGCCAAGCAGAGATGAATTATCACCACCCCCACCCCAAGCCCTGCCCAAATTGCAAAGTTTTGAGCAAATTAAGTGGTTGTTTCATAACGCTACGTTTGGGAATAATAGTGACATGGTCACAGAAACAGAAATAGCCAGTGTCATTGTTGTCCCTTCCTCACAGTGTGGACTCGGGGCAGCCTTTGGTTATCTTTCTATAAAATAGCATGGATCAGATCACAGTCCTGATTAAATATACTTTTGCCAGCTCCCAACATCTATGGCCACAGGAGAAGGGCCAGAATCTCTGGGACAGCAGCTGGTGGACCTAGAGGACCACCCAGCCTCATCCCCACCGGCCCCTGCAGACCAGAGCAGTGGTGTCCTGCACACCAGAGCCGTGGTGTCCTGCACATGCCCTGCATCTGTGCCTGCTGCCCCTCTGCCCTCCAACCTCAGCACTGTCTCCTTTTCTCACTCATCCACGCTCAACTCACACAACACCTGCCTTTCTATTTCCCCTGTACAGAACAAACTGTACAACCCATGAATTTGACATTTACTATACATGGTATTGTGGTCCCCTCTGGTCTTTTCATCCAGACTATAAGCTTGGGGGTGTGGGGCATGGAGGACAAGTACAGCCTCTTATTTATCTTTGCATCCTTCATCTAACACAATAAGGGTATGCTGAACTAATGTGTGTGCATTCCATTTAGTGTGTTTCTCAGTGTGAATCACGAGTTATTTGTGATGCTTCGTACATTCTCCACACAGTGAGAATCCCGAAGAATAAACTACTACGTGTTCTGCACCAGACTGTGATGAGAGGTATCTTTCCAACCCTGTATGTCAAATGCAAAGGGGCCCTGCGTCTGCCAGCAGCTGTTATCCCTGGGAGAGGCCCCCTTTGTCTGTTTCTATCTGCCCTCTCGCTGCCACGGCCATTCTCATCTCAGCCCTGCTGTAAGGTCGTAGGTGTAATTTTTGTTTGTTTAATTTTTTTATTTATTTAATTTTTTGGCTGCATTGGGTCTTTGTTGCTGCGCACAGGCTTTCTCTACTTGCAGTGAGTGGGGGCTACTCTTCGTTGCAGTGCCCGGGCTTCTCATTTCGGTGGCTTCTCTTGCTGCGGAGCACGGGCTCTAGGCATGAGGGCTTTCAGTAGTTGTGGCATGGGGGCTCAGTAGTTGTGGCTTGCGGGCTAGAGCGCAGGCTCAGTGGTGGTGGTGCCCGGGCTTAGCTGCTCCACATGGACTTAGCTCCTCCATGGCATGTGCAATCTTCCCAGACCAGGGATCAAACCCGTGTCCCTGTATTGGCAGGCGGATTCTTAACCACTGCGCCACCAGGGAAGCCCAAGGTTGTAGGTTTTGAGGCTGTCAAAGGAAAAGTCCTCAAGCATTGTCTGCTGTGATTTCACAATCCTTGTCCCCACCCTCCTGGCTCTGACACTGGGAGAAATCCCAACCTCTGCATCTGGAATGATGCCTTTATGAAACCTCTTGGCTCTTTAGACACACGAGTCAGACATGAAGCTCTTCTCAGCTTCAGCCTGATGATTCACATCACACCTACCACTTCTCTGTTTACTGATCCCCAGGCAGGAAAGGGTGTAGGGCTCTGAAAAGACCCGATGCCCACACAGCATCAGAATAGATGGCCCGCTCTGCCCAAAAAGCACTAAAAAGGCTGCAGGAGGGCCCAGCTCTAATCTGGCTCTGCTGGCATTTCACCATGACCTTGGGAAGTTGCCCCAGTCCTCTGTTCTTGTTCCCCCAGCTGTGTAACAAGGAATCACATAACCAACCCTAGGCAGCACTGATAGCATATAACTAGACAGCAGTAAAAGACATATTAGTTGGCCAGAAAGTTCGTTCGGGTTTGAACAAATTTTCTGGCCAACCAACACTTAGGTTCTTTAGAAGAAATGCATCTTGCACAGGGTGGGGACTTTACTAGTAGAGATTTCACATTTATCAGCCACTTGTTGGATGCCCGGTGTTACCCTAAAAAAAAAAAAAAAAAAAAACCAGCTGTGGGTGGAGTTTGTTTGTTACAAGAAGCCCTAATGTAATGGGCTCCCCTCCAGGTCACTGTGATGGTCTTGACTGAGAGGCACAGACGACTAGAGCAGTGGCTGGCTCTGTCTTTTCCACTGATTACATCTGCTTATGACTGATGTGTGACATCAGTTGCATGTGCCTGGACAGCTGTGCCATGTGCCTGAGCCTGAGTTTGTGAATTCAGTGGGAAAGGGGAGCAGTGATGTGACAGCAGGAAGAAGCGGGAACGAGATTTTTTATTTTCCAAGGTATAAACTATTGACATCTAATTTTAAATTATTATTATTATTATTATCATTTTTTTGGCTGTACTGCATCATTTGTGGGCTTTTAGTTCCCTGACCGAGGATTGAACCCAGACCCTTGGCAATGAAAGCGCAGAGTCGCAACCACTGGACCACCAGGGAATTCCCAAAAATTAAAAAATAAATAAATAAAGATACTACTTATGGTTATTGCCTCCAACTACCTCCCTTCCAGGTGAAACAGGATTGAGAAATTAATACACCAGCGAGAGAGGAGGACAGGGAATAGCACTGGCTCCTTTGAGGATCCCCTCTCCATGGCTCTTCTGGAAAGGCTGGGACAGGACAGCCAATGGGCCCTGCTGGTGGCGGTGTAGCTCTTAGAGATGGCAGAAGGGGGAAAAGAAAGAGGATCTGAAGAGGAATATATATATGTATATGTATAACTGAATTACTTAGCTGTACACCTGAAACTAACACAACACTGTAAATCAACTATACTCCAACACAAAATAAATATTAAGTTAAAAAAATTTAACCTGGACTTCCCTGGTGGCACAGCGGTTGAGAATCCGCCTGCCAATGCAGGGGACATGGGTTCAATACCTGGTCTGGGAAGATCTCACTTGCCTCGGAGCAGCTAAGCCCAAGAGCCACAACTACTGAGCCCACGTGCTGCAACTGCTGAAGCCCATATGCCTAGAGCCTGTGCTCCGCAGCAAGAGAAGCCACCACAATGGGAAGCCCACACATCACAATGAAGAGTAGCCCCTGCTTGCCGCAACTAGAGAAAGCCTGTGCGCAGCAACGAAGACCCAACACAGCTAAATAAATAAATAATAAATAAATAAATAAAATTTACGCCCCACACCCCCGCCCTAAGGAAAAGAAGAGGGAAAAGATTCCGTCCAGGTTCTCTTGCTGGGTCCTGACTGTGAGACTGCCACGTGCAAACGTTGGCAGAACCTCTGCTCCTCCCACCGGCCCCCCTCCCACCCCCCGACTGGGGATGTCAGCACTTGGCTAAGCACCATCAGCCAAACGCTTGCTTCCCAATTGCTGAGGGTGGTGGGGTCTTAACAGACCTGTCCAGGGACCTGGTGTACCCGCCCCAACAAAGATGAGCAAGGAGAATTTGTTCCCTGCACCCGGGACCTCAGTTAGACTTAAATGAAGAGGCTGCGTGATACCATGGGAAAATCTTGACCTTTAGGAACCCAAGCCTAGTCGCAAAGGCCGCCCCACCAGGGTACGAGTGGACCTTGGGTCATTTGCTGAACCTCTCCAAATCTCCCTGTACTTGCTGTCATGAGGACCCGATGCAGTGATTGATGTAAAATGCTTGGCCCAGAGTAGGTGGCCAGTTCACCTCAGTCACCCCTCCCCTTCCATCAGGGCAGGAATTGCCAGAGAAATCTGTACCCCCGGGCGTCCCCCCAGGATCTAACATGTGCTGGGCACATAATTTTCAGTAATAACCTGATACATGAATCATTAATTGGGCTTCTGCTTACAGGCGATTCCTGAAGCTAAATATTTGTAAAAATCTTATAGACACTCTGCAAAATGAAAGTGCTGGGGACAAGACAGGAATCGATGTCGTCAACATCACTGGACAAAGTCAGGCTGGGCTCGCATTGAGCTGGATTACGCCAGGAAAATGGGTTCTTCTCTGGGCCAAAGGCTAGGACATTGGATGGAAAATGAGCCTGTCAGAGCTGGCAGGTTTTCTGGATAGAAACAGGGCAGGCCAGGCCAGGCTGGGCCTGAGCCACCAGCTGGGGCCACGGCACTGTCAAGCCCTTCGGATCCCAAGGTCATCGTGACACGAATCACCAATTGGTGCTTGGACAGGCCAATGGAAATGTTACGATGCCCTGGAAGAACTCAGGGACAGCGTTTAGCCAAGCCCGACACTAATTGCAAGCTTTGGCCTCTTTCTTAGCTGTTGGCTCTCCCTTAACTGCTGGGGAAACGCTGTAGGGAAGCTCGGGGTAGGGGGAGGCAGCAACGGAGCATGGACTTCAATCAACTCCCCTCTTCCGTACAAGAGGAACACTATGCAGCCACCAAAGATAAGAAGATAGACCGATATATGCTGGTAGAGAAATCTGCCTGCGATACTATTATTGAGTGAAAAAACCACGTTGTGTGAAATAGCATGGTCTCATTTTTAAAATTAATATTCATTCACACATATCTGTATACCTACCTGTTTGGTTGCATACAACTGTTCGCAGTGGTGACTTACAGGGATTTAGAGGGGGGAGTGGCTTCTATTTTGTACACTTTCATCTCATGGGATCGTTTTTATAACAAACATGCATTACTTGCATCGTTTTTAAATTTGATTTTACTCTAGTTTCTTCTGCCGGTTTCCCTGAAAACAGTTGCTAAACACATGCAAGCGGCAGCTTTGGGGGACTTCACATTCAGCTCAAATTTTAATGAACATCTACTCTGGGTACAGGACAGGGTTCCTACCCCAGATAGAAGAGCTGATGACAGACACTCTGGTACAAGGCTCACTGTAATAGGAGACAGCCTGAGGCTGGGAGAGATGCCATGATGCTCAGAGCTGTCCTGTGGGGAGGGACTTCTGTGTGCAAGCACATTCCAACCCTTCTCCCATGAAATCCTCAGGGTTGACTCATTCCATCAATATGTGCTCAAGCCTCGATGGAGTGTCATGAAATACACTAGCGCCCGATTCACATTAGTGGAGAAACAGTCACAGTACAACCCCCATGTCATCTTACAGGTGAGACGTTCCGAGAAGTTCAGCAACTTTCTCGAGGTGGCTCAGCTAATAACGGAAGAGTGCTGATGTATTTTGACCCTTGTGGTCTGGAGCTCCTCCCTGAGGGAAGAGACATTGGAGCTCTACTTTAAAGTTCGAATAGGACTTGGACAGACACAGAGAGTGACTCCGAGCCAAAGGCTGGGATGGAAGTGCACAGGGCAGATTTCAGGCACAAGAGGGGGTTGCAGGGTGACTTGAGGGCAGGGGTGGGAGGGAAGTGGCGGGAAACCAGCCTAGGGCCTGGGCCGAGGTGGGGTTATGGAGCATAAATGCTTTATCAGCAATTTGAACATTATTCTGAAGGCTACTGGGAACTAATAATTTTGTGGTTGTTCCCCTAGAAGGGGTGATGTGATCAAACTTTAGACAGCTTGAAGGGAACAGTGTAGACTTCAGACTCCAGGCCTGGAGTCTCTAGAGCCAGTCTGCCAGGGTTTGGATCCCAGCCCTGCCACTCACAAGCTCTAGGATTTTGGGCAAGAGACAAGTTCTCTGACTCTTAGTTTCTCCTCCAGTAAAATGGGGATCTAATAACAGTGCCAGCCTCAGAGTGACCATAAGAATTCAATGTCCTAAGGTAGGAGTGGTTCACAGGAGCGTGGGTTACATCGTGATAATAAATAAATGTCAGTTACTACCCATTTCTCTGGTGTCCGTGTCAAGGATGGAGTAGGATGAAGTGGGATGCGGGAGGCTCCTGAAATTGTCCAAGTGAGAGATGAGGTCTTGAGCTTAGGCTGTGAGGATGGAGAGGATGAAAGGAGAGAAACAACATGGGAAGGTGGAGTGAGTAGCCAGGAACAGCAGGAGGGAGGAGCCCAGATGACTTGGGTTCCCAGCAGAGGTGATGGAGAGGATGGGACAGCCAGCAGAGCAAGGAAGGTGGAAGGGAAGGCACCAGGTCTGGACCAGGTCTGGGGACACCCACACAGAGATGTCCATCAGGGACAACCCAGGACTGCACTTGACCGAAAAACAAAGGCACTTCTGTTTTACACTCAGCATCTCTGGACCACAAATTCTGGGGGCACAGGATGTGCCTGAGGGAAAACAAGAATAGGACCCCAGCCCGAGAGCAGGCCCTGCGACCACGTCTACCTTGGGGCCCTTCTCCCTCGTGCTGCCCCCCAAGGTATATCTGCATCAATACACAGTCCAGCTGCTCTACATTAAGTCCTTATCTTACAAAGAGACCAGAGTCTTGGATTCAGCCTGTCTGTCCACACAGGCTTTCTGCTGGAAATACATTCCCGAAAAGAGCCTCAGAAATGGTTTTTTCAACTAGCCAGCTGCCTATCAATTGTCTCTAGAACTATCAAAAACACGCCAACAAATCATTAAAAATGAAATCCACTACAGTCAAAGGCCATGATGCAGTGCAGGAGAGAAGGACGGGCAGTTAAATGAGCAGCCTGGGCTGAACACGCAACCCGGCACGCAGTGCACTTCTCGTGAGCCTGTTTCCTCATCTGAAACTCAGGGGTGAAGATGCACTCGCCTACCTCGGAGACTGTTAGGGAGAAGCAATGTTCCAAAGCCAACTCAGTGAATGTCAGGTCCCCCCTCTCTCAAAGAGTCAGAGGGCTGAAACCAATCAGGATGTAAAGTTCTGCAGTATGTTTCCAAGACTAGCACTAAGATTCACATTATTTTACTCCAAATTACCCAGTTACAGAGTCTGGGAGCCTTGTACTCTGCTTTCACATCAGGAACTTGGTAGAAATCCACACCACACGGAAAGGATCTCCTTCTGGGCTCCATAAGGGGAGAGTTTTGAGGGAGACAGACTGACTAAGAGAAGATGTCTGCCTGCCAGGAACAGGGCAGGTAAAGGAAGCACATGGGCGACACGGCCGTGCCTGATAAAAGGGCGACAGAAACAAGAAAACGGCAACATTCTTTAAAGACAGAAAGCTCCTTTTATTTCATCACCGAACTTTGTATATTTTAAGAAAGTAATTTCAGAGCTCTTGATTTATGTCTCATTTGGGACCTGATTCCTGATTACGTTGAGTCCAAGCAATCTAAAAGGCATCGCTACTATTCCCTGCAGTGCAGAGGCCCCAGCCTGGGATCCAGGCCAGAGGCCAGAGCTCGGGGGCACCTCACACGAGCAGCAAGCACCGGGTCAGGGCAGGGAGATGGCAGAGGTAGATGCCAGCTCGGAAGGGTCCTCATCTGAGCCCTAAGGCATGCGGGTCCTCCAGCTGTCTTCCCGTAGTCCCGGGACCTGGAGGCTGGGGAGCTGCCGAGTGTGCCCTCACAAGTCACACCTGCACGCGTGCAGGGATCTGGGGGCCCTGCAGAGAAGAATTCCTTTGGGTAGAAGGCAGTACAGGTCAGAATTCAAGCTCCCAGCCCCTACCCACCTTTCACTGCAAGTGCACGGGCTCCTGGTCAGGTAGATCTGGGTTCAAATCCTGCCATCTTTTGCAAGTTATTCGCCCAAGGTTGTTCGAGCCTCAGTTTCCTTGTCTTTAAATTGGGGATGAGCAGGTTGCTATGAGGACTGAAGGTGGTGATGCACGCAGACCACACCGGCCATCACTGGGGGACGAGAGGGACATCCCGCACTCTTCCCATGCTCACCTTTGGGAAACTCTTCCCATGCTTGGGCCAGGGGTGGGCAAGAGAGGCTTCTGCTCAGAGGCACAACTAGAGAACAAACAGAGAGCACCTTGTCCTCCCCAGCGGTCTTCCCAGCTCACCATTCCCTTGGGAGGGCCCTTTACTCAAGGACTCTCATGGAATGTATCCCGTTGTCCTGCTTCAGCCACTGAGGCTCCCACCTGAATTTCACCACTTTACCGTGTGACTTCTTTCTACCGAAGCCCCCCATTTCCTGTGACCCCAAGACACTAACAAGGCAGTGACATCTGCCACGTCCACCATGGGGCGCAGAGACACGTCTGACTCCAGCCCAAACTCAGGGCCCAGGCTACTTGGGTTATTTCCTGAGTGACAGTGGTCACTGGCAGGCCCCGAACCCAGGAATGCCCAAAGAGGACACTCAGATGTGATCAAAGTGGCCACTCTTTCCCAGCCGCACGTCCCTGCGTTTCCTCTTTCCATATTTGTCTGGAGGGGCGGGTTGTGAGTGGCTGGCAAGCTCCAGTGGTCTGGATGACTCATTTCCTCCTCGGCACCAAAAGCAGGAGGCCCACAAGGGCCGGGGGCGGGGCGGGGGGGGGGGCGGGGAGAGACAGGATGGATGCCTCTGGAAGCAAAACAGCAAGTCAGGCTGCCTCCAGCAGTAAAATGAAATGAAATTCAATCAACTTTTATTGAGCACCTGGGTATATAAGTTCCTTGGGAAAGAAAAGAGCAAGCGTGAGGGAAAGAGCTGTTTTATCCATTTATTATATACAATATTAAGGCACAAGTTTAAGCAGCGAAGAATAGGAAAATCTTTGGCTCACCAACAGTATCAATATCTGCTGTGGGCGACACGCTGTCTTCTTGGATTTCCCCACTCTATACAGATCCCTTCGGCCGTGCAGCTCTGTACCCCTCACCCCCCCTTCAATACAGACCAGCAATACGAAGATGCCAGAATGTTACATCAGAGTCTGCTGGAGAGAACACAGCACACGCCGCCAGGCAGGGCGACGGCACACACAGCAGGCGGGGGGGTGTGGTGGCACCCGGGCCGTCGGAGCTTTGGCTAAGGTGGGTGCACGGCCTGCCCTGCCGCACAGAATGTCCCAGATTCCGCACGCGCCTCGAGGAGGAGGCTCCCCTCCCCCTCCACAAAAGGGGAAAACACCTTAATTCAAAGAAAACCACTGTGGATCAATTTGCTTACACTCCGTTTTGTAATAAATACTTACAAGTGTCTCTATGTGAACAGAATTCTAGGCAAACCACATGTAAACACACCACTGGGCACCAAAATGTCGGGAGCTGATACAAGAAAATGCTGTATATGTACTTCATTATATTGAAAACAATATTTTAATTCTGTGAAGAAGCAAAGTTTCATGACAAAGAGACACCTCAGTTTTGGCCTAACATGACAATAACATGCACTTAAGTCTAACAAGGTTTTACAGAATTCCTACTGGAGGTTGATACCAATGAGGGTGAGCTCCCACCCGTGTACGCAGAGACGTGAACACACACACGGCACAGCAAGAGTGCAGGTTTTTAAAAATGAACCCACTGGAAGTTACACGTACTACGATTACAGTCCTCCTTTGAAGTGGTTGCTCTGAAAGGATCTGAGGGTCCAAAGACTCATCCCCAGGAACATCTTAGGGATTTAAAAAAAAAAAAAAAGAAACTAAAAGGATGTGACTTACCTTAATCACCCATCTTTATTTATCCAACTGAGTAAATGACTTGGGATTATTTCCAACTTAAACCCGTCCTCAAAGGATGATGATTTTGCATCTCTCAGGATCACCAGAGGAACGTGCCAGGCCCCCAAATCCATTCTAACAGAAGCGTTTACACAATGTTTCTACTTGGACAGCATGGCACCAATCTGCACAGAGTCTCGCAAAGGGTCACCTTTCCAGCATCGTGGGGTGAGACGAAACACTTGGATCTTCTGGATGTTAAGAAAAGAAACTCGACACACAACCTTCCAGTCACACCTCATACGTATGCACTGACATACACACGTCTTTATACAGCATTAAATGACCAACGAGAGAAGGGGACACTACTTAAATGGGAGAGAAAAACATTGATTATTATTGATAGTTCAGGAAGAAATCCATGTACGGGAATGCTGACCTTTCCATGCTCCCAGCTGATCAGCTGCTGGTAAGTTCTTAGTTACCCTGCCCGTCTCCCACGGAGCCACACATCAGCGGCAAACCCATTAAATAATCCTCATGCTGAATGAAGACACTGTAAACCCACTGATTAATTAGCAAGAAAAAAGAAGAGAAAACCAACATAAAGCGTACGCCGTGGCTGTCAGGCTTGGGGATGAGAAGTAGGCAACTGTGGGCTGGACATGCTCTGTCCAGCTGCCTCATACGACAGCCAAGGTCCTCCCGGGCTTAGGAGGAGTGTGAGGTTACTGGGGGCACAGAGGCGCATGCCCTACTGCAACCAGTGCACACACGCAGTGGGACTTTGTTCTGGAAAAGACACCTCTTTTTGCTCAGCAGCCAGCAGCCTAAGCGTAAGCTCCCTGCCTCAAAACCTTGCAACCCCCCATGTATTCTCCACTACCTCCTGGAACCCTGCCTCACCTGACATCTGTGTTTACATCACTCTCTGGGACTCAGGCTGCTAGAGGGAGGATTTCTCTTGCCATTAGCTAAGGACAAGGAAGCAGGAGCCACCTGTAATGGTAAGCACTCAGCATCACGAGGACACAGGTGGCTGAGGACAAACCTGGGAGAGAGGAGCAGCGATGGCTGGCTTCTCCGCAAGGGGCATCCCAACGGCTCCCCTCCGAGCAACAGAACCAATGAACTCTCTCTTCCAAGTTCACAACCCACTGGGAGCAACAGTCTCGATATTCAACCCAAGTCCTATGTAGTCAAATGCACATGTAGGTTCCAAAGAGCAAGGTCTGCAAAATGAAGACGAGAGAAGTGCCCCCATTCTCTGCCCTCCAACCCAAGCCGGGAGGGATGCAGCAGCCCTGTCCTGCACGCCTGCTCCAGTGGACTGAGTGCGACACTGTGGCTGGCTTCCAACCTCTGGGAAGCAGAAGAAAAGCTAAGAAGAAAATGCGAAGGAAAGGTTCTGCACACACTCTGAAATTAGTGCCAGAAGGCAGCAACACCTCTTGCTCCATACAATACCCCGGACAGCACGCAGAAACTGCCAGATGACACACCAAAGCAGAGTCACACAAGGCCAAGGCCTTCTCCCTTCCCCCTGAGACAGGGCCTGTGAGTTCAGAGTCAGACAGCACTGGGAAGCTCCGGAGAAGGCCCAGCCTCTGGACCAGACGTCGTGGCCCTGCTTATAACAGAACACACAGCCTCCCCCATACCTGTGTTTATGGGCACTTGCAGCAGTTCTGGTCTTTACTCCAATTTCTTAGCTCCTGGGGCAGTGGGGAGCTCTCTCACTCTGTGTGTGTGTGCACGCGTGTGCCTACGAGTGCACACATCACCTGCAGGGGACAGGGAGGGTCAAGATGTGGCACTGAAAGATGCTTATTATCATCCCCAAGTTAGAGGCAGTCCAGCCTGTCGAAGGCACGGCTCCTCAGAGCCTCGGTTCAGACCCCAGCCTCTCCTGGGAAGGGACTTGACCTCCCTGAGCCCCAGTTTCCTCCTCTGTGAAATAAGGATGATAAACTCACCCTTGCTCCCACTGGGTCTGAGGACTCATTAAAAGGGACTTACCCCAGTGCCTGCATACAGTTCTCACTAAAAAAATGGAGCTGGGATTATTTTCTGAAAATCCAATGAGATCACATATTGTCAACTGCCAGAACTCACAATGGGAGGTCAGTATCTGCATTTCTCCTAAATGCAAGCAAGGGTTTGAGAAAGCTATGAAGATGAAGAGTGTCGGGGCCCATAAAAGAAGGTATTTCAAGACTGTAGGTCTCTTTTCTTATGGAGGAGCCTTAGCAGGTTAGAAGAAAAAAAAGATTCAGAGACTACAGCACAACTGAAAAATGGTGACGTCTGTGCTTGCATTCTCACAATTAACACGCCTGGCAACTCGGGGGACCAAGGAAAGCGAATGAGCCTCGTGCCTGAGCTGCCAACAAGATGTGTCGGGGCACAGAGATGAAACTTTGCAGGCAACTGGGCTGTGGCTGTCACTCTCACCCATTTCTCGGGGACACAGCCCACATTTGGGGTAGCCCAGACACGGATGGTGGGGGCTGGCAGAGGTAATGGGCCCTCTTATTTCTAGATGTTTTCTTTCCATCCCCCACATTAATCAGGGGTCAAAAGGTCCTTACGAGAGTCAGCTGCCATCAACTGAGCCTCATCACCTGTAAAAAGTGATGGGGAATTGAGATGGGGATTCCTCTGCCCCATCCCCGCCCCATGTCCTACTCGCCCTGCCCCCACACCAGCCACGAGGCCTCGCTGCTCCCTCCTCACACCCAGGGCTGCTCGGCCCCTCAGAGCTGCTCTGGTTTCCCAGGCTGCACCGTCCTCACTGATGCTTAATGTGGACTGCAGGAGGCAACAGGCGTGCCGCACAGTGCCCCCCACAGAGCAGGGCTTGAGTAGCATCGGTTCTGCTTACTCTGACCACTAGGTAGCTCCGAAGCCCCCCTCCTTCCCCACCTCTTCCTCTCCAGCCCACACCTCTGTCATCCTTCCACACCTCGATCTGGGGAGGCTTCCCCCAGATTACAGTCCAAAGACCAACCCTAAAATGAGCTACCTAAGCAAAATTTCCTAAGTGATGCTGTCTTCAGGGCTTCATTTGGGTGGGACGTGAAAAAGCCTCAGAGTTTGGGCTTTTTTCTTTTCTTCCCTTAAGTAAAGGGAAGAAAAGAGGAAAGGGACCTGGGAGAACACAGTTCCAGCTGCCCTGGAGGGAGAAAACTATCAACACCCTGCAAGAGCATCTGATGGCCTGACTACCTTCTCTCTTCTGATTCAGCACTTTCTAGATTTGTAAAGAAAGCCGACATCTGAGGAGTCAGGTGGGAAAACTTAAGGCACAGGGATGAGGCCCATGACTTCATTCACTCCTGGCTCTTTGACCTGGTGTTTCCATCTTACTTCGGACGAGTTGCTCCCAGCTGAAACCTTGAAAAACCTGGCTACACTGTATTGATACTGGCCTGTTAGGTTACAAAGCAAATTCCCTGTGGGGCAGAACGGACATGCTGACACACACACGCTGACAGTCACGGAGTCGGCTTGCTCACCAACAACGCCCAGAGGGATGCGAGGGGAGGGCAGAGCAGTGGCCACAGACAGTAGAGAGCGGAACAAGGTGCCTGGGGAGATTCTGGATGCCACCAAGTCAAGTGTCACTCGTTTCCTGGAGTGCTGTCCTGAAAGTCCTACCTCAACAGAGCAATGAGGTGGAGATATGAAACTCCACGCAAGAGCTGACATGAGAGAGAGAAAAACCGGGGCTGTGAGCTTACTGCAGGACGTCACAGTGCTCATGGATCTTCCACCTCGTCACAGCTTACCTAGTTCACGGTCAGAATGAGGTCAACCGCTGCAGCCCAACTCCTCAAAGGTGGAGGAAACAGCCAAGAAGCCACCATACGGCTTTGTCCCACTGGTCACTATGAATGATGACCGCTCCGTTACTGCTCTGATAAACCCCAGACCGAAGGCGTTCTGCCATGGCTTGTTACAAAAGGAAAAAAATGAAGGAAAAAAGGGCAAAATGAAAGAGTATGAAGCAGACATAAAGATGAACTCAGAGAATTGAGGGAGGGTGAGCACCAGGACCAGAAATCTCCCATCCTATTTAGAAAATACTGCTCAATCCAGGGAAGCTAAGAAGTCCTGCAACCTCCTGAAAATACAAACTCAGCAGATAATGTGGTGAAGATGGCCTTTTAAATTCCCCATCACCCTGGACATTTCTGCTCCCTGCCACACCCACATGCATTCACAGGACACCCCACGGAGGGCACAGGTGATGTCACATTCTGTCAAGACAAAACTCTCCGAGGTTTCTAGGAGGTTCTTCTTAAACAAAACAAGCTAAGAGGCAAGGAGAATGGGCATATTCCAAGGAAGATCCATGCTCAGGTTTATCTGTTTATAACCAGAGAATAGGTGTACACAGACTCCCCAAGAGATACATTTTCTGTACAATGAAAAAATTCCATCTCCTATTTCTTCTTTGTTTCCAAACCTACATGCATCTTCTCTTTCCCACCATATGCAGTAAAAATCCACGGCATCCTCTTCCTCTTCAGTCATGTAGGTCTCCCGTTTTTTGTTTTCTGTTTTTGTTTTTTTAACATTTACAAAAAGCATTCTCATTAGTCTGAAATCTTTGTCAGCTCAAATCATTCCTGATTTCCCATCCACAACCTTTCTTTCTCTTTGCCACGTTCCTTGTTTGTCAGTGTTCTGTTGTGAAATTCAACAGGGATGCCGGTGTTAGATGAGAACTTCCATCATCTCCCCGTCAGGGAACTCGGGCTTGTGGAGCAAGCCGCTGACGCGACCTTTGTGGTCAGGTGACTTCCCGTGGCCAGGAGAATTCTCTGCCAAACAGAAGGGACACATCAGCAGCCCGTTCCACAGGAGGAGCATGGGCCTTCCCAGCTCTCTCTAAAATGGGACCATCTCAAGTACCACCCCTCACCACTGGTGCATGCAGGTAAGGCCACAGAGCCCAGGCCACGGTGGACCAAAGCTAAATGACTGGCCCTGGGACACAAAGAACAGAACCAGGACGTGACAGGAGAGGTCTGAGTGGATGCAGGGGGCATCAGGACTTTCTGCGGAGCCCTCACCCCCACTCTCCTCCTCTCCTCTAAACTATCAAGTGCACACCACGAGCCAGTTCCTTCTCACATGTTCCCTGCCCTCCCTGCAAAAGGGCATCCCAAGAATTAAATCTCCAAAAATTGATAACATTGTGTTTACTAGTCTATTCTGGAGGATGAACACGGGGAACCCCCTTGGAGGAGACAATTCATTTATGCTGCAGTAGCCCCCACCTCCTCCAACGAATTCCTGAGAGAGACCCTCACCCCACAACTATCAACAGTCCAAAGCCAAGTCTATTCTTTCCGTGGACACTTCTGGACTCATCGCAAAACTCCTCCCAAGTTGTCTTCTCTTAAATATTTGAAAGCAACGCCTTAGAACTGGCCTGAGTACTGGGCCAGTTCACTTCCTTTCAATCTACCTTCTGCTTCAATCAGGACATGCTTCTGACCCCGAATCCTTGACGAGTAAACACCGTGAAGGCAAAGTCTTTGTACCTGATGCTCTTGATGGACCTGGTGCCTGGAACCAGCTCCCAAACGTACGGGGGGGGGGGGCGGGGGGAACTAATTCCCTAACACCCCCTGGAGGGTCTGTTTTGCACACCTTCTGGGGAAGGGCTGGGTACAAAGCATACACCAAAAGGACAACCGATGCAAGTTGCGGACTCCTTTAAATGGTAGTACGTCAGGAGTCTCTACACACATTTTAATTCCAGAATAATAAAGGGCATGCAGAGCCTCAGTGCATTCGTGTAACCGTAACCATAAAGTATGAATATAACCTATAAAGTGAGAGCTGACTGGCAGCCCTGCTCCCTCCCCAGCTCAACGAAAGCCTTCCCCGCTCAGGCCAGGGAGCCCTGAGGATCCCCAGCGTCAGAGGAGGAGGGACCCTCGTACCCAGTTTCTCTGCCGTCCCCTTGGCCGCTGGGTGCTTCAGGACGGGGCTGTTGGACGGGGTCCCGCTCAGCCGGCCGCGCGTGGGCAGGGAGGCCACGCTGGGCCAGAAGAGCTCGGCGCTCTTGTCCGTCTGCGTGCTGCTGTCCTTGCTGCCCGTCTTCGCGTGGGCGCTGCTGGCCGGGGTGGCAGGGCCCGCGGGGGACAGCGCCGCGGCAAGGGGCGTAGGCAGCACGGGGGTGGACGCGTGCTCGTGATGCTCCTTCCCCAGGAGCAACCCTGAGGGCAGAAGAACAGCTTTCCTCAAGGCCATTCTTTAAGAACAAAACCAAAAAACCAAGTCTGGGGTCGGGGAGGCGTTGTCAAGTCAACTGGTTATATCGATAATATAACATGACAGATGACAGGATACTATTATTCTCAGGGTGCCATGGAAGAATGGAGAAGAGGTACCTTCCGTGCAGAGTGTCGAGGGGTGGGGGCATTCCTGCAAGGTCTTCCAGAGATGATGCTTGCTTTACCTAATTCAGCCCAGGAGGGCTAGTCCTGAGCAGTGGCTGTGCGCTTAAGAAAACCTGAAGGCTTCCCTGCTCCTAGACACAGTCCCATCGGCTGCTGCTCTGTCTAACAGCCCCCAGCTCCATCCCAATCTTGGTAACAGATGGTCTCCCACAGGCCTCAGGTCAAAACAAACATGCTTCCTGGTCTGGGCAACACGGAGTTGTGTTCAATATTCCCCAAAGAGATCCTTGCAGTGGAGAGCCATGCCCTCCAAGAAGCAGGAAGCCAGCTGGGCTCCTGGGGAGGACCACTCAGCCCTCTTCTCCCTCCCCGCCTGCCCCAAGAGCAGAGAGGCTGGGGCAGGAAGAGGGCGGGCTGGCTGGGGAAAAGGAAGGCATGATGTGCTGTGGTGTCCCTTTTCCTCAGTGTCTTCCTGCAAAGCTGGACAGGATAACCACTGTTCTAATAGTGAAATACGGCCCACGTTCAGAAAAGTGCCAGGACTGCAGAACACTAGCCTGTAGAAAATGCAGTAAGCACACTCAAGTGTCTGTTCACTTATTTAATGAGCCAACAATTCATAAAGTCTCCTTGCCAAGGCTGTTCAAGGTGCCCATTCATAACAGAATGCAACTCAATCCAGTTTGTCTACAGCAATGCTTCTCAAAATGTAATGTGCATATCAATTACTTGGATACATTGCTAAAATGAAGATTCAAGTTAGTGGGTGTGGCCTGAGAGTCTGCTTCTCTAACAAGCTCCCAGGTGATGCTGCTGGTCCACGGACCACACCTTGAGTAGCAAGGGGCTCTGGCCAGGTGCTTCACACACATCATCTCACTTCATATGAGGCAGGGCCTGTTGTTATCCTTTGTCTTACAGAAAAGGACCTGGAAGCTTTGAGAAATTAGTATCTCACAGCTAAGAAGTATCAATGGCAGAAATGGGATTCAAACCCAGCTGTGCCCGCCTTTAAGTCCACCCTGTGTCCTTCCCACCTCATCGCCCTGCTGAAAAGCCACCGTCTGGCAAGGATGTTCTGTGGAACTAAGTCACCGGCCCGTCATCTCACCTGGGAGCCCCGAGCCATCAGAAAGGTGTATGTCGTCACCTCTACCTCCTTCCAGAGCCCCACAGGTGAAAGACTGTGGAAACACTTCAGGGACTGTGTGGTGTACCTTTGGGAATTGACTGTGTGCCTCTGCCTGGAACCTCAGAGGGCCCCGTTCTGTTTATGTGATGCGTGGACACCAACCACAAATAACGAGGAGGAACTCCAGTGCAGAGACCGTAGCAACTCTTCCTGCAGCCGGGGCCTCTGGCCCCCAAGCCTGGCTGAGGCACATCAAATGCTAGGGGTACAGGCACAGACCCCAGGGAAATGCCTGCCTGGCCGGATGTCACAGACTGGCCTCTGTCAGGGAGGTTTCTAGGGAGCTGAGCACACTCAGACCTCCCCACCAGGCCCATCAGAGCACCACTTCTGAGGCTCTCTAACTGGGGTGGGGAGCTAAGGGTCCTTGGGAGAGTCTTTGAAGATCCCAGCTGCTATCCACACACAGCCTCTCTGAAGTGCATTTCCTTGGAGGGCAGGGGCTGCAGAAGTAACCCGCGGGGGTACTTCAAACAGAGATTCTGGCTGGGCGCCTTTGATCCCCCCAGGTCTGCCAGGTTCATACTGGAACGAAGCAGCCAGGCTCCTCTGGGGTTCTGTGCGGAGGAAAACAGGCTCTCTGCTCCTCAGATAAACAAAACACACTCTGACCCAGGGAAATGCATCAAAGGAGGGCCAGGCCCCTGGGGGGGCAGAGTGCTGGGGACAAGAGCGGAGGACGTGTGTCTGGGAGCACTGCCTGCATGCTGGGCGGCCCTGCCTCTTCCTCTGCAGACTCAGCCAGCCCCACCCACCAGTCCCTCACCCCAGGAAACCCACTGGTGGCTAAGACCATGTTCGCAGAACTCTCCTCAACATTCTGCTCGTGCAACAACAATCCAACAAAACCACCACCAGCAGCCCCTTGCGCTCGAGAGCACTGCTTCCAAAGTGCTCTCTCTCCATTATCTCATTTTGCCCTTGCCACGACCCTGTGGGTCACAGCAGGGCAGACACCTCTGGATACCACCCTGCTTTTCTAGACACAGAAGCAGAGGTGGAGCAGTCGTACCACTGGTCTGGGGCAAAGCCAAATTCAGAGGCCTGAGGTCTCTGGGTTTTCCCATTAGAACATTTTATATTAAGGGTCACCACCACTTTCAACAATAATAATTTTGATGTGAATCAACAGGGACTCTGGTGGGGTGGCCTCTGCTTCCACCACCAAAGTGTGGTTGATCATCCTTCCCCCCGTCACATAAAATGAGACTTGGAAATCCTCAATATTTCTACTTCCACAAGGGTGTCTGAACTCCTTTGGCCAGATGAGGTGCCTCTCAATGTCTGTATGGCTCCTGCTCTTCAGAACCTCACCTGAGGAAGGTGGGGGGGAACTCCTGGGGAGGAAAGAGGCTCACCTGAGGGGGTGTGGCTTGCCTGGGGAGGGGAGAGACTTGCCTGAGGGGGCAGGGCTCTCCTGAGGAGGGGAGGGGCTCACCTGTGGGGGCAGGGCTTGCCTGGGGAGGGGAGGGACTTGCCTGAGGGGGCAGGGCTCTCCTGAGGAGGGCAGGGGCTCACCTGAGGGGCGGGGCTTGTCTGGGGAGGGGAGGGACTTGCCTGAGGGGGCGGGGCTTGCCTGGGGAGGGCTGGGGCTTGTCTGAGGGGATGGGGCTCACCTATGCTCCCCTTCCAGGTCTTCTCCTCCTTCCTCTCCTCCGCCAACTGGCTGCTGGTGAGCGAGGTCTGGCGGGAGTGCGTCCCCGTGGCTGCGGCAATGGACGGCACGGAGCGGGCAGGCCGCAGGCTGGAGGAGTCCGTCTTCCCGGCGTCTTTACGGGATCGCTGCTGGAGGACCTTGATCATGGCATCCTTCTCTATGATTTTGGCATGGAGATTTTTAATACTGTGTAAGAAAACAAAACAGTCATGATCAAAAGCCATTTGGCTAGAATAACAGACACATTTCTCTCAGGATGCCCAGGGACTTTAATTATGATAAAAGGTCAGACAGTTAAGTGCAATTTAAGTCTTCAGTTACAATCTCCAAATTGTAGAAGATGGATCTTTTGAGGTAGCTGAAAAGGGTGCACCTTCTCTGGCCCTCAGGAGACTCTGGGATGTCCTGGGACCCGGAGGACACACAGTGTGAGTGACCGTGGCCACCCAGCGGGGACCTCCTGGACCGAAGTGTGTCTAGGCCCTGGCAGTGGGCTGGGGTGGGGAGGAGGAGTAGGGAAGCCCACACACTCAAGCCTCACACAGGGAGGGCTGCTGACAAGTGTCAATTTCCCTATTTTCTGAGGAAAAAAAAAAATAGATGGACAGGTTTTCTGTGAGAAGATGATGTTTTCCTCCCTGAAGGTCAAAGATGAGAATGAGAAAACACGTGTGTTCTTTTCACAACCCAAATAGTGACTTGCTGAGCTTACCAACGACTGAGCCACTCAGTCCTATCTTCACACCTGCAGAATGAGAAGCTCAGCTTCCCAGGGCTCCGCGGGGAGGGCAGGGGGTGGCTGGCAGGCTAGCTCTATTATGTCTCAGAGCCTGCTGGACGTCTTGTTTAGTCCATGAGAAGAATGCATTAGCTACATAAGTTCTTTATGTCTGGCTGGAATATAAAAATCCTAGCTCAAAAACTCTGAGACTCTGTACTATGACGTTTCCCTGTCCAGCTGGTAAAGTCTAAAATGTTGTAGAAACAGACACCCAGAAAACACGGGGGCACCTAAATTCTTGTTATCAGCCCCCACCTTAAAACCTGCATCTCACATGAAATGAGCCCCTAGAGACCGCAGGCTCCAGGCCCGCTGTTGCGTGGACTCTTTCCCTTCTCTCTGGGGCAGGGAGTGGGGCTGCGGAGCTGCTGGAGAACTCAAGCTTGAAGGGGTTTAGAGCAGGAAAGGGCTGGCGTGTGAGCACAAACATCAGGCTGGCGGCCCCACCGGGATCTTGAGGTGAGCGGCCGGAGGGGAGCCTATGGCCGCGCACAGCGGTCCCTTACGTGTACTCCATGTCCTGACATCTCCTGGTGGCCTGCACCACCTCCTCCTCCTCCTGCCAGATGTGGGCCTCCAGCGAGCTCTCGCCGTAGCTGCCGTTCCTTGAGTGGTTGACGATCGTGGTGTCCCTGGCAACACAGGACGCGCACAGAAAATGATGCCCGTCCTCACGGGGAGGGGTCCGAGGGTGCCACGCTGAAAACATCTCTCCACAAACCCCTTCACCCCTTTCCCGCTCCTACATTCTGGCCAATCCTCTCCCTACATTGACAGAACTAAGACAATATCTAAGGAAAACAAAATAAAACCCCCCAATCCAAATTCCCTGTCGCTTCTACTAATGACATTGAATTCTAAGCTACGTGGTGTGCTCTGAATATGGACACTGCACATCTACAGGTTTAATCTACTGACTTGTGGATACTGATATTATCATATTGGTCAGTATTTCTATGCTTGTACTCTTTCATACTCACTTCTTTCTCATTTTCTCAATCAGAGTTAAAGTTTTATTTCTTTTTTTTTTAAAGCTCTTTATTGGAATATAATTGCTTTACAGTGTTGTGCCAGTTTTTGTGGCACAACAAAGTGAATCAGCTGTAGTTATACATATATCCCCATATCCCCTCCCTCCCGTGACTCCTTCCCACACTCCCTATCCCAGCCCTCTAAGTCATCACCCATCATCGAGTTGATCTCCCTGTGTTATGCGGCAGCTTCCCACTAGCTATCTATTTTACATTTGGTAGTGTATATATGTCAATGCTACTCTCACTTCGTCCCAGCTTCCCCTTCACCACCCCCCACCCTGTGTCCTCAAGTGCATTCTCTACATCTGCATCTTTATTCTTGCCCTGTCACTGGGTTCACCAGTACCATTTTTTTAGATTCCATATATAGCAGTTAGCTTACGGTATTTGTTTTCCTCTTTCTGGCTTACTTCGCTCTGCATGACAGTCTCCAGGTCCACCCACCTCACTACAAATATAAAGTTTTATTTCTATTTTTCACCCATATAGCAGCTATCTCAGTATTTTACAGTAAATGGGGACTCAGTAAATCCTTGAAATGGAGACTGGCCCTCCTGGGCAGCGAGGCTCAGGCTGAAGTCCCCTTGGTGTCTGCGTTCAAGCTCACCTCTTTTATGAGCGCCTGCCTAGGATTCAGGTCCCTTCAGTGTGACAGCCATGCTGGGCAGCAGGGCAGACGGTGAAGACACACACCCTGTCCTTGGCAAGTCCAGCCGAGGGGGTGGAGTGAGGGGAGGGACAGACAGAGGGAGGCTGCCAAGCAGTGTAGCCGGCAGCAGATGCCTGACTGAAAACCACTGCTCACAGGTACCTGGTCCTCCTGCCACTGGTTCTGTCAATTTAATTTCTTCTAATTAATGACGGCTGGTAACAATAAGACACTTGTGCCATCTAAGTGATCTAAGTATGTCTTAGGCTGAAAGGCCCACTAACATCTCTGATCAGTGAATCTTAAACGAGTAAGAAATGATTCAGCCAAATGTTTCACATCCCTTTAACTTCATGTTCCAATGTTACAATCATATTTAAAATCTTACAGCTCTTTTCTAGAACATCCAAAAACAGCAAGAAAAAAAAAAAAAGGGAGGGGTGACCCTTCTTTTATGTCTTTTAACGACAGCTGTCCATGAAGAAGTGTTTCCTTCACGCCTGGGCCTGGGTGAAGCACGTTACCTGTGATATCTCATTTAGTTCTCTCAGGAGCTTGTGCAGTAGACGTCACTATCCTCATCTTACAGGTGAACAAATGGGTGACTTTGCAAGAACACCCAGTCAGTGAAGGTGCAAAGGGATTCAAATCCAGATATCTCTGACTCCAAAGTCCAGGCCCTTAACCATCACTAAGTTCCTGAAGTTTCCTGTGTCCTCATGGAGAAGGCCTCAGCAAAGGCACATGAATGATAAAAGAAACCAGTGAGGAGGGCACGTGTGAGAATGCGGCTAAGTGCAAACTGACCGGCAACAGATCAGAAAGCCCCATAACGCAGAAAACCAGCAGAGTGTTTTAAATATACTGACAAAATTATAAATTCACTGCATGGTGCACAGAAATCATCAGTATAGGAATTTGTGGCCAGAAACATTTTCAACTGATTTACTTTTGGAGAATTTATGTAGAAATTCATGTTTATACTGCCAAGGACAGCAGGTACAATTAGATGAAAACAACTTCGCAGGTAAATACACGCCAACTTTCGACAAAATATTACATTGCTTGGAAGTGTTTAAAAAGTTTCTAAAGCTTCCCAACCCACCCAAAATAGGCCCAGCCGCTCAAACTTCTGATCAGTGGTGCCAAAATGCACCAAGATGGCAAAATCAGTTGGTATGCAAATATCACACTGCCTGTAAACATGAAGCATGTAGCAGTGGCTGAAAAGTCACAAAACTAATGGCTGGAAATAGTTATTGTTACCAATTCTTATGTAGCCATTTAGCATCTAAGCAATAAGAGCTCAGAATTTTGACTTTTCTCAAAAATTGTTTAATTTTCTTTTCTCCCTTTTTGTCAACAGAAGAGCACTGCTAAATTACACAGGTTTTCTTTGACAAGAACATTAAGACTGGCGCTGAAAACATGATCTCCTCTGAACTGATTTTTCCTGAGTCTGTGGGAAGCAGTGGTCAGCACAGGGGAGGGTAGTGTCCCATGGAATTGTTAGATGCTCAGTAAATACATGTGGAAGCAAAGAAGGGGGGAAGGGAGGGATGGTGGAAAGGGTCCCCGCCCATCCGTCCGTCTGTCCGTCCATCCATCCATCCATCCGTCCATCAAACAGGGCAGAGGAAGAGAGCAACAGGGCTGGGTAAATCCCACAGGATTATTCTCTGAGGGCAAGAGGTGTTTCCCCTGCCCTCAGGATGACGGCCAAGGCTGGGCCTAGCCTACCATGAGTGGGGCTGACTGTGTGTAGGCTCTGGCTGGTTCTACTCACAACATCCCCCCGCCCCCATCCTGTGCCCACCCAGGGGTCTTATGCCTCAGACCTGTTCGTTCCCCCACTTCTGATCTTACATTCCAGTCCCATTCATCCTCCTCGGGACCCCAAACATGCATCTAATCCGATAAATCAATGAGCTGAGACCATGATGACCCATAAGGCCCTGGGCCATGCGTCCAAGGTAACGCATTTACACGGCTACTGGGGCTTCAGTGTCCTCAGCCAGGGGAATTCGGTCTGCTTCCCTGTATAACCAGTCAACAATTACAATTTCCGTTTCAGAAATTAGGTAATTTCTGAATAAAGTAAGTGCCACTCAGAAAAGCTTGTGCAGAGTCACACACCTACAGTCTGAGACAGACTGAGAAGCCCTGAATGTGGACGTCCCGCCTCCCTATGTTCTTTCCATCAAAAATCACACATAAAGACAATTTCCAGGGCAACCACTGACAACCAGGCATTAGACTAAGCTGGCAAGCAAGGCCACATCCCTCCATGTAACTTTCTGATGCCTCAGGGTAGAGAAGTGATTTAGTTATCACCTTAGAAAACAAGAAGCTGAAGAAAAAACATTTCAATTATGTAAAAATCAAGAAATGTTTCCAAGGGCTTCGGCACTCTCATCCACACATTTCAAGGACTGACCTGGAGGCTGCAACTTCCTCCCCCATTGGAGCCACGACGCCCCAGGTGATACGTAGGCATCCCAAATGCCTATTTCCATGCCCGAAGGCTCACTCAGAGGGGACGCTGTGGGTCATTTTCCCTCACAGCACAGATAAACATAAACAACACGTGAGCACTAGAAAAGGATCCCCAGACGGTCACTTTCCACTTGGGTCTGCAGGTCAGCGGAGGCATCCGTGTCCACAGGGGTCGTGCTGGTCTCTCTCTGAGCTCCTGGAAAGGACATCTGGGCATTTGGCTAACGATTCTTCTCTACTTGGGTAACGAACGTGAGAGCCCACGCACCGTATCTCCCCTGCACCCCATCAGGCCTTCCCTTCGTCATGAAAGAATAAATCACGCAGCCCGAGCAAGTGGGGGGCTGACTAAAGGACAAGGCTGTGTCCACAGTGTTCTCTCCTCCTGCCTGGTTCATCCCCAAAACAGTACAACAGCCCTTATTACGTCCAGTTTTATGGGTGCTCCTTTGAAATGTGACAATCTCCTCCAAATATACTGACTTGAAATTTTGGTAAATTCCAAACAACTTTGAATTCAATGCTCAATATAGTGAATAACTTATGGGTGAAAAGCAGGGCGGTGAGAGCCCTGACGGGTAGAACGCAGAGCCACGCAAGTCAGGCGAGGTCCAGCAGTCAAGGAAAACTACCTGCTCATTCACACCGGGTAGAGCTTAACAGAATTATTCTGTGAATTATTGAGCATTTCGAGCTAACTTTGAAAGAAAGAATAAGGCTGTGCACTGGCAACAAAGGAAATAAAGCAACAAAGGCAATAACTGACAGCAGCAGAAAACCATTTCAAACCAAGCGAAATCAGGCTCTGAGTCAGACAAATTTCAATTTGACGGGTGGCCCCACACCTTACTACCAGTGTGATCTGGAATAAACTGCTGCATCTTTCTAAGCCTCATTTCTCCATCTGCAAAATGAGGATAATAATAGTTTGCACTCTCGGGGCTGTTATGAGCACTGCATATTCTTGTCTGGTCCATGAAACATACCCACTGTTTAAAAGAGCATAAAGTACACTTTCCCAGCATCATTCGTAAAGACCACACAGTACTCTGCTGTGTGGATGGACTTTAAATTATTAAATGAATCCCTCTTATTGGGCTCTAGGCTACTTTAAATGTATCGATGTTTTCAACCACACCGGAATGAATGTCCTTGGACATAAGTGTCCAGGCACTTATATAATGATTTCCTTGAGATAAGTGTCAAGAACCAGAATTCTGGAATCAAAGGAGAGGTACATCCTGCCAAAATCATGCTCAGAAATGTTACACCACTTTGCTCTCCAACTAGCACCACAGCCACTGGAAAGTTATTTTTGACGGCACTCACTCCCTGGGATGCATCCCTGAACCCCTCTGGACACTCTCTGTTTTTTTCCGAGCAGCACAGCTCGGCGGGCCTCACCTCTCGGCTGCGGCCGTGGCTGCGGCGTTCATGGCAAAGTGCCGGATGGCGCTCTCCTCCACGTACTTCTGCTCCCACTTGGTCATGTCGGCCTCCAGAGCCAGGATCCGCTCCTCCTTCTCCCTCACGAGCTCCATGAGGGCTGGGGCATTGTATTCCGGCAGGCTGGCTGGCGGGCCGTTTCCATGTTTCTGGAGAAGAGAAAGAAAGAACATCTTAACGCTGAATCAGGGCTACAAAGTAGACCCTGGGTTGGCAGAGTTACCCACGTGGAGCACGCACGGTTCACCCAGACCCTCAGCACATTCATACCCTTGCTTCCTTCTCCAGCGCTGATGACCGGAACAGGGAGAATCCCCACACCATCAACCTCTACCCCCAGTTCCTCTATCTCAGTTAATTCTCCTGTAACTCTACAATAAACAGAGAGTATTATCCTAATTTTACAGATGGGCAAACTAGGCTGCTGAGAGACTGAATGAACTATTCCAGGTCTCTAAGCCGATGAGCAGCAGGGTCAGGATTCAAACCCATGTCTGTCTGACTCTACCCAGCTCTGCGTGACAGGAAGTGGCCTGTCCAATGTCTTGCAGTGAATTTATACCCAGCACCAGCAGTAGAACGAAGTTTGGCCTCCTGGTCTAGGGCACTTTCTCCAGAGTTCAAGGATGGGATTCAGCTGCTTGCTTTCCCTGAGGCTGGGAGACAGACTGTGAAGGCACAGGAAGTGGGGGTGCGATGCCTTAAGGGCATGCTTGCCCAGCCTCTCTCATCTGGGAAACAGAACTTAACAACTGCCCCACATGGAAGCCCAGCAATCATATAGGATGACAAATATGAAAGCACGTGATACACTTTAAAGGGCTAACCAAAGTACAGCGCTACCAGAAAAACCTCTGATGCAAATCAAGCTCATTTTCCAGCCCTTTCTCTCCATCTATGTCCGTAAAAGAGGAAGTAAAGCAGTTGTGTTACCTGAATAGCTCATGAGCTGAGGATATTCACTTTTCAGATTTTCTCCCTTCTAACTCAGGGATACTATTTCCTCTAAACAGATGAATTAGAGGATGAGTGGGTTTTGAGGAGGTTTAACTTCCAGCCAGTGGTGGAGATGGGTCACCTTGGGGACTCAGGGTTCAGAGACCAGTTGGGCCTGAGCTACTCAAAGGGAGCAGGATTTCATCCCAGCTCTTCTATATCCTGGGACACACAATGCCCTCCTGTTTCCCAGTGATCACAAACTTCAAATGCAGAGTTGTTTGCAAGGTGAGAGGTAGCTTTCACCCTGAAGCACATAAATTACCCAGAGCAACAGCTAGGCACTTGAGCTGCACTGCTGGAACCTAATCCCACCAGACAGAAGAGAACGAACAGGCCTACGGGCTTTTTGTAAGCCATATGCTTCTATTTGATTCTAGAAAGCTACAAATACAAATTATTCTAGGATCCAGTGGTAGCTTGCCAACGGCTGGCACTTAAGTCAGAATGGAGTGGAAGGCACCTACCTGTCCTCACCAGCCTGCACAGGAAGTCACTGACCCCATCAAGCCAGGCACCTGGCCTCAGGGCAAGAGGACAAACAAACCAGTCTATCGAGATGAGAAACTACCCTGTTTTTAGAAACTTTCCAAGAAAAAAATCCCACAGCCTCACTTAGTTGCCATCTATGTCAGTTTCTATCCAAATCCTTTGTGTTGCCATCTCAGCTGGTGACCTGCTTAGGTCCTTAAGGGCTATTTAAATAAAAGCAAGAATTTCAGCACTCAAGTGTTCAAAGATAGCACAGTTTAATGGGTGTACGTACACTGGCTAGAAAAACAGATTAAGGGTCAGGCAGGGCAGCTTCTGCTGCCTGTTCAGCTAGTCACCAAATATTTACTAAGCCTGCACCCTGTGCAGAGGATACTGTAGTGAACAGTACAGATGAAATCTTTGCCCTCAATGCCCTAATTTGCTATATGACCTTGGGCTGGTCTTTTAGCTGCCCTGGGCCTCATTTTGCTCTTCAAGAACATCCCCTGCTTCTTTCTTCTACCTCCTAAGACCACTGTGGGAGTAAGATGCGAAAATTACTTTCAGCTCTTTTCAAGAAAAGATTGTGAGTTCTTAAAACTGTTCATTTCCTTCTTCCTCTTTTACCATTATTTCTATTTCACTTCCCCCCCAACTTCTAATGATGCTGAAGCACTCCACTTTGCCTCCCAAAGTAGAGGGAGATTACTTCTAACAACAGAACCTGCATGCTGAGAGCTGCTCTTTCCTGCTGGTCCTGTTGTCCTGACCTATTTTCCCTCTCCCCGCTTCTCAGTCCAGCCACACGTGTCACTTTTGTTTTCAGTGGGATTGGTAAAGTTGGAGTAATCTGGGCACCAAAGATGACCTAAGCCATCAAGTGACTCTGAAGGTAACGATGAGAAGAACAGCGATGACAGTTATTCTTCCTTCATCAATCGCTAAGTGTCAGGCACTGTGGTAAGGACTTTGCGTGGATTTTCTTATTTGTAGTTACAAGCATATGGTAAGTATAATTTACGTGCTCCATTTTAGAAACAAGGAAGTGAAGGCTCAGAAAGATCTCTTTTTTAGTAGGAAGAGAAGGCAGGATTCAACCCTGGTCAGCCTAACCCCAGAGCCCATGCTCTGAATCGATTCATGATTCCATGCGACTCTGCTCACCTCCCGTCTACCCACCCTTCTGGAAGGTTCCGGAAGGAATAACGTGCAGGCATGACTGGAGCTCACTTGGGGGCTCTGCGTTGTTAGGGGGCTGGGTGGAGCGGCTCAGCTGTGTCCCAGTGTGGGTCTAGGGCAGAGCCCTTGTGTAGGGTATTGACTCAAAAGTGCTCTAAGCTGTTCTCGCGACAGTCCCTTCACAGTGATTCTCTACGGGGAGAGGTGGGCAGTGCGGTCTCACTGCTTTGTTCAGGGCAGACATGACCAGGGGCTTTATTTACTTTGTGTGACCTCAGGATGCCTTCTAACGGGGTCAGACCCCGGGGTGAAGGAGCACGGGGCGGCGCGGGCTGCCCACATCTGGGGTGGGCACACGCGGGCGCTCCTCAGAGCGAATGAGGAGCAAGCAGGTTAGAGCGGCCGAGCTTCTCAGGTGACCCCACACGCCAGCGCGGATGCTGGGCATCCCTGCTGGGGGCCAGCAGGACTGTGATGGCCACACTTGTCCACACATTCCACGCAGGAGGCGGACCACACTACAGCATCTGCCACGTGGAACTGTTAAAACCTCAAGGTGTTTTGGTGGACTTCTTGGTAATTACATTTTTGCCTTTTCTGGTTATAGGATCATGTAAGCTCACTGGTAAAATGAGAAAATGAAGTATTAAAGGAAAAAATAGAAAATAACACTCATCTTTTTAATGAGTAGGCAAAAGCAGGGAAAAGTAGGGAAATCCCGAAGTGCCCTTCATAACAGAGGAGACAGATTAACACTCTCATTAAAAAAAACTGTAATAATATTTTAAAGAGTTGCTGGGCAGCAAAGTTCTGTTTAAAGATTGTCTCTGCTCTCTCTGGTCTCATGTCAGCCATACACAGCTGGGGATCTGCTATCAGCTCCCGAAGTCCAAAATGCAAGCCATGTAATTTCCCAGGAGAGCCCCAATTCTGAAACTTCTGTCCTCCACAGGTGGCCTAAATATGACAGCATCCTTTACACACAGCAGGAAAGTTGTGCTTTCTACTCTGAGGAAAAAATGGCCATGAGTGTGTGGGGGTCTGATTGTGCTTACAGGAATGGTCCTCTGTGGCAAGAGAGAAATTTTTCAAATAATGCTACCTTTACATTTTTTCTTGATACACAACAAGGATAATAGAGCTGTCTTTTTTTTTTTTTTTTTTAAAGAAAAAGACATCTTGCAAAAGTAAATGTTGTTGATAATGTACAGGAAGACATTCTTATATATTTTGGATAAATTGGTACATTTACTTTGCAGAGTGATTTAGCATATGTTTAGCATATGTATTCGTTATCCAGAAATCCCATTTTTAGGTATATCCTCTTGGGAAACTCTCACACTCTTTTGCAAGGAGACATGTAAAAAGGCAGCTCATTAGAGTACTGTCTATAACAGCAATACCACTGGCACAAATCCCAGGAGCAAGCAGTGGGGCAGATGTATTTAGAATACATATAGTAGCTGAAATGAATGAAGAGTCTGGTTTCATCGCACTAAAATAGAAGATCCAGGGACAAGTAATTTAACTGTAGGGTGTGGATGGCACGTTAACTGGAAAAGAACATTCTTTTTTGCTCTAAGTACTGAGATGTGCCCATTCTGTCAGCCAAAGCCTCATAAATACCCGCCGGGTGCCAGCACAGTACCAGGCACCAGAGAGCCTGCCCTCCAGTTGGGAAGCTTAAGATCTCGATAACTGAGCAACAGAGAACAGCTGAAGGGTGGCCCTGAAACGCCAGGGAAGGTGGCACAGGTTAGAAGGATAAGAAGTCCAAAGACAGAGTCACTTTTCCCCGTGAGCTATCAACCAAGCCAAGCTGGTGGGGGCCTGGGTGGGCCCCTTAATTTTCTGGGCAATCTCGCTACCACCTCCATCTCCAGCCAAGTACACACGCCCAGAGGTAATTGTGTGCGCTGCCATGAGAAAGGGCTGAGCTGGCCTGAGCGTATGCTTTCAAGTGTTTTCAAGTGTTTCAACCATAACCACTATGCCCTATCCACTAGACAGGAGTCCTGTCTCGCGTTTCCCTGGTTCCAAACTTAGAGCACACCCTTCACCAGCTGCATAGAGGGCTTTGCCCACCACACTGGCTGACGACACGCCAGGAGCCCTTGACCAGCCTTTAACGGAGCCTGGCCCAGCTCTAGGACTCCTCCCCTTGCCAAGGCCCACATGGACCCTGGACTGGGGTGTTTCACTGTGAGCTTCTTTGTAGCTGAACTGCATGAACAGCTGTTACCAGGAGAAACAGGGAGAGGCAGAAGGACAGGAGCTCATGGCCAATATTATTTTCTAGGGATCGTCCTTCCTGTCCTTTACCTCTGAAAACTCACTGATGATCATGTCCTCCTAATTTCACCCTGTGCGTTCCCACTGTCACTGCACCCTAGAGGACACTAACAGCCTTTAGGCTGGCCTCCCTGACTTCAACATCTGTCCCTCCAGCCCCTCCTCTGACACCACCAGAGGGCTCCTCCCCTGATCCCACAGGAAAAAAAATCCAGTCGCTCAACCTGAGCAAACACCCTCCGCAAACTGGCCATTGCCTCCTTGGGCATGCTCCCCCAGCTGGCTGCCCCCAGCTGTCCTGGACTCGCCATGTGTCTCACGCTGTCCCCAGAATGGCCAACAAACCCATCTTTCCAAGTCCGACTCAAACATCCTCCTCTATGAAGCCGTCTACACCCGCATTCCCTCATGCCCAGCCGCCAAGGGTCACCACTTTCTCCCTGTAAAGACGTTTGTCCCTCTAGTAAGCGGACTGCCTGGCTCCTCCACTGACCAATGTGCTGGACCACTGAGGACAGAAAGCTCTCATCTGCCCTGAATCCTCACGGGAGCGCGCAAAGCCTGCGCCGCAGCAGGTGCTCTGCACCACAGTGTTAGGTGAACGCATGCGCCAGATTCCGCTGGCCCCGCCCCGCCCCGCCCCTCACCTGCTGGGTCCTCAGGGCGTCCAGCTCCCTCTCCAGCCAGGTGCGCAGTCTCCGCTCCATTTGCTCGCGCTTCTCACACGCTGACTGCAGCTGCGTCAGGGCCTGCTGCAGCTTCTCAACCTTCTCCACGTATGCCTGCTTCTCTCGGAGCTGAACGGAGGAGGAGAGTAAAAAGGAGCACGAAATTTAGAGAGCCATCCTCAAAGCTGGGATGGAGGTGGGGGGGGTGCAATCAGAGTACGTGGAGATGCTATGTAAACTACACGTGCATGTACCTTTCCCCCTCCTGTCCCTCAAGTGTGCTGGGACAGAAAAGATTTATACGGAGACCACCAGTTACACCTAAGATGGCTGGGATGCTAGGAATTGCAGACCCTACCAAGGACATCCGCTTTCAGTCATCTATACAGCTCTCTGCTCAATCCTTGGTTAGTGCTTAGTGTTATAGCACCTGCAGGCATAGGAAATGAGATTAATAAAGAATTTTTAAATGTTACAAGGAAATACCTATTCTATAATGTTAATTGAAAAATCCAGAATCAAAAATTATATACAACCTTAGCACAACTATGTCTGTCTGTCTATCTATCTATTTATATATCTATGTATCTAATATCTATTTAATATCTATCTATTTATATATCTATGTATCTATTTAATATCTATCTATCTAATATCTATCTATGTATCTATGTATCTATCTATCTATGTATCTATCTATCTATCTAATCTATGTATGAAAAAAGACTGACAGGAAATAAAAGCATTAACTGTATCTCCATGGCGGAATAATAATCGCTCATATTCTTTACTCTCTTCTGTATTTTTCAGATTTTCTATAACTACCAATTACTATTAGAAACCTTGGGTCTGTATGTATATATGCATGTGTATCCATTTGTGTATGTGTGAATAAGTACGACAATTTCTCATCATAGATATTTGTGGGGGAATTTTCTCCTAAAGACTTCAGAGCCCTTTATGGATGAGTAGTTGACAGCCCTGGTGAGACAGGGGGGGCCTAATGAACATGCAAAGAACACAGTAACTGAGGAGAGGCAATTTACGGTAAAAATTGATTTATGTAAATGTCACGTCAGGTATGGATTTAGAATCATTGATCCACAACTTCAAATTCTTACCCTGAGAACTTGTTTTCTTCCAGTTAGGAGTTTGGCCCATGTTCATAAATCCCAGGCACATTTCTAACCTTCTGGGGAGTGGCTGGTGCCAAAAATCAGACTGAGGCATTACTTGTTCTGGTCCTGGGTGAGAAGACACCAGATGTGACTTCCTGTCACTCGCACCTGGGCGTGCATATGCCTTGCAGGTGATTCAGATCCTGAGTTCGACCCATGACTGCACTGGCAAGCTGGTACATGCTGGTGATTTAAGTGCTCGCTGCAAAGGTGGTTTCTGACTTAGCGGGCAGCCCTGCCATGAGCAGTGCCTGTGTCCTAGCCAAAGCCACTGCGATAAAAAAGGAGGTGCTTCTGACCTTCTGCGGGGGGTAAGGACAGCAACTTACAGCCTTTTCTACACCTGCTCTTGGGATTAGTTTTTATCTGGCCCTTTCATTCACTGTGTCTTTGATTGCTTCAGGACCTACTAACTGCAGTTTCCTGTGCTAGAAAAGCCTCATCTGATAAAATATTTTGTGAGTATTGTGTATACACCACTTATCCCATCCTACACCATATACCATTCTCTGAGTGTGTAGCCCCTACAGTATAAGTGCCAAGTGTCTGCTTGGGGCACAGTGTACAGTATGTCCCCAAGGTCTGGAACAGTACCTGGCATCTAGTTGGTACTCAATAAGTATTTGCAAATGAATTAATATTATCCCTAACCAACTGCAAGATTCTTGAAGGCATAGGTCTCTCTCATTCAGCCTTGGATCAGCCTTAAGTCTAGCAAGGCGTATACAGTGATGAGGATGATTAGTAATAACAGTAATTAATCAGCCCACACTTTGGAAGCGCTACCATGCCAAGCTTTGTACTTTATATGCAGTATCTCGTTTAATCCTGCCAATAATAGTAGAAGGTAAACTCTTTTATTATCTCCATGTAACAGATGAGAAAACCGAGGATCGAATAGGGTAGTGACTGACTCAGGGTCAAAAAGCTGATACACCACCCATCCTGGGGTCAAGATTCTAACTCACATGGTCTGTCTCTAGGGACCAAGCCCTTAACCATCGTGGGAAGTTATGGCAAGCACTCAATGTGAACCATCTGAACTGAGTTAAGACACTTTAAAAGACCCTTCAAAAAGACAAGGAGGGAGACTGGAAGTCAGACACGAGACATTTTGGAGAAGTTACGTATAATCCATCAAACACAGATCCTATATACATATAACAACAAGAAAAGATCCATAATGCTGATTATTAAGAACCTGTCTTCAAGGAGTTCACAACAGTTGCTTTAATAGAGATATTAAAATAAAGATATTTCAAAATTATCACTTCCTTTCACTCCATGCATGGAAACAGAGCCTTGATAAGTGCCCTCAGTTATACCGATAATGAGTCCCAAGCCTCCCTTCCTCAAAGCAGACCTCCTGTCCTTCAGGGGTTAAGGTCACTTTCTGTAGCAAATGTTTTCCTATTTAATGAGCTGCTTGCTGGTGACAAGGAAGAGACTTTGGGGCTGTTCCCTGGGATCCTCATGCTAGCATTCAAACTGTTCATAGGACTTGTGGGGTTTAATAGGACAGGTCGAATGCACAAGACCCTATTGACTCAAAGATCTTGCCCTTTAGCTGCTTTAGCCTTGAAGTTGAAATTTGCTGAGACACCCGAGTCCTGGTGCCGGGAGATGTTTCCTGAAGGAAAAGCTTTTTATTTTCAACAACAATAACAACAGTTGGCTTAATAACAATACTGTTTCCTGCGTGCCAAGCACCAACTCAGTCCTGGCGGAGAATACGTCGGTCACGCCCCTCCGTGACTTTGAGTTTCTACTCTCCACGGTGGGTCTGCTGGGCTCGGCCCCACCACACACAGGGGGTGCAGGAGGCTCCCCTGTGCTGCTGTTCTATAGCCCGGATCCCCAGCTGGGCTCTCAGGAGTGGTCATTCCACGTCCCTAGTCAGGCTTAAAGGAAAAATCTACTTCTCCAAACTTCATCGGAAGTCTTGATTTCATCCAAAACCACTAAACCCATAATGCTTGAGCGGTATCAATGTTTCCTGGATTGGGGGGTCATTACTTGGCCAAGCCAACTTCTGAAAATTGGAGACAGGTTTGCTGAACCCCACCCCAACCCCACCCTGTCAGAAGACTTGGCCTTTTTTATGCAATCAAGAGCCCAAAGACACAGCACCTGAACTGCTTTCTCAATTGAGTCTCTTTTCTCCACAGGCACCAGTGGTTCCCAGTCTTTCCATTTATTTCCAGCCCTGGACACCTGCCAGCCGGTGGGTGGCAGGCTGGGTTTATGGCTGAGACTGAACTCTTTGCGGATGGTATTCACGTCTGCCTTTCATCCTCTGCCTGGCTCTGGGGTGGATAAAATGTTTTAATTCATTTTTATTTGGGAGGTCACCTATATTGCTCCCCTGACTCAACTCCCTTGGAGTTGGCTCTGGTTAAAGTTGCTGGATTAGGAAACGGAAAAGGAGGCCCTTGGGGCTCTATGCACTCCCCCCCCACCCCCACCCCCACAGGCTCACCTCTTCTTCCAGCTTGATGACCCTGGCCTGGGCGTTGCTCAGAGCCTGGTCCAGGATCTCAATGTGTCTCCGGTGGTCCTCGCTCGCGGTCCGCACTGCTGCTAACTCCATTTCTAACTTCTCCTTTTCCTTCAAGAATTCCTTGTCTAGAAGGCAGACGGGAACAAAACGACCTCTATCAGAAAGCACTCACCCTCTGGGCTCACTGCCAGTCTACATCTGGCAAGGATTAAAAGTAAAAAAAGCATGCAAAAAGTAGAGGGTTGAATGACTGCTTTTGCTCCCTCTTCTTGACGGTGTGTGTAAAGGAAGGATTTTCTCAAAAGCCACTGTTAACTCTAGATATGGTCGAGGTCACATAGTCTTTGTGTGCCAGAGATGAAAGGCACACAAACAACTAGTGACCCCATGTTCTCAGGGTCTCACTTCTGTACAACATTTACTTTAAGGCTTCAAATTAACCTTGGACCTATGATTTCCTTTTAGGCTCACAAGCTCTCCTGCTTCTATGTTCCAAACCAGTGACAGAAAGGCAGACAATACTAACGATAATACTAACACCCTCATTCACAGAAAAATAAACCAGGGTCCAGAAGGTTAAGCTTTTGCTCTGAGGCCAGGCAGCAGAGGTGAGCTTTAACCCAGGCCTCCAATCTCTGGCTGGGTCCTCTTCCATATAAGCTGGCCTCACCTTTTCTCTTAGGTTCTGTTGGAGAGAGGAAAGGCAAAGTGCTCTGGATGTGGGAAAATAGCTTTCCTCTTATTTGGTGACACTGTAACTGACGGAGATCACTGTCTCTCTGCACACAGAGAGGAAAGTCTGTCTTGCACTCAGTCGCTTCCACACGTCTCTCCTATAGACTCATCCCCCATTATTCTTAAGCAGGCAGGACCCATGGTGTCCTGAGATCAGTACTATTTACTGAAAACATTCTCCTATTACAAAAGCAATGCAGACATACCTCAGAGATACTGAGGCTCTGTTTTGGACCACTGTAGTAAAGCAAGTCACATACATTTTTTTGGTTTCCCAGTGCATGTAAAAGCTATGTTTACACTATACTATTAAGTGTGTAATAATAGCACTGTGTCTAAAATACAATGTATATACCTCAATTTAAAAATACTTTACTGCTAAAAAATGCCAAAACAATTAAAACAGTAACATCAAAGATCATTGATCACATATCACCATGACAATTATAATAAAACGAAAAAGTCTGCGATATTGTGAGAATTACCAAGACATAACATAGACACATGGAGTAGATGCTGCTGGAAAAACGGTGCCAACAGACTTGCTCAATGTAGGGTAACTACAAACCTTTAATTTGTAAAAAATGCAACCAAAGCACAATAAAATAAGGTATGCCTATATTTTTATATTTAAAGTAACTTAGAATATTTAGATATGTTGATTATAATATGGAAAAACTTGAATGGACTTAATGTGTATGATTAAGGGATTGGTGAAATAAACTGCAGTAAACCCTACAACAGAATAGGATGCAGCCATTAAAACTAAATAAGAGAATATTAGTGAGGAGGAAAAAAAATCTTCACTGTTGAAAAAACGTGGTTACAAAACCCTATGCACATTCTTTCATATTTGTTGAAAACAGGGCATATAACTATAACAGCAACAGCAACAACAATTAGAAATTGATTTCTCTGTGCCCACACCACTCAAATGCCTCATACTGGTTATCTAGTCCTCCTAGCAAACCAAATTGAAACATCAAGAACCAAAGTCTGGAAGCTATGCAAGCATGTGGTTTCATTCATTCATGATTTCCTTGTACAGCCATTCATTCACTTAGCAAAGAGTTATTAAACATTAAGGATCAGCCCTATGGGCATTGAAACAATAGAAAGAACACTGTCCGTAAGGAGCAGGAAAAATGTGGTTTTGAATACCAGGCAAAGACACTTTAAGGCTGCCAATACTCAATAAACAATTCGCAATTTTAAAGCCGGAAGGGATCATAGGAAACACTGCTATCCAGTTACGCCCCTTTGTTTTAAGGGTAAGGAAAGGAAGGCCCGGGAGCAAAGGCACTCGTCCAAGGTGCCCTGCCAGCTGGGGCAGAGCCAGGGTCCGAGTCCGGGTCTCCTGATGGCCACTACAATGTCCTTCCCGCGTGACTGCACTGCCCTTGCGTTGTCAGAGGGAACAGGGTGCAATGGAACAGCTCTGGAACAAACAGAATGAATGAGCAGACTTGCAAAGCAAGCGTTGGCTGTGATGCCTAGAAACAATGGTGACTCTCAGAAACGAAATGAGGCCACCAAGATCCTCACCCAGAAGAGAGCATTACTTTTGGGCTCTTATACCCCACTGCAACTGACCGACTATCCTCTCCCCTCCTCCCTTTCAGTGGCACGAAATGCTGCCTCTGAAACGTCCTTCCCAATGCATGGAGAATGGGCACGCAAAAAGGCGTAAATAAATGGGCCCTGAGCAGCCCTACCATACACAGCTGCGGGCAGACCAGAGCATTTCACGCATTCTGTGCAAAATTACTGATATTTGAGCGCTAGCTCCCTGGGTTTGGACAACATCTGAACAGGCATGGTGCCCACTGTACTTTTCTCGGCTCTGGAGGGCACCCAGGAATTAGTTACTAAGAGGGCAGGCCTGGGAACGAACCACCGATGTCAGAACTTCTACCTGGTTATCAACCTAAGCTGAACAGTTCTTGTCTTTGTTGAGGGCAGTCAAGGACGCATCAGTTTTGACCAGTGGCAAAGTCTAGAGGCCGCAACCAGAGCTTCTTGCCGTTTGCAAATCGATGATCATAATTATTGCTTTGTCACAATGACAAACATGTGGATTTCTGAATTAATGAATACCCCTACCCTCCAACACACACACACACCCCCAACATTTGCTAGTCCCTTGATAGGCAGTATCATACTGTGGATGGAGAATGGACTTCAGCATCAGAAAGAGCTGGGTTCAGATCCTAGGTTCACCACTTTCCAGCTCAGAGGCCTTGGATGCAGTATAACCTCTTTGAGTTTCAGCTCCCTTATCTATCAAATGGGGGAGATAACATTTACATCATGGTGTTATTGTGATGACTCTGTTGACAGAGATGATGCATATAAAGTATAAAAGGACCTAAATATCTAGGACTTAACTTATTTAGGTCATTATTGATTCCTTGAGCCTAGAACATTATCTGACTCAATAAATATTGCTGAATGAATGAATGACTCTCTACTGTGTGCCAAGTTCATTGCCAATGGTATAAAAAATGGCAGCTCTTATTAGCAGTTTAGCATTTGGTATCCTCGGGATCTCCTGACAACCTTTGTTGTACAGTGGTCCACTCCACCCCTGAAGCCACCACTCGTCACATGGCTGGTAATGACCTTGGGTTCTCTGGTTCCCTTCTCTGCCCAGGCTCCCTGAACCTCACAGAGTGCACATCAGGGCAAAGCTGTGGGTACTGGACGGAGATTCCCTTAGCTCTGGAATGCTTTCCAGGCCTCTGGAATTCATGGGTCCAAACATCGTTGTCCTACGTTTGGTGACCTTAGACTTCAGGCTGAAGCAATATCATTATCACTCGCACTGGCTCAGAACTCCTCGTCCATCGACAGAAAGCAGCGTTCTTGACGATCAAGTTTTAAAAACCGACATTCATGACAAATGTGATAATAACGACAAAACCTGCTCATGTTTGTTGAACGGGTACTGCGTTCCAGGAATATATATAATTACTCCATTTATATTATTTCCTTTAAGTTTACTCTATGAGGTAGGCACTATTATCACTTCCGTTTTCCAGGGAAGGAAACTGACATGAAGAAAGGATAAGTAACGTGTCCACAGAAGTGATGCGCGACAGCGGGAGAGCCAGAACCGGCGGCACGGGCATCTCTCCAGCGCGTGTTCAGAGGCGCGGCGCTATCCTGCCGCCCCTGTGCGGGCCTGTGGGGATGGAGACCCGCAGAGTGACAGACGCAGGAGGCGGGGGAGAGCACCACCGTAACACTGCTCATTGAGGCACAAATTTAAGTATGTCACAGGTCATATCACATATCTCAAATGCAGCAATTAATCCACAGGCGTATCCCTTTGCAAATATTAATGAATTAAGAATCTGCTGTGTGGAGGCATCACGGAGTACTAGATAAAAGCATGGATCTAGATCAAGCCTCCTAGGTCCATATCCAGTTCTACCACCTACGGTTTTGTGACTTGAAGTAAATGAACATCTTTGTGCTTCAGTTTTCTTAAGTGAGGATCACAACAGTATCTACTTCAAAATGTATACGGGAAGTACCCAGTAAATGTCAACTATAATGCTATAGCTATTGTTGTTGTTGAAAAGTGCGATACATTCTTGGGCTACATGGTGAGTAGGACGGAGCATTCTTCTCTCAGTCGGGTGGGAAGAGAGGCAGGGACACAGCAAAGGCAATGTGACCAGTTGCTCCAACAGGCACTGTGTTAACAGGTAGCCAGTTGTGCGGGTACTATGACAACACAGGGAGGACCCCTAGCTCAGGCCAGGGTGCAAGAAGGAGGGGGCGTCAAGGCAGTGAGCCTATGTGGTGGGGTAACTGTGCCCCTTAACCCCCTGGAGACATGGGGAACCAGGTGTGTCGGAACCACTGGAAAAACTTCTCTCTCGGGAGATGCCAAGGGCGAGTCCCCTAAGTGAAACCACCTCACAGGAAGGTCCCTTCCGTTTGTTTACGAGCTAAGACCCTTGGGATGGATCTCAAGAAAGCCCAGCCTCACACTGGACTTTTGGTTGTGCTCCAGTGTATATACTGAGAATTCCTAGAACAGGCAAGTTGACATAAGGGAACTCTTGCCCAGAATGGTCTGTTTACTCAGTGGATATGAATTACCCTCAACTGTGTGGAGCAGGGCGTTGTTTAGCCTGATGGCTCCAGGCCCATTTACACAGAGGATGTCTGCTCGCACACTGTTTACTCTGGGAACCACAGCGATGGCACAGGCGTTGCAGCCAGGCTGACCTGGTGCGATTCTGGCACCTTCACATAGTGGTTCAGCCTGGACACGTGACCTCCCCTCTCCAGACTCCATCTCCTCCAGTGGAACAAACAAGACTGATTTTGCAGCACTGCTGTGAGGATCAAAATGATGCCCTATAAAACACCTACTGTCAGGCTTGGCACATAACAGATCCTCAATAAACAACAAGAGCTGACACACGCAACACTGGGGGCTTCCCCTGTGCCAGGCACTGTGCCTTCAGCTTTACAACAGACCCTCATTTCGTGAATACGCGCCATCAGCTCCATCTGACAACTGAAAAACCTGAAGCAGGATGAGCTATGATACTTGCAACAGGTCCAACGGTCGCTGCTTTTGTGCCTCTACCCATAGCTTCGTCTCTTTGCTTGAAAAAGAGCAGAAGCGGATGGAAACGAGAACTGGGCCCAAAATTCAAAGATGCCCCCCTTCCGTCTTACCCTTCTCCTTTGCCAGCTCTGGGTAAGGTTTGATGTGGACAGCCTGGTGCAAGTGTTTCTGCAATTACTATCTGAGCGCTCAGCTTAAGTGCTGGCTGAGCCATGGGGTGGTGGAGCCCAGCAACCTCGGTTGAGAAGCAGCGAGCGGGGAGCACGGGCACGGGGCCTGGCAGTGGGGGCGTCAGAGCGCTGTGTGCTGCACGGCCGGTTTTTAATGCAGTGCTCCAACTTATAGCTGGAGTTCATGAGGCGAGCAGAGCTGTAACCTGGCCCTTCTCAAGCAGGAATTCATTTTCTAGGCCTTTCCTGATATAATGGGTTTTTGATGAGTTTTTCCCTAAGCCCAATATAGCTGGAGGGATAAAAGGAGTCTGGCTGCCACCAGCTTGACCAACGGGTGACTAATTCACTAGGATGCTTGGAAGGTAAAAGAGAGGTCTTCCTCCAAATATCATATGATATTACTTACATGTAGAATCTAAAAAAAATGATACAAATGGACTTATTTACAAAACAAATAGACTCACGGAAACAAACTTGTGGTTTCCAACGGGGATGGGAGTGGGAGATAAATTAGGAGTTTGGGATGAACAGATACACACTAACATATATAAAATAGATAAACAACGAGGATCTACTGTATAGCACAGGGAACTCTACTCAATATTTTGTAATAACCTATAATGGAAAAGAATCTGAAAAGGAATATATATATATATAATATACATGCTATATATATAAAACTGAACCACTTTGCTGTACAATGGAAACTAACACAAAAGTGTAAATTAGCTATCCTTGAATTTAAAAACAAAGCGGCAAGCGTGTCCTCAACTACAGTAGACAGCTTTCACAGTGGCGGCTCAGACAGCACTCCACTCGGAAGAATATCTGCTACGGTCCTCCCTTCACAGGGCTGCGTTCTCAGCCGCCCTGTCTGCATTATAGAGCCCTCTCATCCTCCCCTAGCCAGCACTCCCTACTTGACAGGATGGAACCTAAAGGGCCCCGTGACCTGAGCCAGGTCAAGCTGAGTCTCTGGTCTGGGACCGCGTGAGGGGGAGCCTGGGCGAGAGGGGGACGCTGACACGGACAGGCAGCCTAGCTCTGAGGCTAGCGACCACGTCCCGCGTGTGCGCTAGAGAAGCAGAGCGAGCACACGGTAGACAGTGACGCATCGAGCAGACGGACGTGCAGAGATACATGAGAGTGCACGGTGAGAAGGAGAGAGGGAAACAGGGCCACACGGAGAAACGCAGAGCCCCTGAAACCATCTGCGCCTTGATTCTCACGGACAGGCCAGCCCTGGCCCCTGGCCCCTGAGAGGCTTGCCCACACGTCCTGTCTGGGGCCTCCTTCACACACAAAGACATTTAAAACAAACAAACAAACAAACCAGTTCTCTTATCTGGGCCTAAGCTAAACCGATTGGGTTTTTCTTTTTGTAACCAAAAGACCACTAAGACACTCTGTTCTTTCTTTACACTCCTTTTCCCTTCTCCACCAAGAAAGGACTTGGCAGTAATGCCTTAGGACAAGGCTGACCAACACTAATGGCGCTGATTCTGGTAACCAGACACTCCGCCATGCTGAAAAAATGGACTCCCTCTTCTGAAAAGATGTCTGGATAACCATTTGCCCTATTATCTCTCCCCAGAACGTCTCCTCCTGCTTCCTCTTCCTCGGGAGCCTCCGGCCCTGAGCTCCCCATCCTGGCACCACATCTTGTGATTCTGAGCAGCTGCTGGGGAGGTGCCTATTCCAAGGCTCAGCTACGATTTATGGGGTAACTGAAGTCAGATCCTCTTGGAAGTCCTTCCTTCAGAGGTTGTGGGAGTGCAACGACAACAGGAAGGTATTCCAACTACGTCACAATCCGCAAAGCTATTTAGGTTCATTCTGCCTCAAAGGCATTCTACCCTCGGAAGCTCATTCTAATATCTGCGCTTGCCCTCACCCCAGTTTGAGAGTCAAACTGACAAACCCAGAAAGAGATCCCCAACATATAATCCAAACAGAGCACTGTTCACATCATGTATGAGAGATCTGTTCACATGAGGTTTATTTGATGCAAAACAACACGGCTTTAAAAGCCGGATTCATTCATTCAGAAACGAAAAACTGATAGAAGACAAAGCTGATGCCATAGGCTCCTGGTTTGGCTTTTTGTTGTCTTTTTAAAATTTGCTGATAACGTTTCTCAGGTAAGGAAGCTCGTTATTTCAGAAAAGGGTGTCGGGATCTCTGCCACCCCTGTACGCATGTGCAGACTGCCTTGGCTCCTGGCTGCGGGAGACGTGGGTTGTGAGTGGGCGGCTACGTAGGTCTGTTAACAAACACAGGAACGCTCCAGCCAGGGCTTGTTTTAAATGGCTGAGGATGAACCGTTTTAAAGTGAATTCTGTAATAAAGAAAATTAAGATAGGAGTTCAACCAAACTCTGTTCTGCAAGAGCCTCAGGAGAGGGAAGGATGGGTGGGGGAGAGAAGGGATGCCAGGGCCAAGCAGCAAGGAGGGAGCTTCTGACAAAATGTACCCCTGTCTCAACCAGAAATCTTTTCAGGTTTCCTGCGTTTTACATACTGGGCTTCCAGATAAGCTTTCTTTTCAAACAAGGGCTCTGAGTTTTAAAGCCAGTGGTTCAGACATTACAAGAGAAACACAGATGCGCAGAAATGGCTGCTGTTAAAATGTAGGGAAGACATGTTTTAGAGAAATGAATCAATATAAGAAAGTGAGGCAAAGCACGAAGTGTGAAGGGTTTATTCAATCTTCGTTGCCCAAAGTTAAAAGGAAAATAGAAGTTTTCCCTTTTACACAGTATTATGGCAGCTAAATTACTCTAACATACAAATTAGTTTCCTAGACCCACCCCTAAAGGCTCCACACTACATGAAGCTTTTCTGATTCCTTCCATAAAACAGACCTCTCCTGTACAGGGGAACCTGCACACATACACTTTGCTGGGGGAAGTAGTTCTCTCACGATATTACCATATTCTGCGTGTACTCCAGGTACAGTGGCTGATGTCTGTCTGATTTATCCTTCCTACTGGGCTTACTTCATAATGTGTCTAAACCCCTCTATCTTTGTAGGACTTTAGGAATCTAAGATAGCGGGAGTGTTTCCTATGTGAAGAAATATGACACGTTTAGGCAACAGTCACTGAATAAGAGGATCCTACTGAGACACGATCAAATTCTAACTCAGTCTTTAAAATAAAATTCAAAAATGATGCTTTTCAGGCGCTTATCACTGGAAAGTAACAAAGCCTAACCACAAAATCTTCTGCTGATCTAATGAAGGAAAACAACACGTTTGGTCTTAACGTAATTTATCTATTGCTTTTTAATATCCAGGAAGTGAATTTAATACCCCCAAAGTGCTACTTTTTTGTAGCATCAAACATAAAATATCCCAGATGTGATTTGGCATTTATTTGAATACCCGTAAAAGCTCTCTTAATATAACTTTCTCTAATCTGCTCATTCTTCATATTGCATGTTTATTTTAGAAGCTATACTTATACATCCAGGTGTGAGTCATAGGTATTTTTTTACCTGCCTACATTTATACATATGTAGGCTGCAAGCTCGCTTGACTGAATAAACACCCATTCATCCAGCTCAGCTTCCACACATACTGTTCAATCTTCCACTTTCTCTTTTTTTAACCTGAAGTAAAAATGTACTGCTGCTTCTACGTCACTGAGGATAGCATAATAACAAATTAAGCAATGAATTTAAAATGCCACATAAATACAGGATGCATAGGGCATGATTTTGACTATACACTGATGCATGAACTGATTATCAGCTAAACCTGATGACTTACACTTTCTAGAACCTCCACAAAAGTCCTTTTTTGCCTTCTCTTTCCTTAATACAAAGATAAATCACAGACATGTCTATTTCCAGGTGTCACAAAGTAAGACCCTACCAGACAATCTGACTCCCCCTGCAGAAAACCACCATGAAGCCTGGACATAATGCAGACAGCAATGACTTGAAGGCGGTGAAAAGTGTGGCAGGCACACAGATGGCGTGGGAAGCCGCTCACTGCAGAGGACAGAGCTGCACACACTTGACACGTGCTGGGGCTGGACTTTAGCGGCTGTCACATTTCATGGCACTATACACTTAAAATGTATATACTTTATTGTATGTACATATAGGTATATATTCTATACCTATATTTGGTTTAGTTAAGGCATTATTACAACATGTATAACAAAACCATGTTTTCTAAATGGGCCCTTTGAATGTCAGATAAGGCTTAATGCCAAAACTTGGCTGAAAGAAGTTGATGCTGGGGAAATTGTTATATCTGGGACAGAAGTGACTCAATCTAGGACTGATCAGGGAGAAAGAAATGCATCATCTGCAATGCGTCCCTTCCTTTAACTTCTGCGACCCCTCCCATTGTCATTTTTATAACTTTGAGCAGATCCTTTTATTCTTCTTCTTTTCACCAAACCACAGTCATTGTCAGCAAGAAGAAAATTAGTAGCAGATGCAAACTTATTTTTAATGGTCCAAGACCAAATTTTCTGGACTTAAAACAAACACTTCGTCCCCTCAAAGTTCTTGGATTCCATTAAGATACAACTCTATGTTCTCCCTCCAATTCATGAAACAAAAATAATTTCAAAAACTAATTGTAAGAAACTACACCATGGGGTTACTCGTATTCTGCTTATTTTTTATTCTTATCATCCAGACAACAAAGAGTTTGATTTCATAGACATTTTGAGAAAACTTCTAAGACTCTAAACTCTATGCTGGTCTCAACAATTTTTTTGTTTTTGTATCTGAAGAGATATAGTGGATTATCCAGCAAGGTCTTTTATTATAATTGGCTTTGGTTCAAAGATAGATGTAGAAGTCAGAAACACAGACTGTTCATTCTAGTAGTTAGAGCTCACTTGAGATGACTTGAATAGATTACTATTAAGTCACTGTACTGGGCTAAATAATTTGTAGTAAGACTTCGAGCACAAGAATTATTTATGTTCGCTTACGAGGCTGGATCCTTCTCCGGGTAAAAACGTGAAATCTTTCATCACCCCCAGAGGCAACACAGGTGCCCTTTGGAGAAGGGGAAGGAAAAAAATAAGAAAAAGGAGGCCCCTGTTCTAGTCATGATCTTGCATTCAGCACCGAAGGGGCCTTGGACAAACCTTCTGATCATCCTTGGTCACAGTTTCTTCTTCAATGAAGCACAGAGGCCACACTAAATGAGCTCTAAAATCATGGTGAGTCCAGCCCTACCACCTCTTTCCACCTCCCCAGTACACAAGAAGTGGCTCTCCAGAGTTCAGTGCCCTGGGTTCAAAACCTATCTGCTCTACTTACTTGCCTGTGTGACCATGAACCAGTTACTTACCCTTTCTGTGCCCTAGTTTCCTCATCCATTAAATACCTGTAATACCTACCTCACAGGGCTGCCTGGAGGATGAACAGAGACAATGTCCCTACAGACGTTAGCACAGTGCCTGGCTCACAGTAAGTGCTCGGTTGGCAGTGGCAGCTGTTACTGCTGTTGGATGACCTGAACCAGGACCTGAAGGCTAGATTACAAGGGAGTACACCTGCAACTCCACCTGAAGATAAACTAAACCATCAGATCAACGGCCTTTGGTAACACTGTCACTCACAATGGCCATCAGATGGCCTTCTAACGAGCTCTGGTTCAGAGGACACACGCACTGGTAACCAGACTTGTGACCTTAAAGGTCCTCTCCCACCCTGATATACAAGATGTGCAGACCTCATCTCACAGCAGGATGCTTACGGGAGGATTCATGGCCCTGCTGAGAGAGGCACCCCTGAGACCTCACAACCCAGGCAGTTACCAGCCATGGCTAATCACAGGGCTTTCCTGCCCAGCCCTGTCTCCACCAGTTAGCTAACTGTGGATCCCCACTGGGCTAATAGCTAAGGTTTGTGACTGCATTTGTATGTTTCAGTTTATCTAATGTGAAATAATCATGCTTACCCAATTAGGAATTAAGTAAAAGATGACTGTGAAACTCTTCCAGGAAAGAAAATAACAATTATATCCTGATTTATAAATTAGGACAACTAACAAAATAAGCCCTAAGAGATACTTCTGAAGTTCTTTATTTTCTATCCTCCTTTCGCTAAGGTTTCTTCTTTCCCTTCCTCTTCCATGACCACTACCTGCAGCAGAGGTCCACAGACTACAGCCTGCAGGCCAAATCCAGCCCACAACCAGGCCACTTGTCCACGGCTCGTCTGTGGAGGCTTTGGGGCCACAGGGACAGAGTTTAGTTATGGCCCCCAAGCCTAGAGTTATTTATGTTCTGGCCCTTTACAGAAAGAGTTTGCTGACCCATGGCCTAGAACACAGCTCATTCACAGCAGGTAGCCAATAACTGCTTTTGAATAAACGAGAACGATCGTCATTTCTTTCGACATCCAACAAATATTTATTAAATGCTTCTAAGCACCAGGCACTGTGCCAGCTTCTGGAAACACAATGACCTGGGACTATGATGGTGAGGGTGACAGTCAGGGTCCATGCCCTCACGATGCAGACAGTTCAGCAAGGGAAGAGAGAAAACGGTCACCCAAACATTTCCTTCTTTACAACTCTGCTTAAGTGTTTACAAAGGGAACAGGGTACTGGGGGACTACATAAAAGGAAGATCGGATCCTATCTCAGGAAGCCTTCTCTGAGTAACTACCATTTAATTTGAGCTGAGACCTGAACGTGGATTTCTTGGCTCTGAACTGTCAGCAAAAACGAGGGGTCTTTGATGCCACATGCAATGCAAATGGGTTTCAGTCTGTTTTTCAGTCAGTGCTTCCTCCACCCATCCATCTAGCTATGAGTGCAAGGAACACAGATTGTAATGAAGTGTAAGGCACTTGATTTTTCAATCCCCAAACAGGAATGCTAAGCAAATGAATAATTTAAAAACCAACAACGTGAAAATCATAAGCCATGCTCACTTGTTAGAGACTGGACATCAACATGTGACCAAGAGAGAGTTCTGCCATCAGCTCTGGTTCTTCAAGCACAGAAAATCAGCCTAAATTGAGTAACATTAATTTTTACACTTGGGGAAAAGGTTTGATGGAACATAAACAGATGCCCTGCAGCCTGGGTGCACTGCTGGTTGTCACGGAGGTTTGAAGTTTCTCAGAGCTGCCTGTCAAGGTTGATCAAGTGGCCTAAGCACTCACACACTCTGCTTTCCAAACCCGGGAAGGCTCGGCAGCCACAAAGGCATTCTTTGGGAACACGGCCCATTCCCCCACCCTGAACCCTGGCAGGTTCTTCCAGAGAAGGTAAGTGCTCAAAGAGGTGAAGGAAGGATGCAAAGGAGCAGGAAGAAATGTTGCAGAGTAAATGCATGGTATCGAGTCTTCTTTGCATTTCCTATCAGCGACTAGCCCGCAGAGCTTTGTTGGCTGAATTGGGAGATTTAGTCTTCTATTTCTTTAGAGGAAATGTAGGTACAGGGAGACTAAGCCTCTAACTTCAGGTCACTGCGTATGTTAGTGAGAGCCCAGGAACTGGAAGTTGCGGTAACTGATGCAAGATTAGTCACTTGAGCCTGTGCCTATAAAACCTTTGCTTTTTAGAATCACACAGTCCTACTAAATGAAGATGTCATCTAAAGGTCATCTCCTTAAAAGGAGAATCAGTTAATTTAGGGCAAGAAAATTTTCTTGGTTTAAGAGATGCATCTTGGCAGACTTCGTGGACGATTCCTTCCCCTTTACCCAGGAGCTGATCTGCGGCGCCTGGCACGGTCTCTGGACTGGTCAGTGTGAGAACATGGCTGGCTGCTACAAAAACTTTTACATACCATAGTTAGCACTCATCTCCAACATAAGCACAGCAGGGTAAAAGCGAAGGAGTCAGGGAACCAGAAGTCAACTATATTTTAGTATATAGTAGTCATTTTCATGAAAAATACTACTGTTCCTCAGCAGATTTCCCTTACCTGGATTTCTTCCTACTTGAAAAAAACAAGGAAGGAGGGAAGGGGGGAAGGTGGAAAGGAAAAAAAAAAATCAAGCATTTTTAAGTTGCTTCTATTCTGAAGGCAGTTCGTTAATGATTTCGCCTAATATCTTGAAATAACTGAGCATAGCCAGAGGCAGCTCCTGACATGACTGAGAGACGCTGAGCTAAAAAGAACGTTCTGACACTAATGCGCCAGGATGAGAATTTCAAGCCTGTTGTTACAGGGTTTTCCCACTTTCCCTCAATAAACATTTATTGAGTGCCAGGTACATAAAGGTCCAAAGGGTTTTAACGAGGGCTGGGGATGGATGTTGGTAAAGAATGCCTATAGTTCTCTCATCTAGTGGAGCAGACCCATGCAAAGAAATGGCGCCCACGGAGAATGTAGGCAGAGCATGCGCTGTAGTAGGGGCTGCGCACTGCGTCAGGAGCTACAAGTACCACCAGGCCCGCAGCAGAGGAGGGAACACAGTGTGCCCACATGTGACAACATCTAACCTCTCCTTCCTAATGAAGACTGATAGAAACCCACAATGTGATGTAATGAAACCCAATGAGGATTCAGAATAAGCTCCTTATACTCTATGTGGGTCAAAAGAATTAAAGTTTATGTCATTGTAGTTTCTGCTTTGTGTTTCACACAAGCCCTTAGAGGAAATACAAAAACCAGAGGGATTTTCTTTTAGCAAATTATTTTTGTCTTTTACGTTCTATAAGAGAAAGAAAATCAAAGTACCTAAGATAAAATTCAAGGGTAAAATGATGATTATAAGACACATAGAAAATGGCAAATAACTATTGTTTTTACAAGAGTGGTCCCACACATTTTTTTTGTTCATTTTTAAACCATGGGGATTATAAGGAAAATCAAATCCTATGAATTAGTCTTAACTTATTTATACCCATTACTTATTAAGTTAAACAAATAAATGAATGTCCAAAAAATCTTTTTTTTTTTTTTTTTTAGACAGGAACATTTAATGACCAGAATCTAACCTACAGAGACTTCAGTTTAACCAAATGTGCTGAATCAATGGGGCCTAAAGAATCCCACGGCGGGTGGGGAGATAAATGTGCAGCCATCCTGTAACATGACTGGGTTTTATCCTGGAATAGGACAAGCGTGCCAGAGCCAATCAGCTCCCCAAAAATATAATACGAGCATCTTTGCCAGTCTAGTTTCCCCACATCTAATATTTTATTCTTGGCTTTCTGACCTACTAGTCATGGAAATTCTGCAGACTTACCAATTTTCAGAAAGAAATGGTTAAAACGTTTCACTTACTGAGAAGACAGAGCTAAGAATGATGACAGACATTCCTACGCCTGCTGCGTGTGTGTGTGCGCACACGTGTACACACGCACGAATACATGTGACAAATAAGTGAATGGGAAAACTAGGAATCTCAGTAAGTTAAAAAAGCTAAAGGACCAAGAAGCCCCAGTTTTACTCAGCCAGATCAAAAAAGAAGTTGGCTAGATGCCCTGTTTTTAAGGAGCACTTTGGCTGCAAACATATTTGGAAAAACAAATAAGTAAAACCAGAAAACAAACACACGAATTTTTGAATTCCTCCAAAGAACATAATGCAACCCCATGAGGTGACAGGGAAAAACACTCCTCAGGGTCATCAAACTCCTAAGCACTTCAATCAGAGAGATTTTTAATGCAGACAAATCTCACGTCCGAGAAGAGCACAATTACCGCCCTGTTGAATGCTGAGCGTTCATTTCAGCTTGCAGAGCTAAGTGGTAACGACCAAGGCAGTCCTTCCAGGCCTTCATCAGGCTCCAGCTAAAGAGCAGAGTCCTGTCTTTAAAGAAAAACTACGCTGGACAGCAGGGAAATTTAGAAATCAGGCCAGGAAGGACGTTCTCCTTCCGTCAGCTGAGCCTTTACAGGAGTCCTCCCGACCGCTCATGCTGCAAGAGTACCTTGGATGTTCTTGGACCTGGACTCCAAGCTACAACTTGAACACCAAGCAAAAAAGTCCAACATGTTATTCCCTCTCTCTCTAACGTCTCCACTGGCCAAGGTGGTTGTCAGGGGCTTCCCACCTCAGCCTTAGCCGCTGGTAGGCATGACCCAGAGAAGTCACTACTATTTGTGATGCAGTCAGACTTGCCTTTCTCTCAGCCAAGCGTTAGAATCTCAAAAGACTCATTTGAAAAGGATGGCTCCTCTTGACTGCACAGTGTTTATAATTATGATTACTAGGCATTGAAAAGTACCCTTACAAGAGAGCTTTTTTTTTAAATTTTTTTTTTATAATTTTATTTATTTATTTTATTTATTTATTGGCTGCTTGGGTCTTCGTTGCTGCACGTGGGCTTTCTCTAGTTGCTGCGAGCGGGGGCTACTTTCATTGCGGTGCGCAGGCTCCTCATTGTAGTGGCTTCTCTTGTTGTGGAGCACGGGCCCTAGGCGCGTGGCCTTCAATAGTTGCGGCACCATGGGCTCAGTAGTTGTGGCTCACGGGCTCTAGAGCACAGGCTCAATAGTTGTGGCGCACGGGCTTCGTTGCTCCGTGGCATGTGGAATCTTCCCAGGGCAGGGCTCGAACCCGTGTCCCCTGCATTGGCAGGCGGATTCTTTACCACTGCGCCACCTAGGAAGTCCTATAAGAGAGCTTCTAAGAGACTATACAGATAACAGAACACATTCATAACTGAAGAGAGATAGTAATTTGTGCCTGCCATCCTGTGCCCACGTGCTCAAAGGAAAGCCTGACAGAGAGCACCGCCCATCCCCAGCCTCCGGGGTACGTCTGCACCTTTGCTATTATACCTGCTCACTCAGCCACGGGCTGCAGCATGAGATGACTCAACATGCTCAAACCTTCACGCGTTACCTAATCCCAACTCCTCATGCTTTTTATTGTTAAAGGATGACCATACATCTAGTGGCGCTAGTTACACTCCTTTCTCTCTCTCTCTCACTGTCATTATTCAACTGCAAGTCCTAATAATTTGTCACCTGCTTATCTGCCTCCTACCCTCCACTACTAGTTCTTAGTTCAGGACCTCTACCTCTCTTGCCCAGATACTAAAATATCTGTTAACTAGTTTCCTTGCCTCCAGGTTAGTTCTTCATGAATTTCTCTTCTTCTGTGCCTTCCTAATTAGCTTCTAAAATATAGGCCTTGCAAACAATGAAATCATAAACACACCTGAAGAAAACACAGGTGAATATGTTAATTTTGGAGTGGAAAAAACATTTCTAAGTATGACATAAAGCCTAGAAGGCATAAAATAGTCACTTGAAAAATCTTCTGTAAGATAAAGGACATTATATTCAAAGATAAAAAAAAAACAATTGGGGAAAATATCTGCACTATATTTGGCAGGGGACAGGCTTATTTCCTTCATGTACAAAGAGTTCTCCAACGCAGTACGAAAAAAAACCTATCTGTAAATTTGAAATAACATCTCAAGTCCGTCTCTTGGCCACACCAGTCGAGCAGAAGCTAATGCAAATAATTATAAAGCTGTGGGGAAGGCACAAAGTGTCCTGAAAAGACCACGTACTGAAAACTTGGTTAGATATCACTGTTAGCAAACCTGCTTCAAAAGCCCTGCCGAGACGCAATTAATTACATCACATGTCAACACTGAGGCACATTTCAGCAGTTGAAAAATGCCCCTGGACTCTCCTGTTTATGCCTTTGGAACACAGTGGAACATGTCTGCACAGAACAAATCATTCCCTGTAAGGCTGGAAGGGCCTCTTTGCCTACATTATTGATGTCTTAGCTTTGAGCCAGAAGGCTAAGGTCTTCGGGAACATTTCTGAACTCACGTGGCACCAAAACCTATTAGTCCATCAGCACAGCCTAGGCTGGGAGGTTAGAGCAAATGGCTATCAGATGAAACTCACTGACTTTTCCATTTTGACCTGAACTAAGTGACAAAATAATATCCCCTGACAAGAAGGCAGAGTATCAGCAGAATGACATCGCTGACATAACTGCCACAAAGATACTTACTCGACCTAGGCATACGATCACCCAAAATTAAGGTGTCAAAATCCTAAGTGCAAATAGTACGGATGACTCATTTTTTAAATGAAACCTCCGATGAAATGGGAAATCAACTGCACCCATGAGAGGAAATAACTTTTGTTAGGAAAGTGAATAATGCAAGATGCTTATATATACAGCTTTGATTGTGAGTCTGCAGCACGGGCCAATATACCACTGCAAGACTGCAAAGGCATTTGATGCAAAAGCCCAAGACCATATTAGTGTCTATCTGCCAAAGTAGAATTTAAAAAATGAAGCTGAGACTCAAATTGGAGTGCAACCATGAGTAAATCTGGGAAAAACAAAGAAGCTTAACCCCAATGAACAGTATTAGAAATTAGAAAGTTTAACCAATTATTTCCCAGCCTTGAAAACGCAGAGCTGTGTTGAGGGACCCAAGCATGAGAATGCCACCCTCATACAACGGATGGCCAGCATCTGAACATGTGACTTCTCGTCATTCGAACTGTCTTTAGTTTGTGACCACTCAGCTCACAATGTTGTTGAGAATTAAGACAGAGAAATGAATTTAATTTTCTAAACAGTTTCCCCAAAAAGACAGTTGGATTTTTACATTTCTGACTTGGACAAAGAATGTGCCGAAACCTGAACCTTAAACGAGGTTTCTCAAAACCCATTTGCTTCTATCATTTGCCTCTTGAGAAATTAATAGAATATTCTCCAACAAATCTAGAGGCAGAGGAAGCCATTTTATTCCTGGCTGAAATGGGCTCAATGGTTTTGCAAGCGAGCATCACCTGTGAAGACAGGTGCTGGGATCGTTTAGGTGGCTTCGTGCTGCCGGGGGCAGCCAGTACAGAACTGCTCAACCTAGGCCGGCACAAAACATGACAAAAGTGCAAATCCCACCACAGGCCTCCTTCCCTTTCCATGGAGAAACAGAACAGTGCCTTACTCCAAGTGGTCAGTGCCAGGAAATACGGCAACACTGCTATTCCTTGGAGGGTATTATAGAGAAACAGAAAGTATAGGTCAGGAGGTCAGAATAAACATTACTGAAATAATACACATCCACCTTGACTTTGTCTCTGGCAGACCTAGGAGGGCCTCATCTTTGGCCCAACAGCGTATACGCTAAATTAACAAACAAAAAGCAAGCAGCACAAAATTTACTTAAATCTAACAGGGTTCTTTCTTCAGGTCCCCAGTTTTTAAAAGTACCCAATTGGGATAGGTAAGTGTGGAGACTCACTCTGGGAAGCGTAAAGCCCCTCGGCCGCTCTCTCTTCGTGCCCGTCATACTCCCTGCTGGACAGTTGCCTGTTGGCAGTCTCCAGTCGATCTGTGTACAGAGAGGAAATGATTACAAAGAAATGCACGTGGATCCAAGTCATCCTCCAACCGAGAAGTGACCTGGGTGCTGAGAGCTGGGTAGGGAGAGATGCCCAGGCAGGAGCCCCAAACTGAACAACTCTCGGGGAGGAACAAGACATTCCAAAACATCAAAAGAAAAGTCTTCAGACGTCACGCTGTGCCTTTATGCAATCTAATGCCAAGATGTGCACAGCGGCAGGCAGCCAAGAACAGGTTCCTGTAAGGCCAGCAAAGTCCCTGGAAAGGGGTTGAGTCCCCTTGGCCTTAAACCCAGCCCTTGTCTAACCTTGACCATCAGCCCTCTGTAGCTGGGGAGCAAAAGATTAAAAATAACAATTAAATAAATACCAGGAAAAAGTCAAGATGACCTAATGGATGAAGATTCTACTCAGTGAGTTCTAGGTTTGCTCATGCCATTTGGTCAATCTTCATTTATTCAATTAAATAATTCAGCCTAACAAGTCTTTATTGAGCGTACATGATACCTAAGACTAAAGGGTTTGCAGTAATAGGAAAGGTAGGTTCCAGCTACAGACTCCCAGTACACTGAGTCTTATGATATGAGGGAACTGAAAAATGGCTTGGCTGACTGAAAGTGAAGTACAATTTCATGGGTCAAATCATTCCACACATTGGAGGTTGTCAAGACCCTGCAATAGGGGGCCCCCAAGCTTTCAGGAAGTTAATATATATCTACTCCTTCCACAACTGGAGGCTTTTTTTTCTCTCAAAGAGGGACATGTGTCTAGCTCTGTCTTCTACACTATATACCAAGCAAGTGTTAAGTGCTGGCTTTCAAAGGATGCACCCAAATGCCTCAGCTTGATGTGGCAAGGGTTGTGCACGCAACACTGGTCTTTTCAGACATTCCCATTCACAACACGAGTCATGTTAAGTACTTTTAAAGCACGAACGAGCTGCACACACACTCCCTCCCTGTCAAGGACTCGTGCACAGAGGCTGTCACTTCTCAGGCTCAATGCTGCAACCTACAACCCACATGGTGAAAAGAACACTGCTGCTCTTTGGAGCCCCTTTCCCAGGGGGTTGGGATTTACAAGGTTATGTAACACAACTTGGACCTGAAGTCAGGCTGTCAGCAACACGGGGCATTTAGGGTAGAGAAAACATGAGTGAACTTGACGTGCCTCGGAGGTCTCTGTTGAAATCATGGAGCCTTCGAATCTCGCCTTCCAGTTTGTTTCTCATCGCCTTGTCCAGCGACTCTCGCTTGGTGGTAGACTTGACCAGGCTCTCATAGGCTTCCGAGATTCTCTGAAGTTCTTTTTCAAACTGAAAGAAAGAAGCGACACAGAGTGAGACTTCTGACATTCTCACCCATGCTTTAGCTGTACTGATTCTTGGACGTTCCAAGTGTGAAAGCCGTATCGTCAATGCAGGCTCTCTGCATCTGAAGTTTGTCTACCAAATCCTGCAACCGACTTCACTCCCCCGTCTGTCCCCCAAGGCCACATTACGATCCTGTGAATTACAGGCTCACAAGTCTGGTGGGACCATCTGAGGTCACCGGGTAATAGTATCTCGGTACAAATATCAGGAAGGGGTGAGTTTAAACATAACTCAAACCGCTTATATTTTGTATGGCAACTTATAACTATTATTATTTTTCCTAGTTAACATAAGGAAAATATGAAAGTACAGGAAAACTAAAGGATTACAACTAGAACCCAATTTTCCTGACTTCAAGTACAGTGCTCTTCCTAAGACCCTCTTACCCATCCCCAAAGGAACATAAAATCCACATGAAGAGAGGCTTCCTCGCTTTAGTCTTATTACCCTTTGTCTATGAAATTATCTATATAAAGGACTAGTGGGTTTGTAACCAATTGTAAACCGATACACCACAGAAAACCTCTTTATATGTGGGAGTTGAAAGACATGGGATAAAAGCCAATTTTTTTTGGTATTTCACTAAATCGAGAGCTACAACTGGGAGAGCCTTTCATCTACCGCATATGTAAACCTATAACACGTAGCTGTAACTGTTATAACAGGAGTCTAACATAACAGTATGTTTTAAAGTAGATATTAATAAGCCCCATTTTATTGCTGTATAACATAAATGCAGGAGAAGGGGTAAAGAGTACCTGCAAACCTGGCTACCAAAAGCTGGAGTCAAGGGCAACGCAGCAGGGTTGAGAATCCCAGCGCCCGTCCCTGGGCACCAAGAGACCTGCTCTGTGTTTTGGTACCTCCCACAGGAGAGCTATGTCACCATAAGCTAGGCACCTCAACAACCTGAATTCCAACTGCTCAGATCAGACAGTCCCTGCTGAGACTCTCAGAAATAATACGTATCCTACCAGACACCTATTGCACACTCACTGTGTGTCTGGGTGCCGAGGAAACAGAAATAAGACAATTTCTGACCTGTAGGACCTCACGGCCTAAAGCTGGCCTGTATGCAAACACACATGCTTCTACAGCGCAATGCGACAAGAGGTGTGGTGATTTAAGGCTATGGTAGCCTGGACACAAAGTCATTAATTTTGTAGGGATGAGAAGGGGTTTCTTTAAGAACGATTTCAGAGAACACGCCACTTACAATGAGTCCTGAGGGATGAACAGGAATTTGCCAAGCAGAAAAGAAAAGGCCAAAGGGCTTTGGCATTCTAGGCAAGAGACAGGGCAGGAGCCAAGACAGAGCCACGAAGGAAAGTGCGTGTCTCTGACACGACAGGTCATCTGGGGATGAGAACGAGGGGCAAGTGGCAGGAGCGAGAGCCCAAAGGAAGGACACTATGGGCAAAGGGAGTCACGGGGCTGGGAGAGCTCGGGGAGCGGAGAGCCGCATAAAGCACACCTGCGCTTTCACGAGCAGCAAACTAAAGGATGGGGGCGGGCAGGGTGCGCGTAGGGAGAGAAGGCAGGAGAAAGGGGTCCAGCTAAGAAGCTAATGTAAATAGTTTAATGCCATGACAGGGGCGTGAACCCAGACAACTAAAAGGACACATTCCAAAGACACTGAAGAGTGGAATCAACAGGTCTCCGTGACTGGTCTGCACGGTAAGGGAGAAAGAAATCAGACGTTCATAGCTCAGAACACAGAGTAACAAGACTTAGCCAAAATAAATGGTGATGAGAGAAACAGGTTTACCAAAGAAAGAAAACCAGTCTGGTCCTGGAGATACCATGTCCAAAGTGCCTGCAGAACCGTTAGCAGGAAAGAATCAGGTCTGAAAGTCGGGAGAACAGTTATGCTGCTGTGTACAGATGACAGATGACGTCACAGAGTGGAGACCACTTAGGGAGATGAACAGAAGCTCAGAGGGCCAAGGATGGCAGCGCTGACACTGCAAGAGAAGACAGGACAGGAGAACCCGGGAGAGAGACCGACGCCAGGGATGCCATAAGCAGCTGGGAAGCCAAAAACTTAAAGAAGGAGACAGAATGTGCTCAATGCCCCGTAGTTACAACAGAGCCAAGACACATCTGAGAAGAGGTGGGTGAAGAGGCTGGAGGGGCATCAGGCCTTCTCGGTGGCCTCCAGCCAGGACAGGGCCCAATACCAAGGCTCCCTTCAGCACCATGGGATGTTCCCAAAGGCCTCCTAATACCAGAGTTGGTTCCTTCACACTCCCCTCATTTCAACAAGGCCTTTCTATCTCTTCCAAAGATATCATGAATTATTGGTCATGTGGCAACAGAAAGAACAGCGTGTCCTAAAACCTGTTCACAGTCTTACCGCAAATTATGTTCCTTCCTTTTAATTTTGTTTTCAAAAGAGATGGCTCCAAAACATACCACCGTTTCTATGCTAATGTCATCCGTAAAAGGCGGCCTTTGTTTTCGCACAGATGGGCAATGCTGCAGGGACAGTCCCCATCAAGACCCAAGGCATCACCTGGTCTCAAGGAAGCTGAGGGCACCATAAACCCTGAGGTGTCCGCCGTGAGATGGTGCCCATGCCTCAAGCCCACGGCAACTAGGACGCCTTCCTCGGCTAGGCCACCCAGAGGAACTTCCCTCCCCGTGATGTCACGGTACTTTTCATCTGTTGTATTCGTCTGACCGGAATTCTGAGGCATTCTCTGTCTCTGATTTGACTGCCAACTCCTTGAGGGCAGAAATAGCCCCTACAGCCCTAGACCTATGCTCTGCTCATGACAAAAATATGGACTGATTAATCCATCTAAATTTACCACCTGTAAAGACAGACTTGGGTACTGATAAACTACCCGGTCGTGGATTCTTTCCTTTCACTAAAAGAAGGTCCAACTGCACACTGTAAAGGGAAACTGCAGCGTCCCCGTGACAGCATCTCAGATACTCAGACAGACGAGGACTGGGAAAGGCTCGTGTGCGTGTAGCTACCAGGAGGGAAAGGGCAAATGTCACCGTTCAGGCAAGGGATCTGCTGTGAGAAGGAGCACCTGTCACGGTGGAGACAGGTGAGTCTCCTTCAGTGTGCCCCCAGAGGACAGAGCTACGAGTAAACACAGGAAGTTAACAAGATGAGTCTATGATTCAACATAAGGAAGAACTTCCTAACTACCTTTTCCAGAAGTCTACCCAGAGCAAGCTTCTCTTCCCTGGAAGCATTCAAGTAAAAAATGAATGACTTCTTTTCAGAGACATTAAGCAAGGGTTTCTAAGGGGTGGGAAGTTGGACTAGAATCACTTTAAGAATTTTAAGTCTAAAGCTCTAAGGTTTGTGACTGCACACTGCTTCAGAACGTGAACCACACCATCTTCTTCACGTCCCCAGGTCCAGAACATCTTAAGTCCGCCTTGATGTGTGTCAGAGGTGAAGGGAGCTGGACAGGCTGGCTTGGATATACAAACATCTAGGCCAGTTCAGAGTCTGAGGATGATCGTATGAAGAGGACACGGGGTTTGCCTCCACAGCTCCCATCCTCCCTTCCAGCCTAGATGACAGGAAGCTCTTAGGCCAGGCTGCAGGAGCCCTTGACGTCACACAGAGACGCACTCCCTGGCCCAGAAACAGAACTACGAGCAGAGTGGAAAGCCTCGCACAGCCTCTGCTGTCACTGTCACCACAAAGCAAAAGTGGGGTGAGGGGGGCCCTGAGAAAATTCCAGCCCTTCCCAGCTCTAGAAACTGGCTTGTTCCCTGAGCACTTTCACACGCACAGCTCGGGGACCCACAGGATTGAAGACAGGCCTGCCACCCACGCCACGGACTGCCCAATCACAGCCACTGCTGTTTCACTGACCAAAGAAGAGAGTCTTCCCTAAAGCAAGCCCAGGGGAGCCGTGCACGTGTGGCCCTTTCCCTTCCAACGTCCATCTACGCCCTGGTGGCTTCTAAGGGCAACCCGCTCAACAGCCCCCAGTCGGGTCCTGCTGGAAATTCCATCCATGAGGGAAAAGAAGCAACATGAGTAGCCAAAAGGAAATAATGAAGAACCACTGCTCTTTCTGGGGGCCCCCAGCCATCACTCCAGCACTAACAGGGGTAATCACCCCCTGGCACCTCTCTGGAAACAGCGTCTCCGTTTCTAGGTGGAGCTCTGGCAGCCTCTGAGTTCAGGCGTTGTGTGCTGCTGTGTTCCTGGCTCAGTGCACGCAGGCTAAGCCCTGCAATTAAAAATTCATCTATTTTCGGTTCTGCTCTGACGATGAATCTCTGTGAGTCCTCCCGCAGCTGTGAGGAAGGATTCTAGAATAGACGTTCCGGCCGGCATGGGGTGGCCACATCCTACGACGCAGCACTGCGGTTCCACCCAAAGTGGGGGTCGTCATCCCCCAGGAGGAAAGTCACCTCATTGGACAGGCCTCTCTCCAGACCTGAGGCTTAGATAAGCAGCTGCTGAGACACAACGGAGCAGTGAGGCCTAGACCAGGACGGCCTCGGGAACACAAGCCTTGAACTGTCAAGTCACGGATTTCATACCCTCTTCTGTCTCTTGGCCCTCGTTGCTAAGAAGAGCTAGGGAACGAGTGACGAATGTGGCAAGAATCCATCAAAATCTGAGTTTTCAAGTTGACAATTCCAGTTCGACATGGGACAGATTAATGAAATATAATATTTATAGAACCATTCATAACATTCAAGGGACTAAAGGAGTTTGGGATTCCAGAAGGGGCACAGCTTTTGATTTTTCTTTTTCAGAAATCATCAAAATTCTCTTGACCACAAAGTTTAGGAATCATCCCCTGTGCAAGGAAAATGAGTCACTGGGAGGCTGATTTTGGTTTTCAAAATAGAAATGGCATCAACATCAAGAAATAGATGTATGGGGGACTTCCCTGGTAGTCCAGTGGTTAGGATGCCACACTTTCAACACAGGGGGCACAGGTTCGAACCCTGGTCAGGGAACGAAGATCCCACATGCCGAGCAGCCAAAAAAAAAAAACCCCAAAACAGATGTATGTTATAGGCCAATAAAAAGCATATCTTAATAAAGACGTCAATGAAGAATAACAAGACCTCCCAATTCATGCATCCTTCCTGCAACTGTTCAAAAATATCCACGGAAAAGACAGAGAACCACACTCTGCCCTCAGGTGAGCCTTTGTGGCTCCTGGATGCATCTGCCATAGGGCTTCAACAGGGAGAACAAAAAACAACTGATTTCCGAGGAAATGCTGAGTTGGCCCTTTCCAATTTTCAGGCTGTACCGGGAAAGAAGCCGCCCTGGGAGGCATCAGAGGCAAGCCTGGGCCTGAGCAGTGACTTCCAGTCAAGGCCAGGAGCCAGCACGTGTTTCCCAACTTCCAAGGGTACGACTGGGGCCGGGAGTGAGGGTGCCATCCTGAGACAGCCCGCTGGTTCCCAGCCCTCATTTGTTCCCCTCCAATAAGGCAGTCAGACCTCTCCGGGCCAAGCCTGGTCTTGACTCCAGGGAGCTCCAGACCCTCTTGGTGGACACTCCACACAAATGTGCCGGGACAAGTCCTGTCTGTGAACGTTTGCATCATGCCACCCACCGCTCCCAGCCACCTGCTGTCAGCCCTCAGGGAATCACGGCCTGACGGTTCTGACACCCGGACTAAAAGAAAGGCCAGCCTTTACTGAGAGGTGAGTGCTGAACAGTGAACACCATGGGCCAGCCAGGAGCATGTCCTATTATACAGAACCAAATGGCAATGGTTCTGTAGTCAGGTGGGTTTACATTCTCACTCTTTCTCTTTACAAAAGTCCGTGACTGCTCAGGACAGAGCAGGCACCCGGACTTTTATGAGATGCCTCCTACCACACACACGCCTCCTTGCCTCCAGAGAGGAAACTCGAGTGCCCTGTGGCTCTGCTGCCTGAAAAGATGCCATGACTTTTGCCCCCTCACCTCTTCCTTTCTACCTGCAGCATTTCAGCTGCTGGCATGTGGGGCATCATGGCATCACTGCCCATGACTTCACTCTTGCTGGATGTCTTCCTGTTGCCTCTGGCTTTCAGCATAAAGCCCTAAGAATGAAGGCTGCCGTACGTCCTAATATTCCCATGACAGGGACCCAGGCTGGAATTACGCAGCATCTCCCCACCTGCTAAGTCACAAGCACGAGGAGAGCATGCAGTAACTCGCACTCTGCCCTCAGTGCCGAGACATCACTGCTTTGTGCAGGGACCAGCTAATGAAATCAACATGACAATCACAAGGGTCCTGTCTGAGATCCCAGATTTAAAGGAAAAACCTGTCTCTCTCAACTCACTGCTCTGTATTCCTCTTGGTGTCCCCTCTTTCACACTGTCCATCTGGGCAAGTGCTACTTACTTAGCCTCTGAGTCTACATCCGGGGGCACCTTTGCTGCGCCTCCTGTAGCCCTTTGACATTCTACTGCAGGTTTAGCTTAGCTAATTCTCCCCCTTTTGGACTCAGCTTCCCCAAGGCAGACACTGTGACATATTTATTTTTGTCTCCCTAACGCCTTGCACGGTGCCTGGCATAAAAAGGGGTCTATTAAATGTTGGCCAGTGAGTCAGTGAATTAACCCCCCACGAGCAGGTAAGGAACTGTGTCCCTTCCAGAGAACGTTCTCCCTCCCCTCCCCTGGGGACATCCCGTACCTTGTGGAGCTTTTCGGCATTGTCGTAGTAACCCTGAAGTTCCTGGTGCAGCACCCGGTTCTCCTCCGTTAGGATCTCCACCATCTGCTGGGCCCGCTCCACGATCGCAAACGCATCTGGACCGAGGTGCTGGCTGGGGGAGGCAGCGGGCGGGGGCTGCGGGGCTGCCAGGGTCATCGGAGGCGGAAGTGGCAGGGACACTGAGTGCAGAGGTCCACTGACAGAGGAGTTCTGGGAGGACATCGGGCTGTGCTGCTGCGCCGCTGATGGGAAAGGAAGCTGGCATGGGCGGCTGCAACGGAACAGAAGACCAGCAGTCAGACCCCAGGGCCACAGGGGTGGGGAGGAAGGAAGCCCAGCAACACGGGCACTGGGGGTGGTTTCCACTGCCAGGGGTCATCGCTGATGCACAGTGCAAGCTGGGCTGAGTGATGCAGCTTCAACCTTCCATCCCACAGGTATTTAACGTGCTCTCCCTCTGCATCAGCTCTGCTCTGGTCGCCGGGGAACAGTGGACAAGACAGACAAGGTCCCTGCTCTCACGGAGCTTACGGTCTCGGGGAGAGAGAGACGGGCACACCATCAAACGGGAAACACACAAAGTCCGGTATTGAAAAGTAATGAGTCCTCTCCAAAGAATTACAGGGACAGGGAATGACTGAGTGGCTAGTTCATACTAAGTTCATAATAAGAGGTCAGGGAAAGGGTCTCTGAGAAGCAGATGCTTCAGTTGAAGTCTGTTGACAGACAAGGAGGAAAAAGTGGTTGGGGGCATGGGGTAGAAAAGTGGGAGAAGTATTCCAGGCAGAGAATTGGTGGCAAGTGAGGCCTGAGGCAAAACTTACAGGAAAAGTTCAAAACCACAGCAAAAGCAGCACAAGATAAGGCCAACAGGGCCTGGTCAAGTGTCTTTGTGAGCCAAGGCCAGATCTTGCCTTAGAGTGTGAAGGGAGGCCAGGAGGGGAGCTGCCTCAACGCTGAGTGACGTGTAGATGGGATGTATATTGGCAAGGATGGACCAAACGTGCCCAGTGAGGAGACCCGGGTGTGGTCTAGGTGCGACCGGACGAAGGCTCAGAGGGTAGCAGCAGAAGAGAAATAGTACGTGGGTCTGGGGTATCTTTTATTTATATCATGGATGGGGAGAGAGAAAATGAGAAAAAATTTAAAATTGCTCCTAGATTTCAGGCTCTACACAAATGGACAGGGGTACCATTTCATGAAATGGGAAAGTCTTAGGGAAGTAACAAACTTTGTGTGTTCTGATTTGCTGGGGTGGGGAGGTCTGGGGATCAAAAGTCTTTTAGCCACGTTAAAAAGAACACATAGAGGTGTCCCCTGATGGTTCAAATTCTGGGTACTCGCTCCTTTATTTGAACCCACGAATTTCCACCTCCTGTCGCCCCTCTCTAATCATCCCCTCTTCAGGATTCTGTTAACCTATTTCATAAGAATCACTGATTTTCTTTCCGCCTAAGCCAAGGGCTCCTGGCAACAACTTCTATAGGTGCAAACAGCAAAGACAGTCTTGGCCTCTAGTTCTCCAACCACAGCTGTCGCTCTTCTGCAGAGGCTGGGGAAAACGGCTTTCTTGTTGACCCCGTCAACCTTTAGGTCTCAGTCTGGGAACTGGGGTGCTAAGAATTACCAGCAATCACCAAATCATCGACTTTCTACATCAAAGAGTTGAGATCGTTCTACTCGGTAACAGTTTCCTGTGTCACCTCCTGCAGCTGCTACTTGTGGCCATCCGTGGCCACAGCCTCAGAGCTACCCCCCTTTTCTCGGGAGCTCATCTGAGCTTATATCTCCTTTTAAGTATATTTGCTGGAATGTTTGTGGACCCTGTCATCCTCCATATCTCTCATTTTGTAAGTATATCTTAGAGCATTTTAAGCATCCTCCAAATTTTGACTCCTGGCGCCTAAATGTCAAAGTCTAGAAGAAAATTTGACAAGGGTCACCTTAGCCCTCCCTACATGGAGATGCAGTTACTCCTAAAGATGACCTCGTAAGAAACCCAGCAGATCACACCATATGACTCACCACAGGCCCTGCTCTGGTAACCAACGTCAGAGGACTCCATGGGCTCAGGGGATATTTCCCAATGAGATTTCCTCACACCTTCGATCTAGGCACCCATCCGCTTCATGTTAAAATAGCCAAGATCTAAGCTCCCCGAGTCCAGGCAGAGAACCATGGAACTCAATGTGGTTCTTTATTTCTTAAGTGCCTCAGATTTCAGAAAGAAGTGCTGTGGATGAGGAGGTGTAAACCCTCCCCCCTCCCTCCCTCTCCACACCTACTACGTAACTATCTGGCCATTATGAAATAAAACACTTCTGCATTTTGATGAATGTTTGCCCCTTTCACACTGAAGTGCATATGAATATGTCACCCCGTGTGTATGAGGTCTGTGTGCACAAGGCCCAACACCACAGCGACAGTGAGATGCCCTTGCCTGCCATTCACAGTGCCCAACTTTCACCCCAGATCACAGGAACTCCTATCAGTCCTGGACCCAAAAAAACACAGATCCTTAGTGAGTACATGCATTCCTGCAGGCTGGCTAAATCCTACGGTGCATTTTTCATGGAAAGAGGTCACACTGGCAAAAGACAAAATACCACAAATTACCTTGCCTCGATTCAAAGGCAGACACCCATCCCTACCTCCTCAGTTCTCCCCCTCACTTCATCCAACGCAAATGAAAAGCACGGTGTGTCTCCTTGGACCTGAGGTCACAGATGAGGCATCCAGGCTAGCCTCTGACCCAAGCAGCTTTGGGCTGGAGCTTCTACCTTTTAACATTTATTGGGCTCTGGGATTTGGAACTCACACTCAATGATGGGCGTATTTTCTCAGTCATCTTTTTCCATCACATAACAAAAAGGAAGATTTTTCATAATGCCAGCCTAAGTCATCCACGACAACGATGAGTTACCTGCGTGGCAATGCAGGAAAAGGGTGTTTGCCAAGCTTGGGGATAGAAAGAATTGGTTTTTCAAAATGGGAAGTCTTCTATTAAACAGAGAACACTGGCCTCACAAAATAACTCGGTTACATGTTCAAGAAGCACTGCATTACAATGGACGGTGTGCAGCCAGGAGAGCAAACCTCTGTTCCTTGGCTTTGCTGGGGCTGGTAGGCTCAAAGGTCTCTTCAAGGCAGATCTGGCTGAGGGCAAATGAGGGGGAAAGAACGGTGGGGGAGGACAGGAAAATGTCACCCAACATCACACCAGTGCTATGAAACAAGCTATCCCCAGCTTCCAAAGATAACACTAATTGGCCACCCTTCCTCATAACGGGGACACAGAGAAAAGGGGAAAAAAAGGGGATGGGAACCAACATTTATTGAGAAACTACCTTGAATAGAATTCTATGCTACAATCGTCTATTGGTGAGCCTACTTCCCCTGTTAGAAAGTGAAGGCAGAGGGCTTCCTAGGTGCCACAGTGGTTAAGAATCCGCCTGTCAATGCAGGAGACACAGGTTCGATCCCTGCTCCAGGAAGATCCCGCATGTCCCACAGCAACTAAGCCCATGCGCCACAACTATTGAGCCTGTGCTTTAGAGCCCATGAGCCACAACTATTGAGCCCATGTGCTGCAACTACTGAAGCCCACGTGCCTAGAGCCCGTGCTCTGCAACAAGAGAAGCCACGGCAATGAGGAGCCCATGCACCACAACGAAGAGTAGCCCCCGCTCGCCACAACTAGAGAAAGTCTGCATACAGCAAAAAAAAAAAAAAAAAAGAAAGTGAAGGCAGAGAGCTAGGTCACTTGACATCATGTGTCTTGGTTTCCTGGGACCATACACCACTTGGCTTATTGTTAAAGGACCTAAGGAGTTAATGTGTATAAAGCCAGGCACAAATTAAGCACTGGACAAATGTTAGCCATTATCACCATTATTATAATTACTATCAGCTGTATCCCAGAGCCTAGCCCTGAGTGTGGGTTTCATGAGCAGTCCAATAATTTTTTTTCTGTTAGGGCTCACATTTATTGGGCACTCTTTACATTCCAGCCACTGTGGTATGCACTGCTACATGCATCATCTCATTCGGACCTTTATAATTGCCTTGTAAAACAGGCATCATTGTCACATCTCTGCCTTTAGATGAGAACAAGGCACAGGATGGTAAGTAACCTGCAAAATGGAACAGCGATAATAGAAACATACAGGAAATCCAAGCTCAGGCTTTTCAGAGAATTCCAGAGCCCCTGCAGTTCACTCTTTCCCTGAACAGTCCGGGTGAAAGCAGGGAGGGAAGGCTGCCACCCTTTGTCCTCTGCTCCTGGGTTCCTGTGGCTCGGTCTGAGCCCCCACCATGTCTATGATTTACAGGCTAACAAAAGCATCAGCGCTTGAGCCACCTCGGGGGAAGAATGAAGGCTAGGAATCTGCCCCGGAGTTGTTTCCCTTGACTGTTACTGAGTGTCAACATTACTATCTTTCACAGGTTAATGTCTCTTCTACAGAGAGCATTCAACTAACATTTATTGAGGGTCTATGCCATCCACCAGGCAGCACATTTCATCACCTCGCTTAATCCTCACACAAACCAAGGCAGGACCACCAACAGGTCCTGCTCCTTTCTCAAGGAACCGAATGAGCCTCGGGACACTGCAGAAAGTGATCTTTTCCCACCTGCCACCGTCCTGACCAGTTATTTAAATACATCTGAGCAGGGCTGAATAAGCCTCTTCACCCCAAGTCCACAGTGATGTATTAGAAACAAAAGCCAAGAAGCATGTAAAGAGCCACATCTAAGAGACAAAATAGGGCTCATACAGGGAAGCCATGCAGGCTGGTCCTCCACCGTCAGTGACTCAGACCATGCCGCACATAACCCGACCCCAGAATCTGCACCCACTTCTTGCTTCCAAACTTACAATCCCACCTGAATCACACTCCTGACAACCTACCACCACTGGCCTATGTCATGTATTTTCTTCTCTTTAATTTGTATTTAAATATAATATTATTTAATTTCTCATGCTTGTATTATTCTCCCTAATTATTAGCATGCATTTTTTTAAACATTTATTTGTTTATTTATTTATTTAATTTTGGTTGCGTTGGGTCTTTGTTGCTGCGTGCAGGCTTTCTCTAGTTGTGGCGAGCAAGGGCTACTCTTTGTTGCAGTGTGTGAGCTTCTCATTGCGTTGGCTTCTCTTATTGCACAGCATGGGCTCTACGTGCATGGGCTACAGTAGCTGTGGCGCACGGGCTTACCTGCTCTGCGGCATGTGGGATCTTCCCAGACCAAGGATTGAACCCATGTCCCCTGCATTGGCAGGCAGATTCTTCACCACTGCTCCACCAGGGAAGTCCCAGCATGCATGTTTTTCGAGGTTAGAAATTTATGACATACTAAGTTGATACCCTCAAAATTTAATTCACTCAATTGTCAATTGATTTGGTCCCTGAATCCAAGACTGAGTTAGGATATACGTCTGATGCATTTTCAAAGACTGACTCAACCTTCAACATTGTTTTATTAAGGAAGAGACATCTGGTATTTAGATTTGTTCTGGATAACATAGGCAGAATCTTCAATCATGACGTTGCCCATATAACAACACAGCTCCACGTCACTGCCCTTCTCATGTACTGAGGGATCACAAAATGCAGCTCAAAACTGGAGTGACAATGTTATTGGATTGGGGAAACAAGGTCATTAGTGACAGCTAATCAACAGTCCATTTGCTTCTCTTTGCATACAAGCTTTCATAAATAAGCTTGTTTAAACATATGTATTTATATTATAGCTGTACTAAATGTTCCATGAATAGCACTTTATATCCACTGTCATTTCATTCTCACAAGCTTGGGCATTCCCTGCTCTCACACCATATATTATTATTCTGTTTTTAAAGTATGCAAACTCAGGCTCAGAGGATTCACAAACCAGAGATCTCAGTCCTTACAAAGCAAAACAATGGGCTATGAACTGGGGGTTGGAAATCACATACTTCCACCACCTCAGGGCTTTCACTTCATGTTAGTACAGGAGAGCACCGCTCCTTAATATAGGGTCTCTCTTCTCTGCTTCTGCTTCTTTATAGCCATGTAACCGTGGGCAAGTTTTTAACTTCCTCTTCCCCTTTCAATGGTGATAATGATAGCTACCTCATGAGTGGTTATGAGAATTAAATGAGATAATGCATATAAAGCACTGCACAGAGTGTCTGTTGTTAGGAAAGTACTCAATGACTTAGCCTCTGTTAGTATCACACACTGCTAACAGGTGTTAGGAGACAGGTAAGGGACAATGCACCCTTGGGTGTCCCTTCTTCTTCAAACACTATGTGTTGAGAATCCCAGTGCCTGATACTGAAGCTTCAATGAGGAATCAAAGCAAACGCTAGCACCATAGAATCTTCCATTTCTGAAGAGTTTTCTTGCAATGCAATGCAGAACAAGAGTATAGTGTCAAGGTGATGCCTGTACACGTCAGGACATTCTCTCTTGGACGCAAATCCTCACTTTCTTCTACACCTGTGCTGTCCAAAACAGTAGCCACAAACCACACGTGGTTACGGAACACCTGAAATCTGGCTCATCTGAACTGAGATGGGCAAGAAGTATAAAAGGCACATCAAAATCTGAAGACAGTACAAAAAAATGTAAAATATCTCATTAATAGTTTCTTATGTTGATTACCTGTTGAAATGATAATATTTTAGATATAATGGGTTAACTAAAACATATATCTAAAAATATGTTTTTAAATGGATTAACTAGCAGTATGAAGGTTCCTTAAAATACTGAAAATAGAGTTTCTATACGATCCAGCAATCCTACTCCTGGGCACATATCTGGAAAAGATGAAAACTCTAATTTGAAAAGACACATGCACCCCAATGTTCACAGCAGCACTATTTACAATAGCCAAGAAAGGGAAGCAACCTAAGTGCCCACTGACAGACGAATGGATAAAGAAGATGTGGTATATATACACAATGGAATATTACTCAGCCATAAAAAAGAAATAATGCCATTTGCAGCAACATGGATAGACCTAGAGATTACCATACTAAGTGAAGGAAGTCAGACAAAGACAAATATCATATGATATCACTTATACCTGGAATCTTAAAAAAATGAGACAAATGAACTTATTAATACAACAGAAACAGACTCAGACACAGAAAACAAACTTATAGCTACCAAAGGAGAAAGGGGGGAGGGATAAATTAGGAGTTTGGAATCAGCAGATACAAACTACTATATACAAAATAGATGAACAATAAGGTCCTACTGTATAGCACAGGGAATTACATTCAATATCCTGTGATAAATTATAATGGAAAAAATTTTAAAAAACAATGTATATATATATGCCTAACTGAATCACTTTGCTGTACAATAGAAACTAACACAACATTGTAAATGGACTATACTTCAACTTTAAAAAATGGGTTAACTAAAACATGTTTTTAAATTAATTTCACCTGTTTCTTTTAACTTTTTAAAAATGTGGCTGAGAGAAAAATTTTAATTAGATATGTGACCCATATTTCTTTTTTTTTAAAGGATGTCAATGTCTTTATTTTTTTTAATTTAGCCATTTAAATCTTTTTTAATTTTTATTGGAATATAGTTGATTTACAATGTCATGTCACTTTCTGCTGTACAGCAAAATGAATCAGTTATACATATATACACATATCCACTCTTTTTTAGATTCTTTTTCCTTATAGGTCATTACAGAGTATTGAGTAGAGTTCCCTGTGCTACACAGTAGGTCCTTATTAGTTATCTATTTTATATATAGTAATGTGTGTACGTCAACCCAGATCTCCCAGTCATCCCTCCCTCCCTCCCCCCATCCCCACATTATATTTCTATTGTTTAGCACTGCATGTACACCAAAAGGCCTCATTTTGGAGGCAATTCCAGAATTCAGTAAGCAACAGAGAAATTCATGCAAACAGACCAGCAGTCCCCACTCTACTGTCCCAGATCCCCAAGCATCAATGGTGATCAGCAAGCTATGAGTATATTCAATACATTAAACTATGTTTCCCTACAATTAGGTCATCATGCTAATGTTTAATAAATATGGCTTGTGTGACTGATAAAAACTGTCCAAAACACAACAGGAAAAGAAACATCAATGGATAAACAGATGAAGGATGTGATCAAGTAATTCAAAAGAGAAAATGCAAACAGCTAAATACAATTCCCAAAGCAAACTTATTAATAGAGAAGTAAAATCAGAACAACTTTTTTCAATTTATCAACATTAACAATTCAGTTCAATGAGTGTTTACTGAGCCTCTAGGCAAAGATTCTTTAAAATCCTCAAGATATGACACATGTTAGGATTTCACCTAAGTAAAAAATAATATATAGAAAAATGACTAGAAGAAACTATGACAAAAGGTCAGAATGATTATCTCTAGGTAATGAAATCACGGATTTCTTTTCACTCTTCATATTTTTCTGAACATGGATGGCTATTCAAAAAAGCTCAAAAAAATTTCACTAAGTAATATATGTTATAAAAAAATTAGAAAATATAGAAAAATTAGAAAATAAAGTTAAGCCAAAAAATTAGAAAAATTAGAATATAAAGATAGGCCAAAAAATCAGCACTGTTATTTTAATAATCAGAGAAGATAAAGTAAAATAAAAGTTTTACATGAGCTGAAAATAAATTTTGGCTGTGAAGAGATTCAAATTTTAAGACTTCTTACTCAGTAAAAATACCTCTTATTCCTTAGAGATTTCCAACTTAGAGTATTTTCTTATAATTTTCTAACCCTCAAAGCAACAATGAATAGAGTATTTAACAAATGGTTATGGCTGGATAATGGGAAATTACAAGTAATTTCTATTTTCCTTATTTTTCCTTTTTTAGGGAATGAAGTGGGAGTTACCTATATGTCTAGATTTTCTACAATGAACATGATTCATTTACCTAAGGAAGAAAATCAGTTAGTTTTAGGAAAAATCAGCTGTTAACAAGTTGCAGAGAAGGAAACTGAGGCTCTGAGAACCTATGCAATTTGCTACAAAGTGGGACAGCCAGGACTCAAAACTCCTCATATCTTCTTTTCCCAAACCCACAGTCTTCCCACCTGGACCCCTTTGCTGGTGAAGACACAAGAGTCGTAAATGTTCACATTGAGACTAGACTCTTGGGTAAACCAAGATCAAAATTATTGCTATGCAGGATGCATATGGATAATCCTCTTGTTTGGAGAAACCACTCATTTAATGCATTGCAGCTGGAATTGTGTTAGATTTCCTGAGAAAGTAACCTGAACTTGACCCCAGCCTTTTGAAATTCCCACACTGCAGAGTCGCTTCTCACAATAAACAGGGCATTTTATTTGGCTCTTCCATCCATAATTCAGCTTAAAAATTGTACAAACTCGTGAGTTTTAATGCTGGTATTCAAAACACATGTTTAGCTGGCGTAATTTAAACAACACTCCCTGGCCTCTTTTTTGATGAGAACAACGCAGAGTTGTTCATCCAATAGCCTTAGACCTGGCTCACCTTTTGATGCCACAGAGCAATTCATTTTCATAACTGTCTAAACTGCGAATCGGTGCTTTGGAAACACACTTACTCAGAAAATCCTCCTTCCCCCTAGAGCCATTTCCAACTCAAAGTAAGATGGGACCACCAAACATTGTTTCTTGCACTACAGCGCATTCCAGACCTCACGCCCACCCAGAGCGTAAGACCTGCTCTTTAGCCGTATATTTACGCCCGTTCATGGTGTAAACTGCACTCTGGCTGCACTGTTGGACCGATGTGGGTTCTTGGGGAGAGGCGTTCTCTCTCTAATTTGCCACATGTGCTCCAGGGCTGTGTTCTCTTTGCTCCCGCCCTCCTCTGTGCACTGTCTTTTGGCATGCTTCCAGACAGTGGATGACTCTATGCTAAATAAAACCAAACCAGGAGGTTTTTCTAGGGGAAAATGCACAGTGCATTGTTTTAAGGAAAACATGAGCAATTTGGGAGACTGGTCACACCACAGGGTCCCTCCATTAATGCAGGAAAAGTTGAGCCCCGCTCGCCCCCCCACACACACACACAATGATAGGAAGGACGGTGGAGGTGATGGCTGGCCCGTGAAGAGAAGGAGCAAGCGTGCCCTGTGGAAGGGGATCCACGGCACCTCTGGCTCTGACGTCATCTTGTAAGAAGATGCTTGTATCAGCCCAGGACAGAAAGGTTGAGTCAAATGCCACCACTCCATTATAAAGTATCTATCTTTTATAAAGTATCTATCTTTTATAAAGTATCTATCTACAACAGGAATACATTCATAGATGAATAAACTATCAATAAACAGTCACCACTCTTCCCTCCGCTTCTGGGAAGCTAGTAAATCAAACCTCTATGCTGAAAAGCAAGATTCAGCCTCGATAAAGGGCAAAAAAGGCAATAGACAGACAGAAAGGGAGTGCTCCTTTCACTGACAGGAGTCATTTTTAGTCTTTTTCCCAAGCTGATACTGCCTGAAACATAAAAACGCATAAAAATCCCTAGAAGAGTACTTATCATCTTCCATAACTGAAACATTCTGCTAAACACAGGCCAAAGCAGGCCAGCAACTCCGCCCCAGTCCCCAACCTCCAAATGAAAGCAAACCAAAGGCAGACCAAAGCTCACAACCTACAGCTGTCAGTAAGGTTCAGTGTGCTCCTAAGTCTTCCAAGGTATCTGGAGAGAAAGGGCAACCGGGTCCTCCTGAAAAAAAACAGGGGGGCAGAACACTGGCTGGACATCAGGTGTGACATATAAATCTGAATAGAAATTCACTGGCTAAGGGACACCAACTAAACCCAGAAAACTTTCGCAGTGGTTGAGTGTTTACACTCATGGGAGAGGCACGTGTGGCAGAGAGGTCCAGGCTTGCACCCCGGCTCCTGCACTTCCAAGTCGCGTGCCCGTGACTAAGTTACTTTAACCTCTCTCTCTGCGCCTAAGTTTTTATCATATCATAAAGCCTCATTTCATAAAAGGGGAATAGTCATAGTATCCATCCCTGAGAACTGTTGTGAAGATGAAAGAGGATGAGCCCCACAATGCTGGACACACAGCAGGCACTCGAAGGCTTAGTTCTATGCTACCACCACCACCTCTGCTCCATCATTACCTGCAAAGGGTGGAGATGCAGTTCTAGAAACTGGAAAATCAGAGCAAGTGTTTGTCAGGGAAGGCGGGTTTTAGATTATTCTGAAGCCATGATCATATGAACAAAAAACACCAAGCCAATTTTCAAAATCAAATCAATCTAACTAGTCAAATACACCCCCCCAAAATTAACTGCATTAATAACTGCAAATGAAAATCAAAAATTAACACAATTTGCCTGTTACATTAGCAAAGCTTTTGTAATTATAATGGCTAATGTTAGTTAAAGGGCAGTGAAACAGGCACTATAATGTTTTTATAAAGTTATCTGGTCTCAGAAGTCATTAAATGTTCACTAAAATTTACCTGCTAATTTCATTTCTAAATAATCATGCCTAAAGAAGTAAACCAAAATATGGAAAATGCGATATGCATGATGATGGCCTCTACACTATTTATAGAGGAAACAATGTAAATGATATACTTTGTGAAATATTACGCAGCAACAGAAAGGATGGTTGTGAAAACAAACTGTAGGAAAAAGCTTGTAATACAGTACTATTTAAAAAAAGCTGAGATACTAAATTGAATATAATCTATGATTATAATGTGTAAAAAAATTAATGTGTACAGGAAAAATGTTAACAGTGGTTGTATTACGAAAGTAGGATACTTTAAGTAATTTTTTAACACCTTAACACTTTTGGAAATATGGACAGATTTCTTTGGAAAACAAACATGCATCTGACAAATGTGCTCCAAACTACTTTGATAAAAATCAGATCATCCACCAGTACTCATTCGTGCATTCACTTCCATTAACGGTGCAGACTGCATAAGCCAAGTCACGATTTCTGGAAGTGCTCTGTTTCCACGAAATGTGTCGGAGTTAATATCCAAATTCTTCCTTTTATTTTTTTTTTTAAAGTCTAATTCTCTGTAGAACAACCCGTCCAGTTCTCACCTTGTCCTCATTTATATCCATTTCCACTTTCAGGATGAAGGAAAAGGAAGATGGGGCAGGAACAAAACCAGAGCCTCTAGCCATGGCTGCTCACGGTCCCTGGAGGTCCCCACCAGCCACCTCAGTAGGGCCAGGTGGCCCTAATCCCTCCATCTCCCCCGCCTCAGTAGTGCCCTCATGAAAAAGGCCAAGATGTGCAAGTCAAGCAGGCCGTGACTGGTGGCCTCTCCACGGGGTTTCCCACAAATGGAAACCAGAACCCGCCACTTATGGCCCATCGTTAGCAGATCAGAGCAGGTGAGAGAATTTGTGAGCTACGGTGAGTCAGTATTGAAGGCAAGAACTGCAAGTTCTTACTCCTCTTAAGCTCTATGCTCTTTAGACCTTTCCATCTCTAAGCAAAGAGTAGTGAAGTCTTGATAGCGTGACGGGTGGGATCAGAGCACTGAATATTCACACCATACTGAGCCCATTTTTGCAGCACAAAGCCAGGACATGGACCCAGTGATCTCAGTCAGAGGCCTCTCTGAATCAGAGGAGTCTATGATGTATTGACTTAACAACCTGCAACTTCCCAAACCATCACTATTAATGACATTTAATAGTTTGTCTTTAATAGTGCTTAACTGATAACCCATTAAGCACAAGCGAAAGTGTCAGTGAAATTAAAAGGAGCCCTGCTCTTCTCGTGGGTCAAAGACAACTTGAACATCACATACTGCTGAACTTCAGATTCAACCCGTGGAGCTCAGGCCACACTGAAGGTGTCTGAAGCAAGGCCGGTGTGGATGCAACTTTGTTTACCCTGCCGGCCAAAGGCTGCACTGCTGGAGCCATGCTGGCTAGCCACGGCCGGGCTCACAAAGGCACCTTGTAGCTCTGTGGCCCGGCCTCAATGGCCTGTCTGTTACGTCTTCTGGATATTTTGATGTGTCATGTGGACCCAGCTGCCAAGCCTGGCAATCAGCTCAAATCCTTCATACATTTCTTCTTTTTGATGTCATAACTTTGAGACAAATGACGCCACCCACCAATAACTAGGTAGCCCTCCAGGAAGAGCTTCCTTCCTCCCCTTACCGTGTCTCCCACTCATAGCACACCTACTGCCAAATGATCCACTTTACGCACTGCGGTTTAACAAAGAATAAAGCCAAGCAGGAGGAAGGAGACTTCATCTGGGGATACTTTCACTTTCTCCCAGGCTCTAGAGGCTGAGTTAAATGATTAGGAAAAAACGGGAACTATGACAAACCAAACTCTGATATGATTCTGGGGTAAACATCATGGATTATTTAATTGTGGCAAATCAATGCGCTAGACTTGAAGCCTGATTTTTCCTCTTCAAACCTGATAGTTTTCAAGTTTAAATTTCTCCTCGGCTTAAGGAACCATAAAAGGGTAAGAATAAGAGCCTTCCCAGGCCCCATCTTGATTCTGTAGTGGGGTCAGACTGTGCCCACAGAGTTCTGCTGGCTGTCAGGGACCTAAAGGTTGGTACACTGCATCAGAGCTGCCATCCTCCACCTAATGCAGGGAAATGTGTCAGCAGCTGGGAAGGAAGTGGCGGGCCGATCGGCCAGCTCCCTCTCTCTGCCAAGGCCCAGTCACTCCCTTTTCGGAAGATGTACAGCCAAATTATGCCCTGCACACAGCCACTAGGGTTGCACGGGGAAATCTCAGCTCATTTGATTTTGAAACAGATAAATAAAGCCTTTGGTGAGAATGAAGACACATCCATCATAGGCAGTGACCACTTGTCTCCTCTTCCCATGCTCCACACTCTCCCTGTGTTTCTCCCTCAGAAACATCTAAATGCTGGAGATTCCCAAATGTGGATCTCCAGACTGATTTCTCTCCTGAGGGCTTGTTTTCCAACTGCCTTATTTCCAACTGCCCTATTATTCCTTAATGTCCACATCTAATCAGTCGTTAAATGATGTCAATTCTATTTCTCTTAGCACATAAGGCTCCCCTATACCAACAGCCTCAAACCTAGGCGACCCTCACCAAGTCTTATCTGGACCATTGACCCAGTCCCTGAGGCCCTCTTGGCCTCCAGTCTCCCCTTCCTCTAACTCATCCTTCACTGCCATTAAAGTCAGCCTAGTAAACATCAACATAGTCTACTTAAAAACACTGGTTCTCCTAACTGTTTATGGATAAATTCTAAACTCTTTAGTATGACTCAAAGATCTTCACCAACTGGTCTCAACTTCTCTGTCCAAACACATCTTCTGCAACTTCTTACCCCACCAGCACTCTGCGCTGTTGCAGCTCATGCCAGACAAAACCTCCAAAGCTGGACTTCCCTGGTGGCACAGTGGTTAATAAGCCACCTGCCAAAGCACGGGACAGGGGTTCAATGCCTGGTCCGGGAAGACCTCACATGCCGTAGAGCAACTAAGCCCATGCGCCACAACTACTGAAGCCCATGCACCTAGAGCCCATGCTCTGCAACAAGAAGAAGCCACTGCAATGAGAAGCCCGTGCACCGCAACGAGTAGCCCCCGCTTGCCGCAACTAGAGAAAGCCTGCACGCAGCAACGAAGACCCAACACAGCCAAAAAATAAATTAAAAACAAACATACAAACAAACAAAACCCTCCAAAGCTTTTCATCTGAAGAAGTGGCATCTCCCCTGCATAGTACCTCCTACTACTTCACCTCTACCCCACAACTCTTATTTATTCTTCAAGACCCAACTCAAATGTCACCTCCTCTGTGAAGCTCTCTCCCCAGCCCTACAGCTGTGAGTCATACTACCCTCCGTGGTCCCCTAATGCTCTCCGCATATTTCTATCCTAAAACAGCACACTGCACCGCGAGGATCTGTGAAGATGCTGGTTTCCTCCAAGACGATGCTGGAAGGACCTTGAGGGTAGGAAGCATATCTTTATCTCTGAAGCAAGTACAGGGCTGCACAGAGTACACATTTGGTAAGGGCTGTTGAATCCATCAGTCAGCTGCAGGAGGAATTAGGGCAATGGAGGGAAAAGGTTTTGAAAGTCAGGATACTTGAGTCTCGCTCCAGTCGCCTCAGAGTCATGGACCGTGGGAATTTAGTTTCTCACCAGTTGACTGAGGGGGTGGGACTATATGATTTCTATGGTCCCTGTAATTTCCCTGTTCTAGAATTCAGACTGCATTTTCCTTTAAAATCTGCAATGAAAAAAACTCTGTAAAACCCCCTGGTAATAATACGCTCCAGGAGTCTGGACACTCTCCACAAAGCCAGCCGGGAAAAGTGCGGCTCCGCCAAGGCCACTGGGCTGAGCCCCCCAGGACGGCAAGCAGCGGGGGCTCCTCCCCCACGCTCATAAAGCCCCAACGGCCTTCTCTCACCTTTGGACAAAATACCCAATTGCCTTCTTTTCCGTTTCACTCTACATATTTTGGCCAAAATGCTGCTTATTAGACATTATGCACAAGAAAATAACAATGACAAAAACCTAACACACCTTGAATATAACGAGCACTAAAAACATGAGTGAAACCACGAGGCTCACTGTGGAAAACAGTACGGAGGTTTCTCAAAAACGTAAAAACAGAACTACCATATGACCCAGCAATTCCACTCCTTGGTCTCTATCTGAAAAACACAAAAACACTAATTTGAAAAGATACACGCACCCCAATGTTCATAGCAGCATCATTCACAATTGCCAAGATCTGGAAGCAACAAAAGTGTCCATCAACTGATCAATGGATAGAGGTGGGGTATGTATATACAATGGAATATTACTCAGCCATAAAAAAAGGATGAAATCATGCCATGTGCAGCAACACGGATGGATCTGGAGATGATCATACTACGTGAAGTAAGTCAGACAGAGAAAGACAAATACTGCACATTATCACATGTAGAATCTGATAAATACAACAAACTAGTGAATACAACAAAAAAGAAGCAGACTCACAGATACAGAGAACAAACTAGTGGTTACCAGCAGGGAGAGGGAAGGAGGGAGGGGCCATGTAGGGGCAGGGGATTAAGAGGTACCAACTGTTAGGTATAAAATAAGCTACAAAAGGTACAACATGGGGAATATAGCCAACATTTTATAACAACTATAAATGAAGTATAACCTTTAAAAATGGTGAATCACTATATTATATCCCTGCAACATTTACTATACATCAACTACACTTCAATAAAAAAATAAATTTAAAAAGTTTAAAGAAAAAACTTCTAGGCTTGATAATCACCTCGTTACCCCATACTCTGGGGGCGGCTGGTACCTCAGGACGGCCACTTCTGTCCTCGCAGGCTGGGGAGCAGGGTAAGGCTTGACCATCTCGTGGAGCATCCCCGGGTGCTGGTCGCTGTAGAAAAGTCCATGCTCCTGGGTCTTGCCAACCGGGGACATCATCTGCTTGGTCTTGAAGGGGTACTCGGGTGGAGGACCTCGAGGGTCCAGCACTTTAGATGCAGGCTGGGCTGGGGAGGGTCCCCCTCCCGCCTTGAAGCCCTTGCCACTCCCTGGGCCGGGGAGGTGCTGCTTGGCACCGTTCCTCTCCAACGACAGCTGCATGATCCTCTCGCTGAGAGAGCGGACGTGGCCCTGCTTGAGTTCCTTCAGCGCCTCGTCCTTGTGCGCCTGTCCGCTGTTGGCGCGGTTCACTGTGGGCCTGCCCTCAGTCCGCGCCTTCTGACTGGCGCCCCCGGCCATGTAGTAGCCGTGACCCACAGCCCCCTGCTGCGGCGGCGGTGGCGGCGGCTGCTGCCCCCGGAAGAACTGGGACTGCGCTTTGGCCTCCTCGTATGTGGGCAGTTCCTCGTTGTTCTGCTGAGGCTGTGTGGACCGCACCTGTTTCTCCATCACCGTGTTGTCCACCTGGTGTTCCTGACCCTGCGGCTCCTGGCGTGCCGACTGGTAGACCATTTGTGGGTCTTCTTGAGTGAGGTTTTCCGTGGAAGAAAAGCTGTTTGTGGGGTGGGCTGGTCCTGCACTCCCTGTGGCCTGGTGCTGAATGGCCAGCAAGTTCATGTTCTCAGTCGGGGTGCCATAGCGCAACTGCTCCTGGATCAGCCGCTGTAACACTGTTCCAGCTGCCGCATCCTCGGAACCTCTCATTTCCACCTCTGAGATCCTCGGGAAGTTCGGGGGGTGGAAGTTACAAAGAGGATCCTCAACTAGAAGGTAAACGTGGAAAAAAGATGTCAGACTGTTCCATGCACATATAGGTCTGGACGTACATGGTGAATAATGAACTTTCCGATGACAGAGGCATTTAAAGATTTCCAATACATCATCGCCCACATTTACCCTACAGTTTCTCAGGGAAGCGTCTCTCCAATTCAAAGTGTGTCTACTACTCTCCCCTCCCTTGCCTACTGCTTTCTGCTAGATCTGGCTCAGGCCTTCAAGCCCTCCCTTTCCTTTAAGCTCCCCACCGACCCCTTCTCCTCATCATATAAACAGGTCAAGCCTTTCCCATCATTAAAAAAAAAAAAAAAAGGAAAAACCAGAACCAAACAAAAAGAAACCAGCTTTTCACGGCTCTACATAATCCTCTAAGTGCCACCCCGCATCTCTCCTCCCCTTCTCTTCTAGCTGTCCTCAGAAAGTCATCGATACTTGCCATCTCCACTTCCCGAATGTTCCATCCACTGCCCTCCCTACCGCTCTGATCCGTAATCCCTCCCAGTGAGACCTTTCTGGCCTAAGCTTTCTGAAGCATCTGGCATGTTGGTCACCCACTTCTTGAAGTGCTCTCCTCACTGGGCACCCAGGTTGCCCCCCTCATAGTTCTGAATCTTGCTTCCTCTCCATACACTTCATCTTTGGCTCCCCTTTCTCCACCTGTCCGTTAAATACTGGTGTTTCCCACAGCTCTGCCCTGAGCACTCAGACCTCACTCGACAGACCCTCATCTCATCCACCACTCATCTGCACCTACTGACCCATGGCCTACCCACCTACAAACACCAGCCAATGGCCCACAGGTCCTCCAAACTCAACATGTCTTCCTCACCCCCCAACACCCACCCATCCAACCAACCCCTGTATCCCTGCCTCGTCTACTCTTTGCCAAGACAGAAAACTGACAGTTTTCCAAAATTCCTTCCTTACCCCCAACATCCAGTCAGAGCCTGCCTGTCAATTCCACCTCCGAAATGAAACATCTCTCCCAACTCTCCCCTCTAGTCCCCTGCCAGTCTCCAAGTTCAGCAACCACAATACAACCACAGGAGCCATTTTTAAGGAGCATATGATACACCAGGCATTGTACTAAACTCTCTAGTTTAGTCCACATGTAATCGCATGAGGAGGGCATTAAATCCCCCATCTTACAGATGAGGAGAGAGGTTTAGAGAAGGTAAATCACCGAGGTCGCAGAGGTAGGAAGAGGCAGATCCAGGATCAGACTCATCCCACAACGAAATCTCTGTTCGTTTCACATGATAAGCCCTTGGAGCCTTATACCCAAACCATCTCAACGGTCGCGTCGTCTATTTCTCTGACATTGGACTCTTTCCCACGTTCAAACCCACCCCCTCAGACTCCAACCTATCTTCCCCACTGCCCTAAAAGACTGTTCAAACAGGAAAATGTAATCATATCACTCCTCTGCACAAAATTCCTCAACAATTAATTACAGGATGAAACTGACATTCCATCATAGGGTGTAGCAGGCACTGCTTTATCCATCCAGCAACATTTCATGCCATCGCTGGCCCCCTCACGGGCAACCCCTTGGAGTTCAAGTTCCAGCAATACCCTAAGAACGTATAGTTCCCAGACATGCTGGCTCTCTCTGGCTTCCAGGACTTTGATCCCATTCGTCCCTCTCCCTAGAAAGATGCATCTTACCACATCTTTCTCGGGAAAGTCCTAGATGTGCTTTGAGTGATGGCTCTAAAGCTACCTTCTAATTAAAATCCTTCTTGCTGACCAGGGATCAACCCCAGGCCCCCAGCATTGAATGCTCAAAGTCTTAGCTGCTGGACCACCAGGCAAGTCCCTCACACTTTCTTTAATTTAGCAGAAATGCATGTCTCCTTTTATCTCCTACTCATGTGTTCTGTTTATCCTATTCAAATGTATGAATAAAAATAAATTTTTTCTCTCATAAAAAAAAAAAAAAAATCCTTCTTGCTGCAACCCAGCAGGCTTGAGCCCTCCTTCTCCAATGTCCAGGCTCCACTGCTATACCTCCTTTAGAGCAAGCATCACAGTAGATGGCAATTATTTATGTACGCAAGACTCTAAACTCCTTAAAAGCAAAGATCATGCCTCCTCATCTAGGTCTCCCTAGCACACAACCCAGTGCCTGCATGTAACGGGGGTCAAACATTTAACCAGTATAAGAATATCTGAGTACCATGAAATACATGATTTACTCCACTTCACAACAGTTCTCAGAGGATATTTATAGTGTTAGGATAGTAAAAATCCTACTACTTACTACTGGCAAGACTTCGAGCAAATCACTCACTCTCTTTGAGCTCAACATCCTCACCTGTAAATGGAGGGAGCTGAGCCAGCCCATCTCTAAACAGCCTTCGGTCCTACAATTCCATAAAAAGACACTTCGGTGTTTTTACATATACAGAAAACACATCATTTCCCCCCAAACCGTCTTTCTTCCACAAGGTTACCATTTTTCCCCCTATAAATGGCATCCTCATCATAAGAGTCATCCAGATAGAAATTTCAGATTCAATTTTGGCCCTTTTGTCTCCTTTGCTCCCTACATTTAATCAAGTGCCAAGCTAATTTTTCAGTTCACGATGAAATTAGGAAAAAAATGAAGGTGGTGTTATATGCTTACAAGATATATAAACACACACATACATGTGTATATACCTAGACACATGTCATTGGGTTTACTGTCTTCTTTTGGCAAGGGCTGCTGTCAAGGATTACATCCCTTTTACACTTTTTGGTATTAAAACATGAGAAAAGGTGACAGCCGCTGACATTTTGAGTATCTTTGTAACAGCAAAGACTACAGCCCCAGCTTCCATGCCCTCAGCCACTCCCTGGGTTCCAGTCCCCTAACCAGCTGCCCAAATGTCCTGAGCAGCATATCTCTTGCCTCTGGCCTCTTCTCCTTTCATTCAATACTGTACGTATCCTCTGTTTTACTCTACTAGAATTCAAGCACCAGAGAACAGAGAGTTTTATCTGCTTTATGTACATGTTGTATCCCCAGTGCCTAGAACACTACTACGCTGATACACAGAAAGCATTCAGGAAAGAATTGTGGGGTGGGGGGGATAAATTAGGAGTCTGGGATTAACATATATACACTACGGTACATGAAACAGATAAACAGCTAGGAGCTGCTGTATAGCACAGGGAACAATATTCAATATCTGGTAATAACCTATAATGGAAAAGAACCTGAAAAAGAAGAGATATACATAGATATATAGACATACATATAATTAAATCACTTTTCTGTACACCTGAAACTAACACAGCATTGTAAATTAACTATACTTCAATTTTTAAAAAATGGTTTAAAAAAAAGAGAATGAAGTAATTGCTGAGTAAAGAACTTTACAGACTGGTTCCTGAAGTTCAACTCTGATCAACCCCAAAATCACACCTCTGTGACCTCAGTCAAACTACTTGGCTTCTCTGAACCTCTCTCCTCTGTACAATGGTCAGGCTTCATATCTGCCTCACAAGACAGCATGTGGAGTAAATTCAAACCTATGCCTCACTTTCAGAGAATGTGTATAGTAACAGAGATATAAACCAGAAGTTCAACAACAAAAATTTTTAAACAACAAAAACAGATCACTGAAAATCCACATAAGAGAATTGCCAGATAATTGTAATAAGTGATGAACAAGCCTAGGAAAGCGATTAACAGTGTGGGTTGAGTTGGGCCATCACTCACTCTACAAATACCAGCTGCCAAACTGTTATATTCAGGCATTCTGACAAGTGCTGGGGTTAGGAGAGGAAAAAGGACAGAGCTTACCCTCAGGGCTTAATGAACAAGCAAATTCAAATAAAAATCAACATTTTAAAATAAAACAAATAAAAATTCAAATAAAATATATTTCCAAAGGAAAGTGATTTTTTTCGGATGAATAATAAAAGGAATGGAGTCTCATTAAGCATGAAAACTACTAAATTTCCTTTTCATAAGCACATTTGGCAAGAACCCTGAGATCCTCCTTTAAAGTGGTTTTTAAGATTCCTTCATGGTTTAACCAATCTCATAAACCCTCAAAAACAGGCAGGAAGTTTTTACAAAGGAAGAGGTTCCTTCCCGACTATAGTTTTGAATTTCTCTGAATTTCTGAATCATTTGCAAGAGGTAAAAATGAAAGCAGAGAAGAAAAAAAGAAATGAAAGATTCTGGGAAAGAGTACAAAAGAATATTTAGGAATTAGAGGAAAATTAGGGAATAAATTATATAATTATATAAGTTCCTGCATATTTAGGAACTCTCTCTGTTGAGAGAGTCACATATTACAGTAAAATAGTCTATTAACACCTTGTTAATGTTTAACAAACATTAAAAATAAGGGACCTACCAATAAAGAGACAATCAATAACCCAATATGCTGATTTTTAAAACAAGGATAGAAAAACTCATGCTAAAGAGCGAAAAATGAGAAACAAGTTCGTTCTGCTGTTCCAACACAAATGCCAGTAAAAGAACTTACCAACTTTTTCCCTGATGCTACTGTTTGCCTCCACCGTCAAAGATGCTTCATGCCTCCCAGAATAGAGCTGAAAGTCTGGGAAAAAGTAGTTGGGGTCTTCCAGAATCTGGACGGCACTACTGGGGCTGTAACAGGCAGGAGGGGGACCTGGGGGCAGAAAGCAAAGTGCACGTTAGTGCCCACGAAGTCCTCTTCTCCCTCCTCGCCGTGTGACTCACGCTAGCTGTTCTCCCACACACACTTCCACCGGCAGTGGCAACTCTGTCTTTTTGATTCATAAAATTCCAGAGTTACTATTCAGAATTATCACAAGTCTAGCCACCCACCAAAATGACCCATGAGGTCAAAATAACAATTTTCAAGACATGCTAAGCAAAGGCAGGGACCCTTTCACACAACCCACTTCCAAGGGCAGCAGCAGGAACACCGACAGAGATCAAGTCCCCTGCGGAACTGGACAAGTCACCAAGTTCAGAAAGGTCAAGGCAGGGGACAGAAAGGAGGGAGGCGGGGAGGCCAGAAAAGGAAAACTAAAAGGGGAAGGGCAGCTGTCTCTCGGAATACGTGAAAGACACAGGGAGGGGTGGTCATTGTGCCAGACCGCGTGTTAGCAAGGGCCCGTCCCAGCCCGGGACAGGGCGCTCAGCCCCACTCTGAGGGTTCTGGAGCCTCGTGTGGCAGTGTGAGCCCGGGTCAGGCGTTCTGGCCCTCTGCCAGGTACTGGCCTTTCAGCTCCCGTGTATCTGCTTCACACGAAAAGCAGGATGTGCGTCCTGTTTCAAGTACACGTGACGCTGTGTTCAATCCTACGGTCACCGAACAGGAGCTACCACGACGGCGACACTGACTGGGCATCTGCAACATCGTGGGAGCACTCAGCAGGATGGGTCTGGGCGGTCCTTCCTCTCTGTACTCATGTCTCTGCGTGGGCACCAACTGAAGGCTCTTTTTGGCAAACGCAACTTAGGTTACTCTGGGGAAAGAGTCATGCTATATTTTTTTTTTAATTAAAATCCCTGCCCCAAAGATAATTCCATTAGAAGAAAAATCAGGTTTTTAAGCCATCACTTCAAACAGGTCATTTGAAATTTCTTGCTAGGACTGTTACCTACCCATTTCCCATAAGGCCAAAGCTAGTAACAGGCAACTAATTATTCTGAGGGGCCGTAAGATGCAAGTTTCCTCATCGTCTTCCTGAGTTTCTCTACCTCAACCCATGACATAACATTTGCACGTGTGCTCACATGTATCATAAGCATGTTTAGACTGGAGAGAAAAAGAGAAAAAAGACTGACAACTAGAATGTTCATCTTACACTGTTACAATAAATAATGTAGTCGTGACTTAGATCTTAAGGACGAAGATAAACCGAGTATGGATGACATACTACATAAAGGTCAGCTTCAAATGACAGTTGGAGCGCCCGCGACAGTATCTGTCAGCGTTCTCTGTTCGGCCAACCTGCAAGGACTACCTTGGAGAGAAACTCAGCCCTTTCTGGGCCTCATCTTCTACATCTATAAATCTAAAAGTCAAGGCTAAAATTAGGAATCATCGATGGCCTGGATCCAAAGGCAAATCCTGGCCTGGCTTCTACTTCAGGCAGGTGGAAAACATCGGTGGAAAGTTGGAGAGACGCTCGGAGCAACCGCGGCTGCCTGTTAGGATCACCTGGGAACTCTGCCAAGGCCAGAGCCTCCGTCTCACCCAGACCTAGTCAATCAGCATCCCTGGGACAGGACGCGGGCACCTGCATTTTGGAAAGCACTTCCTATGATTCCCATGTGCAGTCACCGCTGAGGGGCCCTAAGCTAGAGAGAGACCAGTGCACACAGGCAAAGAAACAAAAAAACACAAACACACCTTCTGCACCCTCGGCCCCTCCCCCAGCAAATCAGAGTCAGGGAGGAGCTGAGGACCCACACACTTGAAGACTGTAGATAAACACAGATAAACAACAAGGACCTACTGTATAGCACAGGGAACTCTATTCAATATCTTACAATATATTACAACAGAAAAGAATCTGAAAAAAGAATATATACACACATATATACGTATATATATATATTACTGAACCACTTTACTGTACACCTGAAACTATACAACATTGTAAATCAACTCTACTTCAATTTTTTAAAAAATGTGTGGTGCTCTCTCACCCTGATCTGGGTCAGAAAGGCACATGCCAGCAGATTACACCTCTTTGGGCCCTACCATCTAGTTGTGTGACTAAAAATTTTAAATGATAACAGAAAGTAAACTGCCAATAAAACTGAGGCCTGCCTAAGAACATATATGTGTATACGTATGGGCGTATAAAGGAGTGTGTAGGGAATGTGTGTATGTATAGACACATGCTCTCAACATGGAGCCCAGGTAAGAACTCTGCACTAAGCCAATCCTCTTACCATGACACTGGTATAAATTGCTTTTCCACACCTTATCCAACAGCCTGCCAAGAGAGAGTAGGCTCCAGGACTCCAGGCCACAGGGTGCTATAGAGAGAGCAGGGCTTGAATGGGGGCCTGAGCACAGAGGGCACCAAAGAAGTGCTGCCTGTCGCCACTGCTTCTGCAGGCCTCAGTGCTAAGAAAGAGCTAATGCTCTTTGCGCATGCGCCCACGCACACAAGCGCACACACGTGCCCCTATGCAGACTGAAGGACAAGATGCCCAACTCCACACCGACAGTCACCTAAGACTCAGTGGCCCACACACTGACAGAGGGCTCCGTTCCCACTCTGCCTCCTCTCCTCGGAGGTGCAAAGAGAAGGTCCGCTGAGCAGATGATCCGGACAGACCCCATGGACAGACAGGTCCAGGAATCATCACTCCATTGGGCCAAGAGACAACCAAGTAAGCAATCCCAGCACTGCCACGCCCGAAAGGACTCATTTCACTTCCAGCTCCCTCACTTGTAAGACAAAGTAAAATGACAATAACGTGTATCACAGGGCCTGTGTGAGATTCCTGGGCTAAACAGCAAAAATGTAAGAGAGACACCATCCCCACTCCCACGGGCACATAGTCTTTCCCTTCCTATTCTAGTTCAGGATCTTCACTAGGAATTCCAGTAGCATAATTTGCATCTGTTTTCTTATGTAAAAGCACAGGGTACATATCTAACCAACAGGGTCAAGAGTCTCTGAAATCAGAAGCTGGACGTCAATCCCTGTCATGAGCAGAAACGCGGTTTTCGTTGTTAGCGGGTCTCCATCCCCAGGAATTAAGAGCTGTGAGAAACCACAGGAGACACCCGGATACCACCCCTACCCGGTGAGCACTGCAAGGCCTGGCTGGGGCCCAGGGCCTAAGTGACAGTGCAAGTTTTAGGGGAGTCCATAGCTGACCAAGGATTATGTTTCTGTGTAATCTGCAACATGAAGTTGCTTCTCGGGGCTTCAAAAAGATGATTTCCACACAAGGTTCTCTTGACTTAGTAACTTGCAATCACCTACTTTCAAACCAGACCTTCCTCTAAGGACCACGGCTCACACAGCTTTAGTCTGCATGGGGAAAGTGGCAGAAGTGAAAGAAAATCAGCCCAGGGTCCCCCTCTGGGCAGGGGGCCTGCAGTCCCTTGGGCTCCTACCTGAAGGATAACATTTGTTTGTGAAATTCTGCAATTCCAGTTTTAGGGTTCAATGTTTCTGCTTTATATTAATGATGACCCATTTCACCAAGAACAGTTCCTTTTTCTTTGCAAAAATGGCATGTCATATGTCAACAAAAAGAATCCTTTGCTTCTCTCTCTACGAGCATGACTGCTTTTGAATGGCTTCTAAAGCACTGAAAACTTCCTTCCCATTATGGTTTTATGCTCTTACTTTCTTTGTAACTGTCCAGAGGCCTTTAGGTAATGTGACCCTGAACAAGACTTTTTTTCCCTCACTCCATAGTAGCAATAACAAAGGCCTCATTGTTGAAGGAAAAATGAATCAAGGTAAAAGTGAAGTGAGTTTCCGGGGAGAGGTGAGAGGCACAAGAACCCTGGTCCCCTGCTCATCTGTTTCACCACCACAACAGGTTTGTTCTCTAAGATCGCATCCAGAATCCATAAACAGACCAACATAAGAGGCTGGGGAGTCTCCTTCAGGTATAAACACTGGAGGACATTCAAACTGTCACCCCACTATCGTCCCACACTCACACAGCTGGGAATCACCTGTCCTTGATTAGACTGCACTGCCAGCATGCCACTCCCTTGCACATAGCTATTTTGGCTATAGCTTCAAGTTCAAATTCTGTTTGGTTTTCAAGGCCATCTGTCTACACTCGGACCCCTCCTTTAGCTGTCAACAGCCCCACTGGTCCCCTCGGCATCCCAGCATCCCGTGAACATGTCACCCTCATACTCCAAGGTCCTGCTGGGAATGCCATCCTCTAGCTTCACACTCCATTCCCCAAGTCCTGCAGAGTTCACCCCAATACATTTACCTCTTCAGGCTACCTCTTCCTACACTGGCCCGCCTTCCACAACCACAGTGATTGTGATCGGAAGTGCACAACTGAGCACTTCAACATCAACTGTCTAGTAGCTTGCAGTAGTCATTTAATATAAGCTAGTGCATCCAGCAATCCCACTCCTGGGCATATACCCAGATAAAACTATAATTCAAAAAGATACATGTACCCCAATGCCCACAGCAGCACTATTCACAATAGCCAAGACATGGAAACAAACTAAATTTCCAGCAACAGGTGAACGGATAAAGAAGATGGGGTACATATATACAGTAGACTATTACTCAACCATTAAGCAGATGAACATATCTACAAAACAAAAACAGACTCACAGAGAGAACAGACTTGTAGTTGCCAAGGGGGAGGGGTGATGGGAGACGGAAGGACTGGAAATTTGGGATTAGCAGATGCAAATTATTATATATAGGATGAATAAACAAGGTCCTGTTGTATAGCATAGGGAACTATATTTAATATCCTATGATAAATCATAATGGAAAAGACATGAAAAAGAATACATATATGTATAACTGAGTCACTTTGCTATACAGCAGAAATTAAACACAACATTGTAAATCAACTATACTTCAATAAAATTTAAAAAAAAATATATATATATATATATATGCTGGTGTCACTGCCCTGGTGAAGCCTTAAGACGAGGCACTATACGTGTACTTGCTACTTTCTGTATAAGGTACATACATGTTCTCTTACTACTTGCTGACTGATGGAGAACTCGGCATATCCTCTGAGATCGTGTCACTGTGAAGTTGAAAGAGGTCCCTGCAAAGCCAGTTTCTGAGAGTTCCTGATGATTCCCTGGCCCTCTCAGTCCCCTAAGATGAGGAAGCACTTGCTCTTGCCTCTGCAGCTGGCAATGATGCTCTGGAACCGGGAGGCCAGACGCCTGTCCCCCAAAGCCTCCACTCGCTGCAAAAAAACTCCCAGGTGTCACTGCGCCAAAGTGCAAGACTTCCTGCCAGCTCCACGTAAGCCAAAACCACCTAATGCCTTGAAAAACAACTTCACTGTCAAGATTAGAATAACCTCCTCTAACTTTATGACAGAGACTTCAACCACAAGCAACAAAACAATTCTGTGGCTTCTACCTTCCTTTTCAAAGAGCTAAGAAATTTGCTGAGTGAGCCAGTGGCCTCAAAGTTACATGTAAGCAACCAAGCCTTCTGATTCTGCAGGAATGGAGGTTTCTCTGGGGAGTAGAATACCCTGCTAAGGGAGACGGATGCCCTAGAAACAATGTTTAGAGGGAACGTGGAGACCCCACGACCAGTACCTGAAAAATAAGGGCAGGTCTGTTCACAAACCCTCATGTGAAGCCAAGCTCCCTCCCTGGGGTAGCCAAGTCAACACTCTTGAACCTGAGGCCTGAAGGAAGCAGACAGGTCCCAGCACCCCCCTCTATGAACACCTGCACGCAGCACACAGTTTAAAAGGAAACAGGAATCTCCAACACCAAACTGAAGGCACACACCTGAATACGCCTTCTCACTCACTTTCCCCCAGGGAACCATTACCTGAAACCCAAGAAGTGGGTGGGAGGGGAAAGGAGTGGGGAAGGTTTCTAGAATTCCCAGGCTCTACAGGGTACTGGTCTTCCTGGGCATCGAACTTGAATTCGAATTCCTGGACCAATCCATCCATTGCAGAAAACAAGTAAAATATACCTATTTAATTTAGACTCTTTCAAAGTGGAATTTGTGATGAAAAACTTTATCTAAAGTTGTGTGAAGTTTAACTTTGTAATGCTTATTTAAAAATATCTCTGAGGTATTATCAGTGTGAACCAAAATGCAGAATGTATGCTTAACCTTTAAAGTAACAATTGAGTTCAACAGGGCAGCTGTGCTGGGAGCTATAAATAACAAAGAAAGGAGTAGGATGGTCCTTGGCTTTAGGATATTATGATTCCGTACTGGAGACCATGTGCACACAACTACCCAAATTTCACTGCAGAGTAAGTGCTCTATTAAAGGGACACAAAGCTTTGGAGGCTCAGGAGTAATTCCTTACTACCTGTTGACTGAATGAGGTGATTCGGAGCTGAAATGACAAAGAGAAAGAGACTCCTGAGCTGAACTGCAAAAAAGGAGGAGGATGTTAATCCACTTCAGGGTGAGGAGAGGATGCTAGTGAGAAAAGATGAGCCCGACAAGGGAAAGGCAATGCACAGGGACTGAGTCATCAAAGTGTTTGGTCTCTAAGTGATGGAGAATTCATTGGCGCTTAGCTATCGGTAAGGAGCAGGATAAAGCTGTATCTACAAACCCAGAATCCAATATTCAAAGGAGCTTTTTAAAAGCCTATAGAGTTATCATATGATTCAGCAATCCCATTCCTGGGCATATAGCTGGAGAAAACTCTGATTTGAAAAGAGAAAACCCCAGTCCAGAGAAAACCCCAATTTTCACAGCAGCATGACTTACGATAGCCAAAACACGGAAGCAACCTAAATATCCATCAACAGACAAATGGATAAAGAAGATGTGGTACATATATACAATGGAATATTACTCACCATAAAAAAGAATGAAATAATGCCATTGCAGTAATATGGATGGACCTAGAGATCAGCATACTAAATAAGTCAGAAAGAGAAAGACAAATACCATATGACACCACTTATATGTGGAATCTAAAAAATGAAACAAATGAACAGAAACAGACTCACAGACATAGAAAACAAACTTATGGTTATCAAAGGTGAAGAGGGTGGGGAAGTGATAAATTAAGAGTTTGGGATTAGCAGATACACACTACTATATATAAAGTGGATAAATAACAAGGTCCTACTGTACAGTACAGGGAGCTATATTCAATATCCTGTAATAGACCATAACGGAAAAGGATATATGTGTGTGTGTGTATGTGTGTGTGTGTGTGTGTGTGTGTATATATATATATATATGAATCACTTTGCTGTACACCAGAAACTAACACAACATTGTAAATCAACTATACTTAAATAAAAATAAATAAAAGCACTAGTACATTATTTTCATAACAGCACAGAAATGGAAAATAATTTAGAATTAGGTGGTTCAACTTTCAACTACTACCTATCATATTCCTGATAGGCAATTACCTCTCACTAAATACTAATAGTGTTGTAGAACCCTGAACTCACTGTGTAAGCCTTGGGGGCTGGGTCTACCTCCCATTACAGAAGCCAAAAGGTCCCCTCCCTGTTCTGGCAATTAGGAGGACCTCGGCCCAGTCAGCTGATGTTCCAGCCAAAGACTTTGAATCTTGAGGAAATGACACAAAAACAAAAAGGTGCTGATAAAGTATCTATGGTGACAGTATCCCCAGGAGTCCAGGAGCAGCGGCGGTGTCCATGGTGGCCGCCATCATAACAAGACAAGTAGCCTAGCCCTGCCTGGGTTCCCAGCATATCTTCACCTAGGTTCCTGCTCATTGTCTGAGGCTTCCCATTAATATGTGAGCTGCCGAATGTACTTCCAATGAACTCTCCTTTTGCTTAAGTTAGCCAAAGTTACTTTGCGCTGCATACAGTCAAGAACTTCTGATAGACGTATATACCATATACCGCTTACATGTGGAATCTAAAAAAATTATACAAATGAACTTATTTACAAAACAGAAATAGACTCACAGACATGGAAAACAAACTTACAGTTACCAGAGGGGAGCGGGGAGAGGGATAAATTAGGAGTTTGGGATTAAAATATACACACTACTATATATAAAACAGATAAACAACAAGGACCTACTGTATAGCACAGGGAACTATACTCAGTATCTTGCAATAATCTATAATGGAAAAGAATGTAAAAAAATAATATATATATTTATACATATATGTATACCAATCACTTTGCTGTATACCTGCAACTAACACAACACTGTAAATCAACTATATTTCTTCTTTTTTTTTTTATGAGCTGGGCCTTGCTACTTTGTTATTAGGCAACACTCACTGTTATTTTTTGAATGTTTATTTATTTATTTATTTGGCTGTGCTGTGTCCTAGCTGCGGCACGTGGGATCTTCCTTGCGGCATGCGAACTCTTTTAGTTGCGGTATGCGGGCTCTTAGTTGCAGCATGCATGTGGGATCTAGTTCCCTGACCAGGGATGGAATCCAGGCCTCCTGCATTGGGAGCACAGAGTCTTAGCCACTGGACCACCAGGGAAGTCCCTAAATCAACTTTATTTCAATAAAATTGTTTTTAAAAAGAACTTCTGATAGGTACAGAGACTTGCTTTACAAAAGAAATTGCTCTGACCTCTGTTCTAAGAACACAACGCTGTTTGTATCTTAAGTACTACATGACTTAGCACAATCTGCCTTGAACTACAGCAACTCATGTCTACTGTCCCAAATATCCTTTGCACAAAACCTAGAGAGATACTTGTAGTTCCCCCAAGTACTTCTCTAGGTTTTGTGCAAAGGATATTGGAGGGCCTTTCTCCCTATATGAGTCAAGGAAACTCTTACTGTGGTGCACACTAAATGCTAAAATATATACCCTGACTATCCAGATGTCTTTGGAAGCCCTCCTCTAGTGCCACTTCCTCTAAGAAATCATCTGTGTCTCCTCCCCCAATTATTTATATGCCATTCACCTGTATTCCCATCACATTTCATGCATATTTATGCCACAATATATTAAATTGCCTGTGTATTTAATTTTTTTTAGTTTTTTCTCCCACCATTAACTTATAAGTTGATTAACAGCAGGGACCGTGTCTCATTCACCTCTGTATCTCCAGTTTCTAGCAGGAATAAGATCAAAGTAGGTGCTCAATACATACTTACTGAACCCATGACTCATGCATACGTTCACGGTACCTAGCAATTTCTAGCACATAATGGGTTCTCAGTAAATATATATTAATGGAATTAAGATACATCTTTAAATAACCAATTACAAACATATTCCTAATTCTACAGAGCTTAACTCAAAGGCGAGCTGTCTCTTTCAAACTACTCAGGAGACCAAGGCTTGGTAAAAGCTAGTGGGGAAAAAAAGAAAGAAAGAAAAAAAAAAAAAAAGCCATCTAGTGCTAAAACAGGTTAATTACAAGCATGCTATGATCCAAATCCTGCAGGGGATTTGCACACGTTAGAGGTAACAACATCATAGGGATTTTGTAGCTTGAACACAAATTCACATTTAGAGAAAGGGGCTCTTTCGTCCCATTCAACCCCCGCAGCAGGCCCAGAGCCCTGGGACTGTGCCCTAAATGCAGCCCTTGGCTTCTGCTTCCTCACAGGTCTGCAAGCTGGTGCAGAGTCAGGAGACCTCTAAGGGTATCCACTGATGCACCATTAAAAAAAAAAAACAAAAAAAGGAATCATCCCAGTCCTACCACCCAGAGTCACAGGCAGTATACAATAGAGTGTCCACAATAAAAGGAAAATCATCTTTTAAATTTGCATTTTAATATCAAATCCAAAGGCTACATAAAGTATCTTGACTCACATTGCACATAATATCATAATTCAGATTCCATGCTGATGTATTTGTTTAACTTATCTAAAACTAGAAGTACCTGGACTTCTAGTTTTAGATAAGTTTTTTTAAACCACTTTATTAAGGTATGATTAACACATAAGAAGCTGTACATATTTAATGTATACAACTCGATGAGTTTGGGAATAAGATACACCGTAAAACCATCGCCACCATCAAGGTCAGAGACATATCCATCACCTCCCAAAGTTTTCTCCAAACCCCTCTATTATCTGCGTGTGTGTGTGTGTGTGTGTGTGTGTGTGTGAGGATGTATATATATATATACACTACATCTTCTTTATCCACTCATCTGTTGATGGACACTGAGGTTGCTTCCATATCTTGGCAATTGTAAATAATGCTGCTATGAACACTGGTGTGCATATATCTTTTTGAATTAGTATTTTTTTTTTCAGATATATACCCAGGAGTGGGATTGCAATGCATAGTAAATTCTAAGTCCTCTTTTCCTAATTTCTTATATTAATATTAGAGGAGTTTTAATGAAATGCCCTTGCTTGTGGATAATGGGGAAAGGCTCTGGGAAAGTTTCCTTCCCTCCATATATGCCTGCATAAATGCCAATATATATGAGGCAGATTTGTGTTATTTCTTATAAAAGCTTAGAGTAATAAGAGCACACTGCCTGCCAATCACCAGAACAGCAAGGCAGTTGATGAAGCCACCTTTCCCATCCTTCCATTTGGCCACATGTTATTTTCATGTTGGTGTCTCCAGTTTCACAATGAATTAAACCTGTGGTGTGTCAGTTACCCAACGAACATCTTAAAAATGTCACCTCCGAGCCCCCATGTCAGACCTATAACATCGAGATCGCCACAAGTGTGGACCAGAAATGAATTTTTTGGCCACACTTCACAGCTGATTTGAATGCAGAGTCAGGTTTGGGACACTTGTACTTCTCTGCCATCTAAGATCTTATACAACACATGAACTGAAAAGTTGTGGTAAACTGCAACTTTGTAAATCGATCACATTTTAAGCCAAAACATGTTAGGTTTGATGAATCCAAACAACGATGAACAATGAAAGGAGACAACGTTTCCTAAAACCAGCCAACCAATCTGCACGGACTCCTCTAAAGAATCCTTTGCATAAATTTGCTACTTCTTAATAAATTCAGATTTGAAGTCAATAGTTTTATTGCCCTGTATTTCATAACTGCTAACCTGAATGACTGGTAAGAGAATATGACTATTTCAGCTACATCTAAAATAATGATACAATAAGAGAGTGATTTACAAAAAAAAAAAAAAAATACATCTAATTCAACATGATGAGGAAAAGCCTGGGAAACTACCTTGCATATTATATGATAAAAACTTCTAAATCTGAAACTCAGACATCACATGGCCAACTATGCCACTAAGTCATGCAGAACAAGCAGCTATCTAATTATAGGGAAGGAAGGCATAGAAAGTAACATTATTGAGCACAACATGATACAAATATTATCGCAGATAATCCTCACATCTCTGAGAATTAGGTTTCATTATCTCCTTTTTACCTAAACAAAAACAAATGGCATGCCCTGGGTCACACAACTCAAAGCCTTACGGCTGAGATGCAAACTCAATTTGAACTGTTCCAGAGCACGCCACAGAATTTAAATGATATTTTAAAACACTTAGATATCTGTGATAGTATCTGGGTTCTTTACAACCCCTGTGAGTTACAAAGGGTCACGGGTCTGTGAATTCGATTCGCGGCAGAATGCACTATCACCCATTAACTCACATATCTACTCATTTATTCATGCCACAAAGATCTGTGACACTGAGCATCTGTCGGGGCAAGACAGCGCCTGGTATGAGGATGAAATCTGACAGGCTTGTGAGGGAGAGAGACGAATAAAGCAGAGGAATGTCCAATGGTGCAGACATGCAGTGACACAGGCAGGTAGATGGCGGCATGCAGCAATAAGCAGAGATGTAGAGTCCACGCCCATCTCAGAGCACACACGCTGGATCTACTAAGCTACACCTGCCTCCGTCCTCTCTTTCACCTGCTTGTGTGCGATCATGCACACCCCTTCAAAAGAATCTGTCGCGAGCTAGAGAGCTAGGTCTAGAAGAACGCACACACACTAAATTCATGAAGTTCACTATAACCCCCCCACCTCGCCCGAAGGAACTCCCAGTTTACAATAAAATAGAGGGAAATATGCTGCAAAATACCATTTCTTGGAGGCAAATCAACTAAGTACCTTGGAAAGAGGGCAGTGGAAGTAACCAAACACTGCTGAGAATTTCCTATGGGAAGAGCACTGTAACTCACGTTAACTCATTTCATCCTCCTAGCAGCTCTATGAGGATTACCTTCATTTCTCAAATGAGGAAACCAAGGCACTGAGAATAACTTGCCTGACAGTCACACAATTAGCAAATGGCACAACCAGGACTCAAGCCCAGCTGGTCTGGCTCCAGAGTCTATTGTCTCCGCCACTAAAAAAAAAAAAAAAGTGCTCCAACTTTTTGGTTTCAGGGCCCCTTTACACTTTCAAAAATGACTGAGGACCTAATAAGCTTTTGCTTCTGTGGATCATATCTATCCATATGTACTGTACCAGAAATTAAAGCTGAGAAACATTAAAATATATGTTAATCATTTAAAAACAATAAACCCATTATAAGTTACATAAAATATTTTTAGGAACACTCATTTCTAAAACAAAAAAACAGTGAGAAGAATGGTACTGTTTTATAATTTTGCCAATTTCTTTCATGTTTGTCTTAATAGAGGACAGCTGGATTCTCACATCTGCTTCTGCTGTCCATCTATCGGTACACGATTTTTAGTTGAAGTAAAAGACGAAAATCTGGCCTCGTTCAAATATGCAGTTGGAAGAAGGAGGAGTATTTTAACACCCTTTTCATACATTTGTGACTATTCTTTGAAACTATACCAAAACTCAACAAGTGATAATGCCTTAAAAGTAGCTGCAATGTGAACTATAAAACCATATCATAGACATCTCTCCAAAAGGCACATGAAAAGATGCTCAACATCGCTAATTATCAGAGAAATGCAAATCAAAACTACAATGAAGTATCACCTCACACCAGTCAGAATGGCCATCATCAAAAAGTCTACAAATAAAAAATGCTACAGAGGGTGTGGAGAAAAGGGAACCTTCCTGCACTGTTGGTAGGAATGTAAATTGGTACAGCCACTATGGAGAACAGTATGGAGGTTCCTTAAAAAACTAAAAATAGAGCTACCATATGATCTAGCAATCCCACTCCTGGGCATACATATGGAGAAAACCATAATTCGAAAAGATACGTGCACCCAGTGTTCATTGCAGCACTATTTACAACAGCCAACACATGGAAGCAACCTAAATGTTCATCAACAGATGAATGGATAAATAAGACATGGTGTGTGTATATATAGATATATATGATGGAATACTACTCAGCCATAAAAAAGAATGAAATAATGCCATTTGCAGCAACACGGATGGACTTAGAGATTATTATACTAAGTGAAGTAAGTCAGACAGAGAAAGACAATATCATATGCTATCATTTATATGCGGAATGTAAAAAAAGATGATACAAATGAATTTATTTACAAAACAGAAACAGACTCACAGATGTAGAAAACAAACTTATGGCTGCCAAAGGGGAAAGGTGGAGGGGAGAGATAAATTAGGAGACTGGGAGTAACATAAACACACTACTATATATAAAATAGGTAAACAACAAGGATCTAGTGTATAGCACAGGGAACTATATTCAATTTTTGTGATAACCTATACGGGGAAAGAATCTGAAAAAGAATATATATATATATATATATATATATATATATATATATATATATATAAAATATATAACTGAATCACTTTGCTATACACCTGAAACTAACACATTATAAATCAACTATACTTCAATAAAAATAAATTAATTAAAAAAACATATCAGATGACCTTTTCTTGGATATTCCTCTATATTCTATTATGTTAAAATCTTTTGGTCCCTCTTTTACTTTGAAGGGACTTTTCTTACCAGTGCGGGATCTCCTAACATCATATGCTGGTCACTGAGAAAATAATGATTCACTGAACTATGCAGAATCTTACACACATGGAAATACTTCAAGTAAGCAATAACAACAAAACTACATTTGTTAATACAACACAGATCACAATCACCAGAAAAGTCTTTCATGTATCAGGAAGCTGTCAAGCTCACGGTGATAAATGCAAGTTTTCCAAGATTCTAATTTTCACTTGAAGGCTTGAGTTTTATCATCGGCAACAAATACTGTCCACTGATTTTCCTGACGTGACAGTGAACCTTTATTCACTTTTGAGAAAACAGCTACCAAACACCTAACTCAGAATAAGCATAGTTTGTCATTTGTTCTTTCTACTGAAACTGAGAAAAGCTGCCAGTTAAGCTCACAATACAAGTGCTTGTCACACAAGGGCTCCTGCTCAGTTTGCAGCAGAAGCACGTTATGTGTACTTCCCACTTCGTCACACAAGACACTAAATAGATGTACTTGAGACTGACGATTTAATAGAACTGATCATTTGTACCACTTCAACAAGAACATTCTTAAGTGAAACAGACTTCTTATATTGTGTGAGAAGAAGCCTGACTTCTAGTATAGTCAGGGGCCACTGCCTTGATTCACGTGGACCCACCTGCAGTCTTCTTACCCACCATCAGGATAAACATCAATACAGTGAAAAAGGTACATGTCTTAGTATTATTACAAAGATAGTTTTTAGGTCTCGGAAACCCCCCAGGGTTCCACAAGCCATACCTTGAGAAACACTGCTCTATGTTCCTCTTCCAGCAAAAGATGTGAAAGTTAAGGAGAATTTTAGGATGAAAATGGTTGCAAACCAGTCATAACTGAAAATGAGTTACCTCCCTGCCCAGCCAAAGGAAGATGCTCACAGCCCCCAGAAGCTGGTGAAACATACAGAGAAGACGTACAGAGGCCCTTTGATGCAAAGCGCTGCTTGAACTCTGTCAGATGAGCAAGTCCTGTTGATTAAAGAAAATGCATCTGAAGAGAGAGAGCAGCCCCTCTAGAAAACACCTGCACAAGAATGCATCTCTTGCCCTGGAGGAATTCTTATAAAAGGAAATAAAAATCAACAATGATATTTGATTGGCCAAAAGGCTCCATGAGATTACTATTAGGAGGTGGGGAGAAAAGAAACTGTAATAACTTCCCCAGCAGGAAGTCAGGCAATCTTTGGACAAAGGGAAGGATGTTAAGACATGATGACTGAAGAGAAAAGAGATTGCTGCTGTCAAGCCAAAAGACCAGAGTATTAGAAAGATTTAAAGAATAAAAGCGACATAGGAGAAAACAGCCACTAAATGGAAAGGAAGGATATGCCATGCTTTTTGTTCTGTTTTGGCAAATCTGCTTCTTAAACAATGTAAGAATCCAGGCTCTACCACTGATTAGCTATGTGAACTGGAGCAAATAAGTTAACTTCTTGGTGCCCATTACCTTATCAGGAAATGGGGATAATAGGATCTACTACATAGGACTGTTACAAAGCTTAACTGAGACAAGGGCAAGGGCTCTGAGCAGTGTTTCAGCACACAGTAAGTGCTCAATACATTTTAGCTTCTTTTTATGAGAACGGGGAAGTGGAACAAGAATCATGGCTGTTGGATGGACCTAGAGATTATCATACTAAGTGAAGTAAATCAGAAAGAGAAAAACAAACACCACCTGATATCACTTATATGTGGAATTAAAATATGACACAAATGAACTTATTTACGAAACAGAAACAGACTCACGGACATAGAGAACAGACTTGTGGTTGCCACGGAGAGAGGGGATGGGGGAGGGACGGGTTCAGGGGAGAGGCAGATTTGTCCTTTGCACTGAGAATTACAAATTAAAAAAAAAAAAAAACACTCTCCTTTCCTTGGCACCTGTGTTCAATAACTTCTCTTTCAATCCACTGGTGGTATACCAGGATGGAGGTCAAGGTGTGAACTCCAAATCTCTTCTCTGCACCTTCTCTCTACCTGATGCAGTGAGTCCATCCCTTTCACTGTCAATAGAGGAAAAAACTGGCCTTTTACTACCTATCATCCTGAAAGCCTAGTCCTTCAGGATCATAATGTAGGTGGCAACTAAAAGCCTGTTTTCATCCCCAACAGTGAGTCTTATAACTGGCCAATAAGATGAAAAATCAAAGAATAAAAGTGGCTGACCTCACTTCAAGATGTACAATGTATCAGCTGACTAAAAAGACCCACTAGAACATTTTCTCTAATATCCAGTGCAACAGATAACTAATTCCTCCAAGTCAAGGGTTTCAAAACTGATTTATGATAATTTCTCTGAAAAAAAAAAAATGCCTGAATCAATGTGACCAGAACATAATGTAACATTTCTGGAGATCTGAATCTCAGTTCTGAATCAACACAACGGTCATCAATGTGAGTAGACTTCAGGCTTTATTGATGAGAATGGAAGTCAATGGAGATTTCTAGGTGACAAACAGAATTAAGAGTCTGAGGCGTTTTTTTTTTTAACTTCTTAAATGGATGAGCAAACAACAGATCATAGATCCCTAAGTCCTTCTTCTACATGATGAAATAAGGCAGGTTTTGCAAACAATGATGCCTGACTAGCACTAATTTTCCACTGGTCTTCCCAGATTAAACAATTCACCCAAATCTTTCAGATGAATGTAGACATAACCCGTGCTGTCACCACAGAACATGTCTCATATGACTCCCTGACACACGCTTCACCTGGTGGTTTTCCAAGGGCTCCTCTCCCTCATCTAGGAGAAACTACTGAATCTGATCTGGTCCTTGTCAGTCACGATTCCAGCCACCTGAGCTTCCTGACTGTCCTCCAGGGCTCCATGTTCCTTTTCAACAAATGGCATTCTTCAGATCTAAGACCTGCGCTGTTCCCATCCACTTCTAGTTCTCAGACTGGCTGTCACTTTCTCCAGGGAGACCAAAAATGACAGCGCATCACAAACCAAGGATTATGATTTTTAAATTATGACATAAAATATGATTATGATTTTTTAAAGGGGGAGGGCAGGAAAAAGGAAAAGAAAATTTTGAAAAGCAAAAAAAAAAAAAGAGCAGGACAATACTGATTTAGCCAACCCTATCAGACTCACAAAACTCAGCTGACTTATGTGACAGCTCTGAGCTGTCTTTGGATGATTCCTCTAACAGCAGTTCCTAGTGGAAAAGAGCCATGGAGGTCTTTAAGGCTGCAAGTTAAAGGACATTAGAAGGCTAGATACAGCCAATAAAAAGAAGTCTTCCGATTCCAACACTCTTTTAAACAAGAGGACTTTTTCAGAACTCAATCCAGAGCATATTCTATCACTGAACTGCTCAGATGACTCTGGTCTGTTCTGTGGATGCTGATCAACTTCCATCTGGCAAATGTCCAGGGCTCTCATAGTCCAAATCTTTAAGAAATGGGAAACGTCATCAGCGTAGGGCTTTCAAGTGTATCACCCAGTACCTCTTGCACACAGAACACAGAAGTGAATTTTTACGCTAACGCTATCATCATTTTGTACCTTCCGTTACTACCTATTTTGTTACTATCTTATTTCAACTATGGATAGAAAAGCATCCTCTTAGAAGATAACTGTGGTGCTTATATTTAAAAAATGACAGTCACTGTCAGGAAATATTTGTATTATCTATATACCCCTCTCCCCCCCACCCTCAATTCAAACAACACATCACATTAATTGATGTTTATAATGATGATCCCGAACCATCAAGAAAAAGGTACACAAGAGGTGAGGGAGTGGAGGGGCGGAGTCAGGGTGGGGATCAATCTTGCAGAAAAACTGCCATCAAAAATATTTACCTTTAATTACACAGAAAATTCACATCTTCAGAACAATGCATTCTGTAGGTAGTCCAAATGCTGAGGATTTACTGTATGCTCAACTCTTAATACTTTATCTTAATATTGATGGCATGATTATCATGATGACTTAAGCAGTTTAATCCACGTCTGCAAATTCCTTGACACTCCTGTAGAAAGGTGAGCTCCCCCTCCCTTGGATTTAGGCAAGCCTTTAAGTCCAATGACCAATAAAGAATGACAGAAGTGAGTCTAGGTGACTTCCAAGATCAGATCATAAAAGGCAGAGCAGTTTCTATCTTGTTTTCTGGGATACTCACATCTGGAGCCCTGAGCCACTACATAAGAATTCTCAGTAGCCTGATGCCATGAGGAAAGGCCCCTTGCAGGAGCTCCAGTCTGCAGACCTAGCCTTCAAGAGCATCCCAGCCCTAGCGCCAGACATGTGAATGAAGGAGCCTCCAGATGATCCAATCCCAAACCATCCAGTCACCCCCAGCCTCTTCCCAGCACAGTGGAGCAGAAACAAACCGTCTCCACTAGGCCCTGCCTGAAGTCCAGACCCACAGAATCTGGAAGCAGAATAAATGAGTGTTTGAAGCCAGTAGGATTTGAGGCAATTTGTTACACAGCAATGGAACATGGGTGATAACTAACACAAAGCTCGTTTCATGTGTCGGATATTGTTCCTAGCACTTTACATATTTTAACTCACATAATATATGTAAATTCTTACAATGATCTTTTGAGGTAGGTGTTACTATTATCCCTATTTAACATAAGAGGAAACTGCTTCACAGAGAGGTTAAGTAATTTGCCCAAGATGACAAAGCCAGTGAGTGGCACCGGTGGGAACTGACTCCAGGTTTCCAGCTCTGGAGTCTTAACCATTTAAGCTCCATAGATGAACACATCACAACTGGCCCATCAGACTCAGCTCCCGTCATCAGGACCACACTAAGTCACACTTACACATCTAATAATTCCCTGGTTGCAGCTACGTCCTCCACATCCTCCCAAGCTCCCTGACAACTCCCAAGGCTTCCATGAGTCTAGAAGTCATGATATCTGTCATTTCAACCCATTACTTCTTACACAGTGCACAGGGAAGACAGAATACTTGAAAGGCAGTTATCACTCATTCCGTGGCCTTCTCTTCTCAGAGTGGAATAAACCAGTTCCTTTGCCTTCTGTTTTCTAACATTACATTCCTTTTAGAAGATAAATTCCATGGGCACAAAGGACATACACCCCACACCGAGTTCAGTTCCAAGCACATGACAGACCCTCAAGTGTCAAATGGAGGAACTATATCCTCTTACTCTATCCTCACCAAATTCTCCACCTCAGTATTGACTTGCACAGTCCAGAGTTAGTAAATCAACAGATTTGTATTGAGCAGTGATAGCTTCAGTATCCAAACTTTTGCCTAATTTATATTCTGTCCCTAAATAAGAAAGGTTATGCTCCCAAATGTACCTTCCTTAAGAGAAGTTGGAACTAATTCGGAGTAAATTCAACTAGAATATTTGTGATTGCTGCCTAACTACTAAATTTAATCCTACAAAATCTGTTCCCTTCATGAGCAAGCTGAAATACACATAGCCCATTTTATGTTCCTAAACTAACAGTGTGATCTTGGTCACTTAACAAATGCCATTAAAATATAAATATTCGTATTTCTTTCCATTTTTTCCACTCCATATTCCTGGAATTTATTCTGGAGAAAGTTGAAGGTAAGTAAGTTCAGAATTTTTGTAAATTTTAGCTCTAAAATTAGGACTAAGATAATCCCTATCTCGGAGTAGAACCTTTTAGACACACTCTTCCTTTTTTTGCGTGGATATTTTACAGGAGCAAATCTAAAAGTTAGCTAAAGTGAATTTATTCACTTTTCATGCTGCCACTCATCTTGGACCTACCAGGCCAGTCACTACCACGGGAAGGGTGAGTCTCACAAGATTCTGTTCTTTAACAAATCTCCAGCTTCTTACATCACAACCCCCTTATCGTCAACATTTGTGTAAATGGTTTTGTGCTGCTGGTTACGGTACTTTCCCAGGTGCCTTCATTTAAGCCTACTGTGATTTCAGAAGACATTTTCTTTTACTCTTCTAGATTAAGGAACATTAGACCATTTCTCTTTTCAGAAACTAGAGTGGAGTCACGTGTGTTCTGCAGTGAGCTTAACGCTGTGCAGAATGTCCACTGCATCCACGAGATTCCACAAATCTGAAAAAGCACATTTCCTAGTCTTTCTATTCTTCCTCCTCTTTGCCCCATTCCTCAAAAAAGATCCCAGACACGCCCTCTTGTCCGCCTTCACATCTTTTGTTTTTTTGACAATTAATGTATAAGGACATCTTATAAATCAATAAGCAAAAGTTTAACATATATAGAAAGTTCTCAGGAAAACAGATACACATAGTTTATAAACGTGTAAAACGATGCTAAGTATCACTCATGATAAATAAATAAAAATTAAAAATACAAGTCCTTTGTCTATCAGATGGTAAAATTTTAACAAAATTGAATTGGGGAGAATTTATGGGAAAAAATAGACTCTCTGGAAGGCAAATTGGCAATATTTATTAAAATTCAAAATGTACTTATACTATGGTTATCATTCTATGAATTTATAGTAGATATATATTAGTACATTTGCAAAGAAGTATGTACAAGGCTATTTATTAAAGTACTGCCTGTAATATTAAATACTGAAAACAAACCTAACATCCCTAAAATGCGGATTGATTATAAATGACAGAGTTCTTATGAATGAACAAATTGTGCTCACATCTTTCAACCTTTTCCCACATCACCAGGATGAGCAACCTAGTTGCAGTGATTTTAGGGACCTGCCCCTCAGGAAACAGGGCCTTACTAGAGAATTCTACATTCTCTCCTTTCCCCAGACTTGCCAGATAGAAAGCCTCACTCACAAGAAAGCTGGTTCTCAGAGCCCTGCAGAGCACAGCTCACGTCAGGAAGGGAAAGGCCTGCCTCACACCTGCTCCAGGAATGGGGGGTTCCATTCCTGGGCCATACCACCCCGAACAGCCCTTCCAGTTGAGAAGCAGCGGCTGGAAGGGAGATGCCTCCTTCCTCCCCAGCCCAGGGCCACGGGGTGTGTGCGGGGCCCCACCTCACACTGAGGAAGCAGGGTGAACCTGGAAGACAGAACATCTGTCATCCTTGTCTTGCTGGGCCTGTCCTGAGAGGGGTGGAGGGAGGGAGGGAGGGAGGACAGAGTTCATCAGAAGAGGTGTAAGACAGCAAAGTGGGGACACCTGTCACGTGGCTCCCACAAGGCGAGGTAACCAGGAGACCAGCCGGTTGGGTTGTGGAGACGCGTGAAGGAAGGGGCCGTATGCAAGAAGCGGCCTGAGGGTCAACCGGGAGGAGCTGGTGACCGACTGGACGGATGCGGGTGAGTAAGGAAAGGAACCGACACTTTACAGAACACCTTCAAAGGAGGCCAGCAGTGAGGATGACGCAGTGCAGGATGGCATCCGAGCAAGTCCAAACTGGCGCCACAAACCAGATGAGCGAGCCCCCTGCCTCCCCCTGACGAAGGCTGGCTCAACAGTGCAGCCAACCCCGGGTGGAGGAGTCCAGTCCGGCTCTAGATCCTCCCCAGGAGAAGGGCGTCTCAGCGCTAAATCCAGCCTAACATTTCCATTTGTTTCTCTCAAGGACCAGATTCCTGGGAGAATCCCACGAACTGAAACAAAGCCTCGAATATCCCTAGGAAAGTAGACCCCGCCCCCCAACTCGGTAAGCTCCAGGATGGTAAGCCCAGATGCCTTGCTGACCCACCTTCCAAATGAAATAAGCCTCCAAAACGCCAGGTGGCAACGTGAGGTTCAAGCTGACAGGGAAGCATCTCTGTCATATTTTCTTCCCATCAGTTCACACCAGACTTCCAAGGGATGAGTGGTACATCTCACACAAAAATGTGCCCCAGTACCACGATATGAAGCCCCATGATGCTACCTTCAGACAAACAGGGCTCGTATCCCTCTAGACTAGCAGTGGCCAGTGGAACTTGCTGTGATGATGAAAATGACTGTTAGGTACTTGAATCGTGGCCAGTATGACTGAGGACCTGAATGTTTAGTTTCATTTAGTTTTCAATAATTTACATGGCCACAGGTGGCTAGTGGTTACCACGGATGGCGTAGATTTAGAACTTAAAAAAAAAATAGAAAAAAAAAAAATCTGGGGGCCATATTAAGCTGCAAAGAAAAAAAATCACGGAATTCTAATTCTCCACTGAGAAGAAGTGGACTCTTTTAACAGTGTGACATCTGCTCAAGCTTTTTTCCAGCCTTGAGCTCTTCTCTGGTCATTACAACTATATATCAATGTGCCTCCAAAACATGGCACCTTGGAAGGCCCTCAGAGACCCTAGCCCAATTGCCGGTCCACTGCAGGAAACATCTCCAAAACGTCCCTGCAGATTTCTTTTCTTTTCTTTTTTTAATTATTTATTTATTTATTTGGTTGCGCCTGGTCTTAGTTGCAGCCGGCAGGCTCCTTAGTTGCGTCTCACCAGCTCCTTATTGTGGCTCACCTGATCCTTAGGTGTAGCATGCAAACTCTTAGTTGCGGCATGCATGTGGGATCTAGTTCCCTGACCAGGGATTGAACCCCGGACCCCTGCATTGGGAGCGGGGAGTCTTAATTGCTGTGCCACCTGGGCAGTCCCTGCAGATTTCTAAGCAATCTTTACCAAGTAACCCCAGCAGCAGTGGAACTCGGCATCAGGAGAGGCAGTCCACCCCAAATCCAAGGATACTCTTCCAAAGGGAAATCAAGGACGCTCAAAATAATAAAAAACGAGTTTTGCACCATGCTTTACCTCTTTTGCAACCCTTTCACATGCATCATCTCATGTAAGCTTCACCATAACCTTAGGCTATAAACATCAGTAAGCAGATTTTATAGAAGTTAAGTGAATTAGCCAAGGCAATATGGCTGGTATATGGTCACCATGTACCCTAACCTGGCATGTCTTCCAAGGAGTGAGAGGTCAAAACACATCCGAGAAAAGGAAAAATCAGAATGGGGAAGGGGGAAGGCATGGAATAGGGATTAGAGGAAAGGATACAGTCATGTACATCAACTAGGAACCTCAGAAATCAAATCTATATCAATAGCAACCATTAAACACCAACAGACTCAGTTCCAAAGAGTAAAGTACCTCAGTCAGGTCTAATTTACAGGGGCCTATGCTCTAAAATAGTAATTCTCAAAGTGTGGTCCCCGAACCAGCAGCTACTGTATCACCTGGAAACTCATGAGAAATGCAAATTCTGGGACTTTCCTGGGAGCGCAGTGGTTAAGAATCCATCCAGGAAGATCCCATATGCCGTGGAGCAACTAAGCCAGTGCACCACAACGACTGAGCCTGCGCTCTAGGGCCCGTGTGCCGCAACTACTGAGCCAGAGTCCTGCAACTACTGAAGCTGGAGGGCCTAGAGCCCATGCTCCACAACAAGAGAAGCCACCGCACTGGGAAGCTTGCGCACCACAATGAAGAGCAGCCCCTGCTCGCTGCAACTAGAGAAAGCCTGCACACAGCAACGAAGACCCAACGCAGACAAAAATAATAATAATTTTTAAAAAAAAGGAATGCAAATTCTTAGGCCCCATCCAAGACCTGCTGAAACAGAAAGTCTGGGGGTGGGACCCGGCAGTCTGGCTTTAAAGCCCTCTTGATTCTGGTGGCCACCCACGTTTGAGAACCACTCTCTACAACTGTACATCTAAGGGCCAGTCCATTTCCTCTGAAAAATAAACAACGTGGTCATCAAGGGAGAGGAAGGAGAGCTGCTGGTAGTGAAGTTTGGGACATGTCCTGGTGACATCAGCCCTGGCTTACCGTACCTCGGGTAATAAGGACCATAAACTCTGAACTAGCTCAGGACAGCATACACCTCCTACCACCTCCTGTGGTCAGGGCAGAGAGGAAATTGTTCTTTACTCAGAAAATCTTGTCTAATAGGGAAAAGGCATACTCTATAGGGAGCACCAGATTGTGAATAGAGTAGCCTAGCTTCTAACCTTCCAATCAATAAATAATATTTGTAAACAACAAGGTCCTACTATGTAGCACAGGGAACTATAGTCAATATCCTGTAAAAAACCATAGTGGAAAAGGATATGAAAAAGAATATATATATATGTATAACTGAATCACTCTGCTGTACAGTAGAAATTAACACAGCATTGTAAATCAACTACAAGGAAATAAAATTTTAAATAAATTAATAGTATTTGGTATACAACATAGTTTTCCCAAGTGTGAAAAAGTAAGCTTCTATAAGTAAGAACTGGGATTCCAGTTTCCCAGAGAAAAAGATATATGGGAATACACATAACATTATAAAACCATTATCTCTCTGCTACTTTAATAATAATAATAATAATAATAATAATAGGCATTTACTGAATGCTTTGAATGTGCCCAGCACTGAGCTAAGTATTATATATGCATCATTTCATCTCACCTGCACGCAGCTCCACCAGGTAAGATCTATTACTGTCTCCACCGTCTCCATGAGGTTGCACAGGTCATGCTCCCTGAGATCACACAGCAAGGAGGTGCCAGGGCCAGGAAGCAAACTAGGTCTAGCTGACCCTAAACAATCCAAAATACCACTGCCTTTTTCATTCTGACACATATTCTAACCTTAAATCTATTCATGCTTACTCATACTCTATCTTATTCAGTTTTAAGTACTGCATTTTCTTTTTTTTTTAATCTATTATGCCACGTGCTATTCAAAAAAGTCCTCAAGCACTCAGTTTACCCAAAGTCCTTCAGCCTGTGCTCAAGAAACAGGGTAACCCACACTGAAGAATTCACACCAGTAAAATATCCAAAAACTAGATCAAAGGCAAGAACCCATTTTCTTCCCACCATGCTTGGGCAACATGCCCAGGGAAGCCTTCCCTGACCACCTGATCAGAGCAAAAACTCCCTGTTGCTGTTTCTTCTCTGTGCTCCCACATACATCACGCTCTGCCCTATTATAATATTAACACCTGAGAATGTCTACACACCATCCCACCAATAGGGAGCTCTGGAGAGTGGGAACTATCCCTGATTCACCCATGTGCTTCCAGAGCACTAAATACATAATCAACACCCAAGAGATGGTTTATAAGATGGAGAGCAAGACATACACATTCTTTTTTTGTTTGTTTTTGCTTTTTATATTTATTTATTTATTATTTATTTGGCTGTGGCGGGTCTTAGTTGCGGAACATGGGATCTTTCGTTGAGGTGCTGGGCTTCTCTCCAGCTGTGGTGTGTGGGCGTAGTTGCTCTGATCTTAGTTCCCTGACCCGGGATCAAACCCACATTCCCTGCATTGGAAGGCAGATTCTATTCTTAACCACTGGACCACCAGGGAAGTCCCCATACACATTCTCAAGAGGATAAAAGTGACCTACAGTTTGAATATAAAATGTAAATCTATGAAACTTTAAAAAAAATAGAAAATCTTTGGGAGAATTACGAGGCAAAATGTTCTTAGATGTGACACCAAAAGCACAATCCATAAACGGAAAAAAATATCAATAAATTGGACATTTGCAAAATTAAAATTTTTTTCCTGCAAATGAAAAGACAGGTTACATACTGGAAAAAAATATGCAGGTCAAATAACTGACAAAGGACTCATATCTGGAATACACAAAGAATTCTCAAAGCTCAAAGACAAAAAAAAAAAATAATAATCCAGTTAGAGCATGGCAAGACAGGAGCAGACATTTCACCACAGAGGATATACAGATGGCAAATAAGCACATGAAAAGATGTCCAACATCATTAGCCACTAGGAAATGCAAATTAAAACCATGATGAGACTAGAACATTTATTGGGACAGCTAAAATAATAAACAAACGCTGGTGAAGATGCAGAGAAACTGCATCTCTCACCCATTGCCGGTGGGAATGTAAAATGGTACAACCGCTCTGGAAAAGTTTGACAATTTCTTAAAAAACTAAACATACACTTACCATACAAAACCCAGCAATCATAACCCTAGGCATTTGTTCCAGAGTAACACTGTCCTCACCAAAACCTGTACATGAATGTTCATAGCAACTTTAAGAGCCAAAAACTGAAAACAACCCAGGTGTCTTTCAGTGGATAAATGCTTAAACAAATTGTGGTATATCCACACCAGGGAAGACTATTCAGCAATGAAAAGCAACAAACTAGTGATAATGCAACAGTTTGGGTGGATCTCAAGGGTATTATGCTGAGTGGGAAAACCTGATCTCAGAAGATCACATACTACCTAATGGTATGTATGTAACATTCTCAAAGTTAGAGATGGAGAACTGATGAGCGGTTACCAGGGTTAAGAGATAGGGTGTGGCTAAGTGAGGTGTGACTACGAAGGGGTGACACAAAGGAGAGCTCTGAGGTGACAGAATAGCTCTGTATCTTGACTGTGGTGGTAGCTACAGGAATCCACACGTGAAAAAAACAGCACAGGAGGATACACATGCAAACCCAAGTGTCTGCACGTAAAACTGGTGAAATCTGAATACGGTCTGAATTCTACGAACGTCCATTTCCTGTTTCTGCTGTTGTACTCTGGTTATGAGAGATGTTACCAATGGGGGAAACTGGGGAAAGAGTACTTGGGACCTCTCTACTATTTTTGCAACTTCCCATAAAGCTATAATCATTTCAAAACTCAAAGTTAAACAAACAAGTGAACTACAGGCATTTTACTTAAAAACAAAACAATCAAAAAAAGAGGTACACACAGCTGCACTACTGGCCAGTGAAGTCCCAGACACAGATTTAAATATACACAGTAGGACCATGTGACTTTATTTCTTTTTAAGGTTAAACTCAATTCTCCAGAGGCTTAACAGGGATACATTTCCTAACACATTAGAGCCACGCCCTGATCTCCTCAATAAAGGGATGAAAAATGCCTGATGCGTGAGCCACTTTGGCAGTCCCAGAGTCTGGTCCTAAGAGCCTGGAATGAATAAACCCTAAGATTTCACAAGGATGGAGGCCAAGGGCCTCACAAGTTAGAGAAGAACTCAGAGTGGTGCCAACACACAAGCCCAGGCGTGGCTCCCTTCCAGAAAATGTAGTGTACAGATCTACCCACAATGGCCAAGATGTAAAATTTGCCTTCCCTGCAAGACAAAACAAACCAACAAAATAAAAAAATTTTTTTTAAAATTGCTAAGCAAACAAATAAAAACCTCAACAACCTCAGACTATTTCCAAAAAACCTTATAATTAAATGTCCTCTTACTTGACCTCCAAGTTACCCCTTGCTTTTCAAGTATTCTATTGCCTAGTGAATTCTGGGACATAAGAATATACCAAAATTAATGAAAGAATAGGAGAAGAAAAATTATTCAAAACACTAGAGAATTTCCTGATCTAAGCTTCCATATGCATTTAAAATGCAGACAGCTACTTGGAAGAGGAAAGGATGCTATTCTGGGGGAATTCTGCTTATCAGGACTACTAATGGGTCTTACAAAGTTACTGCCTTTTTAATTTATTGGCCTGGAAAATCAGATTTTTTACAATTTTCACTAGCAATTCCCTTGTTTCCTAAGTCATTCGTTACTTTTTTTTTTCTTTAAAAAGCTTTATGTTATACAGTTCTTTATCATTTTCAAAGCACTTTCACAAACTACTATGAAGAAATACAGCACTGGTACCTAGGGGCTGTGCTTTTCAACAGAACTCTCACCAGCAAGACTGCCATCTAATTTCAGTTAGTTCAGCTATCGTTCCCCCAGGCCCTGGGTCTACACTTCTCCACGGGGTAGACATCAAAAAAAAAAAAAAAAAAAAAGCAGAGCTCTATCCACAGAAGCCTCCAGATGAACTGGCCAACTGGCCAAGGGCAGACACTCTCAAGTCTAATCAGCAGAGTGCCTTCCCATAAAATCACTCACATTTCTGCATTTCTGTGTTTTTCTTAAGGACAGCACTTTAAAATCTCATTTAAACTGAAAGTCCTCCATTTGCTTCCATGAAAAGATGTATTTTTAAATGCTTTGATCTCCACATGCCCTTCCATACATTAGTATTCTTCACCCTCCACCATCTGCGCAGAACCAAAAGACCAAGAAGTGAGTGCATTTTAAAAACAAGAGAGGGGATTTCCCTCATGGTCCAGTGGTTAAGACACTGGGTCCCCCAAACACCAGGCCCAGGTTCAATCCCTGGTCAGGGCACTAGATCCCTTAGGGAGCAACTAAAAGATTTCCCCCATGCAGCAACTAAAAAATCCTGCAGGCTGCAGCTAAATAAATTTTAAAAAAATTTTCTTAATTTAAAAAATAAAAATAAAAAGAAGGTAGACGGTAGTGGATTTAAGAGCACCTTCTCTCCTCCTGTCCACTTGCACAGTTCAAAAGGGTTTCCTCATTTATCTTGAAAAATGTATCTCACAAAAGCAAAGTATACCCATCCAGAAACTAAACATCCCCACACACCCCACCAGGGAGAGTAGAGGTAGGCAGCTGTAAAGCCTGCTACTCTATGCCCTACTGCTTTTTATTCTGGTCAAATCAGTGGTTTCCAACCCTTTGCTCCTCTGCAGAACGGTTCAAAGTGTATTACGTATTGTGCCCACACTGCTTCCATAAAAAGCATTACTGTAGATGCACTACGATGATCAGAGCACCGTCCTGGGAGACAAATGTCACACTGGTCTAGATGCTTCAAGAACTTGCAATCTAGAAAGACCCCAATCCTTAACCTCGGTGGGACGTCCACGGAGAACTGCCGGGACCAGGAGTGGTGGGCCGCCAGGGGAAATCTTAGTCAGTTTGGCAGGGACACACTGGCCAATTTTGGAAGCAGAGAGAGAAATGACTGTTCAACATTTCAAGCCCAGGCTTTTCACTTCCCGAAAAGGAAGGAAATTTTTTGGAATAGTAGCTATTAATAATCCCTCTATTCTGGTTGTATTTGCTTATAGCAAGTAACATTATTGTTTGGGGTAGTCCAAAGCATCTTCCGAAATCATAAATGGCTCTCATAACCCACTACTTCCTGCACCACCAAGGACTTTATAAACCGTGCAAAAACTCGATTCTCCTAACTAACATGCTTCAGAAGAGGAAAACCGGCAACCAAGTCCACACTGTATCAGGACAGGGCAAAGGAACTGAGGGACTGAGGGCGAAAATGTTCGGTCCCAGCTGCAAAGGCTTCAAGACCCATTATCAGGGCCACGTTTACTGAAGCCCCAGTTCAGGTGATCCACACACTAGCCGGCCACTTTCCAAAGCATGTGCCACTCGGGGACAGTAAGCCAACGCCGAAGCCAAAGAAGCAAAAACCCTTCGAACAAAAATGGAAAGGGAGGGTCTCTCGAGCCAGCAATCAAGACACTAGAGAGTAGGGCGTGGTGAGGCGCGGGAGCTGCGGGCGGGCAGCCGGATTCTCAGCCTGGGCTCTAGCTCAGGGGAAAATTTGGAAAGGTCGCCGCGGCGGAGGCCCTGGAGGTGGGTGCGCGCCAGCGCTTGTCGGTTCCGGCGCCCGGTCCTCCAGCCCGGCTGCCCATGGGGCACGTCCGGCCCCTGCCCCAACGCGGGGTCCCGCTTTGCCCAGCTGTCATCGACCGAGGTGCCCACCTCCCTCCTGCCACTAAAGTCCCATTCCAAGAAAAGCCAGTTCCACTTGGAAAGTTTAATGTTTTTTCCCCTGAAACCAGTTTCTTTGGAAGCAACGCTAACAGCAAGGGAGAGCTGGATCTAACTCCCCAGTTTCTGTCAAAGAATTCCGTCCGGGGAGAACAAAGAAGGAACCATCAGAGGACGCGATCCGAGGCTGGGAGTCCACAAGCGCGACCCCTTCGCCGCCCCCCACCGCCAGGGCCGAGACTCCGGGGCGGCAGGAAGGGTCCGGCCCGTCGGCGCACCAGCGTGCGAGCCTTTGTCTCGCGCGCAGGGAAGCGGCCACCCGCCACCCCTTCCGCCGCCTCCCCCGGCCGCCGGGGACCCGCGCGCGGGCGCGTCGCAGGAGTGTGGCCATATGGCAGCGCCCCCGCCCCCCGGAAAGGCCAGCGCCGCGGCGGGGCCGCGCCTGCACCCCCGGTCCCGGGCCGCGACGGCCAAACGACTCCCGGTATTCGAGGGGGCGCGGGGCGGCGCGGCGCCACGACCCGGCCCGCCGGCTCCGGGGCCTGCAGAGTGGCGCGGGAACGGAGTTCTGATTTTTTTTTTTTTTTTTAACAATCTGTGTAAGGGCGATCAAGATTCCGGTGGCGGGCACTCCTGGCCCCGGGCGCCGAAAAGGCTGCCCAAGTAGCTCCGGAGCCGGGCCGATCTCAGCCCCGGGCCCCCAGAGACGAGCCCCCGGCCCGGAGCGCCAGGGGGCAGGGAGCGTCGATCGGCCGGGTCCTCGGCGCCGGGAGACTCGGAGGCGCCCTCCCTGCACCCCAGGCGGGGACTGGTTACCTTTCACAGCAGACTCACAAGTTCCCCGGCGCAACTTTGCCCTCCACATGAGGCGATCATGGCTCGTTCAGTGCCGCGGCTGGGGAAGGCGGCCGCCGGGCAGCGCGCTGGGCATGGCGTGCGGCAGCCTGGGCAAGCGGCGCCCGACAGTCAGCCCCATTCACACGGGAAGCGGAGACACGCCGGGGCTTCCCCTCCAGCGCCAAACCCGCCCGCGGCCTCTGGGTCCTAGAGCGTCCCGCGCGCTCCCGCCGCCGCCCGCGCTCCCCGCGCTCCCTGCGCCCCGCGCGCGGCCCGGGGAGGGTGGTCCGGGCTCGTCGCTGTAACCCTACACTCCACCCCCGCCCGGCGCCCGGCCGCTGGGCCCTAGAGCCCGTCTCCAGCCTCCCGCCGCCCCTCCCGGGGCCCGGGAGATCGGCGGCTGAAACTGCCCCGAGCTCCAGCCGACGTGTCTCCCCGAGAGTTAGGAGGGCGACAGCCTCCCTTGTTTTGGTCCCTGCCACGGTTTAATTCACGTCAGACTCACCATTTCTCCTTCCCTGGACTTTCTCTTCCTTCCCACTAGGCCAACTCCGGCCGAAATCGGTGTCCCGACCCGCCCTCAAAGTCCAGATGAGGTCTGTGTAGGACTTTCGTTCTTCTCAGGCGGAATTTCCAGATGACAAGTGGCCAGACTTTTCCCTTTGCGTTCTCTTGGCCCCAGTGCCTCTACCACGCACTGGGATTGGGCGGCAAGCTGCTGCTATGGGCTCGTGGGCAAGCAGAAGGGCCAGAACAGATTGTACAGCCTCAGATGTGACAGCCAGTGGTCACAAACTGCTAGGTTGTTACCTGCCCGAGTGGAGGTGAAGAAAGTAATTCTGGAAAAATGTTGCCGATTCTGCCCCACCTCTTCAGTCAAGCTGCGCTGAGTAACAGTCCTCACTCACCCCAGTATACTCAATTACAGACCTCTGGAGCCTTGCTCTGGAGACCCCAAACCCACCCACACCACCCACCACTCCCTAGCTTCCAGGAGCTGGCTCTGCTGCTTAGAGGAGGAGAGGCCAGGTAATAATATTGCAGTTGCTGAGGAAGATGTTAATAGGAGAGTCAGGACATACCACACCTCTTACCTTGTGCTCCCCTCCTCTCTGCCTTCTCTCTAGACCAGGATTCCTTCAGGCATTCCTGCCTGGATTGTGGCAATTAGCTAACTAGTCTGCCAGCAGTGTTACCCCTCCACTCAGTCCTGGTGGGTTGTGTGCCCTTCTGATTCCAGTCTATTCTTCTGATACATCCCTGATGGTTCAGTAACCTCTGCTCTCAAGATAAAACCCAAATGCAATAATTTAACAATTATTTACCAAATACCTACCCCATTTAAAGTCCAGTACCCTAGTACTTGATAACACGTAAAAGAAACAAAAGAAACATCAGCTAACCAGCCCTTCAAGAATTTATTTATTTAAGATAACAAAATATGCAACCACAGAGCGGGAAAGCACTGGAGAGGCTTGGAAAAAGTGGAGAGGACTGACTGCATGAAGGAGAAAGAGCCTTGAAGGGTGGCAGAGCTCAGAGCCATTGGCATTGTATGAATTTAGCATAAGCTGGGGGAGAGGTGATGGATAGAAAAAGGAGGGGAAGGAATCTAACATTTATTCATTGCTCCCTATTAGATCCCACACTATATCCTGAGAAGCAGCAGATTTTAACAGTTATGAGCATCCACTGGAACAAAACAGAAATAGATTGTTGAGTCACAGCTCATCCACTCTACCTGTGGGTACTTGGGCAAGTCACCTAATTTCTCGGAACCTCAGTTTCTTCATTTGTAAGATGAGGGAAAGAGCACCAAACCTCCCAGGGTGGTTGTAGAGACTGAATAAAGCAACAAATATAAAATAGTTAGCATGATGCTTATTAAGAGCTCAACACATTTGCTATTATTGTGAGCAGCCCTCCGATAGCCCGGGAGATAGGGAGCCCATGTGGGAAATAGCTGCAGGAAGCAATGACACATGAGGTTGGACAAAGGAGATAGAAAGGAAGAGAGAGATACCATGTAGATACCAAATCTTTGAAGATGCCAAATACAGGGAAGATATCAAATCTCTGAAGCAAGATTTTACTCTTTTCATTGACTAGACAACTATCCTGGGAGAAAGAACAAAAAAAGTAATCAAATTAACTCAGATTTTGCGCCTGGGTCTCTGGAAGAATGGGTCCTTCTTGGAAGATTTATAAACCAGTTGGTCCAACGGACGGACCAAAGATGGAAGAAGCAGAGTTGGGGGAGTAGGGGGACTGGTTTGAGAAAGATGTTGACAGGCTTCCTGTCCTCTGAGCAAGAGGAAATAAGGACCAAGAGCCTGGGTGAGAAGTCAAGAACAGAATTATAGAGAAAAAAAGAGATGAAGCTGTGAAGATCAGTTTACGAGAATGCCCATGACAGAAAATTCAGGGAAGGAGACAGAAGAGGCAGAGGCTGGGGAAGTAGAAGAGCTAGGAAGGTTTAAAGGCATGGAAGCCATAGGAAGTTTTAAGAAGATGACCGCCCTGTCAAATGCTACAGACTCCTAGACTTCTGAGGAAGTGACAGGCACAGCTTGTGGGCTCAAGAATCTGCTGATTCAGTCAGGTGGACCTAGCCTAGACTTTTCAAATTGATACCGAGTGATAATTTGGTAGGCCAGTTTTCCTCCTGCACACACTTTAATGTCCTCAACCATTAATAATCACTACATCAAATACAGAAAATGAATAATCTTCTACATCAAATATGTCTGACTCTATTGTTCAGGAAGTAAGGCCTGAGAAGAAGATTTTGGATTTGACCAGCAAGAGGTCATCGATAACATTTTATAGTATATTTGGTTGCAGATTCTGACTAAGGTTGCGGCCAAATAGAAACAAGGTATGTTTATGATAAAAACTGAATGCAGCTTTGCTAGCAGTAAGGTAGTAAATGAGTCAGCATCTGTGGTTTTGGATCTACATATTCACTCTACAGGTCAGCATCCTTTCTAAAGTGACCCAAGTTGTCTTTTACTCATCCCTAGGAAAGTTAAGAAGGTGACAGAGCAATTTTGGTACTTTTAGGGACAGCTCAAGGAACAGTCTTTAACTCAAAATAGAGCAGGTACCAGGATGTTCCAGACAAGCACAGAGGCTGGAAGAAGGGTGACGTAACAGAGGCATCCAGGTAGAGGAGGATGAACATGGTCTTTAGAGTCAGTCTTGAGTTCTAATCCTGGTCCACCTATTTCTAGCTATGAAGAGTAACATATCATAAGCCTCAGCTGTCTCATTGGCTTATTGTGAGGATTAAATTAGACCATATATGTCAAGTGCTGGGCATATATTAGGAATTCAGTAAAAGAAACCCTTCCCTTCTTCAGTGATTTGAAATACCAGGGAATTTAATTCTCTATTAAAATGTGAATCCTCTTCCCCCCTCACTCTTCTTCTCTGTACCCACCAAACACACACTTAAAAGTCTTTGTCAGCTAGTCTTTGACCAGGATGGACCCTAAGAATGGGCCTGAGCTTGCCAGGAGGCAAATGGCAAACAGCAAAAGGAGAGTGGACAGGCATGTCCACAAAAGGGACAGCTACTGCCCAGCATCCCCTAGGACAGATCACACTACAATTAGTGATTCTCAACAAATGCCTGTGAAGAGAACAAACCAATGAGTGAATGCAGCCAGGCTGTATTGTTTCTGGAACACATAAGCCCAAGTTCCGTAGTGCTTCCCAAAGTGTGATTTATAAACCAAAGCACGTAAAATTTTAAATTCCTGATGTCCCATCGCCAAATTCTAGAGATTCAGAACCTCTAAGAGTGGAGTTGTGGTTGTACTAAGTGATTCCTAGGACGTGAAAGTCTGAGGGCCACAGTCTAAGGTCTCCCACTGGTTTACTGGGGTCAACGTGCTCTTGTATTTCTCTTTTAGCAACATTTACTATATCAGAGATTGACATGATAAAGGTAAAGGATGGTGGATGACACATCAGAATGTTAAAAAACAAAGCATTGTGGGAGCAAGGAGGAGGGATTGGCTTTCTACAGGAAGGGAAAAGAGCAGGTTCCAAGAAATCCAAGTGCTGAGGGAAGGAGGTCATTACCAGCAAAGGCAGGGACATAGGAAAAGAGAGCGCATACTGCCCCACTTCACAACGCTTTTTCTTTGAACCTCTTCTTTTCCAAAACATAAAATGGTCACACCAACCCCAGATTTGCTAAATCCCTGTATGATTGCCAGGCAAGACGATTTCTTCCAAGCTTTTCTTTAAGTTCCTCATTTTACAAAGACAATAGTTGTATTTTTTCCCACTTGTTTCCAAATATAAAACTACATTCTCAAATAAGCTTTTTCTTATGGCATACCTCCCCTGGAGATTCTGACACATGTCCTGCCCCCGTCTTGCAACCTGTTGACAGGAGCAAAATGCAGGGAGCCCTGGGAGTGCTCAAAGCAGAGAATGCCTGGAGAGCACTGCTGTGAGGGAGCAGGAGCTAGGGATGAGCCTTTGCCAGGCCAGATGGACTGAGCACGGACAGTGAAAAACAAAGAGAAAGATGTCCAAGGCAAGGGGAAGATGCACAGGTGAGACCGCTCTGCTGTTCCGGAAATACCGGGTGCCTTAGAGGTGGGGAAACGGCTCCTAGCAGGAGTTAAATGGTGTATAATAGAATGGGTCATTTGGAAACTCTGCTCCATTTGAAGCTTACCCAAGGACTCTGCTGATTATGAAAAAATTACCCAACAAATATGTATGAAGTGCCTACTAAGGGCCAGGTTCTGTGCTGTCATCCTCCATAGGCGTTTGGCTCATTTAGTGAGTTATGGATCTAAGGCCTGTTTGTCTGGATGTTTTCAGCTTCACACCCATGGTGACACACCAGTCTCTTCTTGCCCCATGGCTTTCTCCTCTGAGCGTATTACCTAATATGCTTTACACACATAATCTGATCTATATAAAACACAGGAAGCAGAGGGTGGATACCACTATGTCCAGGGAAAACGCACCTACACCAAAAAGCCAAGGAGGAAGAGTGGCGACACTTGCCCCAGACAAACCTGAGGTCGGATCCTGACTGAGACACTCAGTAGCTATGACTATAAAGAGCCTGGTATGTCACAGGTATTTAATAATGACAATCATTCTAATTTTATTTGCTACTCTCACTACAGAAACCTTGGGCATATTGAAAGCACATACATTTCGGCCGATTGGTTATTTCAGGGTTTCTCAACCTTGGCACTCTTGACATTCGGGGCTGAGAATCCTTTGTGGTGAGGACTGCCCTCTGCATTGTTGGATGTTCAGCAGCATTCTTGGCCTCTACCCACTCGATGCCAGTAGCAAACCCCCAACCACTCCAAGTTGTGTCAACTAATAATGTCTCCAAACATTGCCAAATGTCTCCTGTGGGCAAAACTGCCCCCAGTTGAGAACCACTGGATAGCTGAGTAGTTAATGTTGCCCAGTTTACAGGCTCCCAAGCTTCTAACCATATCGATCATTCTGTGGAGTTGTTGGGTGAATCCAACTGCATACGAATAGCAGACAGCCTCAGTTTTGTTCATCCTACTGTGTGTATCATGCTATGTCAATTTCTTCCTATTTTTCTCTTCATGAACAAAAAACCAATTAGGTTTTATTCTATTTCCAACGATGGTATAGATACGTGAGTTTTTTTTTTTTTTTCTAAAAACTGGAATCATACTGAGTTTCTACAACAGCAATATACAATCACTTAAAAACAAGGACTGTCACAATAACTGGAGATAACTTTGATCGTAATGTTCATACTTAATCAAGATCCCTTGTAGTCGCCATTCTGAAAAGGAGGCTGGTATGTTTTATTTTAAAAACATGTCCTCTCTGTTCATAGCTAGAGAGAACAGTGAGAAGAATGGCCCCTCCACAGCCTATACAGCAGTTCCACTTCTTCATTCTTCTAGAATATGCACTAAAGACCAGCATGTCTTCCAGCATGTCTTGTACTTTACATGCAAAAGACATAGAAGTGGGGACGTTCTCGCCATCCCCAAGGGCTCTGGCCACTCTGGATGGTTCGATTCAAGAGAAAAATTTGTTTTACAGTTCACAGCTTATATGATAAGTGATCCATCTAGAAATCAGGAATTATTTATTGTGTGTCAGCGATAGAGTCAGTATCATGCTAAGTAGAAGAGAGTCTTCAGAAAAGTCCAAGGTCGGGAGGGGAATAACTAGAAATAACTAGAAAAAATTCAGTCCTAAACAGAAGGACTAACTGAAAGGATTAACTGAAAGCACAACAGAGTTTGAAAGAAGGCAGAACCACGTGAGAGTTGCAGTGGTTCATTCATTCATTCAAAAAATATTATCAGTTACATTGAATAAGCCACAGACTCCACTAGGTGTGCAAATACCCTACCAAGGGCTCCGCTTACTAAAATGTATATAAATAAATCCATAATTACAATCTGGTCTATGTGTGATGAAGAAAAGGAGCAGGGTGCAATAGCAAAGACTAACAGTGAAGAAGGTGGGTACTTAGAGGGGGTGGAAAGGGAAGGCTTCTCCAAGGTGATGAAGAAGAGGGAGAAGAGCGGTCCAGCTGAGCTAACAGCCTGTGCCGAGATCTTGAAGTCAGGAGGAACTTAAAGGGAGGAGGGCCTGCAGCATCCAGGGATGAGTTCCTTCGGAATGTTACCAGCCTCCTTTACCCAGCATCTGGGATCAATCCCTTTCTAGTCATCCTTTAGGACCTAAGGTATACACAATATGACTTTCAAATTATGTGGAAGAGAGAAAAGGAACATCAGAAAATGACCAAGTTGAGATGAATCATAATAGAAGGATTAAGTGGAAACAATCTGAAAGTGAACTCCACATTGGTCACCATATCCACATGAAAGATGCAGTCTCTCTAGAGCCTTCCACTGAGTCCTGTTGAAAACAGGGGAAGACCCAGGAAGTCAGTGCCAGTAAGGCAGTGGTTCTTAAACTTCAGCTGCATCAAAGTCACCAGAAAAGCTGGCTAAAACAGACTCCTGGGTCACACCCCCAGAGTTTCTGATTCAGCAGGTCAGGGCAGGGCTCAAGGATTGCATTTCTAACAAGTTCCAAGATGATGCTATTGTTGCTGGTACACGGACCATGCTTTAAGAACCACTGGTTTAGGATATTTGAGGACCTACGTTTCTATGCACTCAGAATCCCAACCTAAATGAGGGAGCAGACAAAAGATATTGTAGGAGGAAAATGATCAAAACCCAGTTTTCTGTCTCAAGCGAGCAAGTACAAAATAGTGTTTCCTCTGTACCAGGTGATTTCATACGTTACATCATTTCATCAGTATATAACACCCTGCATTATTATCCATATTTTACACATGAGGAGAGGAAGCTGGCTTCAGGTTATGGGACTCTCCCGAGATCACATGGCTCAAAAGTGACAGGGCCAGGATTCAAACCTATTCTTCAGAGCAGAGCCCTTGATTCTTGAGGCTACACGACTTTGCCCGCCAAGCACACAGCTCCCCCTCCGCGCTCACCTGGACAGGAGAGGTGCTCCCCTGGCCCCAGACCCACCGGGTCACTGCAGCGCAACCTGAGGCCTGACCCTGTGCAGTCAGTGATGGGTGCTGACAGTTTGCCCAGGCTCCTGGGGGCTGCTTGGGACCTGAACTTGTCACTAAGTTCTTCCGTTTCTTTAGGGAAGAGAGCAAGCACTATGAAGCCCCCACAAAAGCACTGCCCTGAGTATGTTACATGCATTAGCTCTTTCAAAACTGCCAGCGGTGGGTATCAGTCTATGGGATGCAGTTAAGTATTTCAAAACACAGGCTGAGGAGTAAGATGGGCCTGGGCTCAACTTCCCCTCTGTCATTTATTTGTGATATGACTGGAGAAATTACTTGAATTGACTACAGCTCAGTTTTTCTTCTTTTGAGAAGTAGTAGTTACTACAGTATCTGCCTCAAAGGGTTGTGAGAAACTCATGAATCACTCACATGTAAAGCTCTCAGCTCTTAACATGGAGCACATACTCCATAATTATTAGCTACGGTCACTAACCTGTTATCCATTTTCTTTCAAAATATGGCCATTTTAGAGGAGCTTTAATTATTGCTGTGCTAGACGGTGCCAGACACACAGCTTCTTCTGTTGACATTTCTTGAGTTTGGGAATATTTAATTGGTAGATCTAGGAACTATGAATGACGGGCATCTTGATTTGAGCCCCTCCCACACCCCAATTAGGAAAAATATCTCCAGAGACTGTTATAGACAAAGGGGGCGGGGAATGGATGATTTTTTTATTAGGTTTTTTAGGTAAATTAAAAATAAATAACCACACCCGATGGGTATTGATTAATGGAGTGATATTAACTTGGGTGGAAGTTTAAGGTCAAGGGGTCTGATGATCCCACCCTGCCAAGTATTGGTCAAGTTATATGTGAGGTCAGGCTCAGTTCTCAGCACCAGGTTAAAACAAAACTTTCCTCTTAGAAAACACTCAGTAGGGACTTCCCTGGCAGTCCAGTGGTTAAGACTTCACCTTCCAATGCAGGGGGTGCAAGTTTGATCTCTAGTCAGGGCGCTAAGATCCCACATGCCTCCTGGCCAAAAAACCAAAACATAAAACAGAAGCAATGTTGTAACAAATTTAATAAACACTTTAAAAATGGTCCACATTAAAACAAACAAACAAATGAACAAAATCCTTAAAAAATGAAAGCACTCAGCAGAAGATGAGCAGGATGGGACTGGATGGAGAAATCAGAGCATATTAAGAAAGAGACCTACAGCCACTGTGGAGGACAGTATGAAGGTTCCTTAAAAAACTAAAAACAGAGCTACCATATGATCCAGCAATCCCACTCCTGGGCACCTATCCGGAGAAAACTGTAATTCAAAAGTTACATGCACCCCAATGGTAATAGCAGCACTGTTTACAACAGCCAAGACATGGAAGCAACCTAAGTGTCCATAAACAGATGAACAGATAAAGAAGATGTGGTATACATATACAATGGAATATTACTCAACCATAAAAAAAAATGAAATAATGCCATTTGCAGCCACATGGATGGACCGAGAAATTATCATACCAAGTGGAGTAAGTCAGATAAAGACAAATATTATATAAATCATTTAAATGTGGAATCTACAAAATAATACAAATGAATCTATATACAGAACAGAAAAGACTCATAGGCATAGAAACAAACCATGGTTACCAGAGGGGAAGGTGGAAAGGATCAACTGGGAGTACAAGATTAACAGATGCACATTACCATATATAAAATAACAACAAGGATTCATTGCATAGCACAAGGAACTATATTCAATATCTTGTAATAAACTATAATGGAAAAGAATAGAAAAAAGAATATATATATATACATATATATGTATAACTGAATCACTTTGCTGTACCTGAACTAATACTATATTGTAAATCAATTATACTTCACTTTAAGAAAGAGAGAGACATAGCAGGGAGAAGAAAAGATAAAGATACAATTTGACAGCCATCTGCAAGTATTTCAGAAAGAAATAAGAGAGCTTTCAGAAAGAAAAGAGGAACAGATTTACTCTATGTTTGCTATAAACACTCTAGAGCACTGTTTTTCAAACAGTAGTAGGCAACCCATTAGTGGAAATCAACTGGACAGGTTAATCAGCATTTTAAATAAAATAGAACAAAACGGAAAATATCAGATGAGGCAATTTAATAAGGGGTAATTGCTATTCCATGAAACTTCTGTTTTATTTACATTTATATGCAAATTTGTGTCTGTCTAAATGTAAAATGTATCCTTATGTTGGGTCACAGTAAAAAAAAATGGTTGAAAGCTCTAGAAAGTAAAAGATGAACAACTGGGTGCAAGAAACAGGAAATCAGGTTTCAGCTCCTTCAAAAAAACTGTTAAAATAAGGATCACTGCATAACAATAGACCAGGTTTTCTTAGGAGTCAGGATTCCCCTCCCCCATATATATAACAGTCCCCCCTCCCACCCCGCATCCTGGCCCATGATGATCTAGCCAGGCTGAGGTACCTGTGCATTAAGAAAGCAGGGCACTGGGTGTTCCCTCCAATGAGGACACTAAGATGTTCTGACTCTCCAAAACAGAGTAGATCAGACCTGAGCTTCTGTTACAAGAGAAAATGGAGAAAACCAAAACCTCAGTATCCAGACTCTATAAGTCACACAGCCCATGCAGAAGCAGGCATTGTCCTATGTTTATATATTATGCATCAAATCCCTGAAGTTGTTCAGGATTTCTGCTGTAGGAAGGGTTAATTTCCAAAAACCATTTTCTAATTGATATAATAACACTCCTATCAGCAATCAGTTCTCAATAACATAAACACCTAAGTGGAGGCCAGTGGGGACTAAATAAATACCCAATGATAGGAACTGAGCCATATATTACCACACTTTCTAACAGAGCAAGCTAAAATCTGATGCAAAAAGCAGAGCACTCCCAGATACTTCTCCCACACCAAGAGCGGCCAGATAAAACACATGACACCAGCTGGATAAGAATATCAGATAAGTAACAAAATTTTTTAGTATATTATGTCCCAAATATTGCAAGGGATATTGCAATATTGCATTATTGCAACCCTACCTATGTATACCACTAAAAAAAATCATTTGCTGTTTATCTGAAAGTTAACTTGGGTGTCCTCTATTTTTGGATACCCAGTTTGGATTTTGCTAATTCTGACAATTACCTGCCTACATGGGTGATCTCTCTGTACTTGCTTTAGAGGATTCCTCAGTCTCTCATCTGGCAAACAGTGTGGAATGTCAAGCTGACAGGAGTAAAAAGCAATAATGAGGATAATAATGGAAATGGGAGTGAAATTCAGATGAACACAGTGTAACAGCTTTGTCCTGCAGAGCCCCACCTACCATGCCAAATTTAAAGACCATTTAAGAGTGAGACAAACAGACCCCATGAGGCATCAGGATGTGCACAGCATTTGAGGAAGGAGTTAATGAGGTTACAGTCCCACTTTGTAAAGTTTCCATGCTCAGTGTGGGCTTGTAGGAGGGAGAAGATTCCGCTTCATTCACCTTCACTCCAGTATTCAGAACTCAGTTTCGGGGACCCCAGAGGAGGAGCTGACTTGGCTGCCACCAGCTGTCCTAACACAGACATAACCTGTTCATGCCCTGTACCTTTCCTCTTGCAGCACATGCTGCGAAGCCTGCCTGGCTTCCCCCTGACCTCCATGACCAAGTCAGGTTCCTCTTCTCACAGGTCCCACACCCCCTTGAATACTTCCCTGAGAGTACTCACCATAATAGAAATAACTGCAACCACTCATGGAGTGCGAACTATGTGCTAAGCACTTTGCAGATATTATCTCATTTGGTCCCTCCCAATTACCTTATGAAGTAGCTATTTGCATTCCCATATCACAGAAAGGTAAACTGAGGCCTGGAAAGCTTAGATAACCTGCACAAGGTCACACAGTCAGTAAGGGCCGACTGGCCTGGAGGAGCCAGAGCTCCACATTGTAAATTTTTCTGTTAATTGGTCTTTCTCTCTCAGTTAGGTTATCAGTTCTTTGAGGGAAGGAGTGTGTCTCATCCATCCTTGTGATGGGTAACATTTAGTAAATGCTGGTCACTTGTCAGGTACTGTTCTAAGTGCTTTAGATGTGCTAACTCACTGGATCCTTCTTCCACTCCTACACGACAAGGGGAAGCACCGGAGGTGGAGGCAGCAGGTGAGCATGTGAGGTTAACCCACACAAGGGTCCGACAGGGATGGAAACTGCCTGCCACGCTCCTCCGTCTACAGCAAATGTTCAGAATCTGCAATCTCTTTTTAGAGTCTGTGGTGGAAATGGCTTTTAGAGCCAAAAGGGAAATATTTTTTTAAAGGAGATAGCCTGAGTTCTCTGGCTGGCCAACCGCAAGGACTTTCATTTTTGGTCAACAGCCAGTAAACAGCAAGTCTTTGGGAGACAGAAGCAAAGGACCCCTGGAAAGTTACAAGTCCCAGCAGGAGAACTTCAACCATGAACTTTCCATAGGGTTCATTTCAGACCTGGTTCTGCACCCACAAGTTCCTTCTCTATTTTCTTAAGAATCTGAAGTTTCCATAATATATTTACTGTTAAACAGTGACCTGAAAACAGCTCCAGTGTCCACTCTTCCTGGTAGTCTTAAAACAAAAAACCCTCTGAGGGTGTGAAGAAAAGGGAACCCTCTTACACTGTTGGTGGGAATGTAAATTGGTGCAAACAGTATGGAGGTACCTTAAAAAAACAAAAATAAAGTTACCATATGATCCAGCAATCCCACTCCTGGGCCTATATCAAGAGAAAACTATAATTAGAAAAGACCCACACACCCCAATGTTCACTGAAGCATAATTTACAATAATCAAGACATGGAAGCAACATGTGCCCATCAACTGATCAACGGATAAAGATGTGGTATGTACACACAATGGAATATTAGTCAGCCATAAAAAAGGATGAAATAATGCCATTTGCAGCAACATGGATGGATCTAGAGATTATCATACTAAGTGAAGTAAATCAGACAAAGACAAATATCATATGATATTGCTTATATGTATAATCTAAAAATGATACAAATGAACTTATTTACAAAAGAGAAATAGACTCACAGACATGTAAAACAAACTTGGGGTTACCAAAGAGGAAAGTGGAAGGAGGGGTAAATTAGAGGAGTTTGGGATTAACATATACACATTACTATATATAAAACATGAGGCTGAGTCAAAAATTATCCACACTCTGGCTGTAGAATTTACAGAAGTTTTAATATAACCATAGTGCGGATAATTTTTGAGTCACCTTCATAGATAACCAATGAGGACTTACTGTATAGCACAGAGAATTCAATATCTTATAATGAACTATATGGGAAAAGAATCTGAAAAAGAATGAATATATGTATATGTATAACTCAATCACTTTGCTGTACACCTGAAACTAACACAACATTGTAAATCAACTATATTTCAATAACTTCAAAAAAATAAAATAAAATAAAATTTTCTAGCAAAAAAAAAAAAAAACAGCCTCTGAGAAGAGGCTGAAAATAAATCTTGCTACCAGGTGGTCAGTAACCTTGCCAACTCTGGGTTTGGGGCTACAGAGGTCACCAGCAGAGAATTCAGCAGAGACAGACTTATAGCTACAGATCTGGTGTTAAAGCAGCCACGTGTGCCATGAGGCCGAATGTGCACGTCTAGCTACCCTGTAAGGTGCGCGGTTCAGCAGGCAGCAGACAGCCCGAGACAGCAAAGCCACCCCTGAACATCTGTTTCCCCATTTTGCCAGAGTATTCTTTTTTAATCCTTTTTTATAATTTGACCTGTTCCATTTTTCTGGCAGAGGGCCCCAGCAAGGCAAGCACTGCCTCTTCTGTCAGTATTCCAACTTACGATGGGAACTGGAAGGAGGCAGCGGGAGGGGAAAGGGGGAGGAGACAGACTGAGGGGAACTGAGGCGGAGATGGGGCAGGGGGAGATAGGGAGCCAGAAGAGGGGAGAGAGGAGAAAAGGGGAAGGGGTAACTCAGGAGAGAGAGAGAGAGCTGACAAGTGCCAGCAAGACTTCTTAATGCGCCCACCCTGGGCACAACTGATTTGAGAGGAACCAAAACCAACAGGACATATTCCAGACAGATCATTCAGCAAGAATGTGACCCAGAAACCATAATCATAGCATCCTTGAACAGATCAAGCTGGTTATCCTACACTCTTTAGACTCCAGAAGTCCTTAACAATTGATGAAATAGCATCGTTTCTGGGTGGTTTGTATTTAAATTCAGGAATGACTGGACATAGCCCTACATTTTTCTAGTAAAACATCTCTGTGGCAAGAAAAATGCCCTTTCCATTTTCCTGTGTGTGTGTGTGTGCGTGTGTGTGTGTTTATCCCACTATTCCACACCTACTTCCTTGCTCTTTTAACCAAGGTAGATAACCATTTATCCCCCAGAACTGATTCTCATTTTCCCCTTCCTACTCCATTCTCTTCTCCAAGGAGAACACCTTGAAATAAAATCTCACCTCCTGGGCAATGAGTAGTATCACTTTGCAAACAAACATTGGGGGTTTGGGACAAGTTTTACACCCAGACCCCACCTGCCCTCAGGAATGTTTTCAGATTCCCCTCCAGGCTGCCACTGCCCTGCCCCAAACTGTGCTGCTGTCAAGGTCTAGTTTCCTTTAGAAACGGCATCTGCACCATCAGGAAACCATGAGAGGTTTCCTGTCCCAGGGACTCTGCACCGTGATACAAGCAGGAAGAGCGGAAACTGAATGAAGGAAGCTAGGAAGAGTTTTTCTGGTTGTTGCTTCAGATCCTGTTATGGAAAATTCCTTTGGAGCATATTAATCATTATTTGGTGGTCTAAAGAAAAAAATGTATATATATGGCTTTGAGCACCTACTATTCATTCATTTATCCAACAAGACATACTGAACAGCCAGATACTGTGCTACCAGGCCCTATACTAGCCCCTTTTACATCATTTACAGCATTTAGCCCACAACCAAATCGGCCTGGGAGGAGGGCAACTTGTATATTTCTCTCTCCACGAAACTGAGATTGGCTCTGGAGCCAGAGATTATATATTGAATGGAAGTTTTGCCTCTAACTAGCTGTGTGACATTGGGCAGATAATTTAACCCCTCTGAGCCTCTGTTTCCTCCTCCATGAGGTTAAAATAATAATAAAATAAATTCCTTCTGCTTCACCGAGTTGTTCTGAGGATGATATGAGCTGATAAACTCACAAGATCAATCGTGGAAGAGACTGAGCACCCAGGTTTAGGGAACTATAACAATGTGAGCCATTCTGTGATTGTTTTGTTGGAGTGGGGAGGCCAGACCACACCCCTGCGGTAGGGTGAGGTTTCCTGTGAAGGGAATTGAATTTTCCACTGTCAATTATCCTGAGAAAAGTTACACTGGAGAGAAAACTCCCTCCCTTTCAGAAGCTATGCTGGGGCTGGGGGAGGAGGAAGGCAGGACAGATAGGCTTCTAAGGGTAGAGAGATCTGGGGTGGATCCAGGTGTGGGATGAATGGCCCTGGCCCTTTAGAGACCGGCTCAGAGCTGGGAAGGTAGCCAACCTGACCCCAGACCTTCAGTGCATGTGGGCTTGTGTAGTGATTGGGCGCACTCTGTAGCCAGCACAGGGCAGGCCATTGGGAAACCATTCAGGCTCCCAGCAGGCGAACGCCAAGCCTCCAGGTTCTGGTGTGAGCAGGGCCGCAGCAGCGATGGCCATGTCATGTGGTCACCGGTTTCTGAAGAAAGAGGACTTGCAGCAGTTACCAAGGTGTCCACTGGCTTCAATAAGGTGTATCTGGATACCAGCTCCTTTAGCAAAAGGCGAGAGCAGGGCTTCCTAGGTGGCGCAGTGGTTAAGAATCCGCCTGCCAATGCAGGGGACACAGGTTCGATCCCTGCTCCAGGAAGATCCCACATGCCATGGAGCAACTAAGCCCGTGTACCAAAAAAAAAAAAAAAAAAGGCGAGAGCAGCCTGAAATGAATCTGTAGATGCAAACAAGCACCCCTGAGAATTCATGCGCCTAAAGTTAGAGGGTAGCCTTCGAGAAAGACTTGATTTGCTAGTAATATGGGCAGGGAAATCCTTGGAAATCGTTATTTTGGGGGTTATCAATGTGAGTGACATGATTTAAGCCCCAAGCTGGGAAGTGGGTAGACTGTTTACACCTGTCAAGTGCCCAGCATAGAATAGGTGAATAATAAGAAAGGCCTGGGATCTTCCTCCTTATTCATCCCCACATGATGGGAGGGAAGAAATTTTAGATGCAGGAGGAGACTTGTTCACTACTCTTGAGTCTTGGTGCATCCTCCCAAAACAGGGTGGGCAAGAGGAGATGAGTGGCCATATTATTTAATTTATATGTCAAAAATCAGGTCTTTCAGAAGGTTTGACCGTGCCTGAAGGGATCGGCGCATTCGCCTAGGGACATGAAACATAGTAAACATTTAACGATGGTTAGGACACTCATGGGTTCCTTCTAAAAGCCATTTGCCCTCACCACCATGGTCTGAGGCTGGTGCTGTTATTATCCCCATTATATCAGCTCCAGTCCTAACAGGAAATGGATGGTATGCTCCAAAAAAGTGACTGAAGAAAGTCTGATGAAGGGACTGCTGATCCAAGTGTGATGGGCAGGGTTAAGGGAAAACAGGTGACGGAGGAGCAGCTGGGGTGAGCCACGTGGGGAGCTGCTACCACCCCTCAGTCAGGAGGGGAGATTCCAGAACCCAGCATGATCTGATGCTGTAGGAGAGGAAGCAGCGGCCTAGACTAATCCAGCCGTATTGTCCCACAGCCTGAGGGATGGGACTAAGTACCTTGACATCTCTCGGTTTCCACCCTCCCATATCCTGCCAGTACCTCTCACTGGCCAAACTGGAAGCTACAGGCCACATTCCAAAAAGTAAATTTTCCAGAGCACAGAGCAGGGCGGTAAAGGATGGTGAGTGGGTCTGGAAGAGCATCAGAAAAGAGCCGCCACGTGATTTTACAGATTAGGAAACAGAAATATAGATGAGGTAACTCGCCCAAGGTCATAGAGCAAATAGAGGTGGGACAAAATTCAAACCCACACACTATGACTCCAAGTCCATGCACTTAACCACTAACGCTTGCTTCCTAGAACTGGTTGAAAAGATTACTTGTTATCCAGCACCTCTTTCTCCCTGCATCCTACTCAACCATCCTTCTGGGAACAGACTCCACCTTATTCCCACCCAGATTTCCCAGCCTTCTTGGAGCTAGGTATGGCCATCGGACTAAAGTTCAGGACAAAGCAATGTAAGTGAAATAATGCATGCAGTTTTTAGGTTATGTCCTCCACTTTCCTTCTCTCTTTCCTATAGACTGGAATGTGGATGTAACGGTGGGATCTGAAGCAGCCACCTTAGCCCACTGCATGGAATCTCCATTTGAGGCAGGATATCAGAGAAAGACGAAGCCACCATATCAGCAGTGGACTGCTTATGCTCCAAGTGAAAGAGAATTTAACTTGTTTTCTTGTTTCAGTCACTGTCATTTTAGCCTTGGTTGTAACAGCCAAACCAGTATTCTAAACCATACAAAGACCGGGATGTAGTTCAGTCATTGTGGTTAGAGCAACAAGAGACATGTGACTAGTAGAGACAGCTAGTGATCACCAACGTAAGTGCACTCCTCTTCTTCCTGGCACATTACTAGACTGTGTTTCCCAGTCTCCTTCCCTCTGGGTGAGGTTATGGGACTAGCTTCCACCTCTGGAATATGAGGGAAGATCAGTGTGTTACCTCCACGCTGAGATAACCATCAGTGAGCACACCTCTCTCTTGCTCACCTTATACACTTGTCTGCCAAATGGATGCAAAGGAACCAGTGAAGGAATTTGATGCTGTAGGGTAGGATGGAGCCAAGGCAGGGAAAGAGCCTGGGGCTCTCCATGACCATGTGGAGCAGAGCCCTCTGACAGCTCAACACTAGACTACAACAAAAGCAAGAGACACCACCTTTATGGTGTTAAGCCACTGACATTTGGGCTTGTTTGTTACAGCAGTTAGCCTGTTTATCCTGACTAATTTTACACTTACCAGCTGCTGTGCTCTGACAGACATAAGCACTGTTATCCAGCAACGCAACCTCACCTCCTATTTTAGGAGGGCTAGGGTGTGGGATGACAAACATTTAAGTCATTATTTTAAAGAAGTTACACAACTGTTATCATTTATTCTAATAAAGCCCCTACATCCTGCGTGAACAAGGAAGGCAAGAATAGCACAAGAAAATCCTTTCTCACAGTGGCCTTGGTAGCATTGGCCCTGGTCTCTCCCAAGAATGCTATACTCATGAGCACTCCTTTCGGGACTCAGCAAAGTTCACAGGGTCTGAACAAAAGAGAGCATCAACTGAGCTCACTGAGGTGTGCCAGTGAGCCAAGCAACGCCAAAGGGCAGCAAATTAGGAAAAGTTAAGGAAACAAGGACCCATCTGTGTGCTTTTGGATGGTGAGGGAGTGAAATTTTCCCCTATTCTTTCTAATGTTCAAATTTTCTAAAGTAAGCATATGCTACTTTTATACTAAAAAGTGGCTTTAGGATTTCAATTTTTTTTTTTTTAGGATTTCAATTTTTAAGAAAGAAAATAAACTGGTTAAACCTAAGGAATGAATAAAGGAGAGAGACATAGGTCAAAGATCAAAGGATTCAAGTACCCCAAGGCACTGTTATGACAAGCAGAGAGGCCACGTAAAGCATCTCAGCGGTGACCCTTGCTCACACATTCAACAAACATTTACTGAAGACTCACATGTGCCTGGCACTGGGCTGGCTGCTAGATTTGCAAACAACAGTGTGGTGACCACAACCTAGTATGGTAGCTAACAACCTTGGCTACACACTGGAATCACTGAGATCCAATTTTTAAAGCACACACTGATGAAACACTGAGGCTTGGGTCCACACTCCAGGGATTCTGATGTAATTGGTCAGGGTTAGAACTTGGTCTTGGGACTTTTAATAGCTCCCCTGATTCCAACGTGCAAGGTTGAGAACCACTAGAAGCACACGACACATGGACTTAGTGTTGAAGGAGGGGTAGGAGCCAGCCAGGAGAGGAAGAGAGAAGGGGGGAGGAAGGGCAGGCGGGCAAGGACAGTCCCATAGTTCAATGTAATTAGAAAGTCATGGTGGGTGGGGGTGATGCAAATCCTGGGGGTCCTCCCATGGCTAACCAAATGTCTATCCTCCAGGTAGTGGGAAGTTGCTAGAAGTTACCAGGCAGGGGCAGACATGATCACATGTGTGTTCATCCCAACTCTCCATGCCTTCTTTCTTACCTCCTCAGATGCCCATCACTTCTACCTGTGGGTGGAACTATGGAAAGACTATGGAGAGGTGTAGCCTTTGCCTCTAGAAAATGGTACCATCGCAGGAGAGAAGGCATATTTCTGGACTCTTCATCAGAGGACAGCTTCAGTACAGCATTCATCTAGAGATAGGCTCCTTTTCAAAAACCCATTTTTGGTTACTTAATTTCATTACATGATCTTGCTGCAACACTGAGAATAAATCCCCTAAAGAGCTAGTCATAGTTCATTTGGAGGCTTATATGAAAATTTGAAGGTGAAACAGACTACCTATGATGCCACAAGAAGGCAGTAGGATTGTCACCGAAGACCCCAGATGGACACCATTCCACATGCTGCTCCAAGAACAAATCACTAAATAATTCAGTCGATCTGATCACCATTCCTAAGCATCTGTGTTTGGAGACTAGGTAAGTTGCAGAGAAATTTCTAGAAATAAAAATGGTTTTAGTTAATAGGTTGGGACAATTGATGAGAGATATTCCATCATGTACGGGAAATAAGTATCTTTCAAATGAATAATAATAATAATAAAATAACAGCAATAAGCACTTCCTGAATACCTGCACATACTACACATGGGGCTAGGACTTTACATACACCACTGACCACAGCCACACAAGGTCCCCAATTAGGCTGAGAGATAACTGAGACTCAGAGCAGTTTAGTCACCTGCCCAAGGTCGCAGGTAAGTGCAGTGACAGAATTCAAACTAAGTGTTTTTGACCTCCCTCCACCTCTTCTCCAGGTCCCTTAGATCCTGACCAGGGGCAAATCTGTGCTCTTCTATGCTCCAGAAAGAATGTCTGCTTGACAAGCTCATCAACTGCTGTAGGAGGCATCTTTCCCGCTGAGTGTCTAAGGAAAGCACCAAAAAGTATCACAACTCTTTCCAAGGGAGAAATGCCAGCTTCCTCTTTGACCTGAATAACATGGAAACAATGCTGTGTCTCATCCAATGAGCTGCTCTGTCGGGAAGAGAATAACCCTTTGGAGACACCATGTACCCAAACAGCATGGCACCTCAACATCAATAATAAATACCCAATAGCTATGGGCCTCCTTTGACTTAAGGTGTCAGGAGGCTGGAACTGGATAATGCCTTAGAAGTCAGTTGGCACAACGGCAGCTTTTCAAAGATGAGAAAACAGACTGGTTAACACATCTACTAAGGAAGGCAAAGCAGCCAGAACCCTGGTCTCAGACTCTGACTAGTGATTTTTATTCTCAATCATCCTGCCATTCCAGGGCCCAGGAAGGAACCCCAGGAATCCTATAACACTCTCACCTCTTCTTGAGTAACAGGGCTTTTACCGCAGAGGAGCTGAAGAGAAAAAAGGTTGTTTTCTGAGTTTCTACTGCTAATCTGAAGGGCTCCCCCTACTGATCAGCGGCTTAGCTGGGCAGTCCAGTTTGTTAGTCCCAAGGGTAGAGAGGGAAACAAAAGACGGTCAATCACCTGGGCCTTTCTGGTATATAAATCATTCTGTGAATGCAAACAATTAGGTGGTTATACAGGTGGTTTCTCAGACCAAGGAATGCTCATTCTGCCATGGCTTACGCTCATCTACGATTTAAGAGGACCAAACAGCTTCTGTCACACTGGGGAGTGCCATTGCTGGTGTCATTAATACCCAACTAAACACGTGTGGAGCAGATCACCAAGAATCTGCCCTCTTAATAAATCGCTTCATGCAAAGCTACAGTTTAGACGTCATTTTCATTTCATACAAAGACTCACCATAGTGTACCTTTAAAAGCTGGTTTCGCTCATGCATTTATGATTCCATTTCCAGAGATGCAATTGCCTCACAACTTGTCAGAAACACATCTTCTGAATAAAACAAGGTCCTCTTCCCTGCCTCAGAAAGCCTTCCTTGATCCAGACCTATTTTGGGTACCTGGCTCCTAGAAACGGATGAAAGTCCTTGCTGCGGTGGAATTTTACTTTGGGTGGTATGGGACTTGCTGAGGACATACAGCCCAGAAGGAGAAGCTGACCAGACACACAGTACCCAAGGCTGAGAGCCTTAGTGTGGATAAATATTTTTAAACAGCTGTCATTTCATGGAAGGAAGGCAAGATGTTCAAGCTGGTGATAAAAGAACAGCAAGGACAGACTTGACAGCCCAGATCATTAGGGGCTTAACTAACCTCGAGAATGAGGGGGAAAAAAAATGAAAATCATCAACCACTAAGCCACCAAGTGAGACTGGGTGACAGGAATACTTAGAGGGATCCCAACAATGCAAATTTCCTTGTCTTCACAGGAGGAAGCCTGTCTCTGACAAGTGTCGCCATTCACCCACCACAAATCTACACTCTGAACGACAGGCATAGGAAGATGAAATGCCCTATTCCCAGACACTTGAAGGAGAAACAGAAATCAGCGAGGAACGCAGCTCCCAGGTCTTGAAATTTAATTACCACAACGTTTTTGGCCCTGGACTTCACTAAATTCAGGTTAGGGACTAACCACACCATGTCCTTCTTGTGACAGGTACTGGCTAGACTGAGTCAGCCCCCACCGCATCCTTGCAGGCAGGATGAGTCCGGCTGCTTGCAGAGGCCCACAGATCAGGAAGTTTGCTGTGCGGCGCTCCTGGGAGCAGCACCACGGACCTGGAGACACACACGCACGCGCGCGCACACACACACACACACACACACACACACACACGGCACAGCTGACACTTTCCCCGCCACCCCCAAAGCACACACGCCAGGAAAAGGCCAGTTCTCATTGCGAAGGGAACACGCAGCCGGGCAAGTGTCCCCCGGCCCTTTCCCTCCGCCCCTCGGGCTGATTGGACCCGGGCGGCCCCCAAATTCGCGATTCTCATGCTGGATTCCGAGAAGAAAAGGCAAAAGGGGCAGACTTACCTAACTCCTCCGGGCTGTAGAGCGTGGGTGAGGCTTCCACAAACTCACTGTCTGGAGGAAGAAGAAAAGCAGAAAACAGAAATAGAATCGCAACCATTCAGGGCGAATCGATTAACCCTCAGTTATAGCGTAGGTCCCTTAGAAAAGCGCGCGTTTCTCTCTCCCAGCGACCAGAATCCGTGAACCCGGGGCCACGCGGGGTTCCAGATGCCCGATCCACTGCGGGTAAGAAATTTTCAAAGAAACTTGGCAGGGAAGCAATTCGGCCCAGGGACCAAGCGTCTTCCAGGCGCGGGGCAGGTGCGCGCCAACTTTCCGCGGGTGCGACCCTGCGGATCCCCCGGCCCGGCGCGCCAGGCCGCGACCTCATCCTCTGCCCTCAGCCCGCGGGGCGCATCGCGGCGTCCGCTGGGTCTAGCGTCGACTCCCCGGCGCCCAGGAGCCCCAAAGTTTCCTGGCGGGTCCCAGACGCCCGAGAGCGCGCAGCAGCGGCGGCGGCGGCGAGCTCCCCGCGCCCACCGGATGGAGCGCCCCGCGCGCATCCCCGCCGCCCGTTGCTAGGCGACCGCGGCCGTCACGCTCCGCAGCGGCGCGCTCGCTGCCTCCCAACTCCCGGTTGGAGGGTGTCTTCCCCACCCCCACCCCTTTGATCATTTATTACAAATTAGAGCATAAACAGTTATAAAACGATCCCTGCTTTTCTGTATTATGTCTGTCCTACTCTGATGCTTGGGAAGTCGTTTTTCTGTGCTTCTCATGGGGAGAGGAAGGATTTTCAGAGCTTGAATATTTCTTGCAGCAAGGAAGGAAGAGCTTCCAATACCCCCTTCCAATACCCTCTCCTTCTTTATGAACCTGAATTCTAACTCCACTCCAAACAATAATTCCTGCTGTTAAGAGACCACATGGTTCGAGCAGGGAAAGCAATATGTCTCCATATCACAGGTAGGGAAACTGGGGCTTGGAAGTTAAGTAACTTATGGATGACAGCACAGCACTGTGATGGGTGTGTGTGTGTTGGTGTGTAGTGTGTGTGGTGTGTGTGTGTGGTGGTGGTGTGTCTGGGGAGAGCAGAGCGGTGCTTCTTCTGTTATAAAGAGTTGAGCAATTTCAAATACAGAATGTAGAAACAGAAGTTAGGGTCTGAAAGTCCGAGTTGTAGCTCCTAAAGAAATCATGCCAGATTGCAGGAATCTCCCTCTCTGGGTCAGTGGCCTGAATAACTTATGCAGATGCATTATGTATTTTCCACCAGGACTGACAGACTGCTTGCCTGGGAGGGCCCTGGGCTATGGGGATGTGCTCTAGAGAGATGCTGGGAGGAGGCCAGAGGAAAGAAGGAGCAAACATGGAAAATGGTTGTCTCTTCTCCATCCCTGTCCATGGACACTGATATTTGGGGAGTCAACAGTCTGGGCAATGTCCTGGGGGCCTTGTATAGTCTCAGACTGATCAGATCACCAGCACCAAGGTGCTGTCATTCTGTAAACGCGCAGTCATCTCTGGGTTTTCCACTGTCAGTTTACTAATTACCATGGAGGACAGAAGGAAGTCACGTTGGCGGAATGCTCACAGAGGAATGGCGGGGCACCAGGTTGAGACTCTCCTTCCCCTCCTCCTCCTCCTCCCTCTCCTCTCCCTCCTCCCCCTCCTCCCCCTCCTCCCCCTCCTCCTCCTTCTTGTGTTTTTTGGTTTTTTTTTTGGCTGCACCACATGTGGCTTGTGGGATATCTCAGTTCCCCAACTCCAGGGATTGAACCAGGGCCACAGCAGTGAAAGCCTGGAATCCTAACCACTAGGCACCAGGGAACTCCGCAAAGTAACCATTCTTGAGCTGTACATGCTTCCAGGATGGTGCTAGGCAATGCAGGTACACAAGTAATCCGAACAGATTCCTGCCCTCACATGGCTCACCTTCCGCTAGATTCAGAGGACCTTACTAAACCTCAGGCAATGTCCAAAGTGCCTACCCACACTTGACTTTTATAGGCCTCTTATAAGGAAATGATTCTGCTGGAGGGTCACTGAGTTATAAAGGACGGTGCACAATCTTATAGGTTGGAATCTCAGTGCTGTCAAATTATTAGGGGAGAAATCACAGGGATGTTACTAGATCTCTCAGAGCCTCAGTTTCCCGACAATAACACTTATCTCACAGTATTGTCGGGAGAAGCCAAACAGGTAAAGTGTAAGACAGACGAAGCATAGTGCCTGGCACACAGTGGATGCTTCCGGAGAAATGTTCCTTTCTCTCCCACACAGAAGGCTGGGGCATACTGGAGTCCCCTCTTTTGACTGTCCTAGGAAGAGAGTGGGCTTCCTGCTGCCATGGCCACTGAGGACAGGGAAGGAGTCTCTGATCCTATTTCCAGGGCAGCATTTATTAGAAAATGGGACAGGTAGGGAGAAAGCAGCAAGAAGGAAATATTTCTGAGACTCAGGATGAACTATTTCTGGGACTCAGGTTTTCCATAGACGCAGAATACACAAGGGGCTGATATCTAATATCCACTCTTACTGTTACCCACTACATCATGAGTTGCACAGACTTTTGGGAGCTAGCCTGGGAACCCAACCCCTAGCTTTAATATTTCTTCATATATATAAAGTTAGTAATATATTATTCATCAATATTAATAATCATATATAATATATTTGATATTATATATAATTCTAAATGTTTTCAATTAATTTTATTATGTAAGCAAATAATATATATTCAAGGTGAAGGAAGAAACATGTAGTACCCATGGTATAAACTGAAAAGTAAAAGTCCTCTTTCCTGTCTTATCACAATCTCCATCCCCACACTGAAACACCACCCACAGTTCTTGTGTGCGCTGGTAGAGATGGTTTCTTAGGCATATTCAAACATGTTTATGAATTGTTGAAACAAGTTGGATACCATATTATGGCTTCTAAATGAAAGACAATGCATTTCTAAATGAGATTTTGGTGCAATCCCAATCATAAACTGAGGTGTGACTATTTCTGTTTAGTTTAGGGCAAGAAAGTATATAAAAAAATCATAGGAAAAAAGTTTTATCAACTATTATAAAGCAGTAAAATCCTGAACAGAATTTAGGCATTTAAAAGGTTATACTTCAGTTATGTGGAAAACTCACTTAATCAGAACCCTGGTTCCTCTGTCAATGCAGTATGTTCACATAGCAACATTGAGCGTTAGCATCAAAGGAATTCTTGGATTCATTTCTAGGGCTAAAAGCACACTCCAAATGCTTTTCAGGTGGCTAGAAAAGGCGTTTCTAGCAAAACGGCCATCGCTAATATCCTGCGTAGTGTGCAGGACTGCAGCTGTGGACCAGGACCATGCCCCTCAGGAGTCCAGGCACGCTTCAACTGCAGGTTCTGCTTGGAGGACAGGCCACAGAGAGGGCCGGCCTATATGGGCTGCTTTGACTCTGGAGGCCAGCAGGGACTACATAGCCCCTTGGTCAGTAGAGAAAAGGAGGAGATGGGGTTTCATACAGATGTGGCTTCTTCCCCCAAGAGATGAGTGAGGACGAAATGCCACATGGGGAGAAGTTTTTTCAGCCAAGGGATGTTATCAATTCCATTTGTAAGAAAAAGCTGCACAGATGCCATAACAACAAGTTAGAATGGTAGCCAGAGGCCACTCAGGCCACTCTGTGCATAGCCTTCTCAACCCCTACCCCGGGAGGTCGCCAATCGCAGGCCTGAAAGGTTGGAAGAAACAAGCTAAACCTTCACTCTGCCTCCCTCTCCTCCCTGGCATCGCCCTTTGCTCACCTTCTCTGCAGGTAGCCTTCTGCCTCCCGGAGGCTCTCTGCTAGTTAACAGCAGAACGGAGTGGAGAAGCAAAGCTCATCCCTCCTCCCCTCCTCACCCTGGGGAGTGTGGGCAGGACTGATTTAGGGGGGAAGTGTGTCTGCCTAAGCTAAACATGACTCTCTCCTGTTATCCTGTCTCTTATCTGCATCCTCTTAGGACAAGCGAGCAGAGGACAGCGGGAAGATATATGCACCCACCCATACGGTTTCATCAAAGAGAATTTTTTTTAAGCTCTTTATTGGAATATAATTGCTTTACACTCTTGTACCAGCTTTGGAGGTAAACCAAAGTGAATCAGCTGTATTTATACATATATCCCCATATCCTATCTCTCCCACGACTCCCTCCCACTCTCCCTGTCCTGGCCCTCTAAGGCATCACCCATCATCAGGTTGATCTCCCTTTGTTATACAGCAACTTCCCACTAGCTATCTGTTTTACACTTGGTAGTGTATATATGTCTATGCTACTCTCTCACTTCATCCCAGCTTCCCCTTCGCCCCCCCACCCCCCCAACCCCGTGTCCTCCAGTCCATTCTCTGCATCTGCATCCTTATTCTTGCCCTGTCACTGGTTTCATCAGTACCATTTTTTTTTTTTTTTTTTTTTTTTTTAGATTCTGTATATATGAGTTAGCACGCAGTATTTGTTTTTCTCTTTCTGGCTTACTTCACTCTGTATGACAGACTCTAGGTCTCTCCACCTCATTACATATAGCTCCATTTCATTCCTTTTAATGGCTGAGTAATATTCCATTGTATATATGTGCCACATCTTCTTTATCCATTCATCTGTTGATGAGCATTTAGGTTGCTTCCATGTCCTGCCTATTGTAAATAGTGCTGCAATGAACATTATGGTACATGTTTCTTTTTGGATTATGGTTTTCTCTGGGTATATGCCCAGTAGTGGGATTACTGGATCATATGGTAGTTCTATTTTTAGTTTTTTAAGGAACCTCCAAACTGTTTTCCACAGTGGCTGTACCAACTTACATTCCTACCAACAGTGCAGGAGAGTTCCCCATCAAAGAGAATTTTGCATTTAATTGGCCTCAGTATTAGCTCCAGGGCTGAATTGGCCCATAGGACATCTCTCCTTCTCCTAGGGTTTAATATTCTTTTCTTTTAGCACAACTCCACTTTTTTTTCATAATTCTTTATGAAAGGGAGAAAGAAAACATAGTTGCTTTGTTTCCCTTAAATGAAAATAAAGTCTCAGATAATTGCTTTAAGTGTTTGATAATGTCCAGAAGAAAGAAATGGGCTCTATAGGAAAAATAGTTTGCTATATCTCACCTGAAAAAAAAAAAATCATTACTCTTAGCAGAAACAATACAAGCCAAGAGGTGATATGGTATTAAGTGTGACAGGAAGCCAAGGATTCATTTTGGTAAAAATGCTAAATATGTTCTCTGAAAACTTTAAATACCAATGAAGTAGATGCTATTAACAAAATCAAGGTGTTTTATGAAATGTATAAACAACTCGGTTCCATCTACCACCACCCACCCCGGATTCCTGTTACCAACTATGGAATAGAGGTGAAGATTTAACGGATGACTCTTCACTCAACATCATATCAAAGGAAATAAACTCTGCCCGAGCCAAGAGCGACTAGAAGGTAATATGTGGCCATGAATTAGAATAAATCATTCCAAAAATACAAAAAGAGAAAGGTCCCTGCAGAGGAAAATCATACACTCCCAGCTCACACTCAGTTGGATCTATTGAGTGAAATCAGACAAAATACCCTGCGTTAAGATTAAGGGTAAAAGCATTTGCTGCCGTTGAAATCTATGACTAAACCATTACCAGAGAAATCCATAGGATGGATTTGAGTTTCTGCTGAGATGCAGAGACCATCCTGATCTCCCATTTTCCAGCCCAGTATCCTGGACAGAGGCCTCAGAGGGAATCGCTTCTTTCAGACCCTGCAAATAGAGTCTACCTGGTGAGCAAGAGTCTCTCTTTTTTTCACATTAAAACGGTTTTTCCAAGAAGCAATGGCTTTAGCAGTCAGCATAGCATAGGTGCTAGAAGGAGAAGCAGAGGCCTGAGTTCTAGCCTTAGTTTCGCCACTAATCTTTGACAAGTCTCCAAACCTGTCTAGCCTGTATCTCCTCTGTAAAAAGAAATGACCTTATGAAGCTTGTTAAAACAAATGCCAATAGGAGACCGTGGATAACAAGATTCCATTTTTACCATCCTGTATGCAAGAGAAATAGACACAAAGCTCAACTATACCCCAATATAAAATAAAAAAAATTTGAAAAAGAAATAGATACAAAGGATCAAGCTTCACAGAAAGGTAGATCTGCCCTTTGAAACTAACAGAGAAGTCAAATGATCAGAGCAGAGCTGTGGAGAATGAAGACCCAGGTGTGAATGTGAGCTCTGCTGGTGTTTGCTATATGAGCTTGGCTTAGATATCGTGCCTCCCCAAGCCTCAGTTTCCTCGTCTGCAAAATGGGGATAATAATAACTCCTTGAAGAGATTTCAATGAGGGTTTGAATAAAATGAAATAATGCCCACAGCAGTGCTCGGCACCTAGACCACACTCAGAAAGATTTCCTTCCTTCCTTCCCGACATGTTAAAACTCTCCCTGAGCTTGAGAGGGACCAAGAGGGAAATCGGCTCCTTCCTGTTTTTATAACCAGAATGGGAACAGCAGCACGGAATTTCTAGACACACCTGGCCCCTGCTGCCAGGTTATGTCTCCCACACTTCCTGCCTCTTCCCTAATGAGGAGCTTAAGCAGGTTGGGTCCCCTGGGAAGAGTGAATGGCAGCAGGATTCCCAAACTGCTGAGTGAGCGCCTCTGTAACAGGAAGAAGTGTTTTGTAGATTCGCCGAGAAGGACAGCGGAGGCCTCCCCTCCTGTGCCAAATCCCCACACGTCTGAGGCGGCAGCTGGCAAATCAGAGGAGCGGTCAGAGGAGCTTTCACGGCGCCAGTCAGAAACGGGGCTCTGGCCCCCTTCTGTTTTGTGTCAGGCACTGCATATGATTTCATTTGGAAAATGTGTTCCAGGCCTATAAAGTAAGTTCGCATAACCACTGGCCCACATCCTTGAGGGTATTTTAAGAGTGTAGGAAGCGGGAGTGGCCGAGGGACTTTCCTACAGAAATTCTGTATCACCCTCAGACATCCTGGGTTCTCCCCAGCCAGCTTGCTGGAGGCCGACCCACCCTCACTGCAGCCCGAGATGCTCTGAGGATAACACAAAGGCAGATGTTGCGTCGATCTGGCCCTGCCTCAAGGCCCATGACTGACTCATCAGGATGACTGAGCCTCTCTGGCAGCTAACGCGGTTCTCGGAGGACTCCATGAAGCCAAGAATAAAACCTCAAGGCCTGCACACTTGCAGGACTTTCCCTGTACCTCACTAGAAATGTAAACCCCATTAGCCCACAGTAGGCCTCAGAGATGGAGCAGCTGGGACTGGACAGTGTTGGCAGAGGGGGGACGTGGGGAAGGAGGTGGAGGGAAGATGCTCTGAAGCAGGCTGCTCAAGGCCTCGGCAATGCATTAGCTGAGGCGGCTGTCGAGGGTCTTGGGTGATACCCCACTCTCCGTGGCAGCACTCTTGATTTTCTGGCCCAGTTCAGAGCGAGTGCTCTTCCCTACCATGGCAATGAAATAAGCAGCAATAAAAACCTGTCACTGGGCCACCAGAGCTTTTAACTGAGCAGGCAGAGTAGGGAGTGTTGGAGGATGACTTGTGGGGCAATAACTTGGCATGGTTTGGTGCTAGGCAGACCTTGGTTCAAATTCCCGCTCTGCCGGTGACCTTGAGCAGGGTTCCCAGCCTCTTCAGGCTCAGTTGTTTCATTCATAAAAGGAGAGTAAGGCTGTTCTGAGACCATGTCGGCAGTCTATATCTATACAACTAAGGCATTTGGGGATTGACATATACACACTACTATTTTTAAAATAGATAACCAACAAAGTCCTACTGTATAACATGGGAGCTCTGCTATACAGTCTGTAATAACCTAAATGGGAAAAGAATTTGGAAAAGAATAGATATACATATAACTGAATCACTTTGCTATACACCTGAAACTAACACAACATTGTAAATCAGCTATAGTCCAATATAAAATTTTAAAAAAAATTTTTAAAAAGGATATCTCTCAAAAATAAAGGTGAAAAATGTTACCATACATATTTAGGTAGAATTCAGAGTTTTATCATTATTTTTTTACAAATAAAAATAAATAGACATTTTAACAAAAAATAATTTAAAATTTTTTTTAAATGAGGGGAAAAAGGGGTGCAGCATAATGTCCGGTGTAATATATCTACCTCATAAATGATTACAAATATTTTTTTGTAATTCGTCCAATTCTGACTTAGGTCTGGCACAGCGGAGCTCCCACGTTGTTTCTGAGTGAAAGTTTCCTCATCTCATTTCAACATTTCACCACGTTTCCGTTTTGCCACCCTACCTAGTCCTCTTAGGACCTACACCCTTTCCCTGAACCCCAGCCTAGGCCTCTGAGAACCACCCTAATCCAGCTGCTCACAAGGGCTTTCACATTTCAGCCACATTGATTCCTGTGACAGTGCTTCACCCACATACAGCAACACAGCTGTACTCTGTCTTGGACACCTTCATCATCATAGACTGATTGTCCAAACTGGGGTCAGATATCATGGTATCTATTGCCCACCCGAGCTGAGCTTTTCCACCAGCCCCAGAAGCTCATCACTTACCCAAGAGTAGTGCCTCCCCATTAGACAGATCTAGACACAGGTCTGGTTCACCTTTCTATAAGCCAGCCATACCCTGAAAGACTGTAGATACATGATGTGGTAAACTCAAGGAGATGTGTGCTTGGAGTTGGTCACAATAGAATTTCTAGCCACTCCTTTGTCACAGTGACCCCTAAGGCTTCTTTCTGTTCTAAAATTCTATGATGGATGATTCTATTGCCTAGGTTGCAAAAGCACCAACAGACAAGCCATACCTACTTAATTCTCTCCTCTGCCATTCACCTTTGGTGAACAGGACTGGGGGGTCACTTAATGAAACCTAGGTGTGCTATAAGTAAAGTGAAGTGATGTAGTGGTGCCAGAAGCGGTTATGCAACCAGTTGGGTTGTCACAGTCAAAAAAGATTCTCAATGAAAGCAGAAATATATAGAGGATGTGTTCCTAGCCATCATTCATTGATCCATCCATTCCTTCGTCAAGCTAGCCAGCCAACCAGCCAGCCAGCCAGCCAGCCAGCTACCAAATACACATCAAGTACTTGCCAGGCTACTTGTGAAAGGGATGCAAAGGTGAATAAAACATGACATCTCTCCCCAAGAAGCTCACGTACTGTTTAGGATATAGACAAAGACAATACAGTTTGGCAACTCTGTCACACAGGAATCTTCAAGTTCTGTGGCAGCACTGAGGATGTACTGCTCATTCAGATCAGGATGGGGGTGGGTAGGTGTCAGTGGCAAGAGATCCCAGAACAGATGACTTAAGCTGGAGCTTCAAAGATGAGCAGGAGCTGGCCCAGTAGAAGGCACACAGTAAGGACAGCCTTCGTAAAGGTGTGTGAGAGCATGATGTATTCAAGGACCAGGGGAAGGTCGATACAGTGATGAAGAAAGGGTTTGTTTTGAGTGAGGAGCAGCACAAGATGAGTCTAGAGAGGCAGGCAGAGGTCAGATCAGGAAAGGAAGGCTGTGTGCTGAGCTGAGAAGGTTCAGCTTTATTCCATGGGCTATGAGGAGACACTGGCTTAAGAACCTCTTAAAAAGTGGCTAGGGTGGCAGTGTGACAGGGCACAGGAGCAAGCAGCTATTGGATTTTGTCTGGACTGCATCCAAGTTTCCTCTCTTAGAGTATCAATCTTCCCTTGGGGGACTCTCCAATTGTGTACAGTCATATTGGTTGGAAGATGGATCCTGATGCAGGGCAGGAGCTCAGTAAATGTTCATTGCTGTCTGTTACCCCATTTTAGAGATGGAATATAGTAGAGTGTAGTCTGGTGATTTCCGTGTCTATCTCACTCTCTTTCTTGTATTCCCTGTGCTTGGCACATAGTAGATGCTCAATACTTACTGAGTGAATGAATAAACAACAACAAATGGGAGGCATATCCTTTCTAAAAATATCATATGACTGTGATAACTTCAGTGGCCTTTGTTCTCCCATCCATAGACTGGCTCCTACCACCAAAGTGGATCTCCATTAGAACTGGGGGATGCGCAACAAGGCAGACTCTTAGACCTGACAGAGGACAACTGCTCTGTGTCAGGGCTGTGATTCTTACACTTGGATGCTCCATGCCAGGATGGTAAACAACATCTGCATCAGTTAGTGCTGAGTTGCATTAATCAGATGCTAGAACATAGAAACAGAAGGAAGGTGAGTTGACCTAGTCTGTTTGTACCGGTTGCATTATCCTCAACCTTAGTCTTCGCAGGCCTGTGGAGAGGAGAGGAGAGGAGAGGAGAGGGGAAGAGATGCGAGACAGGTAAGAAAATAGTGCCTAACACATGTTAGGTGTTCAAAGATATGTGACTAATTTTCCACCCAGCTAGGGTAAGGGCTCAGTCAGTGACAGCTTACATTACTCATTGGTGCTTATCACAACCCTACAGGTAGGCATTCTTACTCTCATGTTAGAGCTGAGGAAACAATAGATTTTCCTAAGGCCACATAGCTTATAAGAAGGAAATTCCAGGTCTGTCTTACTCCAAAGTCCATGCCCTCTCTTCTCCACCTGGCTGCTTTTGAAAAAACAAACAGCACTGGGCACGTACTGAGTACAGCTAGGTTGACACAACGGGTGCAGGAATTGAAGAGGACCGCGTGTATCAGGGACAGCAAAAGCAGTCATACCCCCTCTGGTGTTGGCAAAGTGATGAATTCCAGCATGAGACAGCCAGGTTCCTTCCTCCAAAGGCCATTTTTCACTGAGGTCCATGCTTGCAGCAAATCTCTTGTATGTGCAACTCTCTGATCAAAGGGAATCTCCTGAAATAAATAACGAGCACAAAAAAATGGAGATAAATGACTATTGATGCTTTCCTAGGAAGGTGACAATTTTTTGAAGGAAAGCAGTCCATTTCTAGTTTATTATGTTTCTTTAGCATGTGAAGACTCTTGTCAAGATTCTGGCGTTTACAATAACCAAGATGTGGAAACAACTTTTACCCATCGGCACATGAATGGATAAAGAAGAGGTGGTACATATATACAATGGAATACTACTCAGCCATAAAAAAGAAGGAAACAATGCCTTTTGCAGCAACATGCATGCAACTGGAGATGATCATACTAAGTGAAGTAAGTAAGAAAGAGAAAGACAAATACCATATGATATCCCATATATGTGGAATCTAAAATATGACACAAATGAACATATCTACAAAGCAGAAACAGACAAACATAGAGAAGCGACTTGTGGTTGCCAATGGGGAGGGACATGGAGGAGGGATGAACTGGGAGTTTGGGGTTAGTAGATGCAAACTATTACATATGGAATATAAAATAGATAAACAACAAGGTCCTACTGTATAGCACCGGGAACTATATTCAATGTCCTGGGATAAACCATAATAGAAAAGAATATTAAAAAGAATGTGTATGTATGTATACATACATATATATATAACTGAGTCATTTTGCTGTATAGCAGCAATTAACAGAACATTATAAATCAACTATACTTTAGTAAAAAATAAAAATAAAGAAAGATTCAGGCATGGTCTGAGTGTGAGATATTCCAATAAGGCTATTCAAGTCTACAAATCATGGCTCCCCTCTTCATTCAGTTAACAAATGTTTATAGAGCAACTATCACAGGCTAGGCTTTGAGCAAGGAACTTACTGTGTTTAGTTCTGCATGTTTTGTAGAGTCCTAGAATTTCCGGGTAGATAGCAATTTCATACAAAAATAAATAGCTATATATTTCTATATAGGCCTAAAAAGCAGACTGGAAAAATTGAACTAAAATTTGGAGGTAGTTCCCATCATACTGGAAATATGAGTTCTTTTAATTTTCTTTGTAATTTTCTGCATTTTCCATCATAAACATGCATTGCTTTTATAATCTAAAAACAGTATACAATAAATATTGTTTTAAAGGAAAATCCCAGGGCTGAGAAGGACCACGAAGACCAATTTTCCACTTCCTCTTGAAAACCATGATAGAAAGTCCATGGTACAAGGGTTCTTGTGTCCATACAAAGAATGCCTCACTGGCTGCCTCCAAGAAGTCCAGCCTGGGACTCTCTACCCGTAAACTGTATCTGGGAAGATTGACTCATGGCCAATCTTCTGCCTATGTTACAGAGACTTCATAACGCTCTGTGTAGCAAGTCCTGCACAGGATGTGGCGGAATAATTGAACATGACTGATTAACCTAATCTGTGAATGCGGTCAGTGGGACATCCAACAGGGCAGAAATCCTGTCAGCCTAATTAGGATGGGCACTGGTTATCATTGGTTGTAATCAGAGCAGCTGGCTTGATTTGGTCTCGAGAATGCTGTTCAAAGTTGCCCTGCAGTTTCCTGCACTGCCCGTCTGACTTACAGACAAGGCAGACTGATGTGATGGGTTTTAGCTGTCTGCCTGAAGAAGGATGGTACTCTTGGGAGTTGCAACAAACAACAAAAAATCTCTAGTAAAGTGTACTGCACTTTATTGGGTCCTGGCACTCTAGGGATTTGTGTTCAATGCAAGCACCCAAAATTTTTAGAAGGGAGTTCCAGACCAGAATGGGTATAACATAATGCCACAGGGAAAACACTGAACTTATCAACAAATCCAGATTTTAGCCCTGACTCTGGCATTAACTGGGTGACTTTGGGCAAACCCATTTATGTTCTCCGGGCTTAATTTCCTCAACTTCAAATGAAGGAATTAGGACTAGATGATGTCAAAGATCTGTGCAGTCTTCCAAGACCTACAGTCTATAATAATATGCTTTTGCAGACAAAGGTGACCTATCCAACCACATTAGTAGGCCGAGAAAGCTATGTTATTTGTTCATTAGCAAATTGAGACATCAGCCTCAGCATGTGAGAGGTGGCTGATTGAGGCTAGAGGTAGTCTGCCATTGGAACAAGACATGTTCTCTGACAAAATTAAAAACATTTCTGGAATAGAAATCCAATCCTGGTATCATTCAATCAAATGAACTAAATAGTCAACATCTTATATCTTTACCAATTATGAAATAGCATTAACAATAATACTACACCTTTAAAAGCAACATTTACCATACACCGGTCATTCAAAACCATTTTATTAATCCTTGCAGTATCCTTGAGAAGTGGGTTGGAGGAAATTCCCTGGTGGCACAGTGGTTAAGTATCTGCCTAACAATGCAGGGGACACAGGTTTGACCCCTGGTCTGGGAAGATCCCACGTGCCTCAGAGCAACTAAACCTGTGCGCCACAACTACTGAAGCCCACTTGCCTAGAGCCTGTGAGCCACAACTATTGAGCCCAAGTGCCACAACTACTGAAGCCCACTTGCCTAGAGCCTGTGCTCTGCAACAAGAGAAGCCACTGCAATGAGAAGCCTGCACGCTGCAACAAAGAGTAGCCCCTGCTCTCAGCAACTACAGAAAGCCCATGCACAGCAACTTAGACCCAACACAGCCAATAAATAAATAAATAAAATAATTTTAAAAAAAGAAGTGAGTTGGAGATTCTAATAACTTTGACAAAAATAGAGCATTACTGAATCATTGGAGAGGAGAGTGGTTTTCAAAGTAGATTCTCCATCCCTCTTGGCCCAGTGGCCTAGACATCCACTGGCCCTCAGGAAACCGATTCTCAAGATGATATCTTCTAGATGTGTGAGATTAGGCTCTCACACCCATACATTTTATTTTATTAAGCTGAACTACATAGGTTCATGTTGAGTATTTCAATAACTTCAACTTGAAAAGCCTGCTGGTTGAATTTCACACCTCAGCTTGGGAAAGCCAAGCACAAAATGTGAAATGAAATTGCATCAAACACAAATATTGCAAGGAAGGCTGATCAATCACATCTGTTACTGAAACTCTAACACCATCACATCAGTCACAGGAAGCCCCAGAGTCGCTCACGAAACTCTGGAGGCTAGAAAATGTTTTCCAGGCTTCTGGCCATATTAAACAACTTATTCACATTCTATAAAATGTTTAACCTCTATCCAAGTCAAAATTCTATCAAAGACTAAGTCCATGAAAAAGAAACTAACAGGCAGAAAAAAATTAATGCAACCATAGGAATAAGAAGTGAGGAAAGAGTTTTCTCTAAAATAGCACTTGGCAATTCAAACAATAATATATATGATAAGGTGGGGTGGACGGCATGAGTGGGAAAGTCTATTGAAAACTTATAGTTGTAATTCTGACTTTGAGAAGCACTTTTTCAAAGAGATATCTGACTCCATGTTTATTGATGCATTATTCACAATAGCCAAGATATGGGAACAACCTAAGTGTCTTGTCAATGGATGAATAGATAAAGATGTGAACTATATATACAATGGAATATTATTCAGCCATGAGAAAGAAAGATATCCTGCCACTCACAACAACATGGATGAACCTGGAGGGCATTCTGCTAAGTGAAATAAGCCAGACAGAGAAAGACAAATACTGCATGGTGTCATGTACCTGTGAAATCTAAAAAGAAAAAAAAAAGTAGAACTCATAGAAATAGAGAGTAGAAGAGTGGTTACCAGGGGCAGGGTGGTGGGGGAAATGGAGAAAGATTAGTATAAGAGTAGAAAGTTTCAACTGTAAGATGAACAAGGTTTAGATCTAATATATAACACAGTGACTATCATTGATAACAATGTTGTACAATTAAAATTTTTTAAAAGAGTAGAATTTGAATGCTCTCACCAAAAGAAAAAAAAAGATAAATATGTGAGACAAAGGATGTATTAACCAGATGGGAGAATCATTTCATAACGTATATATCAAATCATTATGATGTACACTTTAAATATCCTACAATGTTATCTGTCAATTACACATCAATAAAGTTGAAAAAAATAAAACAAATAAATAGCCAAAAAAAAAAAGGTGGAGTGGGGAGAGAGAGAAAGAAGACCTAAGCCACCTGCAGAGTGAGACAGTGGGATCTATGGAATACTGGAATAATGTGAACACATAATTGATATTTAATAAATATTGGTTGAATGAAGGAATGAATGAATGATAATGGCCAGTGTGGGTAAGGACCCTAGTCAGATATTACATCCCATTAAGTTCCCAAAGGAGACCTGTCTACCTTAAGAGAGGGTATGAGGCCAAATGGATCTTTGGACGTAAGGTTAGCCTTTGGGCTCCCCGACCACCAGAACTCTTTTTAGAGCCACCTTTAGAGCTGTCCTGGCAGTGAAAGTGCCAAGTTCTAACCACTGTACCACCAGGGAATTCCCTGGTCTTCCTTGATTAACTGATTACATCTCACATCCAATCAATCACCAAGCTTTGTCCACTCTAACTTTCAAATGTCTCAAGAACGCAACTCCCCTCTGCTTTCATTGCTTCAGCCTTATTTCAGCCACCATCCACTCTCACTGAGATACTGCAACGACTTCAGTGGGCCCCTGGTCTGTCTGTCCTCCAATCCTTTCTCCACACTATGTTGTAATATTTTTAAAACACAAATTTGATCACGTCAAATACTCTAATGATTCATTATTCCCGGGAGAAACTCTGGACCACTTAACATGGCGTGTAAGGCCTAACTCTTGCAAAGTATTTGCAATCCCTGAATTAGCTCCCCTCTTGGTCTTTGGGATATTCAACCATTCCCAGAGCTGCAGCAAGAGTGTTCTTCCTGCCTCACCTTGCAAACTACAGCTTATCCTTCACATCTCATCTCAGATTTTCTTACGTGTCCCCCAAGACTGCCCTGTGCTTTCTTCATTACAGAATGTATCACCCTGCACTGTAATTATCCGTTATACGTCTATAGAATTTAGTTTGTAGTTTATGTACATAAGAGCAGAGATTCCATTTATTCGTATCCCTAGCATTGGTACAGGGGCTTCACAAGGTAAGCACCCAATATGTGTTTGCTGAATGAATGAATATACGACTGAATGGTGGTGTTTGGCACAAATATCGCTCAGTTTAACATATCCCTTTGGAAAGTCTCCTCTGTGCAACCTCACCCACCTCCTCTGCTTCTTTGGCAATTTCTCCACCTAAAAACCACACCCTATCTGCCTCTGCTTCCTGGCCTTATTCTGACCTTATTGTCCAGTCTAACTGGCTGGGATTATCCCACTTATGCTCCCACTTCAGTGTGCATACCTGCTTCTCTGCCCAGAATGCCCCTGGAGCCCCTGTCCCTCAAACACCTGCCTCCCTCCCCAAGACTGGGATGAAACTACATTTCTGATTATCCACAGGGGACACCTGCCCACTTAATATAGCCAAGTCACACCTGGACCTTTACCCAATATCTCCAGGGTCATTTCTGGTGGGGAGGGGGCTTAATCTGGAAATACAATTCAGAAAAACCCTATCCATACTTTGATTCCACCTTAACCATCACAATATAGCTCTGTTTATAGAGAATAGGTTAATTAACTAGAAGTGCTGTGCTTGGGGAATAGGATGGCATATTCCATCATTCAGGCATTCAAGCAGCCATGGGTTCTAAAGAATATGAACACCCTCATAGCAAGCAAGTCCATTTGCTGATAACTTATACTATAAATCAAGATACACATGAAAGTATGTATAGATAGAGATATAAATATAGAAAATGAATTCATTCATTCATTTGATAAACATTTACTTGGTGTCTCGTATGTACTAGTCACTGTGCTAAGTGCTTGGGATAGAAAAGGATAAATATTGCCCTTCCTTCAGAGAGTTTTCAATCTTATGAGGGAGACAGATATCTGGACATATTATTACAGAACAGTGTACTAAGTGCAAGCCAAGAGGCATGCACAAGGTAAACCAAGGATCTGCAAATAACAGAATCTGAAAGTCAGGTGGAATCTTAGGACTTTAGTCTAACCCTTGCCTTATGCATGACTCTCCAGTATATGTCTACGCAGCCTGTACTTCAACACCCAGTGAGAAGGAGCTCACTTTCTCCCCAGGCAGCCCACTGTATTTGTGAACTCTTCTGGCAAGCAATTTATTTTTAAATTTTCAACAAAATACTGATATTCACCAACAGCCCTCAGTGCTGCTGAGCTGTTCTAGACCTCCTGCCCCTTGTTCTGTTCTTCAAAGGCTGTTTGAAGGTGTGATATTCTTCCAGGAATATCAAGATTTTACCCCAGTTCTAATACTCTTCAAGTTTTGCAGATCTAGACCTTATTCTTCAGTGAGCCAGGAATCAGAAGGAACATTCCATCTTGGTTATGAGTAGGGGGTATAAATCTATCTGGTCACAGAAACACCAAACAACTAAATTGAAGCACAAGAGGGAAGAGGTCACATGATGGGATCTTCCTTCTTAACTAGGAATTTCAAGCTAAGATCTCCATTATCTAGGATCTAGATGTCTCAGTCAAGATAGGGTGCTGTGACAAAGTACCACAGACTAGGTGGCTTATAAACAACAGAAATGTATTTCTCACAGTTCTTGAGGCTGGAAGTCTGGGATTAAGGTATGAGCATGGTCAGGTTCTGGAGGGACTCTATTCCCTTGCAGATTACTAACTTCTCATTGTATCCTCACATGGCAGAAGGTGAGCTAGAGAGCTCTCTGCAGGGTGGGAAGGGAGTCCTTCTTACAAGGCACTAATCCCATTCATGAGGGCTCCATCCTTATGACCTAATTTCTTACCAAAAACTCCACCTCCGAAGACAATCACATTGGGGGTTAGGACTTCAACATATAGATTTTGAGGGAACACAAACTTTCAGCCTTTGCACTGGGTCTAGCCTGGTATCAGCTATCAGAAAAAACCAACCATTGGCAACCTTGTAGACCACAGCAAAATAGAGGGCACTCTCCTCTTGGGCTGCCCCAAGGGTTTGGCTCTGATGAGTTTCAATTCTAAACTAAGAAAGATATTTTCCTTTCAGCTCCAAATAAACCAAATACATCAGAGTATACATCTGGGCTCTTAATATTCAAATGATAAAATTCAACAGCACTTAAAATACAAGACTTTTAAGCTTGGTTGGAAGAAAAGAGAGAGTAGAACACTGTAAATATCCACTGTGAAAGATTACATCTCTTTACATGGATTAAAGCACATGAAATGCTAGAGGCACTTCCTCTGTCTGAAATGGCTGTTGTTTAGAGAGTTGGCATGATTCTTCTGGGCTTCGTATTTGTTTCCACATATTCTTATCAGCTTTGTAAAATTGGAAAGTTTGAGTAACTTAAAAACCATTCTTTCAGATTGGCATATCCAACTGGGCAGTGTATTTGTGAAGTTTCTGTGGAATTTATTGATGTTAATATTTTAACTACTCCAATAAATAATTTATGCTACTGCTCTCTAAGGAGCTGTGGCAACAAGCGTATTTTTAGGAAACCTAATGAAGTTATAAGATGATGATGTCCTTTGCAGAACTCTCAGTGACTCAGGCTTTTCATCTCTAAAGTCAGTCCATTGAGACCAAATTCAGAAGTTCGCTCCACCATGCAACTTTCCTAGGCAGAGTTATTTCATTCTCTCTTTGCACTTCTCAGAACTTTTTACATTCCATTAAGACCACACTTTACCCTTGCATGATAATACTCTCTTTATAAGATGATTGTCCTCCTCATTAGAAGGTAGTCTTCTTAGGACAAAGTCATATCTTATCCACCCTTCCATGCCCACTGTTAACACAATGGCTGGCCAGACGTGGGGTCAGGCAATGTTTACTGAATGAATGAAACTGACACACTTACAGCTGAGAAACTCAAATGAGTCTGTGCTTGCAAACTCTTCACGTAACTCATGTTGAGTCAGCAATCATAATGCATGATTTGCCACCATATTCTGCCATCCAGGCACCATAATGCCTAAGTACATCCTGATGAGGAAAGAAAAAGGAGAATAAATATTTTTAGGAAACTGGGTTCTCGCCTGGCTTGGGATTTTTACTCAACTTAGTAACCCCAGATGAATCACTTCATCTTATTGGAGCTCAGTTTTTCCAGTGTGTAAAATAGGGCTCAGAACGTCCATTAATCCTTCTTTATCAGAGTTTTGTGAAAGTTGTATGTCAGCTGGAAACTCATCAAAACAGTACACAAATGCACAGCACTGTTATCATTCAGCAAATTTGCTTATAGATATCACTTGACATGCAGCATCAAATTCCAACTTGGAGTTGCCCAACCTGGGAAGTGACAGAGCATGTGGGAGGCAGTGTTAAAGGTCATGGGTAAGAGCAAGGACTTTGGGGACATATCTGGATTTAAATCTCAGGTCCTCCATTTCCTAGCAAGATCTGTAAGCAAAACATATAATATCATTGAACCTAATTTTTTCCATTTGTCATAGGGGATCATACTTTGTGGGGTAGTTGTCAGGGAGATATATCTATAATGGCCACAGATCCTGGCCAGTAGTAAAACTCAATAAATGAAAATAGTGGTTGTTTTTATTAAAATCATTATTAGCTCTCAAAGTAGATATACTTCTAGAAGTGACGTAGTCCCATCCACAAATTTCATTCCTTGGGGAACCAGGATAAATTGTGACAAAGCATTAGGAAGCAGTTGTTTGTCCCCAAAGGAAGGCTGCTAGGTAGAACCCCTTCTGGAAAAAGGACATTTGTAAAAAGTAGGCAAGAACACAGATGCAAAAGATTTGCTGTGTGCCAGTCCTGGAAAGGAAGGGAGAAAACGAGGCAGGAAAGAATAACAGAGGCCAAGAGGCAGAGCAAAGTCCTGTAAGGACTTGCTGAGGCAGAGTCACAAAGAATGCTGCATGGGTGTGGGATGTTGGGAAACCGCAGGAGAGGATTCAGTGGTCCTATTTGAGCAAAGGAATCGGCTGCAGTCTATGAGGCAAAGAGAGAGAGAACCAGAGTAAGATGAACTGCTACAGCTCTGATTATGAACCACGAATAATATACTGACATGGGCCTCACAGCAAAAAGCTGTCTTTCATGCACAGACCTTTACAGCCAGACCTGCGCAGGGGAAGAAGGCAGAGTCACTGTTTAACCCAGCTGTCCATGAGAAAGATAATGTGAGCCACAGGTGTAATTTTAAATTTTCTAATAGCCACTTTTTAAAAAAAGTAATACAGGTGACATTAATTTTAATGACATATTTTCTTTATCCTACTATGTCCAAAATAGTATTTCAACATGTATTCAATATAAAAAATTATTGGGCTGGCCAAAAAATTCATTTGAGTTTTCCGTAAGATGTTACGGAAAAACCCGAACGAAATTTTTGGCCAACACAATACTAACGAGAATGTCAGATTTCTTTTTCTCACATCAAGGCTTCAAAATCCAATCAAGTACAGCACATGTCAATTTGTACCAGCCACACCTCAAGTGCTCAATAGCCACATGTGGCCCAGAGCTAATCCCAAGGGGAAATGAATTCCATTCTCCTGACCTAGGCTGCTGTTAAGACCTTTTAAAAGCCCAGGTTCATACAGCAAGGAAAGACCTTTGGAGAGGTATAGTGTGCAAAGGCCATCCATCTATTCATTCCTGACCATTTTTCTTCAACATCTTTGCTTGAATTTAAACAGTTTCACACCCTATTGAAAACCTCCTCCAATTCGACACTCACCGATGACCAACTTTATACTTGGCCTGGGCAGGTTAATTATGGTGGATATTCTGTCCACTCTCCTGTTCTAAGGGAAACTGCCTTACTCACACTTTCCCCCTGCAATCCCAAGACAGCTTTATGTACCCACTTGTTCTCCCCAGCCCCTCTCTGGCTCAGGTGACCAAGGATGAATAGGCATATGACTCGTGAACAGTTAGATCCATCTCTGCAGTCACCTGGTGTGGAAAAGCTTGTCCAACCAGAGACAGACCACTGTGGACTAGTTGGGCCAATCAGCTCCTCTGTTAGGGTTATAGTGGCAGAATCAGACAGATAGTCAATAGGGAGAAGCATCAGAAGAGGACCACACACACAAGAAGTGAAAGAGCTACAATAATGTGGGGTTTCCAGTCAATTCTAAGGCTTCTTCAGGCTTCTCTTTGATCTGGTTTCCCAATCAGGCTTCCAAAGGGCATTTCACTGTAACAAAGCAATTCTCCAGATGAAAGAATTTTGAAAGCCTCCTATGGGAGGGTCTCCAAATAACCCTGGTTCCTGGAGCTCTGTTGGAACCTTCCAGTAACAGACACACTCTGGGCTCCTGAGGCACAGCTGTTTTGCTATTTCTGGTTTTCCATGAGATTCCTGTATCATTTATGGTCATGATTAGTTTATAAGAATCTCTTATGTGTGCAGGAAGCCTGAATGAGTCTGTATCTTTCAATGAAAAGAGATGGATACTTCCACACACATTCAAGCAAAGCTCTTTACATCATTTCCCTCTGGACTTGTTTGTACTCTGTCTCATGCTTACATTTAGCCTGACCTAGAAGTGATGGATTACTTTGGGTTGCATTCCCAGATAATTATATTCTGAAAAGACCTCATTGCGGTGGCCTTCTGGGGACCCTTTTAAGCCTCACATCATCTACAATAGTGGTTCACAACTGTAACTGCACATCACAACCACTTGGGGTATTTTAAAATACACTGATGCCCATGGCCTCTCTCAGACCTGTGAAATCAGAATCTCTGGGCATCTGTATTTCTTAAAAGCCAAGTAATTCTAATGTGCAGCCACACTGAGAAACACTGATATATAGGATATGCCCTTGTACGGGCTTGGGTTTCTGGCAGAGAAAATCATATACTGTTTTTATTTTTTTTAATAAATTTATTTATTTATTTATTGGCTATGTTGAGTCTTTGTTGCTGCACACAGGCTTTCCCTAGTTGCAGCAAGGTGGGGGTGGGGCACACTTCATTGTGGTGCGTGGGCTCTTCATTGCAATGGCTTCTCTGGTAGTAGAGCTCTGGTTCTAGGTGCACGGGCTCCAGTAGTTGATGCACACAGGCTCAATAGTTGTGGCTCATGGGCTCTAGAGCTCAGGCTCAGTAGTTGTGGCGCACAGGCTTTGTTGCTCCACAGCATGTGGGATTTTCCTGGAGCAGGGATCGAACCTGTGTCCCCTGCATTGGCAGGTGGATTCTTAACCACTGTGACACCTAGGAATTCCCATACACTGTTTTTAATTATAAGAGCAATGCATATTTGTTTTTTAAAGAATACATAAAAAGTGGAGAATTGTCCAAAGTGGAAAAAAGTAAGTCTCACTCATCAATAGAATCCCCAATGGTCTCACTACCTGGAAGTAACTATTTTAGATTCATGTGTGCCCTTTCAAAAATTTTCTATGCCTGTGCAAATATATATGTACATATATGTATACATGCATATGTATTTATACATACAAATATATGTATATGTAGAGAGGGACACACACATGAATAGTATACAAACACACCCACACATACATTTTTTTGCTGTGGCTGGCTTTTTTTCATACTAGTATATTTTGGTTATTAGCCTAGAAATTTTTGATTTAAAAAATAACAGCAGGGTTCGAGAGGGTATTTACTTTCTCAGATAATACAACAAATTATAAAGCTAAAGTAATTAAAACATGTAAGCTTATTCCTAAAATAAATTATTTGTTTGAATAGAATTAAAAGTTTAAAAAATAATCAATGAAACTGATTTGGTATATGAAAAAAACTGGCATTTCAAGTCAGTAGGGAAAAACTGGACTAAATAAATTGTATTGGGATAATTGGCTACTTTTTAAAAAGTGACTCTTTCCAAGTGGTAGTCATTATCCCAATGCTACTAGATTGAAATGCTACGTTGCTATGTTTTTTGGATCTATTTCTGAACTCTTTGTGCTCTTCCATGATCTCTCTAGTGTTGCACCAATATTGTAATTATTGTATGTTGTGACATGCTTTAATATCTAGTATGGCTAGACTTCCTTCCTGACATTACTTTTCCCCCCAGGAATTGCCTGGCTAGGGACTCATCACCTGCTCCATACCCATCAAGCAGCCCAGGAGGCACTTACAGTAGTAAAACAAGGGCCCAAATAACACCAGGAGAACAAGGTAGCCTATATGAGTATTGCAAGAGCTCTGAAAACAAATTGTCATTGCAACTATGGCTCACAAAAATTGGCCAGAACCTACACTTTAAGTCTAAATATGGTGACTGCTACTAAAATAAAATATTTAAGTAAGATCAAGAGTCTCCTAACATGTTATCCAAATGTCCAAAATATAATTGGAAATCACTCATCATACCAAGAACCAAGAAAAATACAACTTGAATGAGAACAGGCAATCAACCAATGTCAACACTGAGGTGAATCAGATGTTGGAAATATCTGACAAGGATTTTAAAGTAGTTGTCAAAAAAGATGCTTCAACAAATAATTACAGATTCTCTTGAAACAAATGAAAAAATATAAAATCTTAGCAAAGAAATTGAAGTTATAAAAAAGACCAAATGCAAAACATAGAGTTTAAATATACAATAGCAGAAATAAGAAACCAGATAGGAAGGAAATAATAAAGATCATATCAAAAATAAGTTAAATTGAAAACAGAAACACAATAGAGAAAATCAGTAAAACAAATAGTTGGTTGTTATGAGAAAAAAAAAATCAATAAGATCACTAAACCTTTAGCTAGACTGATAAATATAAAAAGAAAAAAGATACAAATTACCAACATTAGGAATGACGTAGGAGATATTTCTACAGATCCTGTAGCCATTAAAAGGATATATGGACAGCTTGACACTTTTAAATTCAACAACTTCAAAGAAATGTACTAATGCCTTGAAAATTGTAAACAATGAAAACTCAACTCAAGATGAAATAATCTGAATAGTTCTACAATTATTATAAAAATTGAATTTATAATTAAAAAACTCCTGAAAAAGAAATCTCTAGATCCAAAGTATTTCACTGAAGAATTTTATCAAGCATTTAAAGAAGAATTAATGCCAATTTTACATAATCATGTCCAAAAAATAGAGAGAGGAATCACTTTGTAACTCATTTTATGAGACCGGTATTACTTTGATACCAAAACCAAACAAAGGCAGTACAAAAAAAGGAAAAACTACAAATCAATAACTCTCATGAGCTAAGATGCAAAAATTCTCACCAAAATATCAGTAAGTTGAATCCAGCAGTTCTTTATAAAAAAGAATAATACACATAACCAAGTGGGGTTTATTTCAGTTATGCAAAGGTTGCTCAAATTTAAAACTTACTCTAATGTAATCCACTCTATCAACAGGCTAAAGATTAAGAAACATATGATCATATCAATTGATGCAAAAGAAGTGTTTTAAAATATTCAACTCTCATTCATGATAAAAATGTTCAACAAACTAAGAACAGAGGAAAACTTTCCCAGCTTGATCAAGAACAGCTAAAAAAAATCTACAATTAGCATCGTTCTTAATGGTAAAAGAAAGACTGAAGGCTTTTCCTCTAAGATTGGGAATAAGATAAGATTGTCTGTCTCACTACTCTTACCGAACATAGTACTAAATGTTCTAGCCAGTGCAATAAGGCAAGAAAAATCAATAAAAGTCATATAGATTGGAAAGGGAAAATTAAAACGATCTCTATTTGCAGATGATAATATGATCTATATGGAAAATCCCAAAGAATCTACCAAAAAAAAAAAAAAAAAAACCTGAAAACAGAACTAAAGAGTTCAGCATGATTGCAGGATTCAATATCAACACACAAAAATTAATTGTATTTTGGGGAGATATTGATCAAAGGATTTAAACATTCAGTTATAAGATGAATAAATTCTGGAGACATATTGTATAGCATGATTACAATAATTTAATAATGTATACTTAAAATTTGCTAAGAGAGTAAGATCTTGAATAATCTTCTCAAATGTTCTCACAACACACACACACACACAAATAGTAACTATGTAAGTTGATTGATATGTTAATTAACTTTATTATAATCATTTCAGAATGTATATGTATATCAAACTAGCACACAGTTTATCTTAAAGATATACAATTCTTACTTGTCAATCATACCTCAATAAAGCTGGGGGTGGGGGGAAGAGAAGAAAACTAGTAATTGCATTTCTATACACTAAATGCATACATGAAAAATGAAATTTAACAATGCAATACCATTTTCAATTGTTCCAAAGAAAATGAAATAGTTATAAATCTAACGAAATATGCACAGAATCCACAAGCTGAAAATTGCAAAGTACTGATGAAAGAATCCGTGGGAGACCTAAATAACACAGAAATTTTCCATGGTCAAGAACTGGAAGACTCAACATAGTTAAAATGTCTTCTCTTCAAATTAAACTACATGTTTACCAGGATTCCTATCAAAATTCCAGCATGGTTTTTGTAGACTTAGACAAGCATTTTATAAAACTTATATGGAAAGTGAAAGACCTGAGGATAACCAAAGCAATTCAGAAAGAGAACACTAACATGGGAGAAATAGCTCTACCTGGTGTGTGGTTTCCTATACAGCTTTTGATTTAGTCCCCTAGATGGTGTGGTACTGTCAGATGGGCACATGGATCAATGGAATACAATGGAAAACCCAGAAATGGAATCATACAAATACACTCATTTGATTTTTGACAGAGGTTCAAAACCAACTGAATGAAGGACAGATAGTCTTTTAAATAAATGGTGCTGGAGCAGCTAAACATACATAACCAAAAAAATTAACTTCGACCTACACCTGACATCTTATACAAAAACTATCTCAAAATGGCTTATAGACTTAAATGTAAAATTATAAGGCTTTTAGAAAAAAAATAGGACAAAATTTTTGAGAACTAGGACTAGGCAAAAAGAACAATCTAAATTGTAATTGTTCTAAAAGAACAATCTACAAAAGGAAATATTGACAAATTAGACTTCATCAAAATTTAAAATTTTTGCTCTGTGAAAGATCTTATTTAGAGCAGGGGTCCCCAACCCCCGGGCCGCAGACCAGTACTGATCCACTGCCGGTTAGGAACCAGGCCACACAGCGGGAGGTGAGCGGCCAGCTAGGAAGAAAATCTTCATCTGCCACTCCCCATCGCTCACATTGCTACCTGAACCATTCCCTCCCCCCCACCCCCCCACCTCCACCCCTGTTCATGGAAAAATTGTCTTCCCGGAAACCAGTGGTCCCTGGTGCCAAAAGGTTGGGGATTTAGAAGATGAAGTACAAATTTGCAGAGTGGGAGAAAATATTTGCAAACTACACATTTGAAAAAGAATGTTTATCTAGACTATATAAAGAACTCATGAAACAACAGTAAAAAAAACAAAGGATCCATAAATAAATGTATGTGAGACCAAAAGGCTACATTTCAAAAAAAAAACAAAAAAACAAAGGATCCAATTAGAAAACGGGCAAAAGTTATTAACTTGACATTTAACTGAAGAAGATATATATACAGCAAATAAGCACAAGAAAAAATGTTCAACACCTGTAGACATTAGGGAAATGCAAATTAAAATCACGAGACATTACTACCCACCTATCAGATGGCTAAAATAAAAAATAGTGATAACATCAAATGCTGACAAGAATGCAGAGAAACTCCATTATTTATATGTTGCTAATGGTAATGAAAAAAGTTATGGCCTCTCCGGAAAAAAACTTTTCCATTCACCTTAAAACTAGAAATGGACTTACCATAGACCCAGATATTGTACTCTCAGCCATTTACCCCAGAGAAATGACAATTTATGTTCATGCAGAAACTTGCACACAAATGCTTATGGCAGCTTTATTTGTAGTAGCCCCAAACGGGAAACTACCCAGATAGCCTCCAATGGGTAAATGGGTGAATGATTAAACAAACTGTGCTACAACCATGCTGTAAAATACTATTCAGCAGTAAAAAAAGAACCAACTATTGATACATGCAACCTCTTGGACAGATCTTAAGAAAATTGTGCTGAGTGGAAAAAGTCAATCTCATGCATATAAATACTGCATGATTCCATTTATATAACACTCCTTAAATAAAATTATACAGATGGACAGCAGATTAACGGTTTCAAAGGGTGAGGGATGAGGGGGGTGCACGCAAAGGGATAGTGCAAGAGAGCCATGTGGTGATGACAGTTTTGTATCTTGATTGTGGTGATATTTACATGACATTAACATGATAAAATTACCTACAATTATACACATATACACAAGATGAGTACAGGTATAACTGATAAAATCTGAATAAGGTCTGTGGATTGTACCAATGTCAATTACTTAGTTTTGATATTGTACTATAGTTATGCAAAATATTGACATTGGGGAGGCTGGGTGAAGTGGGCACACACTTGTAAATCAATAAATATTTCATTATAAAAGTTTTTTAGAAGTACACAAATCAGCTTTTCTTTAACAGTCTGAATGTTTGCATTATTCTTTGTTCAAAAAGTCCACATGACTAGACCAATCATAAATTTAATGGGACAAGTCTGCGTAATGTCAATTCATAGATTAAAGTTTTAGTAACTCTTATTCACAAAGTATAAATAAAGCAGGAGAACTTAACACTCACACTTTTCTGTCAAGAATCATGTTATCTTTCACCTTGATTGTCCTACCAAAGTGATGGCATCTGCAAAATGGTAAACTTGACATTTCTGGAGCACCCTGGGCTCAGGATTCTTGCAAAAGTCACCCAATTTCAATTTCTTCTTAAATAGAATGTTTAAAATAATAATAGTTAAAATGTGTTGATCACTGAACTACTCAACTACCTGCTACACAGTAGAAGGTAAGAAGAGGATTCACAAGAAATAAGAAAATATGGTTTTAGTTCATATTGCTTAAGATACAGGAGAAATAACACAGTCATGCTTTTAAATCCTTTGGAAATATATTTGGGGAACAATAAGAGAAAAAAATTGGCAGTAGACTAAACATTCAGAATATAGATATTCAGTCTGACTTAAGTACTTATTGAACACTTATCTTGGGCACTTGTAGTGTGACTGACTGACTGAGTCTGTAGGCTTGCAAGGAGCCTGTGGCTTTAGGACTTGTGACAAGAGTGAACCAGTATCACTCCAACACTATCAATACTACTAAGGTTGATTGCTATTTATTCAGAACTATGTATTAAGCATCATCTCAGTTAAACTTCATGAGAACTTCATGAGATGGCATTATTATCCAGATTTTAAAAATGAAAAAATTTAGAAGACAGCCCTAATAAAGAATGAAATGATACCATTTGCAGCAACATAGATGGACCTAGAGATGATCACACTAAGTGAAGTAAGTCAGACAGAAAGATAAATATCATATGGTATCATATGTGGAATCTAAAATGTAACACAGATTTATTTACAAAACATAAATAGACTCACAGAGACTTCTCTGGTGGTGCAGTGGTTAAGAATTTGCCTGCCAATGCAGGGGACATGTGTTTGATCCCTGCCCCAGGAAGATCCCCCATGCCGCGGAGCAAATAAGTCTCTGCACCACAACTACTGAGTCTGTGTTGTAGAGCCCGCAAGTCACAACTATTGCGCCTGCATGCCACAACTACTGAAGCCCACACGCCTAGAGCCTGTGCTCCGCAACAAGAGAAGCCACGGCAATGAGAAACCCGCACACCACAACAAAAAGTAGCCCCCACTCTCCGCAACTAGAGAAAGCCCATGTGCAGCAGCAAAGACTCAACGCAGCCAATAAATAAATAAATAAATAAATAAATTGATAGACTCACAGACATAGAAAAAAACTTATAGTTACCAAAGGGTAGAAGGGAATGGGGGAAGGATAAATTAGGAGTATGAGATTAACAGATACACAGTACTATATATAAAAATAAACAGCAAGGATCTTCTGTTTAGCACAGGGAACTATACTCAATATCTTGTAATAACCTAAATGGAAAAGAATCTGAAAAAGAATATATATAACTGAATCACTTTGCTGTACACTTGAAACTAACGCAACACTGTTAATAAACTACTATACTTCAATTTAAAAAGAAAAAAGAAACTGAGAAGCGAGATGTCTAGATATTTTCCAGGGTCAACCAAGTAGAAAATGTCAGGATCCAGATTGGAATCCAGGTCATCTGATTTCAAAACTCATGCTTTGACCACAAATGCCTGTGTCTACACTAGAGCCTGTTTTAAAATCCTCCTCTTGGCTGCTCTTTTCTAGGGGTCTCAGTTGATTTCCCCCAGGGCTCTGGACTCTGGGCACTACCTTGACATCATGTTTTTCCTGTCTGCCTGCTTCTCCCAGCAAATTCCACATGGAGGATAGAGCAGAGCCCAAAGAACAGGTGAGGGAGACCTTCCAGCAGAGCTTTGTGTGGGTTGAATTAAATGGGGAAGTGGTGGGGCAGATGAGGAGCTGGGGGCTGGGGTGGTGGGGGGTTGGGGAGAAAGAGACAGAGCGATTTCTTTCACTGATTTAGTTATAAGGGTAAAACTAGTTAGCAAAGGAATTGAGTTTCTTTCTCAGGCCTTTTTATTTAGTTAGTTCATTATTTAGGCTGCGTTGGGTCTTCTTTGCTGCGTGGGCTTTCTCTATTGTGACAAGCAGGGCCTACTCTTCATTGCAGTGCATAGGCTTCTCATTGCAGTGGCTTCTCTTGTTGTGGAGCACAAGCTCTAGGCAGGCAGGCTTCAGTAGTTGTGGTACACAGGCTTAGTACTTGTGGCTTGTGGGCTCTAGAGTGCAGGCTCAGTAGTTGTGACACAGGGGCTTAGTTGCTCCATGGCATGTGGGATCTTCCAGGACCAGGGATTGAACCCGTGTCCCCTGCATTGGCAGGCGGATTCTTAACCACTGTGCAACCAGGGAAGTCCCAGGCCTTTTTTAAATGAAACGCTTTATTCCTTAGTGGTCTGAGGCCTGAAAATATGCATGGACAAAGAATTCTCTGGATAGGTCCCTCCACCCCTCCACAGCCTTGGAGGCTTAATCTGGGCTGCCTTCTGTGTAAACAAGAATACCACCTTGTTCCAGTCATTTTTGCTGTGTAACAAACAACCTCTAAACCTAGAGAATATGAATTGTCACATCTCAGGATGCTGTGGGGGTGACTGGACTGAGCTGACAAGCTCTCCCTCAAGGTCTCCTATACAGCGGAAGTCAGATAGTGGCTGAGTCTTGAGTCATCTGAAGGCTTCTTTCCTGTAGCCTAAATCTGAATGGCTGGAAAATCTGGGGGCGGTTGGGCTTTTCTCCATGGAGCCTTTCCAGCTAGTTAGCTTGGGCGTTCTCACAGGATGATGGTCTCAAGGGTAACAGGCAGTTATGCACTGGGGTTGGCTTGTGCAAACTTGTAATTACTGATTCTGTGTATTTCCTTCCAACCCTGCATTCAGTGCTGTCACTTTGGTTGCTTGAAATCAGCCATGGTGGGAGGGAGTATTTATATAATAAAAACTGGTAAACATGGCAAATCAGGGGGATCCCCCCACCCCAGAGAGCCAGGTTACCAGCACATGACTTTATATGGTGGTTGGCTTCCCCCAGAGTGAGTGGGCCACGAAAACCAGGGGGAAGCTACAAACTTCCGAGAACCTAGCCATGGATGTCCCCAAAGGTCACTTTCTTTTTATCCTATTGATCACCAAGTCCTTAGGCTACCCCTGATTCAAGAAGAGGAGAATTATCCATGTCCCATGGAAGAGTAGCAAAGAAATATATAATAGGGGACCCGGCACAGAGTAGGCATTCAATAAGTGTTTGATGAATAAATGAATGACTAAAGTCACTTAAACTCTAATCTGCATGTCCTTAAATCACTCCAAAAGTGTAAAGCCTTGTGGAAAGTTTTATTTCAACATCAGAGAGGCCAATGACTTTTAAGTCCCCAAAGAGCCTAAATCTAAAATTGTTTGATATAGGTCTATTTACACTCTGTCTGCAGGTATTCACAGAGCTGTTTACTCAAGCTCTTCCTGTTTATGTACTCAACTGGGACTGTACGCGTGACAATGGCAGAATGCTTGTTTTATAGATGTCTTTATACTATTTGTTTGCTTTACCTCTCTAAATAAATTGCAAATTCCTTGAGAGAGTTCTTGTGTATTTCTTTGCCACTCCTCCTCCCCACCTTGCCAGAACTAAATAATCATACATGCACATACACATGGTTACTTACAAGATACATGATAGAGATTATAAGCCTTCAAAGAGAAGGAAAGAAGGAAAGGAACTAAAACCTCTTAATGGCTGTGTTTCGTAAATGTTCTCATTGAATTCATATTCACCCAGAGAAGCAGGCATTATTATTTCCATTTCATAGTTGAGGAAAATGAGTCTTAAGAAAACTTACCAATTTGGGCAAAGCCACAATAGGAAGTAGAGAACTAGGATTCCAATTCAGCCCTGCATGGTTCCAGCTTTATTCATTCTTCAAGCTGTCTTCCCACTGCAATAAACATCTCCCATCTCCTGCCTTCCCCACCCCCATTCTCTCTGCCTTCCTCCTTGAAGTATCCACAAGAGTCATAGAAATGCTAATGCTCCTAAACCCCAGATAGGGTAATAAGTGTTTCAAGTTCTGCTCTTTTAAGAAATGTACTTAAAAAGCTTGGGAAGACAAGAAGCTTAAAGTGTCTTATACTAGGAAGGGAGTGAGCCTGGTAGCAGGAAGCTATTGCAATAACTGAGGCAAAAAGTATTGGTGGGATGGAGCATGGTAGGGTAGTGGGATGGGGAGACGTGAAATTTTCGAGGACTATTACGAAGACAGATCAACAGATGGGTGATGGATTCGATCGTGCAGGTGCCGATCAGTCATTGTAGAAACATCACTCTGGCTGCCCAGGGAAGATGAGGCTGGAGAGAGGAAGCCGGGGTGGGAGATTTCCATATTCCTGGAGAAGATGATAAGGGCTTAAGTAGCTATGGAAGTGGGAGAGTGGATGGATCTGAGAGATAACATGGAGACAGAATCTGCAGGACGTGATGCCAAACTAGATGTGGGAATGTGAGGGGGAAGGAAGGGTCAAGGGTGAAACCCAGAAATCTGTTGTGGACAACCAGGTGCTTTTCAAAGAGCTGGGGGACAAGGGGTGGCAGGAGGGGAAGCAGATTTCAGGTAGGATGAATTCTGGATGTGCCAAGTTTGAGGTGAACGTGTAAGCAGGCTCCAGCAGCCAGTATGCAATTGCATTTAAAACAAAGCAAGCATCTCTTATCTCAATGAGAGTCTCTGTCCCCTTCAGAGGTTATAGATGAAAGCACTGAATCCCGTGCGGGGCAGAGTACTGCATCAGGTCATAAAGCGACTCTGCAATTAATGTTTTCACTTTACTGTGGTTCAACTCTCTCTCAAAAGCCATTTATCAACCTTTAGGCACCTCCATCTTCACCAAGATGTCTTTTTGAGATTTCCAAAGCTCATAAAATCTGTATGATTCAGTCCATGGCAGTGACTCACATAACTCATAGAAAGTGTGGCAGGCAGATGTCATCAGCCTCTAGAACCACAGGTCGGCCATATACACACACATGCACACACACGCACCAAAACTTAGAAGTCGCATGGACAGGCTCTGAGATGTGTTTGCATGCTTCTGCCCCACAGGAGGGCACAGCCATTGTTTATACGAGGTCCCTGCATGCCAGGTCAGGGAGCCTGGGCCTTTGTCCTTGCTACACTCCGAGGAAGAAGGGAAGCATTCAAGCTGGTGAATGAGCAAATGAAGGAGAGCTGCTACTTTTCTGTATGTCAGCTTTCATCATAAGACCCTCTAACACAAAGCCAGTTGTTAGGAAGGCAAAGTGTAGGACAGCCCCAGCCTAAGGAGACCACTTGTAGTTGCTTCACCAATGTGCTCACTGTTCCACTGTTAGAACAGGCATTGGAAGCCAAGCCCGGGTTAAATTTCCATGCCCACTGCAGCTCAAGCTGAGTGGTCACCCAGCTCAGGGGCTGCCAGCCCACCAGGTGGGGACCAGCTGCCTGGGGATCCACAGTCCTCCTCACCCAGAATGTCCCTTGACCCAACTCCAACTTTACCCAGAGATGCCCTAAAAAGTACCCCCACCCCCTCAAATCAAGCTTTCCTGCCTGGAAACCCACTAAAGAGGAGCTCCCTTACCTGAGAGAAGGTCCTGGTGCCCAGCTGTGGAAAAAAACACCAAGTTACAGCAGACGTGACAGGGACTCACAGGGCAGATCTGTTGCTTTTAAAAGAAGAAAGGTGACTTCATCTCTGGTGCCGTGGAGTTTACTCTTCTAAGAGCAACGAGCGCTTCCTGGCTGAGCCAACTCGGCCTCGCCAGTGATGACTCCATCCAAATTATGCAGCCGCTGCCCAGACACGCTCAGCCTTCAGAAGGTGAAGCGCTGGAATCTGACTTGCCCTGTTGTTTTCAAAAAGCTTCAGAAAGTCCGGAAGCACCAACCACCTTCACCAGCACTAGGGGTAGGGAAACCACGCACTTATTTCCCCAAGTCGTATCATTATCTCCCAAGAAGCCAACATTCTAGCGAAGCAAAACAGGTATTTAAACTTCTGAGGGGAAGGAGGGGAGAGAGAAGAAGCAAAGATTTTTCAGACAGGAGGAGAGGCAGTAAGAAGCTGGAAAGAATCGCCGTGCTAAGAGGCTTGAAGAGCTGGTGGATTTGTAAGCCTACAAAGGTGACAAATAGGTGATGGTCTGGACTTGGCAGAGGGGAAAGTATTAAGCTTAGCAAAGGGGATGAATGAATCACTGTATGAAAGGAAAGATGACAGTCTTTAATGAAGCAACCTACTTTTATATTCTTTTTATTGTCTATGGTACCACTCAACCCATTTGGGGTCATTTGTAACATTAACGTATTAGCGCATAACGTGCCCACATTTCACCAAGAAGACTTGGGAAAAGAGACATTTAAGTCAGGACTTTTCTATTTTGTATGTTAAAGGTGAGGCTGGAGCAATAGGATTTGTAGCAAGGGATTCAAGGTCATGTCAAGCTACCCAGGAAGCCAGGCACCTCTCCTGATACCACATCCTTGGGCTAAATTTTGGGCAGACCTTCTGGCTGTGGTGCCAGGACAAGGCATGGTAATGGCTGTGACCTCCGTTGGAAGTAGGGCAGAGGGGTGAGCTTAGCAGCTGACTGCCCTTCCTCTCACATCTCTCCTTCTGGACAGTATACGGTGACTTGGGGTCACTAAACATGTGTCCAATTTCTTGCTGAACTCTTCTGAGGCTTTGGGGATCTTCCTGTGTCAAGTTTCACCCCAGAGAGGGTAAAACAAGAAAAAAATCTCTTTTTGTTGAGATAGAAATATTTAGTTCCAACATTAGAAAGGGCCTTTTGAATTCAGAGACTTAAGAAGTGTCAACATGCCTTGTAGGAGGATTTGCAAGTCTTCTAGTCAGGGTGTAAATAATGAGAAAAGTAGAAGAGGAGCAGAGTTTCATCAAGTTAAGATCAAAAAAGGGCAGGAGTCATTTTTATTCGGTTTATCATAGACTCCTCAGAGCCTTGCACAGAGAGTAGCTCACAGTAGGCGCTCAGTAGATAGGGAATAAATGGTGTCCGACAGCCCCTTCTATTCCAGATCTCTAGAACAGATATGTTGAGAACTTTTTTTAAATTGAAGTATAATTGACATACAATATTATAGTAGTTTTATATGTGTTCATTATAATGTACATCATAGTGATTTATATACATTGAGAATTATTAAAGTCACCATCTGGTAAGCAAAGCAATTGCAGAGAGCATCGGTCAGTGGGTCTTATGGTCCTTTGCTTTGCCTTAGCCCCCAGGTTCATTGCCACAGTTAGAAAAGAGCAAAGAAAGCCAGTTTCTGGACCCACGAGTCCCCTTTGCCTACCCTGTTCCCAGGTACATCAGCTAGACTCTGGTGTCTTTCCCCAGGGCCCGGACTCCACCTCATAGGCAATCTGCCAATTCTCTTCAGTTATCTTTTGTTCTCAACATTCCATTATAGAATGTTCAAACTTAGAGATATGCTGAAAGAATTTTACAGGGAACACTCATATGCATACCACATAGTTTCTTCAACTGACACAGTTTCTGCAACTGCATTTGCTTTCTCATTCTTTATCATTCTCTATCCATTCCTCTATCCCTCATCTTATTTAATTATTTTTGCTATTACCATTCCCAAGTAAGTTGCAGACATTAATACATTACCCCAAATACTTCAATGTTATTAACCAGAGTTCAAAATTTGTTTACAATTCCTTTATTTCTTTTCAGATGAAAATCATGTACAGTGCAATGAAAAAATTGTGAATGTATCATTTGATGAGTTCCTATAAATGCACATACCTGTGCATCCTAGACCCTATCAAGGGACAGAATATTAACCATCTCCCTAGAAAGTTTCCCATGTCCTTTCCCAGCAAACTCTGCCTTAACACTCCTGGAGAGATCCAATCTTCTCATTTTTTCACTGTAGATCAGTTTTGTCTATACTAGTACTTTATATAAATAAAATCATATAATTTGTATTCTTTTATGGAATTTTTGTTCACTCAGCATGTTTTGGAGACTCATCCATCCATGTTGGTGGTTTTTTTTTCATTGATGAATAGTATTTTACTGTATGAATATGCCATAGTTTATTCAGTCTCCTATTGATGGACACCTGGGCCTCTAGTCTGGGGTTATTATGAATAAAGCTAATATGAACATTTTTGGACACACTTTTGGTGGACAAGTGTTTTCATATCCCTTCAGTAAATACCTAGGAGTAGAATTGCTGGGTTTTAGAATGGATATGTATTTAATGTATACGATACTGGAAGATCTTTCCCATTGTTTTCAACCATTTTCCCCTCCTACCAACCATATACAAGAGTTCTAGTTGCTTTACATTCTCTGACAACATTTGGTGCTGCCAGTCTAATTTTAGGCATGCTGGCGAATGTGGAATGGTACCTCATAGTGGTTCAATTTGCATGTCTTTGATGACTAAAGACTTTGAATGTTTTTTCATGTGCTTAAGTGGCCATTTATTTACCACCTTTTGTGAAGTGTCTGTTCAAATCTTTTGACCATTTTCATTTATTTATTTATTTACTTATTTATTTATCTATTTGGCTGCATTGGGTCTTCATTGCTGTGCACAGGCTTTCTCTAGTTGTAGCAAGTGCGGGCTACTCTTTGTTGTGGTGCATGGGCTTCTCAAAGCGGTGGCTTCTCTTGTTGCAGAGCACGGCCTCTTCAGTAGTTGCAGCATGTGGGCTCAGTAGTTGTGGCTCAGGAGCTTAGTTGCTCCATGGCATGTGGGATCTTCCAGGACCAGGGATTGAACCCGTGTCCCCTGCATTGTCAGGTGGATTCTTAACCACTGTGCCACCAGGGAAGTCCCTGACCATTTTTTAAATTGGGTTGTTTGTCATTTTATTATTGAGTTTTAGGAGTACTTAAGATATTCAGAACACCAATTCTTTGTCAGACATGTTTTGCAGATATCTTCTCCTGCCCTGTGGCTTGCCTATACATTTTATTAATGATGTTTCTTCTAATGAACAGAGACTTAATTTTGATGAAGTGTAATTTTTTTTTTTTTTGGCTTTTGTCTTCCCTCAAGTCATGAAGATAATCTCCTATGTTTTCTTCTAGAAGTTTTACAGCTCTGGCTCATATGTTTAGGTCTATGGTCCATCACAAATTGATTTTCGTGGATAGTATGGTTTAGGGCAAGATTAATTTGTTTCCATATAAATATGTAATTATTTCAACACCATTTTTTTCCTTTCCCAATAGGGTTGGGTTTTTTGTTTGTTTGGTTTTGGGGTTTTTTTGGCTGCAGTGGGTCTTCATTGCTGCACTTGGGCTTTCTCTAGTTGTGGCAAGCAGGGGCTACTCTTCGTTGCAGTGAGCAGGATTCTCATTGCAATGGCTTCTCTCCTTGCAGAGCATGGGCTCTAGGCATGCAGGCTTCAGTAGTTGTAGTGTGTGGGCTCGGTAGTTGTGGCTCACAGTGTTGTGGCTCTAGAGTGCAGGCTCAGTATCTGTGGCACAGGGGCTTAGTTGCTCTGCGGCATGTGGGATCTTCCCAGACCAGGGCTCAAACCTGTGTCCCCTGAACTGGCAGGCGGTTTCTCAATCACTGCGCCACCAGGGAAGCCCAATAGGGTTGCTTTAACACCTTTGTCAAAAATAAAATAAATGGGACTGAGCAGAGCCCAATGACAGGATGCTTCCCACATTAACTATGTACTTCAATCCATATCTGAAGGGATCCCCCTCTAAAGGTGAAGATTGTTCTATCTCTAGTTGGTGTTGGTATTAGGAGACCTGCACATCCCACACCGGTGCAACAGTTTGCCAGCTAAATTCAAAAAACCGCTGGTGCCAGGAAAGATTCAGCACATTCTCTGCACTGGAAATCTTTGCACCAAAGAGAGTTATGACTATCTCAAGACTCTGGCTGGTGATGTTCATATTGTGAGAGGAGACTTCGATGAGAATCGGAATTATCCAGAACTGAAAGTTGTGACTGTTGGGCAGTTCAAAATTGTTTTGATCAATGGACATCAAGGTATTCCATGGGGAGATAGGGCCAGCTTAGCCCTGTTACAGAGACAGTTTGATGTGGACATCCTTATTTCAGGACACACACATAAATTTGAAGCATTTGTGCATGAAAATAAATTCTACATTAATCCACGTTCTGCCACTGGAGCATATAATGCCTTGGAAACAAACCTCATTCCTTCATTTGTGTTGATGGCTATCCAGGCTTCTACAGTTGTCATTTATGTGTATCAGCTAATTGGAGATGATGTGAAAGTAGAACGAATTGAATACAAAAAATTTTGAATCGAGGCCTATCCTGATGATTTTTCTGTTGTCCTTTTTTTTTTTTCCATTCCCCTGTTCAACTCAAGTAAACACTTAAGAGCCACTAAAATAAAATAAAATATAAAATAAAATAAAAGTATGGGTCTATTTCTGGGCTCTTTATTCTGTCATATCCATCTGTTTGTTGATCCTTGTGCCAGCATCTCACTGTCTTGATTATTGTATTAGCTTTAGGGGTAAGTGTTGAAGTCAAGTAGTGTAAGTCTACACCTTTGACTTCTTTTTTCAAAACTCCTTTGAATATTCTAAATTCCTTACTTTCTACAGAAATTTTAGAATTAGCTTGTCAATTTTGACTAAAAAGCATACTAGGATTATGATTAGGATTGTATAGAATCCATAGATCAATTTGGTAATTGCTGTCTTAACAAAACCAAATCTTTCAATTCATTGACAGTGTATCTCTCTGTTTATTTACATCTTCAATTTCTCTTGGCATTGTTTTGTTGATTTTCTCCTTGTCACTGATTTTCAGCCATTTGACTGATATGCTTGAATGTTTTTATCTTTGTTTTGTGTTTGTTTTTGATATTAATCTTTCTTGGCATTTATTGAGGTTTTAGAGTCTGTAAATATTTGCCTTTTTCCAAATTTATAAACTTCTTACCCATTATTTATTCAAATACTTTTCTGTGTTGTTCTTTCTCGCTTCTCCTTCTGGGACTCCAATTATATGTATATAAGACATTTTGATATTGTTGCAAAGATCAACGAGTCTCTGCACATTTATTATATCTTTGTTCCTCAGTTTAAATCATTTCTGATGATCTATAGATGATCTTCTAGCTCATTGACTTTTTCTTTTCATTTCCCTTGTGCTTTTAAGCACACATTGAATCTTTATTTCAGATATTTATTTTTCAGTTCTTATGTTTTCATTTGGTTCTTTTAAAATAATTTCTATTGTCTGCTAAGATTTTCTATATTTTCATTCATTATGGACATATTTTCCTTTACATATTTAAGCATAGTTACAATAACATCATTAAAATTCTTGTCTGCTAATTTCATCATCTAAATCATCTTAGAGTTTGTCTCTGTTGATTGGGTTTTCTTTTTAAAATCTGGTTTTTTGTATGTTGAATAATTTTGGAGTGTATCTTGGTCATTATGAATGATATATTGTAAGGTCTAGATTCTATTATGCTATTATTCTATTATGAGTATTGACTTTTCTTTATTCAAGCCTTTAGAGTGGCTGAACTCAAATTACAAAACCCTATCTCCCCTGTAGCAGCTGGAATTTCAGTTCAGCTCTTTTAGCTGTAGCTGGGACTCTTAAAGTCTGCCTCTTTCTTGTGTGGTTCAGGGTCAGCCATAGATCCGGGCAAAGTTTATTCATAGAGTGCAGGGCTTCCCTTCTGCCCTGCATATCACATACAGTGTCCTATTCTTAGCCTAAAAGTTGTAAATCAGGGGACTTATCCCATGCCATTCTCTTCTTCCAATCATTCAGTCTCCTCTGGTTTTTGGCTGGTTTTTTTTCTCTCCAGTACCTTCAACTAGCCGTTCTTATACTTTGTCCAGAGTTTATATCTGTTATCCATAAGACGTATGGTTCAAAAGGAGCTATTTGGTCATACCAGAAGGTTTCAATTACCTTTTGAGTCATCTAGTTTACTTTCAACAAGATAATTCATAGCTCTTTCCTGGGATAATATTTATGTTTTATTTCAAGCGCCACCGAAGATTGATCGGTTATGTTGAAATGGATACTGAGCTTTAGCAGAAAATGATGAGATAATCAATAAGCAATGTCTGCCTTGGACGAAAGAGGGGAAGTGTAAGCCAGACATTTGCAATTTCTGTTATGATTATTTACAAAACAATGTAATACTCAGCTGTTTGTACCTACCAGAACATCTTTTTGAAGTCTGTATTTGATTCTTTGATGGTTAATCTTCCCCATGAGATGTAGACTTCATGAGAGCAGGGATCGTGCTTGTAAAATTTACGCTTACTACATTCAGTGTCTATCAGGTAGAATACAGCAGCCTCACAATAAATATTTGCTGAGTGAGTAAGAATAGTGTCTGATCAGGACACATTCCAACTCGGTACAACTTATCATCAGTGATCTATCTCTGAAAAAATTAGACAATTTTAGGAATACCTAATCCAATTTCATTTTTGTTTTAATCTTGCTTTTAAAATTGTATAAACTATGTGGAGAAATACAGAACACAGATTAGCAAAAATAAAATAAATCAAATAACCCCATTTTTCCCCTCACAGACATACCATTTTTATAACTTTTTTTTCACATAGCTTTTTATTATCCTTCAATTTTGTTTCTCAAGCCTTGGGTGCATATTCTAGTTATCTGGGCCTCTTTGAAAAGTCATGAGTTTCATGCCACATCACCGACAAATTAAATCACATTCTCAAGGATTGGGACCCAGGCATTAGTATTGTTTTTAATTTCCAAGAAGATGCCAATATGCAATCAAGAGGACACAAAGATGTGCCAACCGGGACTATCAGAGGTTTTTCAGATGTTATTTTCTGTCTCTTACATGATAAAGTCCTTGCCTTCCAGGAGACGTCAAAGAAGATAAGACTTGAAGTAATTAAATATGAAACAACTAGAAATCAAAAGGGCACCAAAGATACATAATCAAGTGCTAACTGCATAGAAGCTGGGAGTTAAATGTGCCAGAACAGATATTCCCGAGTGAGATGGGAAGTGGACTCACCTGTACATCTTACTCCTTGGTGGGGAGCCTCACCAGGTACATTGAGGGAGTCTCCTCCCTCCATAAAGATTTGGTGAACTGGGCACAGTGACATGTTAGAATGACAGATGATGCTGATTCTACTCCTCCTGTCTTTGAAATTTCTGCCTTATAAAATCTTAAGTCCCCAAGTTCCTGGCCTCCACCCTCTCTTTGTGGGAATGCATTTTAATTCCTTACCTGACTTCAGAATTTGAGAAGACCAACCCACAACCAGAGAATCTTCTGTGGAAAATGCCATTGCTGGCCAAGTAGCCAGCCTATCTAGAGTTGAACCCAGGTAAGGGTGGGCATAAACATCTATCCCCACCCTATTTCTCCAGCTTGCCCCAGGGGAACTGATCAGCAACCAAGCATAAAGCTTCATTCTTGACCCAGGTGGCATAAGAGAGTCTCCTGGGAGATTGTAAAATATGTATTCTTAGGCCCTGCCCCAGAGCAATTACACAGAACCTCTGGGTGATGGTACCCAGACATTGATACTTTTGTCAAGGCTCCCCAGGAAATTAGGATGTGACCTGGGGTGAGAAATATTGGTGAGGCAACTCAGTGGTTCATTCTCATGGGTTGTGGGTGGACTTGAAATTTCCCTTCCTGCTACTTCTAGAGGCAGCCAAGCCTTATGTTAAACAGGCTAGGGTTTGAATCCCTCCCTTGCCAGGTATTTGTTGTGTGATATTGGCTAACTTACTGAACAGCTTTGACATTCCATTTAGTCAAAGGTAAAAGAGGCAAAGTAATAGTTCCTACCAATGAGATTCCACAAGACACCACATATAAAGCATCTGGCACACACTGTACCTAATAAACATCCACTTCCTTCCTTCCACTCCCACCCTACCTTAGCATTACAATAAGAACCACAGGCAGCTCTGGCTTGATTTTTTGCTATTTCTCCTTGATTTGACCGTGACCACTGCATCAGTCTGGATTTGCAGCCCTTGTCCCTGGATCTGGCATTCTGATCCGGCTCCTGAACTTGATCCGGATCTTCTTTTCTGCCTCGCAGGTTCCAGGCCCAGTTTCCAGCACCTGTTTCTGTTGCTCAGCCCTAAGCCCCAAAGCGATGGTTTCTAAAAGTAACTGGCCCCATGTTGCTCTTGCTGAGTTTTAGCACTGGGAGGGGGTGGGGCTAATTTTAGACTTGTCCTAGACTAACATCTGAGAAAAAGCAAGGCGGGGCAAGTCCAACCTACCCCCTAGCCCCCCACCCATAATATCTGGGTTGGAGTTTACAAAGAAAGGTTGGGGAGATGTTGCCACAGGGTTTGTGTGTCTGCATCCTACCAGGTACCTTATATGGAAATACAATACATGAAACCATTTGCCTCAAAATCTATTTGGATTTGAGCCTCAGGGGTTGTGCTGAGTGGGAGTAACCACAATGTAAACCAGAGTTTTTGATATGCTAATCCTTGTTTTGAGCTGGGATGAATTGTTTTCTGCCACCCTGGGGACAGGACCAGGCAGGTATGAACAGAGCCCTGGACCTGAGAGCCTGCAGGAAACAGGCTAATGAAGAGAAAAGATAGAAACAGTTATTGATTTATTTGTGTCTTAGAGAAACTGGGAAGGAAATAAGATGAAGCAATGCAGTGACAGAAAGCTCTCATTGAGAGAAGCAGGGATGGCTTGGCAGCTCCTAGAACAAGCCTGGCCCAGAGGAGGCTTTTAATGACCATCTGCTGCATGAGTGTGGAGTGAAAGGCTTCTAAGGTGAAGAAGAGATGCTTTGGGGATGCCCAGTGAGTATGTTGTGCTCTGGAAGGAAGGGCAACCAGCTCAGAGCAAACTGGGTGTCAAAGGACTGTCCAGGGACCCACAGCATGAGAAGCAATTTGTGGCCGCTGGGTCAAGGAGAAATGAGAGGGGAAATTAACTCTTACAGGGTCAGGCCCATAGACTAACAACAAAGAAGTGTTGAGGTCCCCCAGGGTTAAGAGACAAAGACAGAAAAGATTAGTGAAATGAGTAGGGCCTTTAGAGTGAACCAAACTATTGATACTTTCCTTGCTCCATCACTTAATGCTGTGTGATGTTATACAAATTACTTAGCTACTCTGAGCCATAGTTTCTCCATATAGTTATTAAACATTCACCAACAGATATTTATTGAACATTCACCAACAATTTATTGAGCATCTATTACATGAGCCAGACAGTTGGATACTGTGGTGAACAGATCCATTTCTTGCCCAGATGCATCTAACAATCTGGTAGGGAAGGCAGACTAGAGAATAAGACAAAACAAAGGCACAGATGCTGCTAAGTGCTGAGAAGAAAGTAAACAGCATAAAGGATGGAGGGTCATTTGGAGAGGGATAAGGAAAGCCTCTGTGAGGAAGGGTCTTCTAACAGAGCTCTGAATGGTGGGAGGAGCCAAGCCGGCCCTGCAGAAGATGTTCTAGGCAGAGGGAAGAGCTGGTGCAAAGCCCCCAAATAGCAGAGAGATTGACAGGTCTGCAGAACAGCAAGGAGGCCAGTGTGGATGGGGGAAGTGAGCCAAGAGGAGGTGGACTGAAGTCAGGTGAGAGAGGCAGGAAGGCACAGGGCCTCGAGAAAGAGTCTGAATTTTGTAAGAGGAGAATAACTCCCATCTCCAGGAGCTGAGGACAGGCAGGGCTGGAGCTGTTCCAGTGGAGGACACAGTGCAGGACAGACTCTGAGAGCAGAGGCAGTGAAGAAGTGTGTGCGAAAGAGGTGCCATTGAGAAACGAAATCCTTAGAATGCCTCCTGGTTGTCAGTGGGAGCCGCATAGGTTAGAAGCCCTGTCAGAGGGCGAAAAAAAAAACACTTGAACTCTGGTCTAGGGCAGAACCTTTTTGGATTAATGTAATTCAAAATCTACTTCTGGAAAGAAATGGAAGTTCCTGATAAAATGCTTAACTAATCAATTTTTTGATCAACGTTAATGAAATTAAGCTTCGTTCTGGGAATCTAATCACCCAACCTCTTACCTGCTAACTATCAGTCAATGGTCTTAACATTTAGTGAATTGTTTAACCAAATCAGGCTTTCTTTTCTTTTTGTGTCATGGTCTAGTAATGATGTAACCATTCTCTTTTCCTAAAAAATAGCCCTACCAGAGTGAATCTTTGAATTGGTTGACTGGAGGCCTTTTCACTTGCCACAAGATTGTAATAAAACACTGACCTGCACTTTCAATGGAATTTTCTGAAAAGTTGTCTGTAATACCCTGGTGTGATGCCCAGCAGACATGCGAAGACTTCAAATTTTCTGTGAGCCTGTGGCCCCTTTGCCCCGTGCGCTCTTGCCTGGCTCCTGTGCTGTCTCTGGCTGTACATGGCCTTAGCTGTGGGAGTTCTGTTAAAATCCAGCTCCTGTGAGCACTGGTTGTTTGGTGAGGAGTGAGAGGAAGGCTATTATGCATTGAATTGTGTCCCCGCAAAAAGATGCTGAGGTCCTAACCCCAGTACCTCATCAATGCGATCTCATTTAGAGGTAAATTCTTTACAGAGGTCATCAAGTTCAAATGAAGTCATTAAGGTGGGTCCTAATCTAATCTGACTAGTGTCCTTATAAAAATGGGAAATTTGGAGGCAGACTTATAACCCAGGAAGAACACGGTGTGAAGATGAAGGCAGAGATCAGGGTGATGCTTCTACAAGCTAGGGAACACCAAAGATTTCCAACAAATCACTAGAAGCTAGGGGAGAAGCGTGAAGCAGCTCACAGCCCCTTGAAGGAACCAACCCTGCTGATACGTTGGTCTTGAACTTCTAGCCTCCAGAGTGAGATGTGCTAGAGTGAGAAATGTTGTGAGACAATGCATTTCTGTTTAAGCCACACAGTTTGTGCTACTTTGTTATGGCAGTACTAGCAAACTAATAAGAGAACTTTAAAGGGAACATTATAAAACACAATTCTCAAAGCCTCCTTTAGTATTCCCAGCATGGATTAGCACAGAATCTTCAACCTACCTTGTCCCAGCCTCTCTCTTCCTTTCTGGCTCTTCCTCCATCTCCCTTACACCCCATTTCCTCCCAACTCCATGCCTTCTCCCTCTTTCTTCTCTCATTTCCTCAGAAAAAAAGAGAATTTCTTTTCTTATATCATGCATAAGGGTCTGGCTCCCATCCGAAATAGCTTATCAAATTTTTTTTTTGTCTCTCTTTTTTTTAATCTTTATTGGAGTATAATTGCTCCACAATATCATGTCAGTTTCTGCTGTACAACAAAGCAAAACAGCCACACGTATACATATATCTCCATATCCCCTCCCTCCTGAGCCTACCCCCCAACCTCCTCATCCCACCCCTCCAAGTCCTCACAAAGCATCAAGCTGTTCTCCCTGTGCTCTGTAGTAGCTTCCCACTAGCCATCTATTTTACATTTGGTAGTGTGTATACGTCGATGCTCCTCTCTCACTATGTCCCAACTTCCCCTCCCCCCGGTGTCCTCAAGTCCATTCTCTACGTCTGCATTTCTATTCCTACCCTGCCACTAGGTTCATCAGTAGCATTTTTCTAGATTCCGTAAGTATGTGTTAGCATATGGTATTTGTTTTTCTCTTTCTGGCTTACTTTGCTCTGTATGACAGACTCTAGGTCCATCCACCTCACTATGAATAGCTCAATTTCATCCCCTTTTATGGCTGAGTAATATTCCATTGTATATATATGCCACATCTTCTTTATCCATTCATCTGTTGATGGGCATTTAGGTTGCTTCCATGTCCTGACTCTTGTAAATAATGCTGCAATGAACATTGTGGTACATGTATGTTTTTGAATTATGGTTTTCTCTGGGTATATGCCCAGGAGTGGGGTTGCTGGGTCGTATGGTAGTTCTATTTTTAGTTTTTTAAGGAACCTCCAAACTGTTTTCCATAGTGGCTGTACCAACTTACATTCCCACCAACAGTGCAGGAGGGTTCCCTTTTCTCCACACTCTCTCCAGCATTTATTGTTTCTAGATTTTTTGATGATGGCCATTCTGACTGGTGTGAGGTGATACCTCATTGTGGTTTTGATTTGCATTTCTCTAATGATTAGTGACATTGAGCATCTTTTCATGTGTCTGTTGGCCATCTGTATGTCTTCCTCAGAGAAATGTTTACTTAGGTCTTCTACCCATTTTTGGATTGGGTTGTTTGTTGTTTTGATATTGAGCTGCATGAGCTGCTTGTGTATTTTGGAGATTAATCCTTTGTCAGTTGCTTCATTTACAAATATTTTCTCCCATTTTGAGGGTTGTCGTTTTGTCTTGTTTATGATTTCCTTTGCTGTGCAAACGTTTTTAAGTTTCTTTGGGTCCCATTTGTTTATTTTTGTTTTTATTTCCATTATTCTGGGAGGTGGGTCAAGAAGGATCTTACTATGATTTATGTCATAGAGTGTTCTGCCTATATGTTCCTCTAAGAGTTTTATAGTGTCAGGCCTTACATTTAGGTCTTTAATCTATTTTGAGTTTATTTTTGTGTATGGTGTTAGGTAGTGTTAAAAAGTACGTTTTTATAGAATTATAATAGATGTCCACAATTCTTTAGGTAAAGCTTGACGAAGACCAGCTTCCTGCTGAGGCTTCCCTCCTCCCCCATCCACACCCCCATGGTGGGTCCTAGACACTCAGTACACTGTCTGTGCCCTTCAGAGCTGCCACTTCCCAATCCTTGAGGTTCTCCATTCATCCAGAGAGGCCCTTTTCATTTTAATCCCCCAAGGAAAACATGCTGAAGATATTTTTTTAAATGTGGGAACTGCCAAAGATTAAGGTATCTTTCCATTGCGTTTTTTCAGCTCCTGACTTCATGTTGACATGGGAACATCAAGTGTCTCTGGATTTTTGTCCTCTCCTCTTCTTCCTGAGAGTGGTTCCCACCTTGCAAACTTCTAGAAGGGCATGATGACCCTTCTCCATACTCAGCACTGGTTCTGTGAGGTAATTAGAGCAGAAAAATGGGTGCCCCATGGGTTGAGTTAAATTTGACACAGAGCTAGACCTTGAGAGTTAGCATACAAGGTGAAAATTGCATAGAATTCAAAATAGCATAGAAAATGCCTTATAAAGCTATCATTCTGGAGAACTGAAATGCTATTTTTCAATAAGCCCAACATGACAGTTGCATCTTATACAGAAGTAAACTGCCATTCCTTCAGATGAGGTAGCTCCCTTTTAGACAGACAAATGTTGTATTGTCTCTTTTTATCTAGAATCACATTCAGGATGGCAAGTATCTCCAACTGAAGCTGACTAAGGGAGCCTGAGACTCATGTCTCCATCTTACATTCCTTCTGGAGCCCATTTATTGCATAGACTGGGTTATGAAGCAGAATTGCCCATGGTATTTAAATGGTTGTTCTGTCTCTTGAACCCCAAGTTCATAGGGTTTGGGTTGCTTCATAATGAGCCTTCACCATATAATAACGCAGATGAATTGTTATCATCTTAAAAACCTATTCAGAATTTGTCTTTAGGTGAAAACCACCTTTAAGTGGAATTTCGTTTAAAAAAAAAGAGGAAAAACTGACTTTACTTTCAATGGTATCAGCTTCAAGAGACTGATTTGCAAGAGACCAAATCTCCCACTGACAGACAAAGAATCAAACAAACCACAGAAAGGCTATACTTTACAAACGGCTGAAGGATTTAGGGGGTTACCATGGAAGCCAGGACTTGAGGGGCCAAATCTCTGAGTGAAGAGGAAAGTCTGGTTGAGGTGAGCCTGATAGCCTACCCTTTCCTCAAGGGATTTGCAGCTCATAATCCTTAGGATGAGAGGTTGAGGAGCCAAGCTGAAAGCAAGGTGGTTGTTAAGCAGAGCTTTGGGCAAGGATTGAAGTTCAGGACCACCAAGGGAGCCAGGAATAGAGGCATCAAGAGAGAAAGGAGCACAGAGAAGTGATGTCGACAAGCTGAAATGCTTTGGGCCTCAAAGCATTCATCTATGCACAGGTTGCATGGCGTCATGCTGATTAGCCAAGCAGAAAGCATCAGGTAAGAGGCTGAGACCTTAGGCAGACTTCAGCCATCTCAGCAGGGTAAGGAGAGGGAACCTGGGAATCTTAGGCATCCATTTGTCATGTTGAGAGCTGTGCCCCAGAAATAAGGGCAAATATGAAAGGGACTTGGTGTTACAAAGATTGGAATGCAGCTTGAAATCAGTTCAGTCCCCGTTTGGACTGCCTTGGAAAAGTAATTTGGGCTGTAAATTTATAGCAGGTGACTGTTGCCCACTGACCTCTGGTTACAAAAATAAGCAGAGGCTCTACAGCAGCCCTTTGCAGGAATTCTAGAAGAATGGTCGCGCTTCTTCCCAAGTTCAACAGCACCTGTTCCTGTTTAGGCACCACTCAGAGTGTGATATGCAAAGAGGTTTTCAGATGTATCTTTGTCCTCAAGGCATTTACCAACTACAGGGGTGGAGTAGTGGGGGTGGGGAGGGGAGGAGACCAACCAAGGAGCAGGAGTGCTATGAAAGAATGAATTAAAAAATATGTCCTGGGGGACTTCCCTGATGGTCCAGTGGGTGGGACTCCACGTTGTCAATGCAGGGGGCTGGGTTTGACCCCTGGTCAGGGAAATAGATCCTGCATGCATGCCACAACTAAGAAGCCTGCATGCCACCACTAAAAAGCCTGCATGCTACAACTGAAGATCCCGCACACCACAATGAAGATCCCACGTGCCACAACTAAGACCCAGCACAGCCAAAATTTAAAAAAAAAAAAAAAGATGTCCCAGGAGCTTAGGGGACAGGACACCTAATCTACTCTTGAAGTGTGTGTGTTGGGGGCAGGAGGAGAAAGTCTTCCCAAAGAAAGTGACACCTCAGCTGAGTCCAAAGGACCAGTAGGATTTTCCCAGATGAAGAAGGTGAAGGGTATTAAAAGCAGGGGGAATGGCATGTGCAAAGAAAACGAGAACATGACTTGTCCAGCAAACAGCAGATAATTCCGTTTAATAAACTTGCACAGCACCACGAGGGGAGAATCAAGAGAGAGATCTGGTGAGAGAGGCAGGAGCCAGATGATGAAATGAAGTTCAGAGCCTCAAGCCACACTCAGCAATTTCAACAGTCTACTTGAAATGGTACACTTACGTAGGGCAGTGCTGCCCAGGACCACATAATTTTGTTCCTTCTGGAAGCACTAATTACCTCATATGATGAGCTCTAATTGCCAAGTGCACACTTCTTTGATGAATAAACTGATCAATAAAGAAGCTAATATTGGAGTATAGGTGACATGTCTTCATGACTTGAATTGGTGAGCAGCCTTGTAAAGGGAACAGATATGAAAGATATTTGGGAGCTGGACCTGGCTGATTGGCCTTGGTGAGTGAGGGCGAGGGAGGAGTTAAGGATGACACTTAGGTTTCTAGCGTGGGCAACTGGACTAATTTTCTTATGACAAATAATTTTAGTTGGTGCCTTGTTTTTCTGCCTTGTAGAGTGAAAGCATCTTAGATCAAGAAATCCAAAACCACAAAGATATACTGAATACTGGCTACTTGTCAGGCACCTCCATCATCCTATTTATTCCTTACAACAACCCAAAGAGGTTCGTACCATTATCTTTTACCATTTGACAGATAAGAAAACTGCTCTAGATCCCTCAAATTGTAAGTGGATGACTTAGAATTTGAGTCCAGGTGTATTTTACCCTAGAACCTGAACTCTTGAGTGTTTTTAGGTCATCTTACTTGGATTTGAACATTAGGCTGCTTTGAGTTTGTTCTTGAATCCACCCAATTTGGTATGACTCATAGAGCTGGCCCTACAAGCGATGGAATCAGTTGGTGTTTTTAGATCCTCTTACACTGGGAGCCTTGGATGCTGTGTAGATGGAAACTGTGCCAGTGGTTAAGTGGACCAAACCCAAGGAATGGAAACCAGTGGGCCTGGGGGCTGGTTGTTAGCTTCCTCCCACCTGTGGGTCCCACCCTGGGAGGCTTAGAAACAGAAGCTGTGCCCAGCCATTTAGTGCTTCTGCTGAGCAGCCACACTTGCCATGAGAACCAATTAGTGTCAGCTGGGCGTGCAGGTGCTGCTCCCGGGACTGTGACCATGAACAGCACTGAGCATCACGGGCAGGGAATGCATTACACTGGCGCTTCCATTCCATCCCTCCTCCTCCAGAAAGGGGACCTAGAAACGTTCTATTGCATCCCTCTCTGAAGGGACAGCAGCCCCTTCTCTCTAGCCCTCCCGCGGCAAGCAGGCACATTTTAATCAGCACATCCCCACAACCCCCAGACTGTCTTCGGACTCCACCTGGATTCATTGGCTGGGTGTCCAGATCCAAACCCGGCAGTGACCGTCATGATCCGGATAATCATCATCCCCATAATTACAGCTTAGAATTTGCAAACCCCTTTCACTTGGATGAGCTCCTGTCATCTTCACCGCAGGGCAGGGTGGGTATTATCATTGCCCCTTGCTCTACAGCGGAGGAAACCAGGACAGAGCCGTGAGATGAAGCTGGTCAGCGGCCACTCCAGGGCAAGCACTGCTCTCCGACATCTCCTGAGAACCCCGCATCACTGAAGGCAGGGCACCCTAGCCACGGGGACCAGCCGGGGCGGGGCGGGGGTGGGGAGGGGATTCTCAAGGGCTGTGTGCTGTAGGTGAGTCCTTAGAAAAGGAGAACTTCTGAGCTGCTCCCCTTTGGTGCCCAAGGCTCATTTGAGGCATTGCCTGGGCTCAGCCCAAGTCTGTCTGCACAAGGCTACCCCCGTCTCTTCTGCAGGTTAGAGGGCCAGGAATCTTCACCTATAGCTGTTGGGACAGGTCTAGACCTCTCCTAGTTCACCCCAAAGAAGAATGTCAGCCATCCCTGGTGCCACGTTGACAGGCTGCTCTTCAAAACAGCCTCAAGAGAGAGGCCTGGAAGTGGTACCTGTCATCTTTCTCACCACTGGGAGCTTTTTGCATCAAATTTGAATGGAGTCTAATGCAGGGCGGGCAAACTGAAGCACGTTTTTCTGTAGAGGTGATGACTGCTCCCCTCCCTGTGTGCTGTTATTTGGACAAGGCTTACACGTCCATTTGAAAGATGCACGTGTCTGTCTGCAGGCACAGCGGGGTGCCAGCTCCCTGCCCTGGGCCCCCAGTGCTCTTTGTGAGGTCTGTGTCTCTGTCAAAGACAGCTCTCATCCCCTTGGATTCAGTTCCCTGCCCCTGAGCCAGTCTCTTTATACCCCCAGCATTCTAAGAAGTGAAAGGAAGGCAGGAAGGAAGGGAAGGAATAAAGGGGCGAGGGCCCCACATCAATTCCATTACTTTGGTCTACAGGGGCAGCAATACAGCTTTAGGTTCAAGAAACCTGGTGTTCAATCCTTGTCCTGCCACCTAGTTCTGTGTTCATGGACAAGTTTTTCCACATTCTGGAGTTTGGATTCCTTAGCTATGCAATGGGGATATTAACACCTGCTCTGACTCAGAAAGATGTTGCGAGGATTGTGTACCATAAAACAAGGCAAAGTGTTTTAGTGTAAGTCTGGGACAGCCTCATTGCTAGGACTTGTCTTCTCGGCAGTTCTGACGGGGAGGGCTACATACCAAGCCCAGTTTGGGCATGGAGATTAGGGAAAGCAGAAAAGAAGCAGCAAATCAGGAAGACAGGCAGGCTTGGGGCATCAGGATAGAGGAAAGCCTTGTCCACAATTTCAGCTTTTCTCTGGGCCTTAAACTTTTACACAAATGTCTGTCTGCCACGATTATGATCTTACTGAGCCTCATGCGGTGCTGGAAGGGGAAACCTTTAAGTGACAGTTCCACGCTAGTTAAGGGACAGGGCTGGGACCAAGTTCTATGCCTCCTGAGGTTTATGCCTGTATTCTCTCCCCATATCAGCCACCCTGATGGGGAGGGACATTTTGATTTGGGGATAGAGCAAGGAAAGGTGAAACTATTTTGGAGAATGGGCCACCTCAGGGAGATTAGGCCTGGGCTAAGAGGAACTATAGCGAGACTTGTCTAAGAACCGTGGCGTAGGATGAGGGCCTTGGGAACCTGAACAGGAAGTAGGGGAGAAAGTACAGAAATGTATTCATTCACTCATTTGTTCACCCATTCACTCATCCTGACAGCCCCTCCAGACAAGTGGGAGCTGGAATGATCAGATCCAGTCTGGTAACTTGGGGGTAGGAGCAGCTCACAGAGTGGGATGGGGATGAGAGGAGGGATGGGGATGCTGTTGGACCAGCCCACAGGGGTTGTCAGAGGCATCAGGATGAGTCTGAAATAGTAAGCAAAGCAGGCAGATGTGTAACCAGTTCACCAACCCAAAGGGACTAGTCAGAGAAAGATCTAGTTCTAAGGGCTCAGGGCTGAAACAAAGGACTCCAGAGCAGAATGAAAAAGTCTTAAGGCTGAAGTTGGGCAGGGAGAAGGTAGCCTGGGGGAGCTCCTTGAGTGCAGGGGTTGAAGGGTGAGAAAGAGCTGGAGAGGTGAGAAGCCAGATGAAAAGGACACCAACTTAAGGCTTTAGATTTATTCCTGGGACATTGGGAACCACAGGACGGTTTCCACAAGGGAAGGGGGATGATTGGGTTTGCATTCTAGAAAGACCGCTCTGGCTGCAGCAGGAGTCACTGGTGGAGGACCGGTAATTAGAAGGCTGCTGAGGGTCTGAACTAATTCCGTGATGATGGCGGGAGAGAAACGAGAGGAGTGGAGAGGCAGAATCCACCGGATTTAGGAATACTTTGAATATAGGATGACGTGTGAAGCAGAGGGTGATGTCCAGAATGACCTCCAGATATACTGACCTGGAGACCAGAGAACTTGGTTCAGCCCCCACTTGGCCATTATTTTCAGACCTTCACACCACAGGTCACTGTCCCCTTGTCACCCTCGATTTCTACTTCCCAGAACAGGAAAGTTGATCTGGAGTAGTGGTTTTCTAATGATAGTCTCCAGCGCCATCCAGCTGGGTGTGGCTAGAGTCAGAAGATCTGGCTCACGTCCTGCGACATTAGGCAGGACACAGTATTTCTGAACGTGGGTCTCCACTTGCATAAATGGAGATAATTATCCATTTATTCAAGAAATAAACACAGCAGGCTAACGATGAAAAGACTGAAACTTGGTTTGTGCCTCAGGGAACTCACCGCCCAGGAAGAGAAGTAGACATATAAACAAATTATTACAAGGGAGCTTGGCAAGTGTCACGATGATGTTAAATATATACAAGAGAGAGGTGGCCCAAAGAAGGGAGGGACCAGCGAGTGCAGGAGTGGCATCTAGAGATAGGACGAGAGCAGCCAGGTAGATGACTCGAGAGCAAGCTCTGCCTTGGAAGAATCAGACTGAACCTTCCCTCCCCTCCCCCAACCCTTTTTCGCCCTTCCTTGACTCTTACCTCTCCCTTCTGCCATCTAAATAGCAATCCTCTTCCTCACCTGCAGGTGAGGCCCTGAGGGATTCTTAGAAAGCAAGACTTTAAGTCCTTATTAACACCCAGCATTGCGAGGTGCACGCACCAATGGTGGACGTCCAGGCATCAGAGGCTCCGCCTCCGGTAAGCTGATATCCACACGTGGAGACTAGGTTGTCTAGGTTCAGGAGGGCTGGCGCTGCGTTTAGTTCACAGTTGTATCCCCAGTGCCTCACGCCGTGCCTGGGACATGGTAGGTGACCAACACTTGTGTGTCAAATAAATAACGCGCCACAGAATCTTTCAATTTCAAAGGGTCATCGCCTCATTTATTTCCCAGCCTCCAGGCGGAACTGCATCTCCACCACCACACCTGGACCATTCAGGCTCTTTAGCAAATTTAATGGCACCCACCCAAGAAACAGGCAGAGATGTAGCACATCTCATATTTTTTTTTCAGGTCTTAAAAAGTTGAAATATAGTTAATTTGCAATGTTGTGTTAGTTTCAAGTGTACAGCTACATGATTCAGTAATATATATATATAACATATATAATATATAAATATAATAGATAAATATATACAATATTTATATATATACTGTTTTTCAGATTCTTTTCAATTATAGGTTATTACAAGATATTGAGTGTAGTTCCCTGTGCTACACAGAAGGTCCTTGTTTTTTTTATCTGTTTTGTATATAGTAATGTGTGTACGTTAATTCCAAACTCCTAATTTATCTCTCTCCCACAGCCTGTTATCCCCTCTGGTAACCATAAGTTTGCTTTCTATGTCTGTGAGTCTATTTCTGTTTTGTAAATAAGTTCATTTGTATCATTTTTTTAGATTCCACGTATAAGTGATATCATATGATATTTGTCTTTCTCTGTCTGACTTACTTCACTTAGTATGATAATCTCTAGGTCCATCCATGTTGCTGCAAATGGCATTATTTCCTTCTTTTTTATGGCTGAGTAATATCCCATTGTACCACATCTCATATTTCCAAACTTTATTTTATTTGATGAGTGTACATTGAGCACTTCCTCTGTGCCAGCCTCTGGACACAGAGATGAATGTGACCTCAAGAATGTCACAGCCTACTTGGGGGATAGATGCTGTATTCATAGTTGCCGTACCGTGGAGCCCCAAGGAGGAAGGGATTGGCAGTCTAGGTGGGAGATGCTTGAGCTGCGTCTTGAAAAATGAGTAGGTTGTTCAACAGGTGGCTAGGCTGGCAGGGCCAGGGGAGAGAATATGGTAGCTAGGACAAGGGCATTTAAGATGAGAACTACCCATGGGTATAATGTTTACAGCAGTGCTACTCAAAGGGCTAAGGAACTTGCCCTAGCACTGCTTCCTCAACAAGGAAATCTGATGATAAACAAACTGCTGGGCTGCATCCTGCAGGCCTGTAAGGCCTGTACTTGCCCAGCTTCAAGACCAAAGAGCCCAGGGCCAGCAACAGAGACATCAGTGATTTAATGGGTAGACAGAGCATACACATCTGAAGCAAGGTCCTGGAGTGACACCCCACCGTGAGTAGCGGATAGTGGGCAGGACGTGGCGGCAGTCTTCACTCCCGGGGCTGGGGTGGGGGGAGCAGATTGTCAGCTACAGGGGCGTTGACATCCGGTTGGCTCATCCGTTACTAGGGAAACCAGCAGAGGGGCACGCCCCTCACTGCCCCTTTGATAAGAACAGTCACTAACTGGGGCCTGGGGCAAGTATACAGGAAGGTCAGTCTTGTGAGTAGGGTGTAGATGAAGCAGGCACTGGTCGGGCAGGGGATGTACAGAGAGTGAGAGAACAGCCATCTTGAATGGCCTGACCATACGCCAACCCTCCTCTGAACTAAACTGTGTGTGTAGTGACCACTGATTTACGTTCTGGCACGAGCTCCTCTATGGAATCAGTAACCAAAGGTTTGTAGACAGGGGTTTTGCCCCCAGAAAAATCCTGTGAGGTTGGCAGGGTAGGTATCCATGTATTCATTCTACAAGATGGAAGGTGAACCTCAGAGAGATTAAGATTCAAGTCACACAGCAGCTCAGCAGTGAGGCTGGAATTTAGAGTCAAGAGGCCCCTCCTAGCCCTCCACTTTCCCAGGCTGTGTGGGAAAGCCCCGCTGACTGGTAAGAGACCTTCATGGCCAGCACATCCCTAGAAACAAATGTCAGAAAGGGAATCTGGTATAGGTGGTCATGTGTGTGACCTCATACGGCCTTTCTCATGTTCCTCTGTCTCATGTTCCTGTTGTATCATAAATAGAGGCAGGATGACTCTTCCTTTCCATCTGCCCACCCTGGAGCCACCCCCACCTGCCATCACAGGAGGGCCTCCTCCAGCTCAACCCTCTGCTTGAATACTTGACATTTCACTACCTGGAAGGGCTTGGCATTGGCCCCATGGGAGAGATTATCTCATAGATACAGCAGTCATCTCAAAATAGGCTTCACTTTTCCACAGATGCCATTCTGGATGTGTTGTTCTTATCCTGGCCAGGTGGGCCATGGTACTATGATAGGATAGGTAAGCTATCCTGTCTATTCCTGTAGAACACAGCTCCCTAGGCAGGGCTTTTTTTTTTTTTTTTTTTTTCCCCAGGTGAAGAAGCCAAGAGGAAGTGGAGACAGCTATGGAGAAGTCACACAGGCCAGGAGAGAAGGGACCTTCCAGCCCTCAGGAACCATAAATCTGCAGTTATGCTCTGGCCATTCCTCTAAGCAGCAAGCCAGTGGGGAAAGCTCCAGGTCCAGGTCTGTGGTTTCCACAGACCTCTGACTATGGGACATTTCATGAAACTGGAGTGAGCTGCGAGGGTCAAAGGCTCTAATGCCTAGCCTCCTGGAACACAGCCATGCATCCTGTCCTGGAGGAGTTCCTGCCTGGAAAGGGGCTCAGACACAACTCCTCCCAGACTTTTAGAAGCTGAGTCCGGGATGTCAGGAGGATAAAAAAGTAAACTATTAGACATTTTTTTTCTCCAAAGAAGATAGACAGATGGTCAAAAAGCACATGAAAAAATACTCAACATCACTAATTATTAGAGAAATGCAAATCAAAATTACAATGAGGTGTCACCTCACACTGGTCAGAATGGCCATCATCAAAATATCTACAAACAATAAATGCTGGAGAAGATCTGAATAAAAGGGAACCCTTCCACACTGTTGGTGGGAATGTAAATTGGTACAACCATTATGGATAACAGTATGAGGTTCCTTAAAAAACTAAATATAGAACTACCATATGATCCAGCAATCCCACTCCTGGGTCTATATCTGGAGAAAACCATAATTCAAAAAGATACATGCAACCCAGTGTTCATCATAGCACTATTTACAATAGCCAAGCCATGGAACAACCTAAATTTTATCTATCAACAGAGGAATGGATAAAGAAGATGTGGCACATATATACACTGGAATATTACTCAGCCATAAAAAAGAATGAAATGATACCACTTGCAGCAACATGGATAGACCTAGAGATTATCATGCTAAGTGAAGTATGTCAGACAGAGAAAGACAAATATCATATGATATCACTTATATGTGGAATCCAATAAAAATTGAGACAGAAGAACTTATTTACAGAACAGAAACAGACTCACAGATCTCAAAATCAAACCTATGTTTACCCAAGGGGAAAATGGGAGGAGGTGATAAATTAGGAGATTGGAATTAACATATACACACTACTATATATAAAAGAGATAACTAACAAGGGCCTACCATATAGCACAGGGAACTACATTCAATATTCTGCAATAACCTATATGGGAAAAGAATCTGAAAAAGAATGGATATATATATATATATGTATATGCATATATATATACTTTTGTTGTGTATATACATATATATATCAACTGATTCACTTTGCTGTACACCTGAAAGTAACACAACATTGTAAATCAACTATACTCCAATAACATTTTTTTAAATAATAGCATTTAATTAAAAATTTTTAAAATATAATAGCATTTAAAATATTAGAGTCTTACTATATGGTATATCTTCACCTTGGCCTGGAGTCCCAAATTCTGAAATAGTATAGTAGAGAAGGAAAAAGAATACTAGATGGCAGTTAGGAAACTGTCCTGATCTGAACACCAATTCTGCTTTGACCAATCAGGGCAAATCCCTTAACCTCTCTGAGCCTCTGCTTTCTGCTGTATAAAATGGGAATGCTGTTAACAGTTACAGCTGCCTGAGGAATGGGAGAAGATCCCAACCAATGCTGAGGGCTATGGGGAGGTATCAGGCTCCAACTGGCCATTCCCCCGGCCACAGTGCCTGCCATATTATTTATCTCTCTATTCTATTTACCGAGATCTACTGGCCCCATATACTATGATTCTTCCTTTCCCTCTTTTCTTTAAAACAACCTTACAAGATTTTACCATACTGAGAAATTTTGTTACTGAACCAAACTTGAGTCTGCTTGCCTGTGCATAGTAAAGCCAATCTACTGACACCAGGTTGTGGTGAAGGAAAGCACAGTGTGTATTCAGGGTACCAAGCAAGGAGTCTGAGGAAGCTAGCGCTCAAAACGCTGGAACTCCCTGATGGGCTTTAGGGAAGCATTTGTAAAGGCCAGATGAGGGAGGGGAGTCCCAGGGTATGTGATCAGCTTGTGCACAATTCTCTGATTCGTTGATGGTGAGGTAACAGGGCCGTGTCATAGGGGTTAACATTGTCAATCCTTAGGTGCTGATAGGTCTAGGGGCTACATGCTCATGGTCATCAAGTAGTTAATCTCTTCCATTTTGTGGTGGTTTTAGCATCTGTAAAACAACTCAGGTTATGTGCACCAGACACTGTTATCTAGGTACTTCAGATAAGAACTAAAGCAGAGGACCTGGGGGAGGAATCTGTCCTGGGAAGGCCGTATAGGGTCCTGCTTGGTTACAATTTCTCTCTTCATTCAGCTGTGACCATCTTGATGTCAGGGTCCTCACCTTGTTTGTAATCACAGGACCTAGCAGAGCGCCTACCTGATCCAATAAGTGTCTTGCTGAGTGGATGAAATTTTCTCCCAAAAGAATCCCCTTGACTCCAAAGTATTGATTTTATATTTAACATGCACTTGTCTTAGGCTCACTATACCAGGCATTGTTCAGAGCATTAAACATGTATTAGCTCATTTATCAAGCATTATTGTTGGACCCATTTTGTGTATGTTTGATGATTCCAAAAGTTGGATCTCTCATTGGTCTATTTCTGTTGTCAATTTTTCTCTTGGTTTTGATCCTTTTTGTTCTTGATTCCTAGTATGTCTAATGATTTAGGATTGAATGCTAGTAATTATGCACAGAAAATGGTAGAGATAGTTCAAGGCTCTGGAGATGTTATATTATTCCAGAGAGGACTTAGTTCTGCTTCTGAAGGCAGTTAGGACAGGAGCAGATCAGGTTCATAGTTTCTGAAATTAAGCTGATTCAAATCTGTGCTTCAGTCTGTGATGACTGGTGTTTCCAATTCATCTTTGTTCCTAGGGTGTTTCCTTTCAGTATGTTTATTAGGGTGTCTCTATGCTGGGGACAGTTTTTTTTTTTTTTTTTTTTTAAATTTAATTTAATTTTATTTTTTTGGGGGGTACACCAGGTTCAATCATCTGTTTTTATACACATATCCCCTATGCTGGGGACAGTTAATTCCATTTTTTAACTTCCCAAACCTGAGTGACTTTTGAAACCCTGCTCAGCTTCTCAGCTCCTTAGCTGTCATTTCCTGCTCTTGGCCTCTTGGCTGCTGCTAGAAACCAGCAAATACTTTGGGGAAAAAACTGGTTCCAAATGTTGGTCAAACTTCCCTTTATCCTCCTCTTTAGGATTTTGACCCTTGGAGTCCTAACTTTCTTTTTCCATCCAATACCCTTTAAAATTGTATTTTATCTATATACAATATAATTTTAAAAATTATATATTTATGTAAGGGTATATGTATATACACACATATGCTCTTAGATATATTTAATATAACTAAAATATATTTAGTTATGCTTTTCTAGTCTTTCTTAGCAAGAGAGTTATTCTGACACAAACTAGGTCTGCCAGAGTTGGAAAAAGAAGTACTTATCCTTATTTTATACATGAGGAAACTGAAACATAGGAATGTTCAGTAACTTTCCAGATTACTATGTTTAAGTGAAACATTTACTCATTTATTTTTTCTAAAAAATATGTTTACTAAGCATCTACCACGTATTAGACACTGTCTTGGGCAATGAGGATACAAAATCAATAAGCCAAGACCTTGTGTTCCAAGATCTCGGTGTTGAGTGGATGTCACTTATAATTCAATGCAGCCGGTACAATAACTGAAGGTACAGGTGCTCCTGGGGCTCAGGTAAGGGTTTATCATGCTGACCTGTAATTCTTCCTCTACAGAAATTTCCTCCCTAGTTTACAGTGAACTTCTTATGATTAGAGTCTGTGACTCTCACTTCTCAACCTCAGTGCCCCACACATTGCCTGGGACAAGGCAGGTGCTCCATTAACACCCCTTGAATTGAGTTGAATTAATTCTCAGACAGGGAAGAAGAAAACTAGGATAGCATGAAGGCCTTAAGATAATGGAGATTATCTTAGCCTGACAGTCAGGAATCTCCGTCCACCAACTCGGTCAGTAACTCTGTGTGAATGTGGCAAGTCACTTCCCCTGTGTGGGCCTGTTTCCTCATCTGCAGATTGAAGAGTTTGGACTATATAACATCTTAAGGTCTCTTCTAGCCATACGTCCCTGTAGCTGAGTGTGACCCAGAGAGGGTGAATGACCACAGTTCACCCCATTGTGTTCCCATGTGCCGTATTTAGGCTGTAGTACTGGGCCAGATGGTCTGTCAGACAAAACCAGGTGGCTGTTCCTACGTCAGTCTCCCCTGCTTTCTCCTATGGAAAAATGTAGAGTGAAAAGTTTTTCCCGAGTTCACCTGGCAAAGGCCAGAAGTTTTCTTATGCAAGATAAGCCTGCCGGAGACAAGAGTAGCGCAGGACAATATTTTCTAGGTCCTCTTCCCCTGGGCCTGGCTCCAGCCAGCCTCCTGTCCAAGCACAGAGTTTACTTTCCCATTTGAGAAAATAGTGCTGCCTCTGTGGCAGGCACAGTGCTCATCCGGGCTCAAGTATGGGAAGGAAGCCAATTCCCTGGCCTCGTTTGGCTGAGGGAGGCCCCTCTTTCCAGACACCCGTCTCTCCATCTCCCTGGGATCTGGACATTCTCACAAGGGCATCCAGAGGAACAAGTGGACACAGATTCACCCTCAGCTGATTAGTGAGAAAGATCTGTACCTTTGAGACAGCACCTGCCCCCAAAAGGCTCTGTCAAAGCGCAGAAGCTTTGGCACAAAAGCAACAAGGGATGGTATAGAGATGCAGCCAGCTCACCTCCTTTTAAGGATGAAAGACTGAGCCCAGAGAATGCTGGTGGCTCTCCTGAGGCCACATCGTTGATTTGCAGGGTGGGGCAGAGAGTTTAAGGTCACAATGAGACAAGACAGCTCAGCTGGACCCTGGGCTGAGAGCATGGCTTAACTTCACTATTGAATCACACAACCAATTTCCAGGTCCTTTTCTCATCACAGGTCCTGAGGGCAGCAGAGCCCACCAGCCATCCAGCATTCCTGGGCTGGGTTCTCACCCAAACACTGAAGTCAGCCAGGGGCAGCATTTGGGCCCAATTATGTATTTCCAAACATCCAACTCTGGAGTGGGAGGAGAGCGACAGGCAGCCAGGGCTGTTTTTGTGGATTATGCAGTTACTGACCTAAATTTCATATTGGTGGAAGAGTTAAAAAAAAAAAAAGAAGAAGAATTGCCGCAGGTAACACTGACATGTTGGAGAAAGCACTGAGATGAAATGCCCGACTGAGGTCTTTGAAAGTGTTGTCTGTTTTAATTGGATGTGTCTCTTCAGAACCAGCTGCTGGCAGGCCCATCATGGGCTGCTTTTAATCAGTGGAATTCACATTTTCCCACTGCATTTTCACACAGAAGAAAGAGTGACAGGGCAGGGGCCGGGGGGGAGGATGTGATTCCAATTTGAAATATGATAATTTAGGAGAAAGATTTTATTTAAAACGAAATTACCAGGCTCCTTCTGCTTTATGCCTTTGTGAGTAGATTTTTCTACGGAGGAAGAAACTGCTCTTTTCTTGGAGCAAGAGCCCAGAGTGATCTTCTGGCCCATTTTCTTCTTTTTTTTCCCCCAGAATATACGTGTGTGTGGGTGTCCTTCCTTTCCAAAGTTCCCAGCAGCAGAGTTCACTGTTCCCAGCCCAAGGGGTAGTGTAGAGATGTGACAGAGAGGCGCCGGAGGCTCAAGGTGGAAGGTGGGAGATGCAGGAAGGGCCAGGCCTTGTCACTGCAGGGGCCAGGCAGCAGTGGAGCAGCCATTGGCCTGAGACTCAGACCCTGGGACTCACAGCCAGGCCTGTGCCTTCCTCCTTTAACCTCAGGATAGAGAATCTCTGACCAAATGGGGACCAGGATTGCCCCTACATTCATTCAGTCACTTGGCAAATATTGATTGGATAGAGCTACTCATGGCTACGCACTGGAGGTCTCACCTTATAGCCTTAAGGACCCCATTTCTGGCCTTAGTCAGAGGTCTATGTCCTAAGTTCATCTTGGGACCACCCTCGAGCAGATCCAAACATTTGGGAAGATCTCAGGACCGACAGTGGTACCTGGAGCTTATGAGCACCCGGCCATGGAGCACCCTGGGGACCACATCCTGAGGGCAGCCTCAGGACCATTTGAGGTTGAGAGACAATAGTAGGCAGAGGCAAGAAGGGAGAGATGTGGGGTGGAGAAAGGGCATGCTGTCAGCTACAGGGTCCAGCCAAGTGGCAGAGAGACTCTCAGACCTGTTCCTTAAGCTTCACCTGTAAGCAGTGGGGAAGGCGGTGAAACATACCTACCTCTGGATTTCCCATTTCTAATGTAAGGATACTCAAGCCTGATTCATTTGATAATTACTTAATAAGCACCCATGAGGACCTCCCTGGTGGCGCAGTAGTTAAGAATCTACCTGCCAATGCAGGGGACACGGGTTCGAGCCCTGGTGTCAGAAGATCCCACATGCTGCAGAGCAACTAAGCCCATGTACCACGACTACTGAGCCCACGCTCTAGAGCCCATGAGCTACAACTACTGAGCTCACGTGCCACAACTACTGAAGCCTGCGCACCTAGAGCCATGCTCTGCAACAAGAGAAGCCACTACAATGAGAAGCCTGCATACCGCAACTAGGAGTAGCCTCCACTCACCACAACTAGAGAAAGCCTGTGCTCAGCAACAAGGACCCAATGCAGCCAAAAAATTGTTTAATTAATAAATAAAAGATAAGCACCCATGGTGTGTCATGGACTGCACCAGACTTGGTGGGACCTGTCCTTAAGGGGCTCACAATGTAGTCAAGGGAACAGTTAGTCCTTGTGCCAACATTTTATTTTTTTATTTTTTGGGGGGTACACCAGGTTCAATCATCTGTTTTTATACACATATCCCCGTATTCCCTCCCTTCCTTGACTCCCCCTCCCCGAGTCCCCCCCACCCTCCCCGCCCCAATCCTCTAAGGCGTCTTCTGTCCTCGAGTTGGACTCCCTTTGTTATACAACAACTTCCCACTGACTATTTTACAGTTGGTAGTATATATATGTCTGTGCTACTCTCTCGCTTCGTCTCAGTTTATTTTTATCGAGTGCTCTCTTTGATCCAGGTCTGTGCTGGGTAATGGGAATATATCAGTACATAAACAGACTTTCTACCTTGAATTAAAGGTCTCTATATCTTTTTTTAATTGAAGTATAGTTGATTTACAATGTGTTAGTTTCAGGTGTACAACAAGGTGATTCAGATATAGATAGATATAGATAGATAGATGATAGATAGATAGATAGATGATAGATAGATAGATAGATAGATAGATGATAGATAGATAGATAGATGATAGATTCTTTTTCGGATTCTTTTCACTATAGGTTTTACAAAATATCTAGTGTAATTCTCTGTGCTATACAGTAGATCCTTGTTGGCTATCTATTTTATCTATAGTCATGTGTATACATTAATCCCCAAACTCCTAGTTTATCCCTCCCCCAGAAGGTCTCTACATTCTGTTGTGGGAGGAGGAAGCTCACAGTAAACATGTAAATAAATAAATAACACATAACAAGAAATAAGAGAATTTCAGGTAGGTATGTGCTAAGAAAAAAAAGTATATGTTCGAGAGAGCAACTGGGGTGGGGTCTGTGTTAGATAAGAAGGTGGAGGAGGGCCACTACTGGGAGGTGACAACACAGCTGAGAGATGGGAAGGAGCTGGCAGGAGGGTACCGGTGGGATTAGGCATGTGGAAGAGCCAGGACAAAGGCCAAAAAACAGCGCATTCAGCATGTTTGGGGGCAGCAAGATGGAGAGTGTGGCTGGAGCAAAGTGAAAAAGGGGGAGCATGCAGAGGTGATGGAATAGCAGGGGACAGTGGTCAGCTCATGGAAAGCGTGGATTTTATTCCATGTACGATCCCATCAAGAAGTCAGTGGTCTATGTCTCTCCCCCTTGAATCTGTGGCTGCCTGACCAATAGAATTCAGGAGATGTGCTGTGCCAGGTCTTAAGAGACTGGGAGCTTCCGCTTCCTGTCACTTACAAACTTACTCTTGGAACCCAGGCTGCAAGGATATCCAAACAGCAACTTGGAGAGGCCCACACAGAGAGTAACAGAAGTTCTAGAACAAGAGCTCCAGCGGAAGTCTCACACAATAGGATGTATCAAATTGTGAGCTGTGGGAGTGGCCATTCAAGAAGTGGACCCTTCTCAGTCTCCCAAGGCAATAGAAATAAAAGCAAAACTAAACAAATGGGACCTCATCAAACTTACAAGCTTTTGTACAGCAAAGGAAACCATAAACAAAAGGAAACAACCTACAGAATAGAAGAAAATGTTTGCAAATTATGCAACCAAAAAGGCCTTAATTTCCAAAATATATAAACAGCTCATACAACTCAATAACAAAAAACAAACAACCCAAATGGGCAGAAGATCTAATACATTTCACCAAAGAAGACATACAGATGGCCAATAGGCACATGAAAAGATGCTCACCATCACTAATTACTAGAGAAACGTAAATCAAAACTACAATGAGGTAATGACCATCATTAAAAAGTCTACAAATAACGAATGCTAAACAGTATGGAAAAGAAAGGAGCCCTCCTACACTGTTGGTGGAGAATAGTGTGGAGGTTCCTTATTAAGCTAAAAGTAGAGTTGCCATATGATCTAGCAATCCCACTCCTGGGCACATATCCAGATAAAGCTATAATTCAAAAAGATACATGCACCCCTCTATTCATAGCAGCACTATTCACAATAGCCAAGACATGAAAACAACTTAAATGTCCATCTACAGATGAATGGATAAAGAAGATGTGGTACATACACACAATGGAATATTACTCAGCCATAAAAAAGAATGAAATAATGCCATTTGCAGCAACACGGATGGACTTAGAGATTAACATGCTGAGTGAAGTATTTAAGTCAGACAGAGAAAGACAAATATCATACTTATATGTGGAATCTAAAATATGACACAAATGAATTTATCTATGAACCAGAAACAGACTCACAGACACAAAGAACAGACTTGTGGTTGCCAAGGGTGAGGAGAAGTAGGGGAAGGAAGGATTGGGAGTTTGAGGTTAGCAGATGCAAACTATTATATACAGAATGGATAAACAATGAGGTCCTACTGCATAGACAGGGAACTATATTCAATATCCTAGGATAAACCATAATGGAAAAGAATATGAGAAAAATGTATATATATGTATAACTGAATCACTTTGCTGTAATTAACAGAACATTGATTTACTTGAAAAAGAAGTGGACCCTTCACCCCAGTCAGGTGCCCAGCTGACCCCACGTGGAGCAGAGAAGCATCATTTTTCCTATGAGCCATGCACTAATTGCACATTCATGAGAAAAAGTAATGATTGCTATTGTTCAATCTGCTAAGTTTTGGGGTAGCTTGTTATGTAACAATAGATAACCTAAACAGATGGGAAACCCATAGAGCAGGAGTTTTTCAGCAAAGTTTTTCTATAAAGGGCTAGATGGTAAATATTGGGGGCTCAGCAGATCAAAGGGTCTCTGTGGCAACTACTCAGCTCTGCTGTTGCCATGCAAAAGCAGTCATTGACAATACATAAATAAATGATCATGGCTGTGTTTCAATAAAACTTTATTTACAAAAACATGTGCAGGGCCACTCAGCCAACCAGTTGTAATTTGCCAGCTTCTGCAATAGAGGGTTTTAAGCAGCAGAGCGATATGTTCTCATTTAGACCTAGAAATCTGTTTCTGACTGCCACATGGAGGACAGACTATAAGGGGGGAAAAGCAGAAGCAAAGCTGTCACCAGGTGAGAGAGGATGAAGGCTTAGCTAGTAATAAAGAAGAATCTCTGTTGGAGGTGGCACTGAGAACGACCAAGACAAGTAATAGCCAATTGATCATTGCTTTGAGAGAAGAGTGCAAAAGGAAGGTATGGGAACTCAGAGAAGGAGCACCCACTCTGAGGATCAGGGCAGGCTGCCTGGAAGAAGAAACTGCTGATTAGGGACTAGTGAAGGGAAGAATTATCTTCCACACAAGCAGAGCTGAGTAGCAGTTCATGATGGCTAAACTTCAGGGAGTTGAGAGTTTCAGAAAAAAGAGATAATAGGGGATAAAGACTCTGGAGAGTGGGCAAGGGCCAGATCTCCAGAGATCAGGAGACCGTTACCTGCAAGATCAAAGATGGACCAGTCTGCTGAGAGCCACATATGCTTTTCTAGGGCTTCTTCCTAACTGTTTCTCCCAATGGTTCCCAAGGCCATCTTCCTGCTGTGAGTTTTGAGGCTCTCCCCTACAATGGGAGCTCAGATTTGTCATCAGGAGCTTTGGCTGTATGTGGAGGCCAGTTTCTGTCTGTGGCAACTGACATGTAAGGGTCAGATCTCAGGTCTGAGCCTCAATTTCTTCCTTAGTAAAATGGGGATGATGATGACCTCACAGAGTGGTTATGAGGACCAAATGGGAAAAGCATATGAAAATGCTTTGCAAATGCCACAGAAAATCGGGGTTTGTCAGGGTGACATTGCTGATTACTAGAACTCAGCATCCAGCCTCTCCTACAGGTTTCTTTTGTTGCTTTTCTCCTCTCATCACCCTTGCAACACTTCCTCCTAATGGTTTTTCTGAGTTTGGAGGAGAGCTCTTTGTTTCTTTCTCTGAAGTTCTATAGAAATATGGCCATCCCTTTCCTGCTGAGAAGAAAGCCCTGTCAGCTTTGTTTACTTCCCTGAGATGCCCAGGAACCAGCTTGGATGTTTCTCAGGCAGACTTGAAGGCAGCTGCTGCAAGCTGCCTGGCCCAAGGAGGCTTTCTCCTCCTGAGGCCATCTTATCATGTCCCCCTGCTTTGTGCTCAGAAAAAGCACTTTACTCTGAGATGAGTAAACATGGCCTTTGACTTGCTGTGCAGAGCTCACTGTCCAGCTCTCCTCCTCTTGTTGCATTTTACTGGCAGCATTTCAAAGCATTTTGAAAGGTCAGCATGAGTGTGGTGTTTCAGTCCCATGGCTAAGTGGGCCATGGGGCTTGGCCATCCACCTAAGGTGATTTAGCTCTCTGTCACTCCACAAACTGCAGATGTTCTGATTCAGTTCAGGGCCACAGACCTGGGTTCAGTGCAGGCTCCAGTCTTTGTCACTGCACAGAGTCTGGGATAGCAGTTTATGTGGGCTGTAATGTGAATGACACCTCCTGAGGTTGACAGTGTACAACCTGTGTAGCTGTCCATGATGCCTGCTTACTCATTCTTTTTTTTTTTTTTATAAATTTATTTATTTATTTTACTGGCTGTGTTGGGTCTTCTTTGCTGTGCACAGGCTTTCTTTTTTTAGTTGCAGTGAGTGGGGCTACTCTTTGCTGCCGTACGCAGGCTCCTCCTTGTCACGGCTTCTCTTGTTGCGGAGCATGGGCTCTAGGCGTGTGGGCTTCAGTAGTTGCAGCACATGGGCTCAATAGTTGTGGCTCACGGGCTCTAAAGTGCAGGCTCAATAGTTGTGGCGCACAGGCTTAGTTGCTCGGCGGCACGTGGGATCTTCCTGGAGCAGGGATCGAACCCGTGTCCCCTGCATTGGCAGGTGGACTCTCAACCACTGCGCCACCTAGGAAGCCCTGCTTACTCATTCTTAATGTGCTTTATGGTAACCAGCAGAGCTCAGAATTTCACTTTATGGAATCGTTGTGCGAATGAACATTTTACAAACAAATCACATTTTACAAATAAAGAAAGGATACAGAGATGGAGGTTCGATTTGAACCCAGGCATTGACACTGATTAGCATATGATAGGCACTCAATAAATGCTAGATTAATTGAGGAATCACACTAACAGCAAACCTTCAGGTGGTGATTCAGTGGGAATTTTATCTCTGTAGTTCTTAATGCTTTCCAAATTTCCAACCATGAGTGTGAGTTAGTTTTTTAATTTAAAAAAACAATAAACATTAGCCAATAAGTGTAAGCAAGAGGGCAAGGGAACTTAATAATGATCAGAGATGAATTTGGCCATAAGAATTATATGCAAATTAGTTAACTGCAAGTATTGTTGGGTTCTCCTTTGTTGAACTTCGGAACAAGTTCTTAAGATTTTCCACCTGGCTATTTCCTATCTCCTCAAAGGAGCTTACTCTCTAGTGGAAAGAAAGCCCTATAAATAAAAATGTGACAAGGATAAAATATCTAGGAATAAATCTAACTAAGGAGGTAAAAAACCTGTACTCAGAAAACTATAAGACACTAATGAAAGAAGTTGAAGATGACACAAACAGAAAGATATACCATGTTCATGGATTGGAAGAATTAATATTTATTAATTAATTATTGAAATGACCATACTGCCCAAAGCAGTCTACAGATTCAATGCAATCCCTATCAAAATACCAATGGCATTTCTAAGCACTAGAACAAAGAATTCTAAAATTTGTGTGGAAATATGAAAGACCCTGAATAGCCAAGACAACCTTGAGAAAGAAGAACAGAGCTGGAAGTATCATGCTCCCTGACTTCAGACTATACTACAAAGTTATAGTCATCAAAATTATACAGTACTAGCACAAAAAAACAGACACAGTAGTCACAGAGAGAGCCCAGAAATAAACCCATGCACTTATGGTCAATTAGTTTATAGCAAAGGAGCCAAGAATATGCAATGGAGAAAAGACAGTCTCTTCAATAAGTAGTGCTGGGAAAACTAGACAGCTACATGTAAAAGAATGAAATTAGAACATTCTTTTTTGGTCACACTGTGTAGCTTATGGGATCTTAGCTCCCCAACCAGGGAATAAACATGGGCCCTCAGCAGTGAAAGCACAGAATTCTAACCACTGGACTGCCAGGGAATTCCTGAAATTAGAACATTCTTGAACACTATATACAAAAATAAACTGAAGATGGATTAAAGACCTAAATGTGAGCCCAGAAACCATAACACTCCTAGAAGAAAACAGAGGCAGAACACTCTTTGACATGAATCATAGCAATATTCTTTTGGATCTGTCTCCTAGGGCAAAGGAAACAAAAGCAAAAATAAACAAATGGTACCAAATTAAATGTAAAAGTGTTTTGCACAGCAAAGGAAAGCAATTGCAAAGTGAAAAGACAACTTGAATGGGAGAAAATACTTGCAAATGATATGACCGATAAGGGTTTCATATCCAATGTATAAAAATAGCTCTTACAAATCAATGTCAAAGAAAACAAAGAACCTGATTTAAAAAATGGACTGAAGACCTGAATAGACTTTTTTTCCAAAGAAGACACACAAATGCCAACAGGCACATGAAAAGATGTTCAACATCGCTAACCATCAGAGAAATGCAAATCAAAACCAAAAGGAGATACTACCTCACACCTGCCAGAATGGCTATCATCAAAAAGACCACAAATAACAAATGTTGACAGTATGTGGAGAAAAAGGAACCCTCATACACTGTTGGTGGGAATGTAAATTGGTGTGGCCACTATGGAAAACAGTATGGAGGTTTCTCAAAAACTAAAAATAGAACTATCGTGTGACTCAGCAATTCCACTCCTGGGTATGTATCCAAGAAACCAAAGCAGTAATTTGAAAAGATACATGCATCCCAATGTTCATAGCAGCATTGTTTACAATTGCCAAGATATGGAAGCAATCTAAGTGTCCATCAGCAGATGAATGGATAAAGAAGATGTGGTACATATATACAATGGAATACTATTTGGCCATAAAAATGAATGAAATTTTGCCATTTGCAACAACATGAATGGACTTGGAGGGTATTACGCTAAGTAAAATAAGTCAGACAGAGAAAGACAAACACTGTATGTTATCACTTATATGTGGAGTCTAAAAATAAAACAAACAAAGAATATAACAAAACAGAAACAGACTCACAGATACAGAGAACAACTAGCGGTTACCAATGGGGAGAGGGAAGGGGTGCATCAAAGTAAAGGTAAAGGATTAATAGATACAAGCAACTGTGTATAAAATAAGCTACAAGGATATATTGTACAACACAGGGAATATAGCCAATGTTTATAATAACTTTAAATGGAGTATATTCTATAAAACTTTTGAATCACTATGTAGTACACCTGAAACATATTATAAATCAACTACACTGAAATGTTTTAAAAAAGAATAGAAACAAAGTGTTTGACAAGGGCAGTGATTATGAAAGGTAAGGGGACAGAAGAGAGGCCCTGACCTGGCCTAAGTAGCTAAGGATTGATGGGCCAGAAAAGGCCCCAAGAGCAATCAACACTTGAGCTAAGCCTTGATGAGTGACTGGAAATTATCCAGATGGAGAAGGAGGAACAGGATGCTCTGGGGATGCAGTGGCAGGACGCTTGGCTTTTTGTCACTAAACTCGCTTGATCTCAACATTTCTGTGAAATGAGACATAGGACCAGCTCTCTGGGTCTGAATCCTGGTTACAGGTACAAATTGCCTGGGACACTTAAAATAGTGCCAAAGTCCAAGCCCCATCTCGAATCAGTTAATTCAGAATCAATAGGGGTAGAACTCAAGTGACAATATTTTGAAAGCACCTCAGGTAATTATGAAGTACAGCCAGAGTTGTGGACCACTGGAGCAGAAGGTCACTAAATTGTTTTCTGAGTTTTTCTCTTTCAGGTTGAAATAAGCCTGATACAACTTTCCTTTTCATTTTTTTTTTCAGTAATAAAAATTTAACATTATAAGATATTGTAAAAGGAATATACATGCATTTCAAAGAGCTAAATAAATCTTGGGATGGCCTCAAAGACAAGTCAAAATAGAGAATTTCTAACAACACATTTGTATGCTCCCCAGAGACATTTGAAAAATAAAAAGTATGCATCTACCTTACCCTAGAGTGTTGAAATAAAGCAGCTTTTCCTAAGTTCAAAAAAAATTTTTAATGTTATAAAACAAATAAAAAACTGCCAAATTGCTTTTTTTTTTTTATGAGAGTGGTGGGAGAAAAAATCAACAAGAAGGGTGTTGTTTTCATACTAGTAGTTCATCCATGAGCAGGCTTACATGCTCTGTTATATGACAGAGGATGTAAGCCTGCTCATTCGGGAACAAAAATGGATGGGACCTTCACTCCAGACCATTTATTTCAAGGTTACATTGGTCTCTTACTTGACTTGGCAGGTCATTTAGCAAACCTAGAGCAATAAGCCAAGGTGCCCACCACAGTGACCAGGCCCACCTCACGTGGGCCAGTGGGAGAACCAGCTGTGTTTAGTTTGCTAGGGCTGCCAAATACAAATACCACAACTGAGTGACTTAAAACAATAGAAATTTACTCTCTCACAGCTCTGGGGGTTAGAAGTCCCAAACCAAAGTGTCAACAAGCCCATGCTCTCTCTGAAGTCTCTAAAAGACAATCTCTTCCATGCCTTTCTCTTGGCTTCTGTTGTTGGGACAGTCCCTGGCTTTTGCACACATCACCCCAATCTTCATCATCACTTAGAGTGTGTGTGTCATACATTGTTTTCCCTCTGTGTGTCAGTTTCTGTCTCTCTTTCTCGTATAAAGACAGTTATTGGGTTAGGGCTCACCCAATGACCTTGATTACATCTACAAAGACCCTATTTCTAAGAAAAGTCACACTTACAGGCACTGAGAGTTAGACTTCAGCCCATTTTTTTTTGGGGGGGGTGGGGGGACACAATTCAACCCATAAATGTGGCCAACGCGTGCAATTTGGTGGAAGCCTGGGGAAGTTCAGAAAATCATCAGTCTAAGCAGAGGCTGGTTCTTTGCAGAAACTAATTGAGCCAAATAATGAACTGACGACGCAATTTCAGTTTTCACAACAGAAATGGTGATTAAAAAATAAAAATGCAAAAACAACAATAAAAACCTGACCCAGGTTGGTAAGTAAAGACCAAAACTTACAAGATAGATATATCATGGGAGGATTATGGGAGGAGCATTTTGATTTATGAAAATGTTTTACTACTTAGTCATAGACCAACATTTAGACATCACTTTATGCTTTACAAATTACTTTCATCTATACTGACAATCTCAGAAAATCTCAACAACCCTAGTGACTTAGATACTATTAACCCATTTTACTGAGAGATCGAGAGGCTCCCCTGAAAGTGGGAGACCCAGGGCTCCTTGTACCCCCTAAATCCCTACCCAGGGTCCTGTTAAGAGTAAGCACCCTTTCTTTCACAAAATTGAATTCATGGAATGTTGATTTGCAGCTTGTTGGGAACATGTCTACTGTGTAAAATAAAACTTTTCCCTGCTGTGTTTACACTAAAACTCTGTAAAGAAGAATCAGATTCTTTAGAGGGGAAAAAAAAAGAACCTAAAAAATTTCACTCAGAGCTTGGTGAATTTAGCCCATTCTCTGTCAACAGTCTTGGTGAGAAATAGGCCATATCTGTCCTCACCACTGCATAACCCGGGTCCCTTGGGTGCCCAGGCAATTGCCGACTCCTGGTAAAGCAGCAGAGAGGTGATTTTCTACTGACATTTGATCATAAAATTGGCATTGGCCTGCTTTGTTTGCTCTGGTTAATTTAGAAAGTGGTCTTATTCGAAATAGGATTTCATTAAGAATTAAGTTTCCATTTGGAAAACCGGTATCACAAACAAGCACCTGTCAGTTATACTGCTCTTAATTTATTCCCCATATTAACTAGCATCTTACTCCCTGCCATGAGGGCATCCACCACCCATGTGATAGACACCCAGAATCACATCACTCTCTAAGGACTGGCCTTCAACAAGATCCCACTGCAACATTAGGCAAATACTTTTTTAGTACCTAGTATCTCCTAGTGTTGCCTAGGTAGGAGATTTGTAATAAGTAGTAATAAATAAAACAGAGCAAAATCCCTGGTCTCTGATGGAGGGGAAAGGAGATGATAAGCCTAGTAAGTAAAGAAGTAGTGTATGGTATGTCAGTAAGCAATGGTGTCAGGAGAGAGCGATAAGTCAATGTAAGGACTTTGGCTATTACTCTGAGAAATACAGGTTTTCGAACAAAGGAGGCCTTAAGAGATATTTTTTAACAAAGGGACATCATCTGATTTACGTTTTAATAGCATCCTCTGACTGCTGTTTTGAGGACAGACTGTGGAGGTTGGGAGTGGGTAGCAAGAGTAGAAGAAAGGAATTGATTCCGTACAATCTAAGAGAGAAGTATGGTGGTCTGGGCCAGGTGGTAGCAATAGGGATGGTGAGAAGTAGCCAAGTCCTGGGTCTATGTTGAAGTTCAAGCTGACAGAAGTCTCCTGATTGATTGCATGTGAGGTATAAGAAAGAAAGGTATCGATGATGACTTAAGGTTTTTGTCCGAAGCAACTAGAAGGATATTGTCATCAACAACTGTGTGAAAGACTGAAAATGGAGCAGGTTTGCAGGAGAAGATAAACATTCGGAGGCATTTCATGTTTGAGGTGTCTACCAGGCATCCACGGGGACATATCTGGCAGGCATTAGACTATGACTGTCTGGAGTTCAAGGGAAGTTGTCAGCATGTAGGGGAGATGTAAAACCAGGAGACTAGAAAGGATCATCAAGAAGGATGTAAATACAAAGGAGAATAGACTCAAGGCCCCCAGGCACTCTGGCGATCAGAGGCTGGAGGGATGAGGCGGAACCAGCAAAGGAGGCTGAGAAGGAGTAGCTAGTGAGGAGGGATGAGAACCAGGTGAGCTTGGTGTCCCAGAAGCCAGGCAAAGAAAGCACTCCCAGGAAGAAATGTGATTGACTGTGCCCAATGCTATAGAAATCTGTGGGTTGACTCTTGGATTTAGCAACATGGAGGCCATGGAAGCCCAGACCCTTAACATTAAGTGCTATTACTAAAGATCTGCATCCAGAAACTTTGTGAGGAGACCCTCAAGAATCCTCAAATTGGCAAATTCTTCTCTAACATAAGTTTCCCCACTGTTTCATTTTCTCAAAATCTTTTCTAAAGAATTCCATTCTTAAATTTCTTCAGAGTCTTTGTCCTTTTTCACCAACTTCAGAAATCACTAGTTCTAGTTGTATGTTCTCTGTTCCATTCTATTGTTTTGAACCTGGGTTTGATTCCTGACTTCACTTGCTGGCTGTTTAAATGTGGGGAAAATACGTAAGTCTCAATTTCCTTACCTGAAAATGGTAATTCTAAAAAGAACTCATGGGAGTTTCATTAAGAATTACATGAAAAGATGTTTGTAGAAGGCTGAATAGGTAATATTGTGGGTAGGGGTCAACAAAGTTTTTCATCCCTCTGTGAGATTACTGCCTATGTGACCATAAACAGGGAGGACATGTCTCTTTGAGAGGCAAATGCTGGGTGGTTTACCGGATTCTCTCACTAGCTATGAACCACCTTCTAGAAACCTGTCTCCCAGCATATATAACACAAACTAGCACCTCAGCAAAAATTAGCAAGTTCTTACATGTCATGGATATTCCAATTACTTGATAGCACTCAAACTCATGGAATTTAAATCTGAATTTTCTAATAAGGGTCAACTACACTGGATACAGTGGGTGCACGAAGCAACAGGTAGAGAGAGGGGCATAATAACTAGTTCTCCTTGAGTGGGTCTTGCTAGAAGACTCTTGCGTGTAGTCTTGATGACTTTAAAGAAAAGATATGCCAGACCAAAGGAGCAGCGTGTGCATGCGTACAGTCTTTAAAGAGCATGGCGTTTGCAGGTAAATAGTTCAGTAGGAACAGAGCAAAGGGTAAAAGGTCGGGGTGGGGGTGGAGCAATGGGTAATAAGCAAAGAGTTGAGGCTGGAGAAGAAGCCAGGGCCATATCAGTGAGAGCGCCGGGTTATGCTAAGTGTGTGAACTTTCCCGAATGGAGATGACTAGAGCCATTGAATTGCTTTATGTAGGAAGTAACATGGCCAGATTTGTATTTTAGGGCTATCAACTTGGATAGCAGAGTGTAAGACAGTCTAGAAAGAAGAGGACAGTGGGACCAAAGCCTGCTGACATCATTTCCAGTTCCTGCTGTGTGACATATTCCATTCATCTTCAATCGCCATAAACATCATGCAAACTTTCTTCTATTATATACCTGAAAAACTATCCCAGTTTCAAATGTCATCACTCTATTGTCTTCCAACTGTGTTATTCTTGTTCTTTCAGGACACCCCTGAGACCACTGAAATTATCCTGAAGGATTTCCTTGACCCCATTCATTAGTATTCCAATGATTTTCCCCAAAGTCCTGAATAATGGTGGCAGTTTCTCCAAAGTCAGTGAAGCCATCTGGGGTAATGGATGCCTTCTCCCTAGCAACCCCCATGTCCTAAGCATGATGTACCTTTCACTAGGGACCTTTGGGTGAGGACCAAAGACTCCCAAAGGACTCTTCTTGCGCTTCGAAGAGTATAATCATCTTGAGATAACTCCTCCCAGAATGAGGTTTTATGGGATACAAAAAACAGCAGACTTGGAGTCAAGTGTGTGTCTGCTCAGAAGCCCTGCCCCTCTATATGTGCACACTGGTACCTTCTCTTAGTTCACAGAGAGACAAAGCTGCTTCCCCCTGCTTGCTCCTGCTGCCCTCCTTAGCATGCCACTGCTGAAAGCAAAGATGCACTGTCCTTGCCTTATAAGTAGCTTTAGATCCTCTGGACCTTCTATTGAAGGTTAGTTCCCTTCATTCTTGCCCCCACCCTCTTCCCACTAAATCTCTGACTATATTCTGACTACATCCTAAAGTATATTCTGACTCTTTCATAATTAGAAAAATGCAGGGCCATCTCCAGGGACACCTGAAGCCAGCCTACAGTCCCTTCTCTGAGATCCTCTCTGAAGCTGGCAACATTGCCAACAGCCACTTTGCAGACATGGTCAAGCTTGCTTAGAGTTGGGGTTTCCCAAGGTTCTTATCTCCCAAGAACTTTAATATTTTATTTCTACTGAAGATTTCATGGAAGTGCTATTTTGATGACACGTTGTCCTATTCCCAGAACCTTCTAAATTATATGGAGGGATACAATTGCCAGGTTGACTTCTAAAGGTCCTTCTGTCCTCTCTGCCTCTGGGCAGGAGAGTAATGGAACAAGGTATTTTGCCAAGAACAATAGCACACAATACCTGGCAAGTCACAAAACGTGTATTTGCATGGCTAGGAGAATGGCTTGGGAACTCACATAAGCAATTACAGAGACAGGCAGGTGCTCTCCTCTGAGGATCTGGGTCTGAGCCACAGGAGGAATGGAACACAGTTTGTGCATTTCCAGGTAAGTTTAATTAGAAAAAAAAAGGAAAAAATCTTTTCTTTGATTTTCTCAGAATGCTGTATCTGCAAAGAAGAAACAGACTATAGGTAAAGACCAAATTCTGGCTAATGTTAAGATTAAATGACTGGACTTCCTAGGTGGCGCCATGGTTAAGAATCCACCTGCCAATGCAGGGGACACGGGTTTGATCCCTGCTCCAGGAAGATACCACATGCCGCGGAGCAACTAAGCCTGTGAGCCACATCTATTGAGCCCATGTGCCACAACTACTGAAGCCCACACACCTAGAGCCCGTGCTCTGCAACAAGAGAGGCCACGGCCATGAGGAGCCTGTGCACCATAACAAAGAGTAGCCCCCACTTGCCGCAACTAGAGAATGCCTGTGTGCAGCAATGAAGACCCAACACAGCCAATAAAATAACTAAATAAATAAATATAAAAAAATGAAAAACTATTTTAAAAAAAGATTAAATGACACATCTCGATATTTGCTAGAGGGTCTTACTCATGTATCCAAGAAAAAGAAAATGTAATTGACAACAAATACAGCAAAGTCAGCATCATTAAAAGCCAGCATATTTATAAGTTTTAAAATATGTAAGTAAGTGAGGGAAGGTTTTGAAGCCAATAGGAGTGGGGGGAGGGGCTTAACATAATCAAGCTTTCTAGTTGAGGTTCAGACATTCTTATTCTTTAAATATCTTAAACCTTCTCCTGATACATCACATGGACTCATATGCGCTCAAATATAAATGAGAAGCTACAGCTTAAAATGTGTCCATTTTTTAACAGGCATCAAAATTTGAAGCTAAAAGTAGACACACTGAATAACGGTGAGAAGGTATTTGGAGCAGAGTTGGCTCAATGCTGATGAATCAGAAAGCATGAGAGGTTGGCCATGGCTTTGTTCTCCTGGGAGCTGGGAGAGGTGAGGCTTGTTTGGAGTTCCCAACTGCGTTTATTTCCTGAACACCATGCATCAGACCTCCCCGTTTCCTCATCCTTCTGTTGAATCCTACTGTTCTCTCTCCAGACCCAGCTTGGATATCCCCCGCTGCCCCCAACATCACCCCCTGCTCCGTGTGATCTCTGAACCTAGAGTGCGTCTCTACTGCTGGACTCTGCATGCTGTTTCATAATTTATTTATTGACATGCCTGTCCCCGCCTCCACTAGCCCATGAGATCTTCATCAGAGCATTGTACCCACCGGACTGCCACAGAGAAGATGTTCGGAACATACTTGTGACTTTGAATTGCATTGAAAATTGATTGGAGTCCTCAGATCTCTCACGATGGGGTCTGTTCAAGCTTAGTTTCTCTGGCAGGTATTTCTAAAGCAGAATATTTTTTATTGTTGGAAACTCAGGTATACCTTTTAGATATAGGTCAAATGACTCTGGCTTTATGGGCAAATGTCAGAGCAGTAATCTCACACATCCTGAAGCTGACATATTTTGTTCCAACCCATTCCAAAACAACTCGTAATTGCTTGGGGAAAATGTTCTTCCTTTTTTTTTTTCCTGAACTAGCAGTTAGGAGTTGCATTCAGACATGGGGAAAGTGGGGCTACCCACTCACCTGTACTTTGTCTTATGGCTCTTTGGCCCTCTCACATCACCTTGCAAAATGATGAGCACATAGTAGATACTCAGTAAATATTTGTTGATTGTTTTGAAAATCAATCTTTTGTTTTATGAGCCCTCACTTTCAAATCGAAATGATCTTTTTTATCATTGCTAGAGAGAGTGAAGAATTTTCCATTCACTACCAAGAGCCAAAAGCTTTTTTTCCTTTAAGCATAAGCATGACAACATTGCTGCTAACACTTATTGAATGTTTACTCTGTGCCAGTAACTATTTTTTCATTGAAATACAGTTGCTGTACAATATAAGTTACAGGTGTACCATATAGTGGCTTACACTTTTTAAAGCTTGTACTCCACTTATAGCTATTATAAGGTATTGGCTACGTTCTCCGTATTGTAAAATACATCCTTGTAGCTTATTTTATACCTATACTGGTTTTGAATGTGTTGTCTTACTTTTCATAATAACCTGAGACTAGAGGTTGTACCAGTTTTTATCGCAGTTTGTGATACGAAAAGGGTGACATTTATTCAACATCATGCAGCTAAGAAATGGAAGAAGCAGAATGTGAACCAAGCTCAGATTCCAAAGCACATCACCCTTTAATAGACATGAATTGAATGCCCCCCAATTCCTTCCTTTCCAACTTGTCCTTCTCAATGGTGCCCTGACTTTTCTTACTTACAGATTGCTCCCTCCAGCCTAGAATTTTGAGTAGAAAACATAAGGACAAATTTCTTTCTAATTCTAAATAATTATCTTAACATTGCCAACACCAGCAGCCTTGGTCTTCAGAAACTGTGCTAAGGCTAATGGGTTAACATCAATATAGTATTGAGAACACGTTATGTAACATGACACTTACCCATGTATGTTTTATAACAAGTTATTTATTTTTTCCTGTCTGGGGAGAAGTTCAATGTCTCTTTCAAAGAGTTGCATCAAACAGCAGAGCATCAAGTGGGGACATTGTGCTTCCCAATATTGTGGGAATTCCTGACGATGGGATATTTGGAGAGTTTTTGTGAGACGAAGTTGAACCCTGGCTGGGTTGCCTTTGTGTTCCAGCTGTTGTGTGGAAGGGCCTGGTTTTGTCTTTGTTCTGTAAGAAAGGAAACAGATACAAGCCTAGCCTGGGAGAGAACACTGTGGAGAGAGGGAACTCTCTGATGGCGTTTCTCCCTCATCACCGGGCATATCCAATCACAGAGCCCGTCTGCTTCCCTGCATCCCTGTTGCCATCGTTCTCAGCATAGCCTTAGCCTGGACTGGGGCAGTAGCTCCTCATTTGTCTCCCTACCATTTGTCTTCCTCTCCTGCTATCCTCTACCTTCAGCCAGTTTCTCACACGGCAGTCAGAGCAGTATTTTAAAACAGAAATCTGTATGTGTAACCCTTCTGGTTAAACACCATCAAAGTTTCCCATTGCTTTTTTTAATTAATTTTTTAATTGGACTATAGTTGATTTACAATGCTGTGTTAGTTTCTGCCATAGAGCAAAGTCAGCCATACATATATGTATATCCACTCTCTTCTAGACTCCATTCCCATGTAGGTCATTACAGAGCACTGGATAGAGTTCCCTTTGCTCTACAGTAGGTTCTCATTAGTTATCTTTTATATATGCTTCCCATCGCTTTTTGAATCATGGCAAAAACCTTTAATTAGAACTTTTAGGCACTTTGTGGTCTGGCCCCTCCCCAGCCTCATCTTGCCCCACTCTTCCTAATGTCTGCCCTGCAGCCATATTAACATAATTTACTCTTCCGTGAAGATGTCAGACTATTCTCTCTGTCCGGAATTCTATCCCCACTGCCAGTCTTCTCCCAGTTAACAAATTTTGGCTCTCAGATCTCAGCTTAAATGTTATTACCTCTGAAGAAACTTTCCCAACCCTGCAAACTAAGCTAGGGAGCCCTCTAATAAACTCTCATAGAACCCTGTACATCGCCTTCAGGATCACATGTTAACTAATGATTCCCGTGGCTGTTTATTCGATGGCTCGGGACCACACCTGCTCTGTTCATGGCTACATCCCTGGGCACTGCATGGTGCCTGGCATCTGGAAGACCCGTGGCCCCTCTTTGTGGGAGGAATAAATGAGCCAGGGCTTTCTGTGAAGGACTTGCCACTCACTGAGCTGTGTGATCTTGGGCAGGTCATTTAACTTCTCTGGGCCCCAATGTCCTCATGCGTAAAACAGGGGTGATGACAACTGATTTGCTTCCAGGGCAATAGAAAAAACCTAATAATAAATCCAGCTTAAAGTACTTGAGAAGCCATAAAACTATGTGGAGGTCCTATATTATTACTCTTTTACGATTGGCTTGGTTCCTGGAGGATTCAACAGCCCCAACACCCAAATCTCAAGCCTCTTAGGCTTCATGCTATCCAGAAAAGTTCTGAATGGCCAGGGGCCCACTGGTGCCCATAACTTCTGGACGCTGGCCAGTGGGGGAGTGAGATGGATTAAGAGGTGGGCAATGAGCTAGGGTTCATCCTGACAAAGCAGAATCTCTGCCTAATTTCCTCAGAGAACCCTATGTCTACGAGGAAATGAGGAAAGTCCCATCAGTAAGCTTCATGCCTATGTTTTGTAACAAGGCCAGAACAATTTCCTGTGGGTTTTGTCTTGGGGACCAGGCATTCCTAAAAATCTTCTCCCACTGTCTTCTCACCGCTGCCAGTCACAGAGCTATTCTTTACAACAAGCCACCAATTCCATGACAGTTAGAGCTGAATAATGATCTTCAGAAGATTTTGTTGAAGTAAAAGCCTGAATGATGAAAAGGTAAGAACTGGGAATATAGCTAATCTGGTCTCTTAGGGTCCACCTAGACAATTACAGATCAGATGTGAAAGACAGTGCTGGTTGTTATTTAAAGGAGAAAGGGGGAAAGAAGGAGACAAAAAAAAAATAACCTTTCATTCATCTTCTGTATTAGTTTTCATTTCTGTATAACAAATCATCACAAACCTAACAGCTTAAAACTTAAAACAGTTTCCCTAGAGCAGAAGTCTATGCATGGTGTAACTGGGTACTCTGCTCAGGGTCTCACAAGCCTGGGGTCTCAGCCAGGCCTGGGGTCTCATCTGAGGCTTGTGGTCCTCTTCCAAGCTCACATGGTTGCTGGTTGTGTCAGGGAGGAAGAGATTTTCTACACTTTTTTGGCTGGTCTAAGAATAAAATTGACATAAGAATTAACAGAAGAAAATCACACAAGAGTTTAATAACATGTATACATGGGAGAGCCCCAGGAAGACTGAGTCACTCACCAAAATGGCTGAAACCCTCACCTTAAATACTATTTTCAGCTAAAGACCAAAGAGGATGTTGAGGGTAGTGGTTTAGGACTTCAAAAGGGAGGAAGGCAATTCACGTGAAGATGGAAAAGCAAATGTTTGGTAAAAAAATGTTTGCTGGGCCCTGCAGAGACAGTGGGACACAGAGTCGACTCTGAGCCCTAGGCCCTGCCTAGAGTTTCCCCACCACCCCTAACCCGTATTTTTTGCAGGTGTCTCTGGTGATGCTCTATTACAGGAACAGGCCCTCTATCTAAATTCTCTAGGCAGCTAAAGCAGAGTGTCACAGTTTATTCCTGAGTCTTCTGGACCTTGATTGTTTTCAGCTCAAAATAATCCATATGCCAAGAGATATTTTGGGGTAGCAAATTTTGTTCCCATTCAGTAGAATTCAGTTTTTTTATAGTCATAGAACTCATTCTTTTTTTTTTAAGGCCAGCAGGAAAGAATGAGTCTCCAACTTACAGATCCTCTTTCAAGGATCCACCTGATTAGGTCAGACCTACCCAGAATAAGCTCTTATTTGATTAACTTAAAATCAACTGATCAGGCACTGCAAAATTCCCTCGTTTTACTATAGTTTATGGGTTAGAAGCAAGTTACAGTTCCCTCCACAACTCAAGGCGAGGGAAACACACAGAAGCATGGATATCAGGGATAGAAATCTATGGAGGTCATCTTAAAATCCTACCAATCACACTTTTTATTTGCTGAGCTCCTATGGGGTGTGTGTGTGTGTGTGTGTGTGTGTGTGTGGGTGGGTGAGTGTGTATGTGTAAGCAGAAATCAATTTGCTCCAATTCACTTCAACAAACTCAGGGAAATTTGTTTTAAGGAAATAAGGATGTCTTGTGGACCAAAGGTGATAATGCAGCTTGGCCAAGGAAAGAATGGGGATTAGGCTGTGGAATGCTGTAGGGGAAGCTGTGTCTCTGCGTGCCTTTGCTTCATCATTTTCTGTCTCTGTGGACTGACTTAATCTGAACTTCACTTGTGCTCTACAGTTCCAACACATGCTGTCTCGAGTAGAACCCCCACCTCTGCCCTTTAGTCCTAAATTGTCAGAGAAGGAATCTTGCACCAAGGGCTCACCTCTAGAGCAGTCATCTCTGGTCACAGTGGGGACACACACTACCATCATAGCTGCCACCCATGGTGACCATGCATGGGAGGAAGTTGGGAGTTTGTTCTCAGAGAAGGAGGCCAAGGTTCCCAAAAGACGTCCACTGCATGGTGTAAGGAGTTGTCAGTGACCAGTTTATACATATTCCACGTCATCCTGTGCACGACTTAGCATCAAGGCCCTTCAGGTAGCAGTGGAGAGAGGACAGACTCTGTTTAATGGTAAATGAGTTTAAAATGATGCTCCCATAACCACAGCACTTAGAGGAAAAGTTATCCCACTGAAAGAACGCAGTGGCTGTAGAAAATGTAGGTCCAGGCAAGGAGGGCCCAATTTAGAGACAGAGACACAGCGCATCTGACTAAACCTTTCCTAGAAATGGCTGAGAAAGTGCATGCTTTGAGTAAGTGCAGAAAGCAAAAAAGATCCTAGCACAGACATATATATACTACCAACTGTAAAATAGATAGCCAGTGGGAAGTTGCTGTATAACAAAGGGAGTTCAACTCGAGGATGGATGATGCCTTAGAGGACTGGGACGGGGAGGGTGGGGGGGAGTCGAGGGAGGGCGGGAATACGGGGATATGTGTATAAAAACAGATGATTGAAGTTGGTGTACCCCCAAAAAAATAATAAATTAATTAAAAAAAAAAAAAGATCCTAATAACAAAAGCCCTTGAAGGAGGAAGGGAATGTTCCAGCACAGACTGAACGGCTCAAATTCTGATAAGAACAAAGTGAGACAGAGAGAGGATAATCCAGACGGGGTCAGTCATTTAAACCCAGCTGTGCTGCTGAAGTCTCTTATCAACTCTTATGAGGAATTGGTATCAGAATCCCTTGTGTGCCTTATAGTTGGCTTATATAAATGTACATAGTGATGTGTAAACTGAGTGTGGTTCTTACCCTTGGGCATGGGTGCATTACCATCAAATCCTCTGTGATCTTCCTATAGTTGCAAGTTAAAGAATCATTCCCAATAGTGTCATATTTATATAAATGTGCACTGATGATCACAATTGATGATCATAGTCAAGATTCTGAGGCTCAGAGCAGCCTAAGTAAATACTCCCCAGTCCCGTGCTGTTAAAGACCTTAGTTTCAGTGAGGTTTATTTATATCCGGGTGTTCTATATGTTACAAAAACATTCTCAAAAGGGGGGATTTGACCTGGCTAGTGTTAAAGTTCTATTAGGTTGTGGGCCTCTTGGTGACAGAGGCCAAGGCCAAATGATCTCTGTTTTGTGGTGCCAGCTCATACCACATCCTCAAGAAATGTTGGGTTTTTAAAAAAAATGTTATTGAAGTATAGTTGATTTACAATGTTGCATTAATTTCTCCTGTAGAGCAAAGTGACTCAGTTGTACGTATATATATATATTCCTTTTCATATTCTTTCCACTACGGTTTATCACAGGATATTGAAGGTCGTCCCCTGTGCTATACAGTAGGACCTTTTTGTTTATCCATCCTGAATATAATAGTTTGCATCTGCTCATCCCAAACTCCCAATCCTTCCCCCTCCCACCCACCCTTCCTCTTGGCAAGAAATGTTTATTGAATGAAAAAAAAGATTATTTATGATTTCAATATCACATAATCACTGTAGTTATAACCTGCTGCTTGTCCTGGTAGACTGTGACTTTTTAGAACTGCACCATCCAATATAATCACCGTGAGCCACACATAGTTCTTTTTTTTTTTTCTTTAAGAACTTTTATTGAGATACAATTGACAGACAATAAACTGCATATATTTAAAGTATACAATTTAATTTTTTTTTCTTAGTAGTAATGTATATATGGCAATCCCAATCTCCCAATTCATTCCCCCCCAACCCCCCCACACTTTCCCCACTTGGTGTCCATATGTTTGTTCTCTACATCTGTGTCTCTATTTCTGCCTTGCAAACTGGTTGATTTGTACCATTTTTCTATATTCCACATATAACACACATAGCTTTTTAAATTTTGATTTAAATTAAAGTAAAATTTGAAAATTCAGTTTCTTCAGTGTAATAGCTACATTTCAAGGGCTTAATAAGCACATGTGGCAAGTGGTACCAAATAGAACTTTCCCATCAGCTCAATGTTTTATTGGCCTGCACTACTCTTGAGGGGGAGACTTCATCAGTATCCCTCACAGAATCTGTATCAGGATCACATACATTGTGTTCAACCACCATTGCTTGAACTAATAAGAGTTAGACTCTCCTGGTAAATCTCAGCCTAGTCTTCATTTCCACACGGAAGACCTCACTGAGTTCTGCTCTGTGCTCCCTCTGAGACTGAGGCGAATCCCTGTCTTGCCAGATTCTGACTCTTACACTGCACACAAAAATCAACTCAAAATGGATTAAAGACTTAAGCGCAAGACCTACAACTGTGAAACTACTAAAAGAAAACATTGGGGAAAATCTTTGTGCCATTGATATTGGCAATGATTTCATGGACATGACACCAAAAGCACAGGCAAAAAAACCAAAAATAAACAAGTAGGATTACATCAAACTAAAGCTTCTGCACAGCAAAGGAAACATTGACAGTGAAAAGACAACCTATGAAAAGGGAGAAAACACATACCTGGTTTGCAACTATATATAATCTGATAAGGGGTTAATCTCCAGAATATACAAGGAACTCTTACAACTCAATAGCAAAAAACAAAACAAACAAACAAACAAAAAACCCTTAATAACCCAATTTAAAAATAGGCTAAGGACTTGAATAGACATTTCTCCAAAGAAGACATGCAAATGCCCAAAAGGTTCATGAAAAAACGCTCAAAGCCACCATTTATCAGGGAAATGCAAATCAAAACCAAAATGAGGTATTACTTCACATTTGTCAGGATGTTATTATCAAGAAAACAAAAGATAACAAGCGCTGTCAAGGATGTGAAGAACTGGAACAATGCACACTATTTATGGGAATGCAAAATGGTGCACTGCTCTGAAAAACATTATGGAAGTCCCTCCAAAAAAATTAAAAATAGAAATACCATATGATCCAGTAATCCCACTTGTGGGTTTTTATCCAAAATAATTGAGATCCGTATTTGGAAGATGTATTAGCCTCCTATGTTCTTTTTTTTCTAATTTTAATTTATTTTATTAGGATATAATTGAACATTTTGAAAACTCAAAGTTAAAAAATATACTCCTTTTCATCCTTGTTCCAAACCACCCAATTTCCCCCTTTATAAGTAACTTTTGTTCAGAAACTATAAGCAATATATAGAAAGTACTGTTTCCTTAATTAAGTAGCACATTGAGAAAAAGTGTAGTATAGCCTCCTCTGACAGCCTTCTCCTATCATTGCAGCCCTGTTTACAACAGCCAAGATATGGAATCAACCTAAATGTCCATCAACAAGTGAATAAATACGATATATACATACAATAAATACTATTCAGCCTTTTTATTTTTTATTTTTTAGTATTTATCTTGTTTATTTATTTGGTTCTGCCAGGTCTTAGTTGCGGTAGGCAGGCTTCTTAGTTGTGGCATTCAAACTCTTAGTTTCAGCATGCATGTGGAATCTAGTTCCCTGATCAGAGATCAAGCACAGTTCCCCTGCATTGGGAGCTTGGAGTCTTAACCACTGGGCCACCAGGGAAGTCCTCATTCAGTCTTTTTAAAAACGAAAATTCTACCATATGTAACAACATAGAGGAAACTTGAGGACATTATGCTTATTGAAATAAGCCAGTCACAGAAAGACAAATATTACATGATTCCACTTACATGAGGTATCTAAAATAGTCACATTTATAGAATCAAAGAGTAGAATGGTGGTCATCAGGCTGGGGAAAGAGGGAAATGGGGAGTTACTAATCAATGGGCATCAAGTTTCAGTTAAGCAGGACTTCCCTGGTGGGCAGTGGTTAAGAATCCGCCTGCCAATTCGGGGGACATGGGTTCGAGCCCTGGTCCAGGAAGATTCCACATCCACAGAGCAACTAAGCCCGTGTGCCACAACTACTAAGCCTGTGCTCTAGAGCCCGGGAGCCACAACTACTGAGCCTGTGTGCCACAACAATTGAAGCCCATGCACACCTAGAGCCAGTGCTCTGCAATAAGAGAAGCCTGCACACTGCAACGAAGAGTAGCCCCCACTCACTACAACTGAGAAAGCCCTCATACAGCAACAAAAACTCAACAGAGCCAATAAATAAATTAAATATATTAAAACAAAAAATTTTCAGTTAAGCAAGGTGAATAAGCTCTAGAGATCTGCTGTACAACATTGTACCTGTTGTCAAAAATTATGGATCCTGCCCTTGAATACTTGTTGTGGGTACATCTCTTATTAAGTATTCTTACCACAATAAAATAATAAAATAAAATAAAACGTTTCTGCTTCCTATAAAAATGTCCCATCCTGTGAGGTGATGTCCTGCCTCCAGGCAGTAAAGCCCTTGGGAGCAGGGATGGCTCTGATGACTTTGCACCTCCAGCATCTGGCTCAGTGGTTGACAGAGAGGAGATGCTCAGTCAAGTTTATCGAACAAAATCAACTAGGGAGTGTAAATTGCTGGCTTAGATCAAAGTCTCTGTTACTTGTCAAGTTGATAGCAGGGGAGGGGTGAGTGCTCCAGGCTACATCTCTGCAGGGGGGCAGGAATCATGTATGGCCCATGGGAGAGGGGAAGTAGGGGGACCCGATGCACATAAAACACCAGTATGAAGGTCTTCATTTGCCTAATGTCTAGTTCCTCAAGGCATCGCAGGTTCTTGAGAAGTTTTCATAGATTTTGGCTTCTGCCTTCTCGACGCCTTACATCTCTAACACTTCTTCTCCTCCTTTTTTTTTTTTTTTTTGGTATAGTTTTTAAAATATAAAAATGCACAGAAATAGCAAACACCTTGTACCCTTGTAACAAGAAGGGTCCTGACAGGAAATATATAGCAAAGAAGTGAGCAAGGTGTAGGAAAACCACAAGAGAGAGTGCGGTACCCCAAAGATTCAGGGACACTTAGCATCTTAAAGGCACAAGGTGGGGAGCTGTCAGCAGAACCTGACAAGAGAGGGCCTCCTTGTCAGGAGCTTGCATTTCTGCAGAGAAGGAAGGAGTGGAGGAAAATATACCCTGACTCCCTCTCTTCTCTTCCTCCCATCTCTGCCCCTGTTCTCAGTGAGATGAACCCAGTGGGAGCCAGAAAGCTGAGAAGCCAAGCAGAGGACCAGCGTCCTGGGACATCACAGGTTGGAGAAGGGTGAAGTGTGGGTCTGGAGGGCAACAGGGAATAACTCCCAAAACCCTACATCTGGAATTAACAGCTGGGAACATTTTGTTATTTTTGCTTCTCATTAAAAAAATAAATAGAACTTCGCAAGATAGAGTTAAAAGTTTTATTTTTTCACCTCACTATTCCGTTCCCCCCTTTCATCAGCGATAACCAGTTTTATGAATTTGGTGTATGCCCTTTACATATATGTTTTTTTAAACTTTTATTACATTATATAAATAAGCACTGCATAGCATTATTTTGGCTTTTTAAGATTTTTATATAAATGTTTTCATGTGCACATAAATCTGTGTCTTGCTTTCTTTATTCCATGGTGTATGTGTTTTGGAGAGATTTGCACATTAGTATATATCAATATATTTCATTCATCTTAACTGTTGAATAGTATTCCACGATATTTATCTATTCTCTTACTGATGGATATTTACCTTGTTTCCAATATTCACTATTCAAACAGTACTGTATCCAGGCTCAGAGGGTCTGAACGTTCTCAAATTTACCAGAAATTGGCAAATTACTCTCCAGAATGGTTGTGCTAATTTATATTCTCACCAGCAACATATGAGGGTTCCTGTTCCCCTATATCCTCACCAACTCTCCGTATTTCAGATTTTAATTTTTGCCTGCATAATGGGTATGAGGTTGTATCCCATTGGTGCTTTAATTGGCATTTTCCTGATCACTAGTGCAGGTGAGCAGCTTTTTCAGATATTTATTGGCCACCTGGGTTTCCTCTTCTGGGCATTGCCTGGCTCTATCCTTTGCTTACATTTTACTGAATGGTTTCTCTTTTCCTTTGTGATTTATAAGCTTGTATGTCTACTCTGGATGTTAAATCTTTGTATAAAATGTGATTTGCCACCCAAGACACTTCTAATTAGCTCGGGATGAGGTTTTATAAAAATCCGAATCAAGGACTTAACAGGTACAAATATCCTCAAGGAAAGGAAAAGGCAAGGTGGTATTTGTTTACATTACTTCAGGAATTTTTTCCCAACATACTGGAGAGTAGCAAGTAAGTCTCTAAAATTCAAAGGGAATCACTGCATTAAATTAGGGCTTGATTATCTCTTCTCTGCGGAGTTGCTGTTCCCTGGTTCCCTGGCTCCAGACGCATGGCATCATGAGGGGAAGTTGTTGCTGTGTTTTCAGCGATGGCTGTTCTGACTTGACGATGTACTGCCTGATGAATTGATGTTGCTAAGGAGGCAGATACGTGCAGCGTTTTAAGCCACTAAAGTAAGTGAACTAAATCCCCAGTTCATCTCTCAGGAACAATTGCCTGAGGACAGGGCTCTCTCTGAAGACTGGTGACAAATCTAACTCAACAGACTCCTGCACCTTGTTTTAGAAAATGCTTCTATAGCCAGCAAAATAATTCACATCAGCACACATCAGGAGACACTTCTGTTTGGGGAGAGATGAGGGAGATTATATTCACCCATCATTTATTCACCTGTGCAAACTGTTTTGTGTTTCTACTGTGTGGGCCCATCGCTGAGCACACTGCACACATGTCAGTGAATTAGACACAGGACCTGCCCTTGAAGAATTCACAGAGTAACAGGGAAAAGGATGTGTAAACCTGTGGTTAACATACCGTGTTAGGTGCCACAGAGAGGAATGCGCAAAGGGTTATGGGACCGTAGATTGGGTGACTAACCCTCCAACTCCTTCCAGACTCAGCTCAGGAATCCTCCTACCCCCTTTCTGTACACCTCCCCCTCTCATTACTTCCCACATTGCGCTGGCATTGTCTGCTCACGGGTCCCTCTCTCCACAAAGCTTTAAGCCAGTGTTTCCCAACTTCAGTGCTGTTGACATTTTGGGCCAGATGAATGTTTGACTGGGGGAGCGTCTGTCCTGTACTTTGCAGAATGTTCATCAGCACCCCTGACCCCTATCCACTACATGCCAGTATCTCTCTCTCTCACACACACACACACACACACAGACACACGCACTCATGCATTATGATGAGCAAAAATGTTCCCTGGCAGCCAAATCACTCCAGTTGAGAACCTCCTGTAAGCTCTCGCAGGGAGTAACCACATTATTTTCATCTCTGATTCCTGGTGCCTTGGACATGCCTGGCACTGTGAACCAAATAGAACTTTGCTTGGAGGGATAAGGAAAAACCATGTGTTAGAGAAGTATCAGATTTGGATTTTGAGGGATAGAAAGGAATAATCTACAATAGCACTCTCCTGCAGAACTTTCTGTGATCATGGAAATATTCTATATACTTTCTAATACGGTAGGCACTACCACATGTGGCCTTTGAGCACCTGAAATGTGTGATCAAGAAACGGAGTTTTTAATTTCACTTAGTTTTAATTTCTTTAAATTTCCAAGGCCACATGTGGCTAGAGGCTGCCATATTGGGTAGCACAGCTCTAAGCACTGAGTAGCCTGCCCCACTGTAAGGGCTACTCACCAAATGTGAGTTTGGGTTTGGATACTTTCCCAGATATTCAGAAACATATTTACACTTCCAGCTTCTCTGACCATGATCCAAGCCTAAAGCAATAGAGTATGGCATAAAATGAATATTATCATGCTTTATTCTGTGGAGGTGATAAAAGAGGCTCCTCCTACCCACCACAAAGCAACCAGGGATAGCATTCTTGAGGGGCTTGAAGATGGATGCTGGTGGAATTCTCAGAATCATCCCATTTATTTAAAAGCAGCCCATCCATCTATCGATCCTTTCACACATTTATCCAAGGAACACATATTGAAAACGTACCATGTGCTCTCACTGAGATCACAAAAAATATGCAGAACAATCAGAGAGACAAATGTGTAAACAATTAGCTAGACTATATTACAAGAAGAGCAGTGATGGAGTTCTGTGTGTGAAATTCTAAGTGCTTGACACAGATAGAGAAAGCTTGACAGTGGAGCTGATGCTGAGCTAAGCCTTAGAGTTAGGGAGAGAATTAGTTGAGTCAGTTTTCTAAACTTATCTGAACTAAAAAAGAAAAGAAAGGAAAAGAAAAATCACCTGGAGGCTTGTTAAAAAATCAGTTCTCAGTCTTCTTGCTTCCTCTCTGGGAATTCCTGGTATAGAGCTTAGAGTTTCGCATGTTTAGCAAGCACACCTGGCAAATCTAGGAAAGAAGTGTTGGGAGGATGGGGCCAATAACTCCCATACATAGCTAGGAACAATGTCAGGTCTTGGTGATGCTCCTGATGCCTGATATATATCAATACATCATACCTGCTGTATAATAAATGGCATGAGTTTGGAAAATAGGCATTTTTTTAAGATATCAAAAGTAATTGGAAAAGTGGGAGATTAAGAAAAATAAAAGAATGAAAGAGAAAATGAAAGCCCATGCATAAGCCCACCATCCAGACCTAATCATTGTCTAATATTTTTGATAAATACTGTGTCTTTTTCTTTTTATACACACACACACACACACACACACACACACAATGGAATAATACTATACCTATTCTGCTTTTAAATAAAATTTTCCATTTTGCAATAACTTTAGATTTAAAGTTGAGAAGATGGTACAAAGAGTTCCTATACACCTCACACCCAGTTTTCCCAATTACTAATAGCTTACATCAGTACCATGCATTTGTCACAATTAATGAACTAATATTGATACATTATTGTTAACAAAAATCCATCCTTTATTCAGATTTCTTCAGTTATTTCCTAATGTCTTTGTGTTGTTCCAGGATCAGATCCAAGATACCACATCATACTTAGTTATCATGTCTCCTTAGGCTCCTCTTGACTCCTACAGTAGCTCAGGCTTTTCTTGTTTTTGATGACCTTGACAGTATGAGGAGTACTGGTCAGACATTTTGTGGCATGTCCTTCAACTGGGATTTATCTGATATTTTTCTCATTATTAGACTGAGGTCTAAACACTCACATATCCTCAACCCAGAATTGACATTTGTGACCATTTTGTGACATTTGATTCATTTTTAAGAAAACAATAGAATTGCACTTCCCTGGTGGCGCAGTGGTTAAGAATCCGCCTGCCAATGCAGGGGACGTGGGTTCGATCCCTGGGCCGGGAAGATCCCACATGCCTCAGAGCAACGAAGCCCATGTGTCACAACTACTGAGGCTGTGTTTTAGAGCCCGCGAGCCACAACTGTTGAGCCCGTGTGCTGCAACTACTGAAGCCTACGCACCTAGAGCCTGTGCTCCACAGCAAGAGAAGCCACCGCAATAAGAAGCCCAAGCACTGCAGTGAAGAGCAGGCCCCGCTCCCCACAACTAGAGAAAGCCTGAGCACAGCAACAAAGACTAAGCACAGCCAATAAATAAATAAATAAATAAATTTATTTATTTATTTATTTATTAAAAAATAGAATTGAAATTAGATTCCTTTCATTCAAATAATGCCATTTGCAGCAACATGGATGGACCTAGAGATTAGCATGCTAAGTGAAGTCAGACAGAAAGACAATACATATGCTATCACTTATATGTGGATTGTAAAAAAAAAAAGATACAAATGAACTTATTTACAAAACAGAAATAGACTCACAGACATAAAAAACTATGGTTACCAAAAGGGAAAGGAGTTAGGAGGGATAAATTAGGAGTTTGTGATGAAAATATATACATTACTATATATATAATAGATAACCAACAAGGACCTACTGTATAACACAGGGAATTATACTCATTGTCTTGTAATAATCTATAATAGAAAACAATCGGAAAAAGAATATATATGTGTGTGTGTGTGTGTGTGTGTGTGTGTGTATAACTGAATCACTTTGCTGTACACCTGAAATAAACACATTGTAAATCAATAAAATTTTTCAATAAAACTCTTTTAAAAAGATTCCCTTCATTTAGCATCTCTGTCTCATACCATCCCTGCCTCATAGATGCAACCACTATCTTCAATTTAGTGTGTAGTCTCCCATCTCTACTTTTTCCTTTTTTATGTGTGTACATTCGCCCCTATACAAGCAGGAAATACGTGGTATTTCACTGTGTTTTAAATTTTTTCCAGGACTGGTATCATATATACATCATTCTAGAACTTGATTTTTTTCACTCAACATTGTCTTTGAAAACAGATAAATATTTGAGGGGATGAATGTGATAATTGACTAGATGGTGAGACTCCTTTCACAACATATATACCTAACAAGCTACCTTGATATACACTTTAAATATCGTACAATTTTATTTGTAAATTACACACCTCAATAAAGCTGAAAACCCCCCCAACATTATTTTTGTAGGGTTTTTTTGCGCATTTTTTATCCTCATTGGTTATTTATTTTAAATACAGCAGTGTGTACATATCAATCCCAAACTCCTTAACTATCCCTCCCCCTCACCCATCCCCCATGGAAACCATAAGTTTGTTCTCTAAGTCTGTGAGTCTCCCAACACTATTTCTGAGAACCATTCATGTAGGTCTACATAGACCTAACTAACTCCTTTCTTTTATTTTTTAAGAGCTTTTATTGAGATATAATTGACATGCAATAAACTGCATGTATTTAAAGTGTACAATTTGATATTTTCTTCTTATTAGTAATGTATATACGGCAATCCCAATCTCCCAAATCATTCCTCCCCAGTTCCCCTCCTCCCCAACCCTGCTTTCCCCACTTGGTGTCCATATATTTGCTCTCTACATCTGTGTTTCTATTTCTGCATTGCAAACGGTTGATTTGTACCATTTTTCTAGATTCTGCATATTGTTACTATACAATATTTGATTTCCTCTTTCTGACTAACTTCACTCTGTATGACAGTGTCTAGGTCCATCCATGTCTCTACAAATGTTCCAATTTTGTTGCTTTTTATGGCTGAGTAATAGTCCATTATATATATGTACCACATCTTCTTTATCCATTCATCTGTTGATGGACATTTAGGTTGCTTCCTTGTCCTGGCTGTCGTAAATAGTGCTTCAATGAACATTGGAGGGCATGTGTCTTTTTGAATGATGGTGTTCTCTGGGTATATCCCCAGTAGTGGGATTGCTGGGTCATATGGTAGTTCTATTTTTACTTTTCCAAAGAACCTCCATACTGTTCTCCATCGTGGCTGTATCAATTCACATTCCCACCAACAGTGCAAGAGCGTTCCCTTTTCTCCACACCCTCTCCAGCATTTACTGCTTGTAGATTTTCTGATGACGCCCATTCTGACCGGTGTGAGGTGATACCTCATTGTTCACTCCTGTCTTTTGATTGCTGTATGGCATTCTGTAGTGTGACTGGTATATGTTCTTCATTCTCTTCCTTTACACACATACAAGAGACTCTGGAAGGTATATACCTCAAAGTAGAATTGCTGGTTTGTAGGGTGTAGGCCTTCCAATATGGTTGTATGACTTCACATTCCAGAAACCATGTTTAAGTTTGTGTCCTTACATTCTCAGCAACAATTAGTATCAGCAGACTTTTTAATTTTTTCCATCTTAGAAAAGTGAAATTAAATCTCATTAGTATTTTATTTTGAATTTTCCTGATTACTGGTGGACTTGAGCACCGTCTCATATATTCATTAGTCATTTGGTTTCTTTTACTGTGAATTGCTTGTTCATCTTTTTTTTTTTAATTAACTTGATAGCATTTTTTCCCAGATTTTTGAGGTAATAGTACTTTTCTTATTGTATATGTTACAAATATGTTGTTTTAGTCTGCTGTTTGTCTTTTAACATTACCACTATCTCATTTGTCATTCAGAAGCTTACATTTTGACATGGTCAAAGTTAACAGTTTTTTCAATTTATGCTTTTTTATATATGGCTTAAGAATATATAAAATACATTTCCCTACCCTAACATCTTTAAAATATTCCCTACATTTTCTTCTAATTGTTATATTTTTTTATTTTAATGGTTAGGTCTTTAATCCACATGAAATTTCTTTTTGTTTTTCAAGTAAGATGAGAATCTAATTTTCTTTGTGTAGGAAGCCCAGCTACCTGGTCCCTTTGATTGAGTCATTCACCCTTTCCATTCAGATCTGTAGTGCCAGCTCCGTTAAATAAGTTTCCATACATGTACTTGCTTTGGAATTTCTAATCTGTGCAACTGATCTTTTATCTATGGCTCAATCAAAGCCACCCTATTTTAATTTGCTTTAAAATAAACTCTGATACCGGGTGGAATAAACATTCCTTTCTTGTTATTCTTTTTCAGAATTATATTAGATATTTTGGGGCTTTTATTCTGTCACATGAATTTTGAGATAACTTACAAGTTTTATAAAAAACCATGTTAGGATTTTTGTTGGAACTGCATTAAAATTTTCGATTTATTTGGAAGAGAGTTACCATCTTCACCATATTGAAGCTTCCTATTCATGAGTACTGTTTATCTGTTTACTTTTTAAAATCTTTTTATATGTTTTTCAATACCATTTTTGAAATTTTCTCAGCAAAATATTTTTAAAAGTTTTTGTTTTGTTTACTCTCAGGCATCAAATTACTTTTATCGCTAAATTAGATTTTTTTCAATTTCTTTGTGTAATGCTAGCCTGTGGAAATGCTATTTGTTTTTGAAGGTAGTTTTATATGATCTATCCTGCTGAGTCATTTTATTAGTTCTGTAGAATTTCTTAGGTTTTCTAAATAGACAATCATACTATGAACAAATAATGATAATTTATATTAGATGTAATAATATTATAACAAATTATTATAACACAGTATTGATGATGTGGTAGTGGATATCTTTGTTTTGTTTTTGACTTTAATGGAAAGCTTCTAAGCACTTGTTTTATGTTATATGATAAAATTTATTATGCTATGATGTAGGTTTCCGTTAGGTGCCTTTTTTCAAGTCAACGATGTTCAAGTTTTTCTCTATCTACACTTTGTTAAGAATTGTCTTTTTAAATCACAGGTTAGTACTACATTTTCTTGAAAGCTTAGCCTGTACTTTTTCAGTGATCACGTGGACTGTCTCTTTTAACCAGTTAACATGGTGAATTACATTGACAGAGTTCCTTAAGTTAAAACTTCTGTGCATCCCTGGGATAAATTATGCTAGGTTATACTTTTTAAATGTATTCTTCCACTCAGCGAAACTGGATCTGTTAATATTTTACCTGGATTTTTTACATCTATGTTTATAAGTGAGGTTGGCATGTAGTTTTCTTTTTTATGCTGTCGTTGGTTTGGGAATCAAATTATATTGTGTCGTAAAATAAACTGAATGGCTTTGTCTGTCTACTCTCTGGAACAGTTTGTATAAGATAGGAATTATCTGTTCCTTGACTATAGTAAAACTCAGCTGTAAATCTTTCTGGCTCTGTTTCCTTTTTAGGGAGGACATTTTTGACTACTGATGCAATCTCTTGTTATTTTGTCACTACAATATTAGCAGTAGGCCAGGCCCTTGTTCTAATTTAAGCATTTCAACAATGAATATTTATTTAATCGACACAACAGTCTTATGACCTAGGTGTAGTTATTATTCCCATTTTACATATGAGGAAACTAAGGCAAAGAGAGGTTAGGTAGCTTGCTGAGGCTCACACAGTAACAGCAGAGCCAAAATCAAACCCAGGCAGTCTGGATGTAGGAGCTATACTCTTAACCACTACACATGGTAAATTTTTGTCTTAATTTACATAGTCCTAGAAAATTATACCTTTTTTCCAAATGTTCAAAATTATTGGCATAAAGCTGTTATAATACTCATGATATTTTAAAATCTCTACTGTGCATTTTTTATCCCTAATATTCTCTTTTTCTTCAGGAGTCTCGCTAAAACTGTTTCTATTAGTCTTTCCTCACAAGGAGCCAGATGTTAATTTTAAGATGTCTAGATTTTCTTTAAAATAGTTCAGTGAGTGTATATATATATATATATATATATATATATATATATAACCTACATGGAAAAAGAATATAATATATGCCTACATGGCAAAAGAATAATATAGAATATATTCTTTTGCCACGTAGGTTATTACAAAAAAAAGTATATATATATATATATATATATAAATATTCTGAAAAAGAATATATATATTCTTTTCCCATATAGGTTATTACAAAATATTGAGTATAGTTCCCTCTGCTATACGCTAGATCCTTATTGTTTATCTATTTTATATATAGTAGTGTGTATATGTTCCTCCCAAATTCCTATTTTATCCCTCCCTCATCCCCAGCCTTTTCCCTTTGGTAACCATAAGTTTGTTTTCTATGTCTGTGAGTCTGTGTCTGTTTTGTGAATAAGTTCATTTGTATCATTCTTTTCATTTCCACATATAAGCAATATCATATATTTGTCTTTCTCTGTCTGACTTACTTAACTTAGTATGATAATCTCTAGGTCCATCCATGTTGCTGCAAATAGCATTATTTGATTCTTTTTATGGCTTGGTAATATTCCATTGTATATACGTACCACATCTTCTTTATCCATTCATCAGTTGATGGACACTTAGGTTGTTTCTACGTCTTGGCTATTGTGAATAGTGCTGCTATAAACATAGGGGTGTATTTATCTTTTTGACTTATAGTTTTGTCTGGATGTGTGCACAAAAGTGAGATTGCTGAATCACACAGAAACTCTGCTTTTAGGTTTTTTTTTAAAATAAATTTATTTATTTACCTATTTATTTTATTGGCTGAGTTGGGTCTTCATTGCGGTGCACAGGCTTCTCATTGTGGTGGCTTCTCTTACTGTGGAGCACGGGCTCTAGGTGCAGGCTTCAGTAGTTGCAGCATGTGGGCTCAATAGTTGTGATTCACGGGCTTAGTTTCTTCAAGGCATGTGGGATCTTCCTTGACCAGGGCTTGAACCCGTTTCCCCTGCACGGGCAAGCAGATTCTTAACCACTGCGCCACCAGAGAAGTCCTGTTTTTAGTTTTTTAAGGAGCCTCCATGCTGTTTTCCATAGAGGCTGCACCAACTTACATTTCCACTAACATTGTAGGAGGGCTCCTTTTTTTCCCCCACTGTCTCCAGCATTTTTTATTTGTAGATTTTTTAATGATGGTCATTCTGACTCTTGTGTGGTGGTACCTCATTGCGGTTTTGATTTGCGTTTCTCTAATAGCAATGATAAACATCTTTTCATGTGCCTATTGGCCATCTGTACGTCTTGTTTGGAGAAGCGTTTATTTGGGTCTTCGCCCATTTTTCAATCTTGTTTGTTTGTTGTTGTTATTGAGTTCTATGAGCTTAAGTAACCAATATTAATTTAGATTTACAACATATTTTACTAATTTCTTTATTCATCTTTGCTTCGTTCAATGGGTTTATTTTCTGTCATGCTGAAGAACATTCTTTAGTAATTCTTTCAGCAAGTGTCTATAGGCAGTAAACGCTCATTGTATTTGAATTTTTAAATTTATCACTCATTCTTCAAAGATCATTCAGCTGCACATAGAGTTCTAGCTTCATTATTCTTTTCTCTCAAGACTTTAAAGATATTATTCAATTTTTTTCCTCATCTATTCTTACAGTGTGAAGCCTACAGGCAGTGTCATTGCTTCTCTGCAAGCAGTCTGCAAGTGTACACTTCTTCCCAGAAATCTTTTAAGATTTTCCCTTATGTTTGATGTTCTACAATTTCATCAAACTGTACTAGGTATGAAACTTTCTCATTTATTCTCCTTGTGATTTTTTTTTTCACTCTAAGAATATATGTTTCAATTTTGGAACATTTGAAGGCATTATCTCTTGAATATTGCCTCCACATTCTACCTTGTTCTTTGTATTTCCTGTTTCTGGAACTTCTACCAAATGTGTGGTGAGGTGTCTCATTTTGCACCCCATGTCTATCTTTTTGTACTGCATTCTAAATCTACGCATTTCCTCAAGTCTACTTTCTGATTTATTAATCCTCTGTTTGTCGGTTTTTAGTCTACCGTTAACAAATCTATTGAGATTTTTATTTCAATGATTTTATTTTTCATTTTTAGGATTTATATTTGGTTCTCTTTTAACCCATCGATTCTCTTCCAGATTTGGGAAAAATAGTTTAGATACAGTACTCACTTTACACTAAAATATAATCTAGATGGATTTACAGCATTATAGGAAAGGAAACTAAAACCAAAAAAAGGTCATATTTGTCAAATATCTAGATAGGGATAGATTTTCTAAGTTTCAAATCACACTCTGCTTTCATAATATTAAAAGAAACAGGGATAATTTGAATATATAAACTTTAAATTTCTGAAGCTGAAAAAGCAACAAAATTTAAAAGCACATAGTAAATTAGGGATATAACTATCAAAGTATGGCAAAGTATTAATATCTTTAAAATATAAATGCCTTATAGAAGTTAAGAAAAACACAAACTAAAAATATAAATGGCTAATAAACATTTTCAAATTGTTTTCCTTTACCAGGAATCAAACATATATAAATAAAAACAAACTATCTGACACCTACCACATTAACAAAGTATTTTGCTTCTAATGAGAATATGCAAAGCTTGTTAGCTATGAAAGCATAAGATACAACATCCTGGAAAAAAATTTTCAATATATACCAAGAACCTTAAAAGTATTCTAACTTTTTGATTTATTAATTTCACTTCTAAGAATCTAACCCAAGAAACCAACTCAAAATACTGTGAAGAAAAATTATGGCATCTTTTTATAGGAAAGACAAATTGGAAACAACCTAGAGCCACAATAAAGAAGGGAATATGTGGGGGGTGGAGGAGGGATGGGTTGGGAGTTTGGGATTAGTGGATGCAAACTATTAGTGTAGAATGGATAAACCACAAGGTCCTAACATGTAGCACAGGGAAAACTATATTCACTATCCTGAAAAGAATATGAAAAATAATATACACACATATATATATCACTTTGCTATATAGCAGAAATTAACACAACATTGTAAATCAACTATATTTCAAGAAAATAAATTTTTAAAAAGACAAGGGAGCAAGTAAATTGTTACACCTGTACAACAAAACATTATTCAATCACTAAAACTTATGCTTACCAAATTTTTAACAAAATAGGAAAAACGTTATAATCTTATGTGAAAAATGAAGTATATAAAACTACACATAGAGTATAGCTAAAGGACTAGATGAAAAGTACATATCAGAGTGTTGACAGTATATACTTCTGGGTAGTAGCTGTATTGGTGACTTTTTCCCCACCTCATTATATGTTTTTGTATCTTCCCAATATTCCATAATGAAAGTCTATTATTTTTATAAGTTTAAAATTAAGGAATTTTTTAAACTTTCTCAATAAATTGGAAGGAACTTGATTCCATCTTAAATTCTTCAGTCATCCTCACCTTCTCCCCCTTCAAAACGAGTGCTTCCTCATCTTTCCCGTCAAGACTGTTGTATTATCCTGGCTGGGGAGTAATGAATGGGTCAAACTGAAAGTGAAAAGTACAATTTAATCTGAGCAACAAAACTCAGGCATTTGACAGCACTTCTCCAAAACAGTTTACTTTTCATGTCTGAGATGTTGAAGTGTGTTGGGAAGATTTAAGAGTAAACTGTCCCATGGAAAGTTGCTAACTTGAAATCCAATATTTTTTAAATATGACATCTCAAGGTAGATAGCTTTCTTTCAAATTTCAGGTTATGGTCAACGGGGATTCCTAAGACTAAGAATCAGCTCATTTTTATTAAAAACTTAAAAATGACTTAATGGTTAAGGAAGTTGTGTCAGTTTGGGTCCCTCAAGAAAGACACCAAGGCAGAATTAGACATTTCAGAGATCTATTGAGAGAAAACCCTGTGAAGGACAAAGGTGAGAGGGAGTAGGTTAAGTAGGGAGGGCGTACAGACCAAGATGCCAATCTGACATCCATGAAAGGCGAGGGGGAAAGGAAGTGTGTTGGCAGGAAGAGCCCCAGACTGGAGGGCAGTTCTGAGAAAGCCTTGGTCAAGTCAAAGAGGACTGCCCAATAGTGGAGTCCCATGGTGGCAGAAATGGCTCAAATCTAGCACCTCTGCCATGCCCAGTCAGTGGCAAGGAGCAGCTTGGGGAGAGCCTGCCCTCAACATCACCACTGTGATGGACCTTGAGTGTAACATCTGGAAGTGTGATTAGTGCACTTCATGGCTGCCATGGAAGTGTAATTAAAGTATGCTCTCTTCCACAGTCTCCTTTCCACCCCTCAAATAAAAGCAAAACCAAAACATCTTCTCCCTAAAACAGCAACTGATAGACTGCTTATTTCTAGAGAAAACATTAAGCTTTCCTTTAAGCAGGATGGTAGAAGAATTCAGAACCTGACATAGTGCCTGGCACAATACATGGTACCGTTAATATTTATTGACTAAATTACGTCACTTGATCCTTTTCCTTTCATGAAGTATAATAACATGGCACTCTTTTTTTTTAAATTAATTTATTTATTTACTTATTATTTTTGGCTGCGTCAGGTCTTAGTTGCAGCATGTGAGAGCTTTTGTTGAGGCACACGGGCTTCTCTCTAGTTGTGGCCCATGGACTCCAGAGTGTGTAGGTTCTGTTGTTGTGGCATGTGGGCTCAGTAGTTGCAGTGAGTGGGCTTAGTTGCCCCGTGGCATGTGGGATCTTAGTTCCCCAACCAGGGATCGAATCTGAGTCCCCTGCATTGGAAAGGAGATTCTTAACCACTGGGCCACCAGGGAAGTCCCACATGGTAACCTTGATTAAATCCAGATACACTAGATTGGACATTTCTAATCCTTACAACAACCTTACAATGTGGACATTGTTAGAGGTCTTTACAGGTAGACACATTGAGGCTCAGAGAGGTTAAGTAACTTGCCGAAGATCATATAGCTAGTAAGTGGTGATTTGGGATTCAAACCCAGTGCTTCCCTAGACCAGTGGTCCTCAACCCTGGTTAACCATCAGGATCACCTGATGATCAGTCTTCACCTCAGACCAATAAAACCACTGTTTCTGGAAGTGGGCCCAGGTGCCAATGTGTTTTTTTTACAAAACTTTTAAATATAGGAAGTTCTAATGTTTCCAAGGTTGAGCACCACTGGTCTACTCCAACCCCTTCTCCTATTGCAGACTGGGTAACTGAGTCTTCAAGAGGCAAAGTCATCACATCTCAGAACTAGAAGAGTTGGAACCAGAGCTCAAATGAAGAGTTTCCTAATCCACGTTGCCCTCTGGCAGCTCACCTGAGGTTGGCTGCTCTTCCACAGTCTGTTGTACCACATGGACCCAGCAGGCAAAGGGCCTGGCTCATGTGACAGTCCTTGTGTGCCCCCTGGTGGGATAAAATGGTGAAGAGCCACTACCTTGGACAGTAATAGGTAAAAGGATGAAAAGCTCTCCAGGCCTTCGGATTGTCTCCTCAATATGTTGCATGTAGGTTTATGCAAGCTGGCTGTGAGCTGGTGGCGCTTTACATCATCCTTGTACTTGGAAGGAAGAAAACCACATCATCAACACAGAAACACAACCACTCTGGATTTATACAGTGCCTTGCCTCTAAAGACTTGCTATATACAATGCCAACTTTAAAGCATATAAGGCATTCCCTCATCTAAGAAATTTTTTTAAAAAATTTTCAGTACCTTTTATTAAGGCAGTAGAGTCTTGTGGTTCATCTCTCAGACTCTGGAGTCAAATACACCTGAGGACAAATTCTAGCTCCACAATTAATTATTAATTTTATAAACTTTGGTGAGCCACATGGCTCAGTTCTACTCTCTGTAAAATGGTCATTATAACGCCTAATTCATATAGTTGTTGTGAAGACTAAATGTATATGTACAGTGCTTGGCACTGTGCCTACAATGTATTAAGCCCCCCTCCACTCTCACACCCCACAAAAGGCTATGGTTACTATTACTGGAATGGGCCCATGGTGGGTGCATTTTTGCCCACCCTGGACAAAACTCTTAGATAGGAAAAGACTGTGTTTCGTGCCCTCTTATATGATCTCTGCGTTGGTGTCTGCTTCCCCTCATCCCTCAGAGAGAACCTTCTGTTCTCCGTTCCCTGCTTCACTGCAGACTTCCACCACACACTCTCTCCCCTGGAAGAAAAATTTGGAACTCTGATCTTTCCTGCATCAAAGTATTTTTGCATGTCACCATATTTTCATCCCTGGGGCATTCTCATCTGAAAAGGATAAACTGAGAATGAGTGATGGATACAGCAGGAGAGAAACCAGGTGAGTGGTTACCCTAGAGGCCACATGGAGTGTCTCAAGATGGAGGAAATGACTGACTGGGTCAAACACTGTAACAGGTCAGGGAAGATGAGGACTGAGAATTGACCATCAGATTTAATGAAACGGAGATCGCTGGCCACCTTGACAAAAGCAATTTTGCTGTCATGGTGGTGGTGAAATTCTGAGTGGAGTATGGAATTGGATACATCAAGCATAGCCTACTCTTCTGATAAGTTTTTCTGTAAAGAGGAACAAAGAAATGGGGTGGTAGCTGGAGGGCAAATGTTTCTTTTTTAATATGGAAGAAATAAGGGTATATTTACAAAGCTGATGGGAATAATCCAGTGTGAGAGGGAAAGTGATGATGCAGAAGGGAGAGGGAAGGATTGCTAGAGCAGTGTCCTTGATAGACCAGAGGGAACGGGATTTAGTGCACCAGTGGAGGGCCTTCCACAGGAGCTCAGACATGGTTTATTTATGATAATGAGGGGAGGGGCAGGGTCTGTGAGCACAGATGCCCTTAGGTGTGCAGATGGGATGGGAGCCTGTGCAAGTTCTCTTCTAATGGCATCTGTCTTTTCTGTGCAGTAGGAAGCAAGGTCATCAATCAGAGTAGTTGCTACTAAGTGAAATAAAATTCCCTAAGAGAACAAGTGAAATCTGAAAAAGAATATATATATATATATATCACTGTGTACAGTATATATATACACACATATATATATCATTGTGTGTGTGTATATATATATATATATATCGCTGTGTGTGTGTATGTGTATACCACTGAATATAAATACATCACTAAATCACTTTGCTGTACACTTGAAAGTAACACAACATTGTAACTTAACTATATTTCAATTTAAAAAAAGAAAGAATAAGTGAAGTATTCGTTTTTAGAAATATAACTCAAAGAGTGATGGTGAGGTGGTCTAGTGGGTAAGAGTCTTTGCTGAAAACCCTTAAATAATGACATTCACATGAAATATCAACTGAAATTCAAATAACAATAAACACACACGTGATGCTCTGAATTTTCTTTATTTTCTAACACCTATTTAAACCACTCAACGAAACACTCTATAACATAATTTAAGAAAACTTCTGCAAATTTTAGGGTAGAAACGAAACCCCATTTACCTACCATCAAAGCATCATGCAAACAATTATTTTCTTAGAGGCTATTTAGCTTTGTGGTGTTACTTACAGATGATGGTACATTTTCATTCCATACACCACAACGAGCATTCACTCCAAACATATAACTCTTTAAAATAAAACAACATACATTTCCTTTGAACCATTGCAGATTCAGTTGTTTTGGGGTTTTTGCCCCCAGAAGTTAAAACTAAACTCAATCTCCTTCCCCCCGGCCACAGCCTCGAGCTCACGGCAGATTTGTACAAAGTACACCAACTACTCCTCAGATTCCTCCACTAGGGATGCCCGCGGTTCGTGCCATCACAGGTAGAAGAGAGAACTGGCTAATTCCAAACTTGGTTCTTTATGAATGCTTTGTGTCACCAGAAAGGTCAGCTTGTGTGCATACTGACACGGGGCTGGAATACTGATTAAGCCCTGAGGAGGAAAAAGTATTGATGATGATTAAGAGGATAACTTGCTCTTCAAAGTGATATTTTTTCCTGAATTTTTTCATCCACTAGTTATATATACAATAGAATGTAAGTCAACTAGAACTAAACTCAATCAACAAAGGGCACCCTTGCTCCCTGGGAATTTAAATTCACTGGGCAAGGTGGGAAGGTGGAGAGAGCCAGTCTGCTTTCACGGTGCCAGGACCTGCGAGCCACATACTTAGAGCTCATCTGTTTCCTATGACTTGATGTTCCAAGGGGCTCAGAGCAAACCTTGGCTTTGGACTTTGAGAGCAGCCCTGGGCCTAACATACAGGAATACAGAACAGAGCCATGCCTGTTACTCTCCCACCAGACACAACATTTGAGTTGAATCCAATTGCCTCATCTGTAACTTGGAAATAATACCCTGATTTCCTCCCAGGCTGGCATAAGAAAATGTATATAATACAGTCTTCTGGAAATTATCAATGCTAATACATTTTAATAGTTACTGCTATTTTATATCTATGATAGAGTGGGTTTCATCAATTGTGGACTTAAGAAGTCATTCATTCATTCATCCCTCCTTTGTGGAAAATCAGGCGTTGTGCCAAGGGTTGGGACACAAAGGTGAATCGGGTGACAGTTCCTGGTGGGCACCTCGAGCGCCACTCTGCACCTAAGTAAACCGCTGTCACTCACCGGCCAGTTGTAGTAGAGGTGGCACAGTTTGAATGTGAGCCTCTGCATGTGGTCAGGCTTCAGGCCATTGTCATCATAAATGACATTATAGTAGGTGGGATTAACAGTTCCCCGACAGGCGACCTGGCTGATCAAGTAAAAGTCATACCTGAGGGGGAAAGAAGGCCTGTGAAAAACAAAGCACGCAGAACGGGGCCACACCTGACCATGCACAGTCAAAGCTTTGTTAAAAACGGATCTTCTAACAGACTTGCCATTCAGGCCGCGTTGCTTCCGAATCCACGACGGTGCCAAGTGGTGGGTTCTGCAGAGTTCGGCCTGTTTCCATCAAGAATCGTGGCATGCACTTCTTTCTGACCATGATCACCGACAGTTTGGGGCTGGGAACCAGAGAGGCAAAATAATAAATAAAATAATAATAATAATATGGAAAGAACTAAAACCAAGGCATGCAGTTTTCTATTTATTTACATTTTTTTGGTAATTTTAAAATGAAATAAATTAGCAAATTAGCAAAACAAAGAAAATAAAAATTACCCCCAATCTCCACTCCCCCAGAAATAAAACAAATTTTTAAATTAAGGATTGTCTTCATTTGTTGCAAAAGTGTGGTATGCTCAGTCATTTGACCAAAGTATATCAGGGGAACAGGAAAGAATGGTTCATGGGACAATTGACTACAATTAACACCTAAAGAAAGATTTTCCAGAATTATCTCTGGAGACATGGTTTTCTTCCCATTAGCAATCACCTCTCTGTTTTCACCTTCACTCTTCTCAATTTCTGAATAGCAAAGGGAGAACCAAAGGTTCCTCTTACTCCCGAAATCATTGCTTCTGAATCCTACAAAACACACGCCTGGGAGGATGGATGGATGGACCACATACACACAGATGGGCCAAATACCAGGGTTAAGTCAGTATTTGGTAAAATCCAAATCCAAATATTCACCATCACGGACGAAACCTCTGGGATGCAAGGGTCACTGTGAAATTTCACTTAAAGCATTTTAATTATTTTAAAAATATATTGTTAATGTTTTCAATCTTGAAACGTTTTAAAAGCTGAGGTTATGGGGCAAGAGAACTAACTCCTTAGTACTGTCAGCTGCTAAATTTACTTCTGCGATCCCCAAACTGCATGCTGGTGATTCGTAATAGAATCTAACTAACCCAAGGTCAGCGGGGAATGAGAAATTTTGGCTCTGATATTTTGGATGCAGCTGAAAGTGGTTCTGCCTCTGAGCTATGATGCTCTCCCTTCTTTCTGATGGTCACTAATGAGATCAAGGCTCAGCTCCTTTGGGGCTCGTGGCTGTGACACTTTGGTTGATGGTGGTGATGACGGCGTAACCCCACAGATGGAGCTGGATGCACAATTTGAAATAAGATGCTCTCTGAGGATTTTAAGAAGCCAACTTAAGATCCTCCTCCTCCACTTTCCAGTTCTAACATTTTTGTTGCACTCATCACTTGACATAATCATGGAGGAAAATGTACCAAGACATCAAATCTAGAAATGTGACAGTAGAGCAAGGTACTTGGTGTTTAGCATGGTCTGATTTCCATATGCAGCCCAGGTTTCAGAGCTCACACACCACTCTCAGCACCTTCTGCAGACCTGAGCTGCACATCAGTGCCTGCATGTCAGAGGCTTTCGCCCTGTGTGTTGATTTGGGCCTCGAATTTGAAACCATAGCTTGTTTTTTTCCCTAACACGTTAATATGTATGAAGCATCTTCAGCTGCCAGCAGCCCTGCAGGCTTCCTGCTGAATCTCAGTGTCAGCCACTCTGGAGGATTCCTGCCTTCTTCTGGTGCCCCCACCCAAGGCCCCCAAAAGCTCACACCACCCAGACTATTTACATAAGACCATCCCAACTAGCCTCCAATCTAGGGTTGGTTGCACTTGCATAATACAGAAATGGAGTAAAACAACTGTACGGAAAAAAAAAGAGATGCTGGCATATAGCAATTTTAATAGTTGCAATGAATGTGCTAGAACTGGAAGTGGGGAAAGAATACTAATTTGATACCTGGTATTTGAACTTGCTTCTGTCACACTGCTCAGCAGCTGCGGAACTTCATATTCAACGAGTGTTTTCAGCTGACCATCCCCGACACCATCACGGTACACAATTATCCGTGCTGGCAAACCATGGTTATGCTTGTACCATCTGTCCAGTGCCCCTGCAGGATTTGGTGTTAGTAAGAAAAGAAAGACTTGCCCAACGCCACAAAGAATAATATTCCCATATATTTCAATGTTTAAATAGTTTGCTAGTTCAGACCACAATAAGATAGGGTAATACCTAATTTCGGTTGTATTTGCAAAAATATAAAAATGGATAACTTTCCAGAACATTCCTACATCTCTGCTATTTAAGGAATCTTTATGGTTTCTATGGCATGATATATTCTCAAACTTAGCATATCTCTTTAGTAAAATTTTAATATTTAAGCAATAAATTAAAATTTAATTCATGCAATAGACATACAAATTCCCCAAACCCAAATTAATACTAATTTAGTTTCTTTAAATCCATAAATCCTCTCAATAAGGACAGACTGGATCATTTTATGTAAATTTCTTCCCTAATGAGCATAAATATAAAAACCTAAGGAAAAGACTTTGCTGTTCCTCTAAAAGCATCTCTTCAAACGGATTCACCCATCAGTCTCACTGACAATATGAGCTCTGAAAAATTTCCATTCACTCTAAGAAAACTGCCTAAAGAGTAGAGACCAGACAACAACTCCTACCCAAGAGAAACTTTTCATAACTACTACTTTAAAAAATGACCAGGTTTTGAAGTGAAGGGAAAGTAATGTGATAAAACATTTCTTTTCATGCATACATGGCACCATTGTTTTTGGAGAGTTTATTGTCCAGGAAATTCATTTTAGTTTGACGGGAGATGACCAGATATGTAAGTCCACTATCAACATACATCACCAAATTCACCTTTTTTGGAAACAAATATTTACAACCCCACAAAGCGTATAGTTGGGACGATGCAGATTGGGGGAGGGAGTTGCACACGTCACATTGCTAGGGAGTGGCCAAACCAGATTTGGACCAGGGTTGGAAAGGACGTGGGAACCCCAGACCTCTCCTTCTACTGCATCCCCCTGCAAGGAGGGCACCCTCCCCAACCGCTGTCTTCCCCATCTTCTCCTGCCATGCCACACTTGATCTGTCAGCATCCCCATCCCAAGTCTCAAAGGCTTCTCTCCTATTTCTAGACCTAATGCTGGTCTGTCATAATCCTTGCTACTCCAGGGCAGGTTTCTTTTGGCCTTCAAAACTGCTTGCTGGAGCCACCAGCAGCTACAAGGTTTTTATCCTCCTGGCTTTTAGTTTATCACACACAGATGCAGAAGTAAATTCTACAGAGCCTGTTTGTTAGCCTGAGTCAGGCCACAGCTTAAAGGTCTCCAACTGGGTGCCAGTTGACCCAGGCAGGCTTGAGAAGTCTGTTTCTACCTGTCTGGTCTCTTAGAGGTTTATGGACTTTGGGTCTGAAAGAAGAGTCCTTGGAGCCCACCCTCACTGTTACATTTTTAGTACCGGTCATGAAAACTTTCAAGCAATCTGCAACATCAGCTGTTGTTCTCTGAAGGATACAGCGGGAGAACCACCTAAAGTAAGCAAAGAACAAAAGTAAAGTTCAATTTCAAAATTTCTACTACAGACATACATGAGTATTAAGAAACAGACTTATCAATGTTCATACTTTTATATACACTATATGACCACAATTACACTAAAGATGCTCTCCCTCACCACCCCCCAATAAAATTTATTGATACGAGAAACTAAAGCACAGTGCTCGCATCGGACGTCTCTGGGTACAAATCCTGGCTGGTATACTCACCAGCTATGTGACTTTGCTATGTGAACCTAAGCCTCAGTTTCCTCATTTGTACCAAGGAAATTTGCAAGATAGTAAGATAGCACCTCATAGGATTGTTGTAAGAATTAAATTAGATAATATATGTAAAGTACTTAGCACAGCACTTGGCACATAATAAGCACTGATAAATGGAGGCTACTACATTATTATTATCAGGGAATTTATTAGTTTAACAGTAGACCTACTTTCAAAATATTCAAAGATTTCTCAAGCATAAACTTCATTTCTATAGGTAAGCTTTTGGGAATTGAAATCTTAACATGATTAACTTCTCTAGATTTCATAAGCAAGTTCTCTTACTAAAATTATTAATTAAAAGCACCTGGAAGATGAAGATCCTGACTTCGTGGTACATATGTGTCCACATTATTTCAGTTCTCTAAATCTATGCAATAATGGTGCAATTAGAAATGCTGCTAACAAGCCAGAAGTCCCTCATGTGCTTGATTAAGGAAGGGATACACAGAACAGGGATCTCACACAACCTGGACCAAAGTCAGAGGCATGCAGTGACACTGCTGCTTTTCCTGTTTCCCCCAATCCCAAATATATACCTGATCACAAATTTAATGGATTAAATCAAATAGCTCAATTCTAGGAAGAAAATGTTGAAAACAGCCTCAAAACACATTGCTTCGTTACAAATATTGAAACAATTTTAAGAACTACAATTTCATATGTACGCATCGATGTTTAATATGTTATCCCTCAGCCTGCCTATGTTTTTAATAGCTGTGTAAACAACCACCACATCGAGTTTCTGCGAGCGTAAAAATAATAAACAGCAAGCATGTCTTGAGCATTTACACATGCAGATCAGGATATAAATCCAGGCAATCTGATTCTCAACTGCTTGACATGTAAACTTCCTGGTAAAGAGCCCAGTACTGAGCAAGCATACAGAAAACAAATGCACAAGAATTTCTACACGGCCACCATCTGGGGAATATGATTTGCATATGAGCAACAGCTTGTCCCAATGTATGTATGAAAATAGTTCTTTAATGAAGCTACATTTTACCCCAATATTATCCATCACATTTATATATGTAAGTATAATTTATGATCCTAAGTGCCATATTTTTAAAATGAGTGAAGAGTACAAACTATTCCTTGCTGTATAGTTCTTAGGTAAACCACAGGTAATAGTCTCAACAACTGAAGAATATGTTAGGGTAATTTTAAAAGTACCTGGTGATTCTGGGGTTAACACTGGCCACAAATCCAACCACCACCATTCCCTGGCTGAATGCATCTTTACAGACATCAATACCAACCACCATCAGGGACTTTAACTGGAAAATTAAATTTTTCATGATTTAATGGAATGAGCTACTTTCCCAAGCAATGATTTAATATGAAGTTTTCAAAAGACTGTCCCTAGTTACTGAATTATTTAAGTTAAGCTATGTGCCAGGAAGATCAAGGTCCAGATGAGGAAGGTGATTAAAGCAGAAACCAGAGAAACTTAAGGATGGAGGGAAGAATATAGTACAAGCTTTGCTTAAGAGACTTGCTGTAATCCAACATGGCCCCCATCCTTTGTGGGGGTGGGCAAGGGCCAAGACGTGCTGGTAAAGCCGTCAGTCCCTGTCTCGAGGCTGAAGAAATCTGAAGGGAAATGCCACTCCCCGTTCTTCAGCTCTCTAAGAAACCCTCACTTGTCTAAGCCGTCTAGGAGGGACAGCTGGGGGTAACCTCGTACATCCTGGTTAAGGGAGTCGGCAACATTCCCTCATTCCTCACGCTCCCCACTTCCTCCCATGGTGGCCACAGTTCAGGAAAGAGAAGAGGATTTTCTCAGTTCCCGACACAACTTGGAGGTTTGTATCTCAGGCTCTGCCAGTTCCCCAAGCTCTGGAGGGTCCCATCCAGGGTGCAAGGCTGCTCTGCAAGGTAGCACCCTGCTGAAAGCAGGTGAGGGCAGAGGCCACGGAGCACAGATTTTAAACCTCAGCTGGGAGACTTCAAATCCAGTCCCTCCACGTCGATGCCAAACTAGATTCCCTTTCACAAAATATTCTGTTATCGGCTGAACGGAATCTCCACGAGAACAGGGGCCACGCCTCACCTGCTGGGTACCCTCCCAGGGGCTGGCATAGTGGAACCCAGAGCAGACCGACAAACAACAAACCACCCCAACAAACAAACAAAGCAAATATTTCTAGGCTTATGTGACACTATCTCCTACTTTGATTTAATTTTTAACATTCATTAATAGACAGACTGATGACGCAAAGGAAAAGAGTGACGGCTGCTCACAGGGATCTCCACAGCCCACAGCTCGGCCCCGAGTTTGCAGGACATCTGCAAGGCGATCTTCGTGCTGAGACTCATCATCATTCCCTGTCTGTTCAACGTCTGAGCAAGAACACACTGGCTGGGGACCGGGCAGTCGGAGCTCAAATATTTCTTAATGGAATCATAATAGCTCTTCTGATTAGAAGGCAGAATACACATTACCTAAGAGCAAACAAACAAACAAAAATAACAGCAACAAAAAAGCCAGGAGAAAAGAAAGTCAACTTACTTGTGTTTAGAGGAAGCTTTAAAAAAAGAAAAACGAATATATACATTCAAACATCTGTTGCCCTAAGTGCCCAAGAAGCAAATATTAACACAACTACAGTTCTTCTGGTTTGTTTGTTTGTTTTCGGTGTTTTGGTTTTTTTTGGCCACACCGCACAGCTTGTGGTATGCTAGTTCCCTGACCAGGGATGGAACATGGGCCATGGTAGTGAAAGCACTGAATCCTAACCACTAAATCGCCAGGAAATTGCCCCTACGGTTCTTCTCTTAAATGGCCTTTAAAGAGCAGACAATGAATCTAAGCCATCTGAAATGCCTTCTCCTCAGCCACCCACTTTACACAGCATCCCTCCAACCCTACCACTTCCCTTAGCTCCTCCCTCCTCCTTGCTTCTCTACCAGTTTCATCCTGCCAGTCTCCTCAAATGCCATTCCATCCTAGCTCTTTCCCCAGCTACTTTCCTTATTGCAGGGACCCTTCCCTGTGGCTCTCCAGCTCTCTTTCCCACTGCCCCCTCCTCAACTTCATCCACAGATAAGCGAAGTGGAGAATTAGCTTAAATCATGGTCTTTTTCCCATTAGGCACTGGACAGCCAAAATGAAAGAAAGAAGCAACAACACATTTTTCGTTAACTTGGATGTGAGTATAGGGTATGAAGGGAGGGAAAATAAGGAGAAAGAAGCTTCAGGGGCTCTGGTATTTTTAAATTCCACCCTTCTCTGTCACTGCCCCTACTTCCCATCAGGTATTTCCCTCACAGAAGGACCTCTCCTGGCCTAACTCCATCTCCTTCCTATCTTGTATTCTTTACTTTCAAAACGCCCAAATTACAGAAAAGACAGGCACTGTCATAATTAATGGAAAACAAAGTGATTTTTTTTCACCTATAGGACTGTAGGACTGTTCATAATCATAATGTCAAGGGCTAAAATTATTTATACTTAATTATATGAACTTGTGGAAAATATTTTAAAATTATCATCAGTATTCTCTTAGGGCCCTTCCTGTCTTCCATTCCATGAGTCTGGGGCTAAGCAAAGTAGGTGACAGGCCAGGGAGTAGCCCAATGGGGACCAGGACCAAAAGAAGGTGGGAGTCAGGAGAGACTGGTTACACACCAGGGATGGAGAAGTAAGCAAGTATGTGGAGAATAATAAGGGCCATGCTTCTCACCATTAGAGAAAAGTGGTACAAATATGGAAAGGGGGAACACTTTCCTGTGGCACTGGGTTGCAACCAGAGGCGTAAACATGTTTTTAATATTTAAAATTTTAATAAAATATTTTTATACATAACTATTTATGTATACATAACTATACAAAACCAGTAATAAAATAGATGCGGGGGCATGTGTATATATGCACACACATACATACTCATATTTCTTAGTTTTGCCCATTGGGAAAGCCTAGGTGCAGTGACACCCCAGTAGCAAATAAGCACACCCAATGCCCAGATCTTGGTTTCTAAATACCGTTCTCTACCAAAAGGAATTAGGGCTCATTGGAGAAATATACGATTCTACAGTTGGGCAGCAAAATTTAGATTAACCTGGAATGTATTATTGTGCCAGACAGTAAGGAAATATTCCAAGAAAGATGGGAACGTGTCAAAAAGAGACAGAAGTCAGCTTGAATCTCCCACTGGCAAAACCAAGGACAATTTGGACATCAAAATAAACAACAGTAGTAACAGACTATAAACTGGTAAATACAATGGGAATCCATGAATCCATACTGATGTAAATAAGTGAACAAATGGGAAAAAGAGAAAGTGCTTCCTTACAATATAATGTCACCTAATAATTATAGAAGGAAGTACGAAATTAGAAAGCCATCATCTGGCAACCATCATAGTAGTAATGGATTCAGACAAGAATTATCAATGGATTCTAAAACTAGTGGGTAAAGTTTGATGAGGAACAGGATGTTCACATAGTCTCAAAGTATCTCCCTACCAAAAAAATAAAATCTGATTAATTACAAAGAGAAAAAATGTAACTTTATAGTGGAGAAACCTGACAGAAACCACCTTAATCAATGGAGTAGCCCCGGTAAGATGTGGTAAGAACACAGAATCGTTCCTGTGATACTCCTGCCAAAAGTGCACAACCTGAATTTAATCATAAGGAAACATGAGACAAACCCAAATTGAGGGACATTATATAAAATAATTAGTCTATACTCTTCAAAACTGGAAGGTCATCAAAGTCAAGGGAAAACTGTGGAACTGTTACAGTCTGAAGGCGAGATTAAAGAGACAGGGCAACTAAGTGCAACATTTTAGATCCTTTTACTAGAGAAGACATCTTGGGGACAGGTGGAGGAATATGAATAGAGTCTGTGGATTAGCTAGTTGTACTGCTCCCTGATTTTGATGGTTGTTCTATGGTTCTGTAGGAGAGTTACCTTGTTTGTATGAAATGTGTGCTAATGTATTAAAAGGGTAATGGGCATCATGCCTGTAACTTACTGTTAAACGGTTCAGGAAAAAAATAGATATGATAGATAGCAAGGGAGGGAGGGAGGAAGAAAAATACAGAAAATGGTAAAGTAAATATAATAAAATGTCAAAAATTGGGGATTTTGGGTGAATGGTGTATTGGACTTCTTTACTATTCTTGCAACTTTTCTGTTAGTTTGCTTTTACTTTTTAAAGTGAAAAATACATAGTCTTAGGGTGAGAATTTCCTTTGTTTATTACAACACCATTATGGGCCATTTTTTTGTGGAAATAAAGAGATGGCTAAACTGCTTTGCATGAGATATGAATAGGAATGTTGGGAGCTGGAATGGATGAGCTCGGGGCGTGGTGGGGGGGAGCGGGGGGCAGCGGTCAGACAGGAGATGGGACAGAAAAGCATGGCAATACTGTGGGAGATTGAGTGAACATTTCCAAGAAATAGGAATGACTGAGATTTTTTTTTAAGAAAAGGAATGTCAACTTTTACTTGTCTGGAATGTTGACGTGATATAACCATGCCTTGGCCCCAAACCTTCAGCAAGGTCAGCTACATACCCCCCCCAACACACACACAGCCCACATGCAGCAATACACATACACAAACACATACACACATACCACACACACACACACACACACACCACACACACACACACGCACACACGATACTTTGGGAAAGGAAGAAATTGTGAGTGTCCCTCACACTGATGCAATGCAGGAGGAAAAGGCACCCACGAAAGGGGACAAGAATTCAGAAGAAGCAGGGACATGAGGCCATAGGTGACATGGAAAAATTTAAACCTTCCAAGAATCCCCTGAAACACTGGGGACAACACTGGGTGCCCCAGCATTTATGGAATACCATGGGAGTCAGTTTATATTAAATCTTGACTAAACGATGATCCTCCCAGTAAGCTGGAAAATATGGAGACATCCAAGAGACTGATATGGGGTAACAACAAGTATTTAAAAATTAATATTAGAAACATGAAAGGAAAATAAAATATTGATTAAAATACCAAGATTAATACTTTCTTGGGTGCTTAAAGGAAATGCACAGCGATTTGCAAAAATATCATGGGACAATATGTTCAAATTCCTTCTTTCAAGGCTGTTAGATATGAAGAAAAAATAAAAATTATACCTCAAAACACACAAAAATTATCCTATACTTACCAACTGAACCTCAGGATCAACATATTTCTGTATAGCGTGAAGAAATGCAGCTGGATTTTCTTGTACTTTTATGCTACAGAAAAAGATTAATTTTGAAAGTGTGTAACTCCCTTCTTAGTAGCACATAATCCTATGAAACTAAAATAATATTAGTCGATTTTTATAACAGACTATAATTTGAGGGAAAAATCATTAAAGTGAAATCTTTAGAGTCTAATATTGCTTCTCCCACACATGATACACCAGAAACATTTAATTACCATTTTTATTGACTTAAAAAATAGGTTGGTGAAAAATGAAATTTTCTCCATTGTATAGAGTTCCTACAGATTCTATCTGAACAACAATTCTGAACTCTGTTGCTCAAAATGGAGATGCAAGTGAACTTCTGAAACCACAAGTCTCAATATCAAATGTCTCAAATAGAGTTCAAGTTAAACTGGGATTAACAATTCTCTAATTCTGAATCTCCGTGGGAACTTGAAAATAAAAATCATTAGGTTAATGAGATCAAGATATTCAGCTAATCTGTACGATTTATACTAAAAACACTTTTTCCTTAATAGCACCTTGTGTGGAGCCTGGAATATTTAGCCTTAATCAATCAATCTGTGGACAAGTATCAATATCTATCAATTATCAGTTCTGTGGTTACATTAGATTAGGGGCCAGAGGCTACAGAAAAAAATGCCACACAGAAGAATTTTTAGATCTGTTTTCTTGACATGGGTTCAGCCTCTCATACATATACATGACTGGACTTTCCCAAAGCCCAGTGGCCTTTTAAAACTCACCCAGCAGGTGGCAGGACCACTGCCTACTGCTTGCTGGTTGTAACAGAGTGGCCATCAACACTGTTTCAGATGGGAGAAAACTAGGTATTTAAATCTAGTAAGTAAATGGATACTTCACAGGAGGAAGAAAGGATGGAATAAAATAGGAGCTTTCAAATAAAACAGGCCAAGAAGAGAACATGGGCACGGGCTTGTTGGAATTTGGGTGAGAAAGAGCCTGTGATGGCAGCCCAGGGTCTGGGACTGTGGCTTCTTTCATTCTTTTCCTGCCTTATTACCTCATGAGTTAAGAGAAATTAGAGCAGCTGAAACTCAAACCAGGCGATCTGTTAACAGATTTGATAAGAGAAAAATTCTAGACTACAGTGTAAACTGAGACTTTGGGAACAGCTACGGTTTTCAACAATGCTTGTGCTGCTGATGTAATTAATTAGTAACCATGTGTTTAAAGAATAACTTCCCACCCTGCCAATTTAGGACATTTGCACCTCCACTGCAACAAGGAAAAAGAAATATCTGTTGCTCTTTTTTAAGCATAGCAGGCTCAGTGAAGCAAGGTATGACCAACTTTACAGCTTTTCTAAAGCAAAACAATATTCAGCTTTGAGTGTGATTATATATGAATGGATCCCTTATTAAATTGAAAGTATCATATTTATCTCATCCCATGCAAATAGCATAGCATTTAGTACGTAGCAGTAGATACTCAATAAATGTTCAAAGGCTGAATGAATGACCTGGTTCTATCAGAAAACTATCTAGATGACTAATCTTATGCTACAGGAACAGGATAAGAAAAGCTTATTCCGGATCTATTCTTACATTAAATTTTAAAACATAAAATCTATCAAATAAGTCAGGAAATGCAACTTTTATTTGTTAATATCCTGTTTGCTGTTAAGTTTCATAAATAAGTGGTATGGAAGAATTAAGAAAAGAAACTGAGGAGGCAATATATGGATTTATTAAGGATTTATACCCCAACTAGTACTGGAAAGACACTGAGGTAATGAGACTATTGCCTAGGAAGAACTATGAAAATAAAGCTTTACAAAGACCAACATAAAATACATTTTAACTGGATAAAAATTTAATCATTGCCAAATCTATCTACTTATAACTATTTTCCTGGCATTCTATATTAGGAAATCTTACTGACATTAAAAAAAAAAAAAAACTTTTGTAGCTATATCAGCCATTATCTCCTATCTTCTAGCCAAACCAAATTAATATATGAAAAAAGGTAGTACAATTTTCTGCAACTTCTCACATTTTGGGGCGATCCACATTAAATCCCATGGGACTTCCAACTCTTCTCAAGCAGTTCAGAAAGCTCTCCATCACACTTTCAGCTCTGTTACTACATATAACCAACCATTTATTCAAAGAGTGCGCACTTAAAATCTTGCAGGTTCGCATATCTTTGGACCAGTCAGCCGCAGACACAGGTTGACACTGAGAAAAATAACGATCATGAAAGGGTTGAAAAAATTTACTCAGAGAACAATTAAATAAAAAAGATAGTGTGGAACTAGTTGATATTTGTCATAACAGAACTATTTAGTACAGTTTGCTATTCACAGACTTAAAACACAGATACAAGCGCTGCACATCTGAACACAACACATGTGTTTCCCAGGAGTGAAGGCGTCTCAGCATCACCCCAGGTCAGTCGTTCTCTGCCTGCAGATCCTTGGCAAGAAGTCCCTGTACCTCATGGGGCTCTGCTGTGGGCAAACAAAGGCATCTGGTTCAAACCTCTACGTTCCCTTTCAGATCTAAAAATCTACGACCTTTACTGTGAATGGCTCAGGCAAGTGGCTGTCCAGTTTGGTCTCTTTGCCTTGGGTACCTAGATATCTCACATAGAAAATGCTGATGACTGACACCTCAGGTCATCATACTGAAACTAACAAACCTTGCAACTGAAGACTATACACTATGATAAGAGTAGATCTGTCTAGGAGCAAAGATGAGGCCAGGACACAAGCTCCTTTCTCATTCTTTGGAAGGTTCCCCAGGTGACCAGGAAAAAAAAGCTCCCTGCCTTGAAGAGAGGAGACTTTAGACTGGTCCCTAGCCTTCTGTTTATAAGCATGGACTGGAATCAAACAGAAATGTCCTTGGTGTGCTAAGCCAGGAAGAATCACTGTTAGAATTTTAAAAACCACTGCAACCTAATCCTTGCTATTCAAAATGTCTTGTAGCAGCATGACTATCTCCTGAGAGCTCATTAGAAATGCAGAGTCCTGGGTCCCACCCCAGAACCACTGAATCAGAATCTGCCGGTTAACAAGTTCCCTAGCAATTCAACTGCCCGTTAGTAAGAAGCACTGCAATCCCCTTGTTTTACAGGTTCCAACGCTATGGCTGAAAAGAGTTATGGAGCCAATTGGTAGCAGTGAAGGTTTAGAATGCTGGTCTTGACTTTTCAATCAGGGCACTTTCCACCAAGCACTCTGACTTCCAGGCCCTAGCCATCCTCACGGTGCCTTCTCACAGGTGGCCAGGCAGGGACTCCGCTTCAGGAGGCGACCTTAGCTTGAGAACAAAGGGGAAGGGCTAGGCCTTCATAAAGCGTTCTGTCTGGAGCTGGGATTCATTTTTTCCCAACACAGCCAGTGTGAGGCAAGCCGCAGCCCTCTCTCCTATACTCCTACCTGTTACTGACTGGCAGGGGGCAGCCCATTTGTCCCCCTGGGACAAACGCCCAAGGCCTGTGAACTTTTAGCGTACTCGGTTCCTCAAACCCAATTTCAGAAAAGCAGGATCAGCTGAGAAGTAGATGACACAGCCACCTCTAACCCACCCACCACCACCTCTAGGGGGTGGGTTCCCCACTTTAGCGCCCCTTCTCCTATGGAGACCTATTTCCAGGCCAAAAAAAATGCAGACAAGGCTCTGACAAATATGATTCCACCTAGAGATGATGAGACAGACTGTTTAAAATATTTCACATCTCTCTTCACGAGTGGAACTGGAACTGAGCTTCTCTTCACTGACTCCTGAACAAGATCCTAATGGGAGTATACATTTTAGGACTTGACAAAGTTTTGTTTTGTTTTTAAAGTAGTTTTTCCACAGCTTCTCCAATAAGGATTTCGCTTATGTGGATAGATTATGAGAAAGAAATGATGAAAACAAAATCTGCATTCTGCCAACAAAAAAAATGTGCTGTTCAGTCATTAGTCTGGATATGTTGGCTTATTTATTATAATCAAATAAAGGCAAGAACAGTGCCTTTCAAAACAAAATGAAATGTAATTGGCTTTAAAATGGGAAAAGGGGAAACGTAGAAAGAGAATAAGCAATTTTTGCATAAAATAAAAACACAAAATTTCTCTTTCATTTATCAACAGAAGCCCCAAAGAGGCACTGACTTGTCTCTCCAGGTTTTAGAATGCCTCTCTGCCTACTTGCTATGGCTGGCCTGGGCTCAGTGCGAATTTCTTCATGTTTGTGCCAATTGAGCAGCCTTTTATTTTGCGGGGAAAAAAGAACTCTGGTATCAGGAAACAAAGTCTATTGGAATTAATCTCCATCAGTTAAAAGAATGTTCTCAGATACCATGGATTTTTTTTTTTTTTTTTAGCGATGTAATAGTACTATAACACCCAATCATAGCTGGGTATGTTTTGATTGCAATGGCTTGAAAATACCATTTTCGAATGCATCTTTAAATGTGACAGCACATCACACTGACTGACCTAAATCATGTCCACTGGGTGCCACTAAGTCCTCGCAAGTACACTCAGACTAAAAAGGAAAACAAAGGGACGTGGAGGTTTAGGACAAAGGGAGGGCAGGGACATGACCATGGAGAAACCAAATGAACATTATATTGTAAGCTCATACAGGGCAGGAATAGGGATGGAGATGTGGAGAATGGACTTGGGGATGCGGGGTGGGATGGCGGGTGGGGGGGAGGCTGGGATGAAGTGAGAGAGTAGCACTGACATATATACACTACCAAATGTAAAACGGATAGCTAGTGGGAAGATGCCACATAACATAGGGAGATCAACTCGATGATGGGTGATGACTTGGAGGGCTGGTATGGGGAGTGTGGGAGGGAGTTGCGGGAGGGAGGGCATATGGGGATGTATATATAAGTGCATCTGATTCACTTTGGTGTACAGAAAAAGACTGGCACAACAGTGTAAAGCAATTATATTCCAATAAAGAGCTTAAAAAAAAAAGCTGACTAGTCACTCTGGCATATGATCAAACTGACATACATTCAAGAAAATACTTTTAAATGAAAATAAAATCAGAGCACTTACTACATGGTCTTGCATTATTATTTTTTCTGAAGGCACAACGCGGCCAGTCAGAGACATCTGGCATCCAAAATGCAGTCCCCAGGTCTCCAGCTCAAAACGAGTATCCCTGTTTCTGTTCATAGAGTTGAGTTTTAAATAATTAAAGTGCTTATTTTCTAAAGAATTTTAGAGATAATTAGAGAATAATTAGAGACAGAATTATAACTTATTGAACTATCCAGAGACTGATTTTTTTAAGGTTCCTGACTTTTATGTCTACTCACCATTCTTTTCCCCTGCTGAAGAAAATTATGGAAAGACTGCACCCATGGGGGACACGCAGGGATGGAAAGGTTCCCAGGATGGCTCACTGGTTAGCAACATGGGACTTTGAGCAAGACAGACCAGGCTTCAACTCTGAGTGCTGACATTTAATAACATGTGACCTTGAGCAAAGTCTGAAATCTTTTAAAGCCATGGTTTCCTTACCGGTAAAATGCAGGATTAATTAGCTACTTCATAGGACTGATGTAAAGATTAAACACGACAATATGTGGACAGTGTTACCACACTGCCTGGCATATGCTAAATGCTCAATAAAGGTGAGATATTATTTCTGATAACAAACTTATCAATAAAGAGACATTGTGAAGCATCTGGATGTGGAGACGTTCCCGTACCTCTGGATGTCATCTGCGAGCCTGGCTAGCCGCTGGTGCCTTCCCAAAGGGCTGAGACGTGTCTCTTCAGCCACAGCCTTCATCAACTGGAAATTAGAGGTTGCCTGGCCAGGCAGTCCTACTCAATGTGAATGAAAACAAAGTGAAAACTGAACAGTCTTTGATGTAACCCCAGCCCATCTCAGGCACAGGGTAATAAGATTTTTCATTTAAACTGAATCAGATTCACCGTCTGGATAGCACCATCCGACAGCAATGCAAGCCACATGTCATTTAATATTTTCTAGTAGCCACATTAAAAAAAAAAGCCAAAAAGAAACAGATGCAATTATTCAAATAGTATATATTATTTAACTCAATATATCCAAAATATTATCATTTCAACATGTAGCCAGTATGAAAAATTTGTTAATGAGGTGGTTTCCCTTTTCCTTTCATACTATCTCTTAGGCATCCAGTCTGTATTTGACACTTATAGCTCTTCCCCATCCAGCCCCTCAGTCACACTAGCCATGTGTCAAGCACTCAGTGACTACGTGTGACTAGAGGCCACCTTAGAGACTGTACAGACCTGGCATGTCATAGTACCACTAAGAACCAGCATCCCTCCCTGTAAGGATGATGTTCTTATTAACTTCTCTAATCACAAAAGAAATACATACACATCATAACTGATTCGAGCAATACGAAAGTGTAAAAAGAAGAAAGTCCTCCCTTAGTCTTACCCTGGTAATCAGATGAACATAATTAAAAGTACCTGAGACAGTTATTCAGCTCCTACTATAGAGTGAAGGTTATTTTCTGGAAGCTCAAGCAAAAAGAAAATAAAAAGCATTTTGGCACCACTCAAAGAATACCCCTGAAGAAAATTAAATCATGTGGTTTCTCAGCCTAGTGAAGTTTGAAAAATGGGGAAGAACAGTTTGGTTTTAGGAAAATATCTGGGGACCAATTTAACGTCAAACTAACAAATGGAATACCCAAGATAAAGGAAATAGATAGCTTTCACTGTGCTGAGCAGTTTCCAAAGAGCACTCTACACTTCCACTTCCTTTATGATCAAACAAATTACTTAAGGGTCGTCCTCCATGGGTTAAATTAGTGCTCTGGCACTCAGCTAACTTAAGGAGGTTCTACCCACCGCAAAGCCCCAGGAGTCTGTGATCGAGAGCCTGACAGAGTATAAAACACAACATCACCTGTTAGAAAGCAGAGCTCGGGGATCAGGTGGGCCATCCGCACCTCAGCATCCTCATTTCTCTTGCTTTTCAACAGACTAACAAGCACTGGCTGGTTTAGGTCAGATAAGGTAATATCATATTGCTGTAGAGTGCAAGATTAATGAGGGAAAAGTTAATATGGAAATACCGTAAAACAAGCATCCTTGCTTATGAGCAACAAGGTAATCCCCAAATGAATAGATAAGCAAATCTTCTCAATAGAGGGGAAAAAGTCCTTACTAATGTCTATGGTTACCTACTCATTCTACTTCCTTCCTAGGACCTATCTCTTATATCTCAGGGCCAGTTCTGTGACTTTATTATCTTTTATAATGCAATACTGTCTTTTTGTTTGTTTCATTCATTTCCGTGCTCTCTTCTGAGTTTCATCCAGAGTCGGAACAGCCTCCAGCGGACTCCATCCACGCTGCCATGGCCCCACTGCAGCATTTCCACCGCTGGAGACGGACGCAGACTGCCCCGTGCATAACAAACTGGCTCTAAGCGCCTGTGTTCATTTTGAAAACATCTATACACAAGTTGAAGGCAAGGGTTATATTGAGCCAATCTCAGATTTCCCAAAAGGGCACAACCGTCCTTCATTCCCAGGATAGTATGATGTTATAGGGAGGTAGCTTTGAAGTCTGACAAATGTAAATCTGATCCCCAGCTCTTCTGTTAATACTTACTTGGACTGTGACACTGGGGAAGTTACTTACCTCTCCTCATCTACGAAATAAGGAGAGTGGTAGTTCAGAGGTGTCCCATGTAAACCACTAGCATAGTGTCTGGTTTATAATGAGTCCTCAGCAACCATTAGTTCCTACCCCACCCCCTTTCCCTTCGTTAACTTAAATTTCAACATTCTCACCGTGCCACGAGTTCATTTACCCTCCAATGGCAAAGCTTCCAATTAATACTCATTCCCAGTATAATTTACTCAACACTGATGACAGGACAACTGGAATTATAATTTACAAAATGCCTGGGGACTGTGTGATGCTGACGTCAATAATTATCATTAAGAAAGCCAGCAGTGAGTGTTTCTCTATTCAATAAGAACTTTAAGTCATTAAAATAAAAACAACTCAGGAAACGTGATGATTGCAACAATGCCATGGCTAAAAACCTCGGAGAAGCCTTCGCAGAAAGAGAGTTTCTTAATACATGACTTCATTAATTCACATCTCATGCTTGCTATATTTCTGGAACTGCAGGGATACAAAAAGAGGCACAGTCCCTGCCTTTACATATAACTACATTATCTACAAAGCCAGGTAGACCAGAAGCACAAATAATGTATATCAAGCACTCATATTTTTCCTCATTTGGTCTTTTTTTAACAGATGTGTACTATGTGTTTTTTTTTAATTGAAGTGTAGTTGATTTACAATGTTGTGTTAGTTTCAGGCCAAAGTGATAGTTATATATATATATACACACATAGGTATATACACACATATACATATATATACACACATATATATACATACACATGTATGTATTCTTTTTCAGATTCTTTTCCATTGTAGGTTATTACGAGATATTGAGTATAGTTCCCTGTGCGATACAGTAGGTCCTTGTTGTTTATCTATTTTATATATAGTAGTGTGTATATGTTATCCCCCTCCCTTCCCCTTTGGTAACTGTAAGTCTGTTTTCTATGGTTGTGAGTCTATTTCTGCTTGGTAATTAAGTTCATTTCCTCCTTTAATCTTAATAACAAACTTATGAGTCAAATACTATCATCATCCACTTCACTGATGAGGAAATACCATCAGAAATTAAACAACTTTCCGAAGGCCCCATGACTGTAAATTAGCACATTCAGGAGTCATCCCTTAAGACTTGGGAACCTCTACTTGTTACACCACTCAGGACTGGGTCCCTTGCAAGAAGCAGGGAACAGGATGGTAGTGAAAACAATTTATGGCTGGTAAATCAGGAAAGACTTCGTGAGGGAAGCAGAATCCAAAAGAGGACCTTGAAGAAAACGTGGGAGTACTACAAGTTCCAGGAACAGCTCAAGCAAAACTGGGCATGTTCCAGGATGAGGGTATTCCATTTACCTGGAGCATGGCCAGGAATTCTATCCACTAAGCTGTGTCATCAGCTAAACTTTACTCTCTCCCGTGCACCAATTTTCTTAGCATCTGAAAATATTTTTTCATGATAAGATAAAATAGAAAAATATAAAGGTCAATATCAAGCTACTTTCCACTTTGAAAGCTGACTACATAATAATTTAGCATTCCTTTCCTGGAACAGAGAGGAGGACATTCTAGAAACTGGCACCATTTTCTTTCCTATTCTCCTTAACTGCAATATATATGCAGTGAACCATAACTCATTACAAAAGAAAGTGAGTGGGATTTTATCACAATTCCCTTTTTAAAATGTTACAGGTCCTAAAATACATCAAAGAAAAATGAATTTAACCATGCAGAAAAAAAAAATCAAATGTTTAACAAACTGTATTTAGTAAACAAACACGGAGCACATTTTCTGCACAAGATACTTTGCCAAATGCCAAATGCCATCTGCGGTCTATAAGGACCATATTCTAGAAGCAACGTGGTACGTGCTACAAGCGCTCAGGGAAGAGGACAGCTAGCTCTTCTGTGAGTGTGACGGGGAGCAAAGTCAGAGAGGACTTCACTAATTAGATGACATTTGACCTTGAAGGTAGTATTTTACCTGGTGGTGAAGAGGAAAGGTACAGTGTGGCTTTATGCCAATGTCTCTTGAACATGAGCAAAGGCTGAGTGACAGCAAGTAGACGAGGGTGATGGCAGCATGGAGTGCATGGTGGGAGTGCTGTGGGAGATGGGGTCAAGCTGTGTGATGCTGGAGATGAAGAAGCAAAAGCTGCTACCCAGCGCTCACCACCTGCAGGCACTGGACTAAAAGCTCTGCGTGGACTAGTCCCTCGTTCAGCGCTTACACAGCACCATGCAGGCATACAGATGACTCCCTTTACAGACAACACTCCACATTTAATGATTTGCTCAAGGTTACACAGCTAGTGCCGAGACCATCTTACTCCAGAGCTTATGCTCTTCACCACATTTCTGGGCAGCATTTCAGAAAGCTTTCTGGTGGCAGTGAGGATGATGGATCCCAATGAAGAGAGGGCTGGGGCAAGGAGATCATCAAAGGGCACCAAAATCCCCCAGATGGAAATCCATGAGAAGTTCTGCACTAATGCAGTGGTAACAGGACTGAGAAGGGGGATGCAGTCCACGGAGAATTCAAGGATACTGGAGGCAGAACTCATCTTGGTGACAACTGAATGAGAAGGTGAGGGTGAAGAAGAGGAAAGACATAAAATGACTTCCTGAGATGCAGAATTCCCAAGGAGAAACAGGAGTTGCAAAGACAATGAATTCAGTTTGAATTATGTCAGTCGGAGATGCCTGCAGGATATTCATGTATACACAGTTTAAAAATGGAGATGAGGATGTAATTTAGGAATGAGGGCAAGGCAAAAACACTATATTTAAGCAATCTCAAAATACGAAGGAAAGATCCTCTGCAAGGGGACCATGGTGAATAATAGCATTTCACGTTTGGGGGAAATGAAAGGGGAAAATGTCAAAGGAGACTGAGAAAGAACCAGCTGAAACCTAGCAGAAAACCAGCAGGGATGTGCGGAGGAGCCATGGAAGTGGAGTTCAGCCACCAAAAGCCCCTCAGAATAAGAACAGTAACTGAATCTGACCTTGGAGAGCTATTTCCATAGCATCAGAACCAGATACCAGACTGCTGAGGCTTCAGAAAGGAAGAATTGAAGAGGTGCTTTGAGCTAGTTTAGATGACCTTCTAAAGACATGAGCTAAGGAGGAAAAGGAGATCGCTTTTGTCAAAGGTGGAGAAAGGTCAAGGCAGGGTTTTTGCTTTCTGTTTGCTTTTGTTTTTGAGATTGTGGAGACTGACATATGATTGCATGTGAAAGAGAAGGCACCTCTGAAAGGAACTGAAGTTGGATGGTGGAGATGGGGAATTTGTCATCACTGCGAATCAAGCTCCCAGAGTCAGCAGGAGATTCCATCAATAAATGTTTATGTACTAAATGCTAGCCCCGGGTATCCAGAAATCAAGAGCTCAAAGTTGAGGGGGGTAGTCAGACCACTCATGTCCTGCTGCGATAACCAGCTGTAGCCAAGTGCAGGGAGGGGACCCCGGGGAGAGCGTCCTAGGGCTCCCTTAAGAGTTGACTGCTGAGCTGAGTACTGAAGGGTGTTCAGTGACTGGCTGGCGGTGAATGGGTGTCAAGGAAGAGGAAGCACGTGTGTGAAAATGCACAGGGGAGTAACAGACTCCAGGAACCATGAATGGTGAACACAGCAAGACCTGAGAAGGAAACGGGGGATGGTAAGCAATGAGGCTCGAGAGGCAGGGAGCGACCAGATCAGCAAGCGGCCTGGGACGCTCTGCCCAGGAGCTTAGGTCTGACCTCTGAAGCAACAGAGAGCCATGGGGATATTTTTTGCAGGGAAGTGCCATTATCAGACATGCTTTTAAAGGAGGCAACTCAGACCACAGGAAGGACAACAGGAGACAGGATGAGGGTGTGAGCCAGCCCAGGAACTGGGATGGTGGGGAAGGGACAGGTCAGAGAATAGTGTCGGACGCAGACTCAGCCTGACAGTCTGGGGGACTTACTGGACTGGAAACGGACAGGGACCCTTCTCTGAAATAAGCAGAAGGGAGATGAGCATGAAGGAAGACAAGTCCCACCTGCTTGTAGTAATCCACATAGGTGATCTCAGTGCCGTCCCGCTTCTTGAAGGTGTGTGTGGGCTTCACTGACCAGTCAATGTCATCGATGCGATAGGTTTTGTTATTGTACCTGGTAAATACAAGAAATGTTTAAGTTCCTTCCCCAGATCCGACAAGGTAAGTGGTTATTTCACTGCACTTTTAATTCAAAGTATTTTTCTCCAGAATCTCAGAAACTATGAAAGGTAATAACTCAAGAATAGTCACTTTAAAAAAAAAAAAAAGATCAGCTCTTATCTGAGAAGGGCATTAGCTAACTCTCCTGTTCACGGGAGGACCTCTGTATCCCAACAAAACTGGTGGGAGAGGCATTAGACCACCATCTGCTTTTCTTACTGAGAGACGCTGTCACTTCAGGTAAATCATTCTTAAAATGTTCAAAGGCCAAAGCACGGCTCAAAACTTTCCCATCAGCTTCTGTTGCCACTCAGATTTTTTGAACTCCCAGATAGTTTTTCTGATAAAAGGCACCCCAAGCAGGCTGATGGACCACCCAATTCTGGAAACCTGCCTCACCTCCCATCTAGGGTTGGCCCTGGGCAAAACTGCAAAATGGGTCAGCTAAGATCATTCTAAGCCCTTTCTCCCCTTCATCAGGTACTGTGTGGCCTGGAACGTTCTCTCATGCCACCCCAGCCTTGGGACAGAAACCTCCTTGTCAGGTTTCTCCTGGGCGCTGGGAACCCTGCAAGGTGACTTTGAAATAGTGTGATAGGTTAATCCATAAAGATCATGAGAGGAGGATAACGGGGTGACGTGGAATTCAACCCGCACCACCTCTCTACTCTGTAACCCAGAAAAACAACGTCAAGTGGAAATTCCAAGCCAGACTAGGAGAAGGCTAGCAGGTCCTCTAAAAGAAGTGGTCACGCACTAGCAGCAGCACAGGGCGGGCTTTTTGGTCCTCAGGAAGTCACCTAACTGCCCACGTTTCATTCAACTTAGTGGGCATTGATGACAAATTATACACAGGCAAACCTTTGCTAAAGCAGAGGATATGGGGCAGAGGTCTGCCTGGGAAGGCCCTATAGGGTCCTGCTTGGTTACATTGTGATGTAATGAAATGAAATAAAATGGCTCTAAAGAGGCTTACAAGCACTGCACTTTGGGAATTGCCTTGGTGGTCCAGTGGTTAGGACTCCGGGCCTCCACTGCAGAGGGCACGGGTTCAAGTCCCTGGTCAGGGAACTAAGATGCCGCGCAGCCAAAGAAAGAAAGAAAGCACTAGGTTTTGGGAGCAGCACAGGAGCGGCAACTGAATAATTCCAACTGAATGGACAGGTGGAAGGTGGAAACGTCAGAAAAGCAGTAACGTTTTAGCTGGACTTTGTGGGAGCAGAAATCTAAAAGGCAGAAATGGGGGTGGGGGAATCCAGGCAGAAGGGCTGCAGCAGCCAAATGCAGATCACTGGGGGTTAAGGGAGAGGGTGCACAAGAGATAAGGAAGGACCAGGGCAGACTATGGACGGCCCAGCACACCCCTCGAGGAAGCCTGAACTCTGGACAATTGAGAACGGCCGGGTGTAAACAGGTGAGTAGACTGATCAGATCTGGGCTCAGGCCAGCGCCCTGATGCTCTTCCTGATCCCACAGGGCATTCTCTAGATGCATTCTCTAGAGGAAGGTCTATTTACATGCAAGCTTTTACCTTGTAAGGACAATGAGCCCCACCAGCTGTTTCTCACACGTCTCGGTAAAGCAGGACATGCCAGTTTTGTGGCAGAGATCCGTCATGAATTCCAGAACAGTCTCGTTCCGGAGTATTTTATAACTCACGTCAGCACCAAACAGGAGCCTGCTTTCAAAATGTGATACAGAAATGGCGAACCCAGGCCAAAGGGACACTCTTCAAAAAAATAAAATAAAATGTTTGAAATCAATAAAAATTTTTAAAAAATGTTTTAAATGTTATATCAGGAAAACATTTTTAAATGGCGACTTTACATTCCAATTCTCTGCATTTTATGAAACAATTTTTCTTGAATTTCTTTCAGTGGCTGACTTAACACTTTAGTTATTTCCAGCTGGAGTGTCTTTAATGATATGTTTAGGATAAAATACATTCCAGTAGAGCTACATTTTTCAACCTTGATACTACTGACATTTGGACTGGATGATTCTTTGTCAGGGGCTGTTTGGTGCATTGCAGGACATTTAGCAATTCCCCTGACCGCCACCCACTAGATGCCAGTAGCAGCCCCCAAGCTGTGACAATCAAAAATATCTCGAGACATTGCCAAATGTTCCCAGGGGAGCAAAATCTCCCCTGGCTGAGAGCACAGCTGTAGGGTTCAACTGTTTATGGGGGATCCATCCCAGCATGAAAACATCTAGGTTTAGAAAAGCACACTGACTCAATGGTAAAGACAGTGACTAGACTTAATAGTGAGACTAAGAAATAATCTAAGTGATATCACATACAAGGGAAACTGTAGCACTAGCTACATCTCCTTTCCACATTTATGAATATCACAGTCTGAAGTCTTGAATAAGAAAAAGTTATGGAAATGGCATGAAAGCATAGACAAATATTTTTTAAAAATCATTTTGGTTTATATTTTGTGGACTTCATTCTCTGTGATGCTAATACCAGCTTCCAGGACAAGCATATGCACTAGGACCAACTCCGGCTTAGCACAACACTGGACCCATGAGGCTTTCCAATCCAAGTGGAGAGATAAGTGACAGGTGAATGAATAGGATGCTTGATACCGACCACTCTGGCACACTAAATTAACATACAGAAACCCTGCCCTTTTCCTCCACCTGGCAGAAGCCAAACACCCTGCCTCCATTTGCTATCTTTGTACAGATCTAGGCACAGATCTTCCTCAATTTATGATGGGTTTTACATCTTGAGTAAGTCCATCATAAGTTGAAAATATCCTCAGTCGACAATGTTTTCAATGCCCCTACCGAGTACACCTAACTGACCGAACATCATAGCCTAGCCAACCTTAAACGTGCTCAGGACACTTACATCAGCTGACAGTTGGGCAAAATTATCGAACACAAAGCCTATTGTATAATAAAGTGGTGAATATTTTGTATCATGTATTGGATATCATAACTGAAAGTGAAAAACAGAATGGGTGCATGGGTCCTGAGTGGTTGTAAGTGTACCGGTCGTTTACCCTCGTGATTGGGTGGCTGCCTGGGACCTGTGGCTGCCACTGCTGTGCAGCATCTCCAGTGAGTGTCACACGCCATGTCACCAGCCCGGGAAAAGGTCAAAATTCACAATTTGAGGTACGGTTTCTACTGAATGTGCGTGGCTTTCACATCATCATAAACTCGAAGTATAGTAAGTCGAAACATCGTAAGTCAGGGACCATCTGGACTTCTCCCTTTGTTTTGTATCTGTCTCTGGGTTCCTGGTTGCCTCTGCCTTTGACACAACCACATATTTCGGAGAGCTCCGTAACTACTGGTTCAAGACACAGCCAATCACCTTGCAGGCAGCACCCACCTCCCAGTTTGGGGTAAACATTCTGCAAGAGTTCTTTCGCTAGGGCAGCTTAGTCAGCTTGTGTGTCTGATATCTGCTTAGCTAATAATTTCCTATCAACCCCCCTGGCTGTGTTCACATTCTGTCAGCAAGAAAACAGAGCCCCAGCTATGTGGTATAACATAATAGAGCTTATTCTGCTCTCATTATTACTTGTCATACACAGAAAACTCCGTTTCTGAATTCCTTCTAGGGTTTACGATAATGAGCGAGCACACTAATATAAGAAAACAGGCTGCTAGCTTTTGACATTCACCATTCTATAAAAAAACCTGAAAATTAAAAAAATCCATTACTTTTCATACCACAGAGTCTCTCATAGGCGGCACAACGGTATAATATTGCATCGTAAATTATGTTGTTCACATTATAACAAGTTCAGAGTAACAGAAAACATAAATAAACCTACTTGTGCTGGGGAATTTCCAGTGGCTCAGAAGGCTTATAGAAGTTCCTTCCAATTTGGTACATGGACAACTTTTTTAAGATCCTGAAAGTATATATTTTTTAAGTCTGTGTTAAACATCCGTCAATAACAGTATACTTCTAAATTTGTATGCATGCTGAAATAAAAATAGTAGAGAAGTCCAGAATTCTTATTGTTATAACCCTGAACGGCTTAGCTGTTAAATATATGTATGAATGTATATACAAGAACTATCACTTCGTATTTGGGAATGACACAATTGAAATTAGTTCTATCTTTCTGGGTTTAATTGCAATAAATAGGTGGTCACTTACCAATTATGGCTGTGATTATAACATTCTGGTTGGTGTGGATAAGGTGAGAAAAGCTATGTCCACAGGCTCTTCTGGCCTCTTTCCTATTTTGAGATGAGAAGTCTGTTCTTTTCTTTCTCTTTTTTTTTTCTTTTCTTTTTTGGTATAGTTAATTTACACTGTTGTGTTAGTTTCAGGTGTACAACAAAGTGATTCACTTATATATATTCTTTTTCAGATTCTTTCCATTATAGGTTATTACAAGGTATTGAATATAATCCCCTGTGCTATTAATATACAGTAGGTCCTTGTTTATTTTATATATAGTAGTGTGTATATGTTAATCCCAAACTCCTAATTTATCTCTCCCCCCCACCCCCTTTGGTAACTATAACTTTGTTTCCTACCTCTGTGAGTCTATTTCTGTTTCATAAATAAGTTCATTTGTATCATTGTTTTAGGTTCCACATATAAGCAATACTGTATGATATTTGTCTTTCTCTGCCTGGCTTCCTTCCCGGAGTATGATCATCTCTAGGTCCATCCATATTGCTGCAAATGGCACTATTTCATTCCTTTTTATGGCTGAGTAATGTTCCATTGTGTATATATATGTGTGTATATACATATACACACATATATATACACCACATCTTCTTTATCCATTCATCTGTCTGTGGACATTTAGGTTGCTTTCATGTCTTGGCTATTATAAATAGTTTTGCTATGAACTTTGGGGTGCATGTACCTTTTTGAATTAAAGTTTTCTCCAGGTATATACCCAGGAGTGGCATCGCTGGATCACATGGTAACTCTATTTTTAGGAAGCTCCATACTGTTCTCCATAGTGGCTGCACCAGTTTACATTCCCAAGGAGGCTGTTTCTAATGAGGCTAGTCAGGCTCCCCAGTGCTACCAAATGACAAGGCTACCTCTTCAGCAACTAATCCTGGTCACCTTTGGAAGGTGACACATCACTGATCTGAGGCTGCCCTGTGCATGGGGAAAATGGAAGAGTTTCAAGTCTGAAAACAGGGGTTCCAACAAAAATCAGATGATTTTTGGCTATCCAATGTCATCTGAGCCTCAGTCCCCTTATCTGTAAAATGGGGATTTTAATCACACCTGCCTCAGGGCTGTTGAGTAAGGATTGAGGAAGCTTTAACAACAGTGAAGGAGCTTTGTCACTGCAAAGCACTTTCCAAACATCCGCTGACTTAAAATAGTCCCCTCTCAGGGGGACACATGCGGGACTGATGGCTGAAGAGCATTTTACAATGCTGAGCTGAGGTCCATATAGTCTAAAGACCCTTGGCAAGATGTCTGACTTGAATAAGGAAACAATGAATCTGTGTAGTGAAAGTTGCCTTCCGGCCCTACTCAGCAAAACCCCAAACTCTCCTGTCCTCATCCTGTCCAGAGGCCACTGCTGAGTGAAGGGCTCAAATCTTAGGTTTTTAACACATCATCCTAGTGATCCACACCAATAGCATGGAAAATGGTTCTCAAGCTTTTGTGCTCCCACGTGTCATCTGGGAAGCTTGCTAAAAATGTGGATTTTCAGGCCCCACTTGAAATTCTATTCACTAGGTCCAGTGAGGGGCTAGGAAATCTGCATTTTGTTGAGTTCCACCCAACACTCAAGATGACACAGAAGCGGGCTTCCCTGATGGCGCAGTGGTTAAGAATCTGCCTGCCAATGCAGGGGACACGGGTTCGAGCCCTGGGCTGGGAAGATCCCACATGCCACAGAGCAACTAAGCCCGTGCGCCACAACTACTGAGCCTGCGCTCTAGAGCCCGAGCTCCGCAACAAGAGAAGCCACCACAATGAGAAACCAGCGCACCGCAACGAAGAGTAGCCCCCACTCACCACAACTAGAGAAAGCCCTGCACAGCAATGAAGACCCAACTCGGCCAAAAATAAAATTAAATAAATAATTAAATAATAACATAAATCTTTAAAAAAAAAAAGATGACATGGAAGCAAGTGATCCTCAGGTCAGTCTGAAGAACACTGAAAAGCTTACTGACAACCTTCCTTCTGCCCCCCAGGGACATATGGGGAAGGAAAGGGGGCTGATAGGTAAGTGAGAGCAGAAAGCAGATGGTGGTGGCCTTTCACACCTAAAATAAATCAGCCAGGAGAAAAACCAATCCTTCAGTTTACTAACACAGCCAACTTTTAAGTCTGGGGGTGGAGGCTGGGAGTGGGTACAGAAAAAGAAGAAAGGGGAAAAGGTACCTGCCCTGTGGCCACTGAGACATCACAACCCTTGAGTCCTTTGTCTCAACACAGAAGATACTGGATAGTAACAGAGGCACCAGCTCAAGGCTGTGTTGGACTGTGGTGTGTATTATTGCACACGTACATGAAAGGACATGGAGAACTGCCCTAAAGATGACATTGCTGCTGGCACATTGCCTACAAAATGGTTAATACTTTTAATACCCAGGCTCTGTGCTGAAAGGCATCATTAGCCTAAATTAAATTCACATTGAAGGCACTTTACTTTTTGAAGATGATACTGAAGACCTGGATGCACACGGGAGAGCTTGCCGGCAGCTCCCTCGTCAGAGTGATAGTCATCTTTACAGTCTCGCCTCTTCGAGTTTCACTTGACAATTCCGTGACCTGGAAAAAGAAGCACTTAAAATGCACTCTACAGATTATCCTTAAGTGCACAAAATGTGGATATGCTAAAGCTGTCGCGACTTAACAGGCATTAACAAAAACAAAGCTGTAGGTATTAGTGTTGTGATAATCTAATCATTGCATTACGTTTGGAAGGGTTTTTTTTTTCTCTGTATTTTGCAAATTTCAGAAAAGCAACACGTCTCTACTCTTGAACTTCTTAATAGAAAAATCAAAACCAGACTCAGGGTTCAAAGATTCAATCCAAAGAGAATCCAGAGCAGGATTGACCTTTTCGGGGAGTGGGGAGTGCAGGAAGACAGGTCACAACCTACTTTGAGAGTCCAATAAAAGTTACAGTCATTCACCCAAGAAAATGTCACATATGTATATACAACAACAATGTATATAATGTACCCATTTTCAGGAGTTCATGATGCCCAGAAGCCTATTAATGGACTGTCCTGGGTTTATGGATTTCAGAGGGAAGCCTCTCAAAAGTTTATTCAAAAAAATAGGGGAGCAGAGAAGAAGAAAGCAAAGGATAGGGAACAGACAAGAAGAAAAGTAAATGTGGAAAGAGAGAGGAGAAAATGGTGCAAGTTTAAACAGATAGGAAATCTGACTATTAATTTTTGAGAGCTCTAGAGAAATCTCTAGGGTTCTTATAATCTGGAACCGTGTTCTAACAGTATAACGAATGAATGAATAGGTCTTCACACCAGATACCTAATTAAATTTAAAGCTCCTTAGACTAGGCAGGGCTCAATACAGATCTTTGGAATAAAAGAACAAACAAATCAGTCAGTAAAAATCAATGATCAAGGAATTTTCAGAAGGATAAGGAATTAGAAGAGGTCAGTTTATTAGCAGGCATTTATGTATATTACCCCAACTTCCTATAGTGGAAGTGTAGGTTTAACGGCTTTTAGATTGAACCAAGAATGTAGGGCAGGGATGGTTCACTGCACGGGAGCAAAGAGAAATGCGTCCTTTCACATGGGATGAAATATTTCATTGAGGTATTTCTTGCTTCAGATAACACTGTACAGAAGTCAGAGGTAGAGAGCTGCAGGAAGAACTTATCAACATCAGAAGTCGAATGGGTGGGAGCGGGGGGTGGTAGGAGGGTGGCTCTCAGGCTGCTGCTGGGATCTCAGGACAAAGGTGTAAGACAACAAAGGATGCTGGGATGACGGGTTGGCAGCAGATGGGTCCCCCCTCAGACCTTTACTCAGGAACCGCATTCCTAACAGCCCCCCCTGCTCCTCCCCCACCAAACACCACTCCTCCTTGCTTCCTGCCTGTTTCAGACCCCACACCTACACCCTCAGAGTGGGTATTCACTTCTTCCCCTCCATCCACCATCTAACGGGTTGGCAAGTCTTAGCCCTTCTACACGAGCAATTTCTCTAATTGATTTCAGCTGTTCCAATACCATGATTTACCACAAAGCTCAAGGGCACGTGATGTGGAGTTGGGCAGACCCTGGTTCTCTACTGCTTGCAGTCTGTATGATACGGAACAAGTTACTTCAACTCTTTGAGACCTTTTCTCATCTCTAACGTGGGAATGAGACCAGGGTTGTGAAGATTAAATGGGATAATTCATGAATTTTATCCATATCCACAACAGTGTTTTGTACCTTTGTTTAAACTCTTTCAACATCCTGCCCAGATCATTCAGTGGCATTTTATTAATCTTCCCACTTTCTCCTGTCAATCATTCAACAGGATGTGATCAGTGCCACTGAAATTTAAAACAGCTCTATGGAAACTCCCTCTCAAAGGCTTCAGTGGTCCACAGAGGACAGTTCCCATTCCTCAGAAGGACATTTAAAGTTCTCCCTACCTTTGGAGCCACAACTTCCATTCCTTCTCAGCTAAGCCTGAACAACTAAAATTTTCTAAACTATGCCCCTCACTTCCTATCTTTGTGCCTTTGCTCCTTTTGGTCCCCTTCATTAATTCAAATCCTACCCAAGAAATGAATTAAAAACCACTCCCACTGAAGCCTCCTGCTGCGAATAACCTTTCCTTGCATCAGCTCTGTTTGAAGACCTTGGGTAAGATACTTAACCTCTCTAATGCTCCAGGGGTGATGAGAGGATTAAATGAGTTCATGCGTACAAACAGCCTGGCAGATGAGTAAATGCTCATCAAATGTGATCTGACAAACATCATAGCAGCAGCGGTGGTAGGTGGGACATAAACTATAGACCTGCTCATCTCAAGGGAGCTGTGCTGGGGCTAACCCAGAGAACAACCACACACAGCACCTAACACCTCGGAAGTGCTCAGTAAATGCTAGCATAACAACACTACTAATTATTATTTTGCCACTTATTTCATTCTACCTTGCACTGCGTTTATTTGTAAATAACTTCAGTACTAAATTGAAATGTTTTGACAACATGAACCTTGTTTTATTTATCCTTGTTTTCTCCACGGTGGCAGCACCCTGCCCCGCACACAGTAGGCTCTTTTAAGTGTAGAATGAATGCATGAGAGTGGGAAATAGATGCGATCAGTGATAGCAAGCTGGGTTGTGGCCACAGATGCACAGATGGGGTCTGGAAGACCTCGGAAGGCCAGGAGGAAGCCTTCTAGAACACGACTCCTAGACCTGCACTTCTTGGGGATGCAATGAAGGCATTAGTGGAGGGGCTCCTGGCATGAAAATAAGCCTCCTATAAAGTGTGTAGGCGATGGGTGCGAGTGCAGGACTAAGCCTGCAGTATTAAGACCAAAATACAAAGATGAGACTAGCAATCTTTGTTAGGACACAGTTTGTTTTGTTTGTTTGTTTGTTTGTTTGGGACAGTTTCTTTTTACTATCTCTTTTTCACTGTCACCAGGTGGCAGGTCATATGTTGATAAGTAATAAGACAACACTCTTCTGTCTAAACCCAGTATCACCTGTGTCTAGAAAACTGAAGCAACAGGTCTGACTTGGCACACCATGTTTTCACCACCTATTTACTCTCTGCCTCCTCATTAGACTCCACGCCCAACAATAAGATGATGTGTGGCATACACTACACGCTCATTTTGAATAAGAAATGAGTAATATTAACCTATTCCTAGCATCTGTACAGTAAAATTCCTCCTCTTTTGTTAGGTAAAATTGAAGAAGGCTGGACCATTCCAGGGGGCTATATAATAATTTTAATACATTCAAATTCCCAAACTGTTACTACAAATGTGTTTAGGAGAACAAGATATCTTTAATGATAGTAATACGCTTGAAATATATCATTTAAGTATGAGAGGCCATATTAGCATGCTATCATAGGACAAAATATTGAAGGATCAATAAGGACTCATGATGAATAAAAATGTTTCTAAATTTACAGATCTGGATTTTCCAAACCCTGAAATTTAATCATATGGTATAATTTTTAAATTCCATATTCAGATGAAATAAACACTCAAGTAGCTCTTATAAATCTCACAGTCTCATAAAAGGAAAAAGGCTCCAAGAGTGCTCAGAAACACATTTCTTGAGGAAATTCACAGAGATACACATGGAATCTAGAAATTTACATTTATGCTCTTGGTGTCATCCTGTTCAAAATGCTGAACCAGAAAAATTAAAGATTAAGCTTTCCAATGGACAGAAATGTCAAGTTTTAATTCAATACTCAATTTTTCATACAGAAACCAGTTCTTTTTCATAATTTTAATATTGCTTTAGAATAAAGTGTATGAAAAAAACCTCAATACCAATAAAGGGCTAAAAATGTGGAAGGTGTAAAAAAAATGAATAAAGGGCTATGAATCTTACAATTGCCATATCCAATGGTCATAACCATTAAAAAATATCCTTAAGATTGATATAAATAACTCCTATTTCATATGATGGAACAAGTCATGGAAGAAATGACAGTTTTAGAATCAGGATTGATGTAAAGTTCTCTGGTCACATGGACACAACGCGCAGGAGCAAAAAAAAAGGTACAGTAAATTCAAAACTCTGAGGCCATAGGCTAAACAGTGTTTTTTAAACTTTTTGTTTTTCCTTTTTTTTTGGTTGCACTGTGAGGCACGTGGGATTCCCCGACCGGGGATCAAACCCATCCCCCCTGCACTGGGAGCTCAGAGTCTTAACCGCTGGACGCCAGGGAAGTCCCTGTGTCTTAAACGCTTGTCTATTTTGGGAAAAGTTTAAAAAGGATTCCTATTTAAAAAGGACACTTTGCCTTTAAAAAAGTAGTTGAAAAAGCAGTGTTTGTATTACAGCTCTTCTTTTTAAAATGCCAGATCATTAGCTTCTTAATTAAGAAATCAATTACTAATGAGGTCTTAATTAAGAAGTCTTGCTCTCAGGCATGGGAATAGGAAAGAGAAAAGGAGTGAGTGAAACCCTCATGCCAACTGTCACGAAAATCAGCTAACCTCTAAAATCTACATGGAGGAGTATAATATGTGCATATGTGTGTATATTAAAAAATTAACCATACTATACCTTTTCTTCTAGCTTTTGTGAGAGAAAAAGGATGACACCATCGAATGCTTTTGCTCTGTTGGAAAGTTCCCTGTGACTATAAAGCAGAGCAATTCTCAGCCTTCTAGATTCTATATCTGGACTATATGTCACATGATACTGGTATAGCTGCCAGTCCTGGGGCAAGTCTAAATTAAAAAGATTTGTGACCAGCTTCACAGGTATTCCACTGGAACCTGAAGAAAACAAATAAAAGATGTGCTTTAACCAAAAAAAAAAATCACATCATGTTCATATTAATCACAGCATTCAAAAAATGTATTTGCATATGCATAATTGTTTCTGGAAAACAAGGGTTCTTGTTCAGTGACACAGGGTAAGCTCTAGTAACTAGCAGCCTGATAACCTTACGGAGCCCTGCAAACAAAAGGATTGTGTGCAAAGCAGGCCTCATAAGAACCTAAGAGCAGACACTGACATTCTTCTTTTGGGGAGAAGAGAAACAGCTGAATTCAACTACCCTAGGACTCCTTCCAAAGCTTGCCTTCCAGCTGATTCTGTGCAGCTCATATGTTCAAGTAATAGCTCTGTAACTGGGCAGAAACCAATGGGGCCTTCCCAGGACAGACCCCTCCCCCATATCCTCAGCTTTAGCGCCTCTCTGAAGTACCTAGGCATCAGTATCTAGTGCACATTTCCTGAATTGTTCTACAGATGCTAAAACGCCAACCAAATGGAAGAAATTAACTACTTGATGACCATGAGCATGTAGCCCCCTCCAGACCTACTGGTGCCAAAGGATTGATAACATTAACCCCTGTTACCTCATTATCAACCAATCAGAGAACTGTGTACGAGCTGATCACAAACCCTGGGGCGCCCCTCTTTCACTTTGCCCTTAAAAATGCTTTGCTGAAACCCATCAGGAAGTTTGGGCTTTTTGAGCACCAGCTGTCCTAGACTCCTTGTACATCTCCTTACAATAAACGGTGCACTTTCCTTCACCACAACCCGATGTCAGTAGACCGGCTTTACTGCACGCATGCGCACAGGTGAGGGGACCCAAGTTTGGTTCGGTAAGTTTCAGAAGCTACTCTGAAATTAGGGTGCTCTCAGATTATAAAGAAACCATCCAGTCTTTACCGTGAATACAACCCCCATCTTCTTGGAAATCCAGATAATCAAAAGTTCACCATACTTCAGAAAATTCTGAAACACTTCAGCCAGTGGGTAGATGGCTCTCTAGGTCCCAGAGAAGGCCCCCCAGAGATAAGGGGGCAACTGGGGATGGAGGAAGAAATTTTACATCTTCCCTGTGTGAGAACAGACAGTGTTTCTGGGCTTCTGTTTTTTGCAGGCACAGGGAGGCCATATGCGCTTCCAGCAATTCCATCCCCTACAGAATTTTTATTCACCTCTTCAGAATCTACGGAACTAATTCAGAGATGGCCACGATGTAGTTGGTCAGTGCCCAGGATGGTGTAAACTCCATCTAGGAGGGCACAGAGGAAGTACTTCTCATCTCTCCTTGGAGGGAATCATACAGTGTTTGTCTTATAGGAAAGAATTATCAAATAGTCACTATTTTTTATCTTTCTCATGGAGGAAGTGGAAACATGAGCCCTAAGGTGGTGAGGAAGAAAAAGTATCGTGTACCTTATGCACTATTCCCTCAGTTTTGACCTGTGTGTCAACTGAGAAATAATGCACAACCTAAAAGATAAGAATTTTGTTTTATTCAGCAGGCAAAACTGAGGGCTTAAGCCCAGGATACAGAATCTCAGACAGCTCTGAGAGACTGCTCCAAAGAGGTAGGGTAGATATATAGTAGATTTTGCCACAAAAACCAGGTGGTCGGAACGTCAAAAGATTACTGTTAATTAAAGAAAAACAGATGTCTCCAGTTAATGAATTTAGCACTTTTCTATATTCGGGAAGATGCAAAATCAGGGCTCACTGAAATCATTCCTTTGATGTGCACCTCAGCTATCTGGGGCCAGTATCCTGTGCTTTTCCATCCTGAGTCTCCTCAGCGTGCATCATTGGAGAGCAGGTGCAGTGACTGAGGACTTGACAGTGGGCGGCCCATTTATCTCCATCCTGATCTCCCTCAGGGCTCACCTTGGGGGTGGCTGCAGTGGCTTGACGGCTGCGACATCCTTTGTTTACTGATATGGCAGGCTATATTTTTTTATTGACGTGTGTAAATATCCAGGAGGAACAAGGAATCAGTGTGCTATTTTAATCAAAGAAAAGCTTTTTTGTTATTGTTCTCCCAGAGGACATGGCAACATATTTTAGCTGTTCATATTAATGGACAAAGAGAAGTCATCTAGAATGTCAGAGTTGGCAATACCCTTTGAGATCACTTAAACCACTGTGTTCAAACTGTAATCATGACCCATTAGTGCTGCAGTTATGAAAGTAAGTGAGGTGAACCATCACATTTCATAGAAAGACTAGAATATAACAGAATGGATCGGAGTGCCCTGCCCATAGGAACATGTTTCATGAAACTTTGCTTCAATTCTGTTTGTATAGTATGTGTATGGTGGATAACAATTTATCTACTTAATTTTGATGCATGGTTTGAAAGAGTTTGAAAAAGACTGATCTGCATCAGTGAGTCTTAACTTTTGGAGGGAGTTACAAAGCCTTTTGAGAATCCTATGAAAACAACAGGCCTACTTTTCCTGAAAATACACATACAATCCTAGGTGCGATTTCAACGGCAAGCCCAGAATCTGAGTAAAAATTCCCCAAATAGGCTACATTTTTCTCTTTAGAGCTGAAATCCAGAAAGGACTTCACCACATAGGAAAAAGTTTAGGAAAGAGACAAAGCATCTTTGTGGAACCCTTCCTATGTAGGTGTAAGAAAATGTTTTCAACAAGTGGAATGTAGTTTCGGAAAATAAAAGAGAATTAAGGCTAAAACAACTAGTGTCTAGATAATACCTTGAATATAGCAGATGTTCAATACATACCTTTTAAGTCAATATACGAACTTGTTTATTTTAGATCTAGAAATTAAAATTTCTTAAGCGGGCTTCCTAGGCAGCGCAGTGGTTAAGAATCTGCCTGCCAGTGCAGGGGACATAGGTTTGATTCCTGCTCCAGGAAGCTCTCACATGCCGTGGAGCAACTAAGCCGGTGCGCCATAGCTATTGAGCCTGTGCTTTAGAGCCCATGAGCCACAACTATTGAGTCCACATGCCACAACTACTGAAGCCCATGCGCCTAGAGCCTGGGCTCAGCAACAAGAGAAGTCACCACAATGAGGAGCCCGCGCACCACAAAGAAGAGTAGCCCCTGCTCGCCGAAACTAGAGAAAGCCTGTGTGCAGCAAAGAAGACCCAACACAGCCAATTCATTAATTAATTAATTAAAAAAAAACTTAATGTCATCAATCTTTTAAAAAAAAGAATTTCTTTTTTTTTTTTTTTTTTGCTGTGTGCGGGCTTTTCTTTTTTAGTTGTGGTGAGTGGGGGCTACTCTTTTTTTTTAAATTTATTTATTTAGTTAGTTATTTTATTGGCTGTGTTGGGTCTTCATTGCTGCACACGGGCTTTCTCTAGTTGCGGTGAGTAGAGCTACTCTTCATTGTGGTGCGCGGGCTTATCATTGCAGTGGCCTCTCGTTTCAGAGCACAGGCTCTAGGTGCATAGGCTTCAGTAGTTGCAGCACATGGGCTCAATAGTTGTGGCTCACAGGCTCTAGAGCGCAGGCTCAATAGTTGTGACACATGGGCTTAACTGTTCCACGGCATGTGGTATCTTCCTGGGGCAGGGATCGAACCCGTGTCCCCTGCACTGGCAGGTGGATTCTTACCCACTGTGCCACCTAGGAAGTCCCGGGAGCTACTCTTTGTTGTGGTGCGCAGGCTCCTCATTGTCGTGGCTTTTCTTGTTGCAAAGCACAGGCTCTAGATGCGTGGGCTTCAGTAGCTGCGGCACATGGGCTCAATAGTTGTGGCTCACGGGCTCTAAAGTGCAGGCTTAATAGTTGTGGCGCACAGGCTTAGTTGCTCCACAGCATGTGGGATCTTCCTGGAGCAGGGATCGAACCCGTGTCCCCTGCATTGGCAGGTGGATTCTTAACCACTGCACCACCTAGGAAGCCCTAAAAAAAGAATTTCTTAAGCAAGATTTGGTAACATTAAAAAATAGAGTAGGGAATTCCCTGGCGGTCCAGTGGTTAGGAATCTGTGCTTCTACTGCAGGGGGCCCAGGTTCAATCACTGGTTGGGGAACTAAGATCCCATGTGCATCGTGGCATGGCCAAAAAGTAAATAAATGAAAATAAAAATTAAAAAGTAAGTAACATGAAGATTGGGTACCTCTTTTGCAGTCTCTCACATGGGCCAATTTCTCTCTGGTACAGACACTCAAATCCATGATCTCTCGTCTGATTTTCCCACCTCTTTCCTTGACGGTACATCCAGGATCACCAGAAGACAGACCACTTTCATCTAAAATGTGAAAAGAACACCAAAATATTATATATTATTAATATTATACATATAAAATAACATTTCATGTGAGTGATATTGTTTACAACCACGACATCAAAAATGCATCTAGAGGGAATTCCCTGGCGGTCCAGTCGTTACGGCTCTGCACTCTCACTGTCAAGGACCCAGGCTCAATCCCTGGTCAGGGAACTAAGATCCCACATGCTGCATGGCACAGCCCTCCCCCCAAAAAGTGCATTTAGCACCAAAGCTCAGATTTTTGTGGCTTTTAATAAAACTGGCCCACACTGCTGAACACAGTCATGACCATACAGAAGTCTGCAGCCTGAAAACTGAAAATTGTGAAGGAAGCATGGTATGTTTCGTTAGAAGTAACAGACCCTGAGTTAGTCCTACCTCATAACATTTGGGGCTGGTCTGATTCTCCTCTTGGCTAAGGAGGACGCTCTGTCTCCCTACACCCCACTCCACCCCCATTTATGGAGGGCTGGCCGCCCTCCTGCAGCTCTTGTGTAACACCCAAAGATTACAGACTAAGACTGTCCACATCAACTTCTGTACAGATTGGGGATGAATCTCTCACCTTTCCCAATCACAAGAAGACAAATGCCCAGACACTGCCATCACAGTTTATGCTAGATCATTCCCCTGAGAATGAAAGTCAGCATGTCACCTTGGGACATGTCACTTACTGTTCGGTTCTAGAAAATGTGAGATTACAATCTGTTTCCTGATGAATATTTTCTTCTTTAAACAAGTAAAAAGAGATGCTAATTTTCTGGATACAACTTTGGCACTTAGAAGATAATGTGAAAACATAAATTTTATATTACAGAATTATTACTACAAAGTAATATGATGAATTGTATGACAAATCTCTAGGACTCTGACTTGACCACTGTCCTTTGATACAGTCACTGTGTGCAACTACCGCAAATGGCACTACCCACTTGCCCAAAATTGCTGTCCATACCCTTCTCACTAAAGCCAGAGTCTCCCAAGGAAATCACAAAATTAATTTAATTTTTAAAAATTTGATTATTCTCACTAGATTATCCATATCATTTACTGATCTTGGTTTCAAAAGATGGTTGGTGGTTTCTAAAAATTCAATTTACCGTAGAATGGTAGTTTCCATTGTCTGGGGGGAGGGGCAAATGAGGAGTTATTGTTTAATGGGTACAGAGTTTCTGTTTTGCAAGATGAAAAACGTTCTAGAGATGGATGGTGGTGATAGTTGCACAACAATGTGAATGTTCTTAACCTCACTGAACTGTACACTTTAACACCGTGAAAATGGTCAACTTTCTGCATATTTTACTACAATTAAAAAAAAATCAGTCTACCCTCAAAGGATGAAGGGTTTCCATCACTTGCTAGTCACAAGAAGGCACAGCAGATGTGGAAAGAAATTCCCAAAGAAAAGTTGGAATAACACTTCAATGGTGGCAGTAGGGTTGGAATAACGGGACACTACGTTTCTATTGTTTAAGCCACCCAGTCTGTGGTACTCCTTCATGGCAGCCCTAGCAAACTAGTGCATCACGCATGCCAACCTGCACTGTGTGGTAGCGGCTACTTGTAGTAGCACGTTGACAAGTATCTTGAGGCCAAATCTGGATTTGCAGGGAAGAGAGCCACCATCAAATGGTGAGGTCTATCATGGGTGGGGAAGAAAAAAAGAAGGGGCAACAGGCATGCCAGGTTTCTACCATCCCTGCAAGGCAATGGTATTGCCATTTATATGTCATAAAGAATTTAAAAATATATTCTCAGAATTATTCAGTAAACAGACAGAATCAGAAAAACTGGCCCCCTAATATTTGCCAACTATTAAGCACCATCAGGAAACTCAGTGGCAGACTCTGTGTTTGAAAGTCCCAAAGAAACACAACAAACACAGGGGGGTCCTTCAAGAAAAGGAAGACAGGATGCTCAAGAAGTGAGCCTGCTGCTGAAAGGCTTAGTAGAGTCACTCCCATTCCATTCAGATGGGATGGACCTGGATGGAATAGATGGAGCTACACTTACATTTCTGTGAAATCCCGCTTGTTCCCACGTGGTCACTGCTAGAAGATGCTTCACTGTCACTAAGAGCAACAGATGGAGGCTAAAAAGGGGGGAAAATATTTGGTCAGATTTAAGAAGTCAAGTCATAAACTAAAACCTTATCACAAGATGACAATGGTATCCTGCCCTATGTCATTAGATTACCATGAGCTGGGAAAAGAAAATGTTAGCAGGTAAGATGCTTGAGAGAGGAGAAAAGATTGCCCATTTTAGAAAAAAAGATAAGAACAAGCTACAGTTTTCCCCATTCATCAATCTTTGATTTCAGTGCCAACTGTGAGTTAGATACAGCCCTTAGCCCCTGGAGATGGAAAGAGGCAGAGGTGTGATCCTTGCACCCAAGGAGCTCATCAGGTAGAATGTGGTACAAGGAACTGTAGACCTCATGCTTCTGTAGCCTTCAGACATGGGGCCTCTGATGTGAACATGTTTGTAGCAAGAAAATAAACTGAGCCCAGAGGATCTGGGTCACCAGCTCAGATGATGACTCTCCTGAATAAACCGGTCCAAAATTTCACAAAACAGGTGAAGGGAACCATTAATATTTTCTCTTCACAGTAATTCTCTGTTCAAGAAGATATAAATCTTAGTGTGCTTTAAAAAAATGGATAAAATCAAGAGAAGACCTCTTTATGACAGTAAAGGCAGACCACAGACTACTCATTTGAACACTTTTGGACTAAGGTATTGCTCCAAATACTAAGAGTTTTTGCTAAGTATTTCTCCAAATACTAGGTGTAGTTATAACATCACTCAAAACTTGCTGATTTGCCACTGAATTTAACCTAGTTGCCTACGACTAATGGATGTGCACAGTGGTTGCTTAAGAAACAGTGGCTGATTCTAAACTTCATTTGTGTTTGAGATTATTTCTTTTTAAAAAAGAAATAGCGAGGGGGAAATAAAAGAAAAATCTACTTTGAAATACTCTGAAAGTTTATCATTAAAAATATTGATAAAAAAGAAATAGCGAGACAGATCATATTAGATTATATACCACATAACGGTACCTTTGAAGGTACAGCCATTTTCACCAGGAGACCTACAAACGAATGAAGTAATTAAACCTTAATGATATACTTGCCTCCCATTTTCAGTCCTTTTCACTGGCCAAAATATCTACATTAATATCTTACTCAGATAAGCTGCCCAAGGGCGGGGGGAGGGGAATGTGAGAAATCCTGGAAAGACTCAAAGCTGAAAGAGAAGATATGCCACTACTTCCTAGCAAAGAGGAAGAGACATCTGCCGAGGAAGGCGGTGTCCACGAAGGAGAGAGATGTAGGAGAGAGCGACACAATGCCAGCTGTTAAGCGTTCTACACACCCTTGGCGAGGCCTGGATGCTCCCCACCTCCGCGGCGCTGGGGCTGCGGGCCAAGCCTCGCGCCCTCGCGCGGGCCCGGCCGCTCATGTTCGCAGTGCTCCCAGAGTGACTTCAAAGGCAGCCAAGTCTCAACAAGGGTATTTTTTCACCGGCATGCCACGGACGCGGTGGAAGTGGTAGATCTCGGGCTGGAATCGCAGCCGAGGCTCACGCGTGGGTGGAGCAGAGCGCACAGCCCATCAGGTCCCGCGGTGGGGGTGGGGGGAGCACGTGAGCAGGAGGGGGTGGGAAGACTGCGCCCAGACTTCTGTTTTCATCCACCCTCCCCTCCAAATTTGGCATTACCCAACTTTCTAGTTTTTGCCCATGTGTGTATATAAGGTTGCATCATGCTGTTACTTTTTGTCTGTATTATTTGCTTACTTCTACTCCTGACTTCAGATGTCTTTGAATATGTCATGTAAATGCTGTTTCTGGAAAGATCTGACTCACCTACTGGGGTATTGGGAGAACGTATTTTAAAATATGCATGAATACAAAAAAAAAAAGTGTAACCACCTCTTCATATATGTGATAGCTGTGGAGTTTTGCTGTTGGAAGTTTTGCTGTTCTGTGAATTGTCTGTTTATATCCGTTGCTGTTTTAAATTGGATTTCTCATGTTATTCTTGTGATTTAGAAGAATTTTTTTCTTAACATAATGAATATCTACTCATGATTTATCAATTGTTAATTTTAACTATAAAGTTCTTTATTTAATCAAAAGTCTTCATTTTGATGTAGTCAGATCTACTAATTTGTAATTTTGTGGTTTGTCCTTTTGGGGGTTTTCTTGAAAGAAAATTTTCCCTGCTGTAAATTTACAAGGACGTCATATGACATTTTCTTTTATTAACTTTATAAGTTCACTGTTCACATTAGTCTCCTTGTGTCCTTCAAGAGTTTATTTATATTTATAAATATATGTTTACATGATATATATGACGTAGGGTAGGGATCTAACTTTATCTCCCTATAATGAGCTGTTTTCCCCTAACGTCATCTGTTAAACCTTATATAATGGTTGTGGAGCCACAACCAGCAAATACAAATCCCCATATATACCTAGATCTGATTTTATGCCTTCCATTTCTGTTCTACTTATCTATATCTATTTTACCACTTTTAATTATTATTTCTTTATATTACTATTAAAATCTGGTGGGGCAAGTCTTTATTCTTTGATTTTTTTTTCAATTTATTCTTTGCAAACTATTCTTCCACATAAATTTTAAAATATGCTTGTGAGGCTTGTTTAAAACTACTGCTTAATTTCTAATTCACATTGTATGGAATATATAAATTAGGAAGAACTGTCACTCTTACAGTGTTATATTTCTTCATTTATTCAAGTTTTTCTTTCTATCCTTTAATAGAATTTAATTTTTTCATAAAAGTCTCCTGTGTTATTTAATTTATGGAAATTTATAGTTTTATTAGTATTTTGAAGTATATCTTGTTTTCATTACATTTTCCAACTGGTTTTTATTAATATAGATACATGACATGGATTCTTGTAAGTTGATATTGTTTTATCAAATTTGCTGAACTCCTTAGTTCATATAGCTTGTCTTTTGATTTCATTGAGTTTACATGTAGATGATCATATCATCTACAAATAATAGTAATTTTATCTCATCCCTTCTTATTCTTATTCTTATTTCTTTTCCTTATGTTATCATGTTGGTCAAATTTTCCTGTACAGTGTGATAGCTGATATTCTAGTTTTCTTCCTTACTTTAAGGCGACTGTCTCTGAAATGTCTCCATTTTGAATTTGCTGTAAATATCTGGTTTAGTCTTTATCATCTTAAAGAAGCTCCCTTCTAATCCCAATTTTCTTTTTTTTAAAATAAATTATTTATTTATTTATTTGTTTGTTTGTTTATTTATTTATTTATTGGCTACATTGGGTCTTTGTTGCTGCACACAGGCTTTCTCTAGTTGCAACGAGCAGGACTACTCTTCATTGTGGTGTGTGAGCTTCTCATTGTGGTGGCTTCTCTTGTTGTGGAGCATGGGCTCTAGGTTCACGGGCTTCAGTAGTTATAGAACATGGGCTCAATAGTTGTGGCTCTTGGGCTTAGTTGCTCTGCAGCATATGGGATCTTCCTGGAGCAGGGATCGAACCTGTATCCCCTGCATTGGCAGGTAGATTCTTAACCACTGCACCACCTAGTAAGTCCCTCTAATCCTAATTTTCAAAGATTACTTTAATTATGAATATGTGTAGAACTTTGTTAAATACAGCTGTGGATTAACAAAAGCTTGTGCAAAAGTTATAAGGGCACATGTACAGACTGTTCATTAAAGTTTTTGCAGGGGAGCAGACTGTGTGTCCATCAGAAAGGGCAATAAGTAGGTGAAATATGGTAGATGCATAGAGTGAAAAATTAGGCCAACAGTCAAGAACAATGACCAAGAGGTACATTCAACAACATGAATAAATCTTAAATACATTGTGTTGAATGGAGAAAAAACAAGATTGAGATCTATTCTATGGCAAAATATCACACATGTGAATTATTAAAACATTAGGGACACGTACATGGATGTGTACTAATATTTTACAGTGAAACACGTATATCCAAGGTTATATAACAAACAATAAATTGAGTACCTATATAGGGGAGAAGAATAGGAGTGGTAATGGGGGAAGTGAAAAAAGGAAAGCAAAATGTAATTCCGTGTAGTACTTGCACCGATCAATGAGAACCAAGCATAATGAATTGAAGAATATGGTGAATTCAACTTTCTGTGCTTGAAGCCGTAAGGTTAAATAAACATAATAGCTAATGTTTATTCAATACCTGTGGTATGCCTGGCTCTGTTGAAAACATTATTGTTGCCATTTTATAGATGAGGAAATTGAAGCTTAGAAGACTTAAGTGACTCACCCGAGGTACTACAGTTTGTGTGGCAGAGCTGGGATTCCAACTCAGGTCTATCTGCATTAAAGCCCACATCACATCCACTCATCTCCTACTCATCTCCCTCCAAAAAGGTGATCTGTCTGACTTTAGTTCCAGCCCGTTCTATAGTTACAGTCCTATATAAAATGCCATGCTCTTCATTCTATTTATTTCCCATCAGAATACTCTTTTATTCGTTGTCTTGGGAAACCATTAGCCCTGAGGGCTGGCAAGTGCAAGAGGTATGATGGCCTTGGACAGAGATGGCCAGTCTTGAACTTGGCTGAGTGAAGCTACTCTAATGAATAATACGCTTCTTTGAAAGCAAATGAGTCTGAAAGTTTTGAATGATCATAAACTGCGTGCTAAAATGTAGGGCAGGTGGGAAACAGAACCTGGACGAGGAATCTGCTTTTGCAAATCTGTGCTTCTCTTTGCTCTTGGCAGCAGAAGCGACGTGACAAAGGGAACGTCATTGTTTGGAAAGCGTCAGAATGAGTTGCACATGTTGTGCCGCTGCTGTGGCCTTAAGGTCTACCACCTTCAGAAGTCGACCTGTGGCAAATGTGGCTACCCTGCCAAGCTAAAGAGAAAGTATAACTGTAGTGCTAAAGCTAAAAGACGAAATACCACTGGGACTGGTTGAATGAGGCACCTGAAAATTGTATACCGCAGATTCTGGCACGGATTCCAGGAAGAAACATCACCTAAACCCAAGAGGGCAGCTGTTGCAGCATCCAGTTCATCTTGAGGATATCAGTGATTAGTCGTGCAGTAAATGTTCTGGTTTAAAAACAAAACAAAACAACACAAAAGAAAATCTGTGCTTTATTTCTGAATATTATCTTTACCTCATGTTTTCCAAATTGACCACCTCCTGGCAAATGTGACTTGTATTGATGTGAGAAGACTCAGAGTGATGAGAAACACTGAAAACACATGTAGGCACCTTCAAACAGTCAAATCCTTTTAATTTTCCAAATACTAACTTATTATGAAATCAGAAATATCAATATTTCCATTCATTATCTGCATTTTCAACTGTTATAATTACTATAATAACTGACATACAAATCATTCACACTGTGCCCTCCACATATGATTTTTAAAAGCACATATATTCCCCGTAATAGGGAATGTACAGCATAGTTACAAGCATACATGGGCTTTAGAGTCAGACAGATTAGAATTTACATCCCAACTCCATCACCTACTAGCTTTCTCACTCAAAAAAATATACTTAATTTCATTTAGCCTCAGTATCTTCAACTGTAGAATGAGGATAAAGGTATGCCAGGATTTCTCAACCTTGGCACAGTTCACATTTGGGGCCAGATAGTTTGCTATTTCGGGAGTCTGCCCTATACATTATAGGATGTTTAGCAGTAACCTTGGCCTCTACGCACCAGACACCATTATCTCTTCTCATGGTGAGAACCAAAAATGTCTGTAGACACAGTCAAACGTCTCCTGGAGTGCAAATTGTCCCAGATTAAGAACCACTGAGATATGGCTACCTTTCAGGGTTGTTTTGAGGATTAAACAAAATAATAATAATGACACTTTGTGTAGTATTTGGCCTGTAACAAAAATTGGGTAATTAGTTATTACCAGCACAGGAGGTTCTTGTCTCATGGCAGAAAGAATTCAGGGATGAGACAGAAAGGTCAAGAAAGAAAAGTGGGGATTTATTTAGGTGATAGTATGCTCTCAATCACAGAGCAGGCAGACTCAGGTGAGTAGCTGCCCTGAGTTTCTTTGGCAAACTGGTTATGTGGCATGTAGAAATGAAGAGGTGGAATATTCATTGGAAAGGAAAGGTTTTGGGAGTCACATTCCCTGAATTTCATCTCAGCTCCACCTTCCCAAGACGGGGAGGGATTTTTGTCCATATTTAGTCTCGATCGGAAGTGTCATGGTGTAGGTGCATGATGGGTACTTCTTATCTGCAAGGCTAATTTTATTATAATGAGAGCACAGTGAGCAAAAGGTTACATTTGGAAGTTGGAGATTCCTGCTCTTCTTTGCTGCCCAAGGACCCCCATTGTTTACAAGATGTATTGGTTCCTGCCATTTAGCCTGTGTCTTCCTTTTTTTAGGCCCATATCTAGCTACCTGCCTGCTTTGACATTATTGTCATAAGAATGTGTGATGGACACATTTTACAAAAGTTTATTTAATACAGTTTTTGCCATATTTCATACTTGTGTCAAATCCCTTTATGTGCACATGTTGGCTCATGATGTTGGTAGTCGTGGACAATTCTTGTCTCATGCCACCCTTCACATTCTCTTCCACCCACCTCTTAACTCCAGCCGTCGCTGGTCATCAGCTGCACACGGTGTAACTTCAGTTGCACCATACCTCTCCAACTTCTGTCCTGGGGTTTCTCTGCTATTTCAGGATATCCACAGGAACCCGCTCAGCCATTCCGACAGAGGAGCAAACCTAGAAGTGTGAAGGAGTTAACATCTCATGCCATACCTGGCCAATATGGCACGGGAAGATGGTGGGTAAATACTCCATCCCCTATCCATCGGGCAGACTGTTCTGTGGTGCATTCTATGGCTTCATAGAGGGTCTGAGTGGGATCAAGTATCAAATGTCACAGTGGTGATCACCTTGGCAATGCATTCTTGTGTTGACTTCATCTTCCTCTATTTCACTCTTCCTACTCCCTTTTTACTGTTTCTTGCAATCCATTTCCCAAAATAAACTACCTGCACGCAAACCCTTATCTCAGGTTCTGTTTTGAAGGAAACCTATTGTCAATTGGGAAAAAAAAAAAAAAGCACAACCTGACAGTTGAGAATTATGTTTTACGTAGCCATCTTTCTTTGGACTTCAAGCCCGGGAGGCAGCCTCTCACCTCAGAGGGACTGCTCCTAAAAAGTAAGGGAGGAGCCAGGATATATAGGAGTTTTTGCAACAAAGGCCAGGTAGTTAGAACATCAAAAGATTACTGTTAAATAAAACCAGACATCTCAAGTTAATGAATTTAGCATTTTTCTATGTATGGAAGATGCAAGAGTCTGGGCTCACTGAAATCATTCCTTTGATATGTACCTTAGCTATCTAGGGCCACTATCTTGTTCTTTCCCATCTTGAGTTCCCTCAGAGCTCAGTGTTGGGGGTGGGGGGGTGGGGGGGATGGTGGTAGACACTTGATGGATGCAACATCCTTTGTTTACTGATACAGCAGGTAACTTTTTTTAGGCAACATTTTTCATTTACAGAAAAACTGCAAGACTAGCACAAAGAACATTTCACCAAGATTCACCAATTAACATTTTGACATATTTGCTTTATTATTTTCTCTTCATGCTGAAGCTGAATCCAGCCTCTGTACCCCAACACCAAATTAAATCTTGGAGACAGAGTTTTGGGTGAAGTAGAAAAGAATAGCTTTATTCTTGGACAGGCAAAGGGGGCCACAGCAGGCTAATGCCCTCAAAACTGTGTGTCCCTGCCTTGGAGGGGTAGTGAGAAATTTTATAGGAATGGTTCAAAGAGAGTGTGATCAGTTCATGGGCATGCTTCTGATTGGCTGGTGGTGAGGTAAGTGGGAGTCAGCATCATCAACCTTCTGATTCCAACTGGTTTGGGGTCTATGTGCTTGTGGGCAGCACACTGACATTAACTGTTAACTTCTCCCACCTGGTGGGGGTTTCAGTGTCTGAAGAACGGCTCAAAGATATCGTTGTGTGTATCCCTTGTTGGGGAACCAGGACCTTGTCCCAAAGCTGCACTGTTGTTTCTCCTGACTGTTTGTTCCTCCCTTGTCTCACATCCCCCCCCCCCCTTCCCTAATTAACAACTGCTTGCATCTGCCCATTGGAACTCAGGGAAAGTCATGGAGGCTGAATGAAGTATATTTCCTATAATCAAGGAATGGGGGACACAGAAAGGCTTTTGTGCCCAGGAGCCCCACAGGGCCCTGCTCGGTATCAGTGTGTGTGTGTGTGTGTGTGTGTGTGTGTGTGTCTGTGTGTCTGTGTGTCTGTGTGTATTTCTGACCCATTTACAAAGAAGTTGTAGACATCACACCCTTTGATCCTCTAATATTTTAGTATGCATTTGTTAAGAATATCTTGCAATTTTCTTATGTAACCGCAATCTAATCACAAAATTTAACATGGATGAAACACTATTGTCTAATCTACAGCCAATAGTTAATTTTGACAATTGTCCCCAAATGTTCTTTAAAACGTTTTTTTCCCCTTGTCCAGAGGACAGTTAGGTCAGGATAATACATTGCATTTGGTTGTTATTCCTCAGTCTTCTTTTACCTGTGACAAACTCGTGTGTGTGTGTGTGTGTGTGTATCAACAAATTGTAAGAAATACATTATTAAAATATCCAGAGAAGGAAAAATTCCCATTATGTATGTTAACTGCTTAGCCATTGTGATGGAAATCTTTCCAAAACGTTTTACCTGCTTCCTGGGATATAGTGAGTGCTCTAAAGGTCAGTTAACTCCTTCTGGAGACACGAACTTACTAGCACTGAGTATTCCATGCTGCAGAGGTGTTTCTGTCTATCTGTGTGTGTAACATTGTGCTCCAGGAAGGATTTAAGATTATTTACACATGGACAAGATAAAACAAAAGGAAAATGTTTACAGTGGAAAGCTTCTCTATTCCCTAGTTCCTACCCTAGTTCTCTAGCCATTACCTTTACACTTTCTTCACCCATGCACTCCTTCCCTGGGAAAATCCATCCATCTCCAGCAAGAAACCATACCCCAACGACTGCAGGCTACCATTTTGACTTTCCCTGGCTATAAGCACCTTCACCTTGGTGGGCTCCTTTTTCAATTAAAAAATATTAAAAATGATATCTTATAACTTAGATGATATAAAGATGAATATGTTATTATATATTGGAACATTTTCTTGGAACTAAAAAATTTTCCTTTCTAATTTAAAAGAAATTAAACATTTTCACATGCCCCACAACCCAAAGTATTGTGGGCCTTAGACACTAAGCCTACTGCAGCTCATGCCCTGCTCTCAAATCCACATGCATTTGTCAGATTGAGTGATTCGATGTGGAGGCATACTCAGATGCTACATCAGGAGGGTTAGGGATGGCCCCTGACTCCCAATCCCCACTGGAAGTTCGCAGAGGTAAGTGAGGGTGGATCCCAGACCCAAGATCAATAGCCAAGGGTAGACATGGGTCTTCCAGGTCAGATTTCCTTTTCAGTAGTCCCCTGTGTGTGAGCTGTATGTCCCCTTATTTTATTTAATTATGGAAACTTTTTGGTTTTGTTGATTTTCTCTCTTGATTTCCTGCTTTCAATTTCATTGATTTCTGCTCTAATTTCTTTTCTCCTGCTTATTTTGGATAAAATTTGCTATTCTTTTTCTAGTTTCCTAAGGTGGAAATTTAAATGATTGATTTTAGAGCCTTTTTCTTTTCTAATATGTGCATTCAGTGCTATAAATTTCCCTCCAGCACTGTTTTCACTGCATCCTACAAATTTCGATAAGTTGTATTTTCATTTTTATTTATTTCAAAATATTTTTCAATTTCTCTCCAGATTTGTTCCTTTACCTGTGTATTGTTTAGCAGTGTGTTGTTTAATCTCCATGTATTTGGAGTTTTTCCAGTTATCGTCCTGCTACTGATTTCTACTTTATTCCCATTGTGGTTGGAGAGCAGACCTTGTATGACCTCTATTATTTTTAATTTGTTAAGGTGTATTTAATGGCCCAGGATGTAGTCCATCTTGGTGAATGTTCCACGTGAGCTTGAGAAGAATGTGTATTTTTCTGTTATTGGATGAAGTAGTCTATAGATGTCAATTATATCCAGTTGATTGATAGTGCTGTTGCATTCAGCTATGTCCTTACAGTTTTCTGCCTGCAGTCTGTCCATTTCTGAGAGATGGATTTGAAGTCTCCAACTATGAAAGTGGATTCGTTTATTTGTCCTTGCAGTTCTATCAGTTTTTGCCTCATGTAATTTAATGGTCTGTTGTTAGGTACACACACGTTAAGGATTGTTAAGTCTTCTTGGAGAATTGACTCTTTTATCACTATGTAATGCCCTTGTTTATCCCTGATAACTCTCCTTGCTTTGAAGTCTGCTCTGCCTGAAAATAATAGAGCAGTTACTCTTGCTTTTTAAAATTAATGTTAGCATGGTATAATTTCCTCCATCCATTTAACATTTAATCTATATGTGTCTTTATATTTAAAGTGGGCTCCTTGTAGACAAATAGATAATTAGATCTCATTTTTTGATCCTCTGACAATCTCTCTCTCTCTTTCTCTTTTCTTTTTGGTCACACCACACAGCATGTGGGAACTTAGTTCCCCAACCAGGGATTGCACCGGTGCCCCCTGCATTGCAAGTGCAGAGTCTCAACCATTGGACTGCCAGGGAAGTCCCCAATCTCTTTTTAATTGATGTGTTTAGATCACTGATGTTCAAAGTAATTATTGGCTTGCAAGACTGTGTATATTTAAGGTGTACAGCATGTTAATTTGATACACTTATATATTATAATATGATTGCCATTGTAATGATAATTAGCACTGCTATCATATTACATAATTATTTTTTCTTTTAGTGGTTGGGATAATTAAGTTCTAGTCTTTTAGCAAGTTTATTGATTATGATACAATATTGTTGTCTATATTCACAATACTGTACATTTGATCTCTAGGGCTATTGTAAGTTTGTACCCTTAAACACCGTCTATCCTATTCCTCAATCCCCTTCCCATAGTAAGCACCATTTTACTCTTTGCTTTTATGGGTTTGGCCTTTAAAAGATTCCACATATAAGTATATTATACAGTACTTGTCTTTCTCTGTCTGACATCGCACTTAGCATGACATGCTCAAGCTCCATCCACGTTTTTGCAAATGGCAGGATGTCTTCCTTTCTGGAGGCTGAATAATATTCCATTGTATACATATACCACATCTTCTTTATCCATTTATTGTTGGGCTAGTAGGTTGTTTCCATATCTTAGCTATTGTGAACAATGTTGCAATAAATATGGAAGTGCATATATCTCTTTGATATCCTGTTTTCATTTCCTTTGGGTATACACCCAGAAATGGGATTACTGGATTATACGGTAGACCTATTTTTAATGTTTTGAGGAAACTCCATATTGTTTTCCATAGTGATTGAACCAATTTACATATTCACCAACAGTTTACAAGCATTCCCTTTTCTCCACATCTTCACCAACGTTTGTTATCTCTCACCTTCTTGATGATGGCCATTCTAACAGGTGTGAAGTGATATCTCATTGTGGTTTTGATTTGATTTCCCTGATGATTTGTGGTGTTGAGCATTGTTTCATGTATCCATTGGCTATTTGGATGTCTTCTTTGGAAAAATGTCTTTTTAGTTCTTCTGCCCATTTTTAAATCAGATCATTTGCTTTTTTGTTATTAAGTTGCATGGGTTTTCTATATATTGGAATGTTGACTCCTTATCTGAATATGATTTGCAAAAATCTTCTCCCATGGATGCCTTTTAATTTTGTTAATTATTTCTTGTGCTGTGCAAAAAGTTTTAAGCTTTATGTTCTCTCATATGTTTTTGTACCAGTACCATACAGTTTTTACTACTATGCCTTCATAGTATTGCTTGAAATCAGGAAGTGTGATACCTCTGGCTTTGTTCTTTTCCTCGAGTGCTTTGGCAGTTCAAGGTCTTTTGTGGCTCCATACAAATTTTAGGATTGCTTTTTCTATTTCTGTGATAAATACTATTGATATTTTGATAGGGATTGTGTTGAATCTATAGATGGCTTTGGGTAGTGTGGACATTTTAACAGTATTAATTCTTCTGATCCATGAACACTGGATGTTTTCCATTTGTGTCTTCTTCAATTTTTTTCAGCAAAGTCTTGTAGATTTTGTTGTATATATCTTTCACTTCCTTGGTTAAATTTGTTCCTAAGTATTTTATTGTTTTTGACTGTAATTATAAATGGGATAGTTTTCTTTATTTCTTTTTCAGATGTTTCATCATTTGTGTATGGAAATGCAACTGATTACTGTATGTTGATTGTATTCCCCAACTTAACTGAAATTGTTGATAGTTCCAGTAGTTTTTTGGTTGAGTCTTGGGGATTTTCTATATAAAAAATTATATTGTCTGCAAATAGTAATAGTTTTACTTCTTCCTTTCAAATTTGGATGTCTTTTGTTTCTTTGTCTTGCCTAATAGCTCTAGCTAGGACTTCCAGTACTATATTTAATAAAAGCAGTGAGAATGGGCATCCTTCTTTTGTTCCTGATCTTGGAGGAAAGGCTTTCAGTTTTTCTTCATTGAGCATAATGTCAGCTGTGTGTTTGTCATATATGGCCTTTATTATATTGACATATGTTCCTTCTATACCCAATCTGCTAAGGTTTTTCTTTTTATCATGAAAGGATGTTGTATTTTTTCTGTATCTGTTGAGATGATCGTGTGATTTTTATCTTTCCATTTATTAATGTGATGTGATACTTTATCAATTTGCATATGTTGAACCATCCCAGGGATAAATTCCTTTTGGTCATGGTGTGTAATCCTTTTAATGTCTCTTGAATTTGGTTTACTAATATTTTGTTGAGAATTTTTGCATTTGTATCAATCAGGGATATTGGCCTATTGATTTTGTCTCTTGTGGTTTCCTTAATCTGGCTTTGGTATCAGGGTAATGATGGCCTCATAACATGAGTTTAGAAGTGTTTCCTTCTTCTCAATTTTATGGAAGAGTTTGAGAAGGATTGGTGTTAATTCTTCTTTGAATATTTGGTAGAATTTGCCAGGGACACCCACTGGTCCTGGCTTTCTGTGTTGAGAGATTTTGAGTATTGACTGAATCTTGTCACTACATATTGTTATGTTCAGATTTTCTTTTACTTCCATCTTGGCAGTTTGTATATTTCTAAAAATTTATCCATTTCTTTTAGGTTATCTAATTTGTTGGCTTATAATTGTTATCAGTAGTCTTTTATTATCCTATGTATTTCTGTAGTATCAGTTCTAATGTCTTTTCTTTCATTTCTAATTTTATTTGAATTTTCTCTCTCTCTTTCTTAGTATAGCTAAAGGTTGGTCAATTTTATCTTCTTGAGAAACCAGCTCTTACTTTTGTTGGTCCTATTGATTTTCTGGCTTTTATTTCATTTATCTTCACTCTATTCTTTATTATTTCCTTCCTCTGCTAAATTTGAGCTTAATTTGTTCTTTTTTTCTAGTACCTTGAGGTATAAAGTTGGGTTGTTTATTTGAGGTATTTCTAATTTCTTAATATATGCACTTATTGCTATTAACTTTCCTCTCAGAACTGCTTTTGCTTCATCCTATAAGTTTTGCTATGTTTTGTATTTCTATTTTCATTTCTTTTGAGATAATTTTTATTTCCCTTTGACTTCTTCTTTGATCTGTTGGTTATTCAGAAGTGTGTTGTTTAGTTTCCACATATCTGTAGATTTTCCAGCCTTCCTCTTGTTGTTGATGTCTAGTTTCATACCACTATGGTCAGAAAAGATAGTTGGTATGATTTCAATCTTCTTAAATTTGCCCAGATTTGCTTTGTGTTCTATCATATGATCTATCCTATAGAATGTTCCATTTGCTCTTAAGAAGAGTGTGTATTCAGAGTACACATTATATTCTATATGTCTAAGTCCATTTGCTCCAAAGTGTGCTTCAATTCCAATATTTCCTTGTTGATTTTCTGTCTGGATGATCATCTATTGCTGACAGTGAGGTACTGAAATCTCCTACTATTATTGTATTATCATCTATTTCTCCCTTTAGATTTGTTAGTATTTACTTAATATATTCTGGTGCTTCAATGTTGTGTGCATATATATTTATGATTGTTATATCTTCTGGAAGTATTGACCCTTTATTATCTTATAATGATCCTCTTTGTCTCTTGTTACCATTTTTGGCTTAAAGTCTATTTTGTCTGACATAAGTATGGTTATCCCTGCTTTCTTTTGGTTTCCACTTACATGGAATATCTTTTATTCCTTCACTTTGAGCCTATATGTGTTTTTAGAGCTAAATGAGTCTCCTGTAAGCAGCATATAGTTGGATCTTGTTTTTTGGTTTTTGTTTTTTTTTTTATCCATCCAGCCACTCTGTGCCTTGTGATTGGTGAATTCAATCCATTTACCTTTACAGTGATAATTGATATATAAGGCCTTACTTCTGCCATCTCATCATTTGCCTTCTGGTTATTTTGAATCTCTATTGTTTCTTTTTTCCCTCTGTTTCTGTAAACCTGTGTAAATTGGTGTTTTTCCATGATGATATGCTCAGACTCCCCTCTTCTTATGTTTTGTGACTTTAGATTTTAGCTTTGTGGTCACCATGAGGATCACAAAAAATATCTCATAGATAACATAGTCCATTTTACACTGATAGCAACTTATCTTCATTCTACTATAAAATTACACACTTTTATTCTTCTCCTTTTAGATATTTTTGATGCCACAATTTACCTCTTTTGTGATTTAATTAACAAATTACAGTAACTATGGGTATTTTGAATACTCCTTTCCTTAAACATTTTACTATAACTAAGTGGTTAAAAGACCATTTTAATATAGTTATAATTTTCTAACTTTGACTTTTTATCTTTCACCTATACCAGAGTGTTGTGTACTTTCCTATGTTTTTAATGTCACTAATTAGCATCTTTTCATTTCAGCCTGTAGAACTCCTTTCAGCATTTCTTGTGAGGCAGGTCTAGTGGTGGTGTGCTCCCTCAGCTTTTGTTTGTCTTTATTTCTTCTTCATCTATGAAGGATAACTTTGCCAGATAAAGTGTTCTTGGCTGGGCACTTTTCTCTTTCAACACTTTGAATATGTCATTCCACTCTCTCCTGGCTTCAGGAGAGTTTCTTCTGAGAAATCCACTGATAATCTAATAGAGGATCCTTTGTAGTTACTTTCTTTTCTTCCAAGGCTGATTTTAAGATTAATTCTTTATCACCAATTTTTGACAGTTTCATTATAATGTATCTTGGAAAGGGTCTTTTTGCATTGAGATAATAGGGTGTTCTATTAACTTCATGGAATTATATGTCCAATTTCTTCCCCAGGTTTGGAAAATTCTCATCTTTAAATAAACTTTCTGCACCCTTCTCCCTCGTTTCTCCTTCTGGTATACCAGTTATTCTTATATTTGTCTTTCCAATCAAATTTGGTAAACCCTGTAGAGTTTCTTCACTTTTTAAAAATCTTAGCTTCTCTCTTCTTCTAATGGAATCATTTCTAAATTCCTATCATCCAAGTCACTTATTCTTTCTTCCATCTGATGTACCTTGTTGCCTATGCTCTCCAATGCATTCTTTATTTCTTTCATTGAATTCTTCAGCTCCAGAATCTCTGTTGGGTTCTTTTTTTTATAATTTCAGTCTCTTTGGCAAACAATTCCTCTTCATTGATTTTATTCTTGAGTTCATTGAATTGCCTGAGTTTTCTTGTAGTTGATTGAATTTCTTCGTAACAGCTATTTTGAATTCCTTATCACTTAGATACCAATACTTTGTGCCTTTGAGTTTGGTTGCTGGAGAATTATCATTTTCTTTTCTGTGAAACTATATGTCCTTTATTTTTCACTGTGTTTGATAATATGTGCTTCTGTTTTCACACTTGAAGCAGCAAACTCCTGCCTTAGTTAAGTAAATATGTCTTTACTTTGGTTCTTACAGTTCGACAGGCTAACAATTAGAAACCTTTCCTTTGTATTCCAGAAGGTGGCAGAATTGCTCAAATTTTTATTTCTCCTATTGGAGCTGGTTCTCAGGGCTGCACTCAAGGGCACACACATGGAGCCGACAGCAGAGTGAGGAGAGGTGTGGGCTTAGCATCTTGGGCTTTGGGGGTGTCCACGGGCTTCAAAGGGGACTTCCACAAGGCCACAGTGGACACACTGCTGAAGGTCCCAAGCGTACAGCAGGAAATATGTTCCTTCAATGCCCTTTGACATTCTTATCTGACTCCTTCCCCTTTCCTCTCCCCCACCCCAGTCGCAGAGGTCCCTCCTCAGAAATCTGGGTGCTACTAGAGAGAAATGGGTCCCTCCAGGTACAAGCAGTAGAGCAGAGCAGTCTGTCACTCACCAATTTTGCTGTCCACCTCCTTTGCTGGGGAGGTAGCTGCTGTAACTCCTCAGTTGCCCAGTGTGTTGCAGTGTCACCCTTGGGAAGGGGTTGCTTTGGCCATTTCCTCCCTCTCCTCTGCCCCCAAACTCATCTCTACCCTGATGGCATGGCAGAGTCTCCCATCAGGCAGGCTGGGCCACCACAAATTCTCTATCTCCTGTGGGTGTCTGCCCAGCTTTGCACTCTCCAGGGTCCCATTTTCCCAATCATGGTAAGTGGGATGGGACCTTACCGACTCTCTTGGAGTTGCAGCCTCCTCTGAGGTTCTGTCCACCTACTTTTGGATGTGCAGGTGGGTTAAGATCTCCCAGGTGCCTGCTTTCATGTGCAGAGACACTTTTGTTCAGTTATCGATGTCCAATTAGTTGTAAATCAAAGGGAGAGAAAACGGGAACAACACAAACCACGTGATGATGATGTCACTGCCCTCCCTACACTTTCATAGAGTTTTAACAACCAAACACTTATCTCTGTGAGATCATTTGTTTTCTTATCCTTTTTGCCAGAGATATTTTAAAGATAAGTATAAACTAGACAAGGTTATATCATTTGTGATATTGGAAAATGAGTCCCAGGCACCAACTGAGGTCCTAGACTGGGCGAGCTGCCCTGGGGAGGGGGATAAAAACCCTGGCTAATTGGAACCAGCTGTTTGTCTTCCATTCTCTGATGATGACAGACCCACCTCTCCTTTAGAACCACTGACCACTGGAGAAATACTCACAACCTTGTGGCTAGAAAGGAGATTTTAAAAGAGGCCCATGACTACTCTAGAGGTGGTATCCCTTCTTCCCTTGAGTTAGCTCTCCTGGGCCAACTAAGAACAGGTCCATGAGGAAAGGAGCCAAGAGTTATGACATAATCATACTCAGATATGCCCACAAACAGCAGCCCAGGGAAGTAGGCTCTGCTCACCTGAGTCACTACGCTCATGTTATACAGACATAGCATCTTGTTTTTCTTTTTTTTCTTTTCTTTTCTTTTTTTTAATATCACTTCACACCAGTTAGAATGGGCATCATCAGAAAATCTACAAACAGTAAATGCTGGAGAGGGTGTGGAGAAAAGGGAACGTTCTTGCACTGTTGGTGGGAATGTAAATTGGTACAGCCACAATGGAGAATAGTATGGAGGTTCCTTAAAACACTAAAAATGGAATTACCATATGATCCAGCAATCCCACTACTGGACATATACCCAGAGAACGCCATAATTCAAAAACACACATGCACCCCAATGATCATTGCAGCACTCCTTACAATAGCCAGGACATGGAAGGAACCTAAATGTCCATCAACAGATTAATGGATAAAGAAGATGTGGTACATATATACAATGGAATATTACTCAGCTGTAAAAAGGAACAAAATTGGGACATTTGTAGAGACATAGATGGCCCTAGAGACTGTCATACAGAGTGAAGTCAGTCAGAAAGAGAAAAACAAATATCGTATATTAACACATATGCAGAATATAGAAAAATAGTACAAATCAACTGGTTTGCAAGGCAGAAATAAAGACACAGATGTAGAGAACAAACATATGGTCACCAAGTGGGGAAAGTGGGGGGGGGTGGAATGAATTGGGAGATTGGGATTGCCATATATACATTACTAATAAAAGAAAATCAAATTGTACACTTTAAATATATACGCAGTTTATTGTATGTCAACGGTATCCCAATAAAAGTTCTGAAAGAAAAAAAAATTTATTTAGCTGCCCGGGGTCTTAGTTGCAGCATGCAGGATCTAGTTCCCTGACCAGAGAGATTGAACCTGGTCCCCCTGCATTGGGAGTGCAAAGTCTTTTTTCTTTTTTAATCTTTTTTTTTTATTATTATTGGCTGTGTTGGGTCTTTGTCTTTCTCTAGTACCCAAACTTTCTGTGAAAGACACTTATTTGCTTAACTTGCACCATTAGCCTGAGGGACAGGCATCTAATTTAACATACATCTAGGGGGCTACTGAAATAGTCTCCAAAGACAGAGGTTGGTGGGTGCCATCTTTGCGCTCTCCCTCTGTTCTGCTCCGGCTCACAGAACCTCCCGGAAGGGAGCTTGTACTTGTTTGGTGCCTGGGTTTTTGTGGCTTTGGCCCAGTGGGTGTTCCTTGCCTGGCTCTGGTGGGGAGTGGGGCTTCTGTCTGTGGGTCCCCTGGGACTGTTACGACAGAGGGACCGTTCTTAGCCAGCTACCACCCACAGGGCATGGCAGACAGCATGGGAAACACAGCCTCAGTCTTTCTATGAAAGAGGACTATTGGCTCATCCTGGAGCTTTGGCCTGAGGGGCAGGCTTCTGGTTTGGCACACACCTAGAGGGTACTGAAGGGTTTTTCAGGAACAGAGGTTGCTGGGCGCCTTCTTGCTCTCTCTCCGTCTCATTCCAGCATGCTGATGTCATCCGGAGGGGAGCTTGTACTGTCGTCTGGAGTCCCACTTTTGTGGCTGCTGCCCAGGGGATGCTCCTAGATTGCCTGGTGCTGGTGGCCAGTGGGGCTTATGCTCATGGGTCCCTTAGGACTATAATAAATGGAGACAGTTCTTAACCAACTACCACCCACAGGACTCAGCAGGGAGGCAACAGACTGAGGACCTGCTCTTTGTGAAAGAAGCCCGTTAGCCTTTCTTCACAGCTGTGGCCTGAGGATCAGTCTTCTAATGAAACACAATCTAAGGGGTGACTGTAATTCTATCCAGAGACCTCAGAGGGCAGGCCCTATCATCACACTCTTCCTCTGCGGTGTTCGAGTGCTGGTATCTCTCAGAGGGGAGCTCCTACATGTGTCTGGTGCCTGGCTCTGGGGGAAGGGGTTGCTGCCCAGGGGATGCCTCTTGATTGCCTGGATCTGGTGGCCAGTGGAGCTTGTATTCATGAATTCAATGGGATGGTAGCAAAGAAAGAAACAGTTCCTAACTCGCCATCACCCCATGGCTGAGTACAGAGGGAGAAGACAAATGCCCAATTCCTGTTGCAAGTAAACTCATTAAGAAGGAGCACTGTTGGGAATTCCCTGGAGGTCGAGTGGTTAAGACTCTGTGCTCCCACTGCAGGGGATGAGGGTTCGATCCCTGGTCAGGGAACTAAGATCCCACCTGCCGCACATTGTGGCCAGAAAGTAAAAAAAAAAAGAAAAAAGAAAATTAAAAAAAAAGAAAAGAAAAAGGAGTCCTGTTGAGCAGTGGCCAACATGCAAGATGGCAGAGTAGGAAGACCTTGAGCTCACCTCCTCCTGCAGACACACCAAAATCACAACTATTTACAGAGAAACCATTGATGCGAAAAACCAGAAGCCTAGCAGAAAAGATCTTCTACAACTAAAAATATAAAGAAGAGGCCCCAACAAGACAGGCAGGTGGGGTAGAGTCATGATATAGTCAAGATCCATACCCCCAGGCGAGTGAGCCACAAATGGGAGGATAATCACAGCTGCAGAGGTGCTCCCCACGGAGCAAGGGGCCCGGGCCCCACATCGGGCTTCCCAGCCTGGGCATCTGGAACCGGGAAGAGGAGCCCCAAAACTGTTTGGCTTTAAGGTGAGTGGGGCTTATTTTAGGGAGAGCCACAGGGCTGTGGGAAGTAGAGAATCACCTCTTAAAGAGCACACATCAAAGCTCACAGCTCCTGGACCCAGTGCAGAAGCAGTCATTTGAAACGAAACCCAGTCAGACCCACTGATTTTGGAAAGCCTCTCAGAGAGGTGAGAGGCAATGGGAGCTCACCCTGGGGATAGAGACACTGGCAGTAGCCATTTGGGGGAGCTTGTTCTACCCTGTGGACACTGGTGCTGGCAAGTGCCATTTTGGAAGCCTCTCCCTAGCTTATCAGCACTGGGATCTACCCCCCACACACACTCCCCTCCCCCCGCCCAACCCTCACCAGCCTGTTGGCACCAGTACTAGGATGCCTCCAGCCAAGCAGCCAGCCAGGCAGAGACACAGCCCCACCCACCAGCAGGCTTGCTGCCTTGAGACCCCCTGAGCCCACAGCTGCCCCAGACCTGGCGCTTTAAGACAAACTGGCTTGCTTAGTGGACCAAGAGGGGTTTCAGGGTCAGGTTCATAAAGAACATTATCAACTTAACTTACTTAAACTTTAAAGCGTCAATTTCCATAACTGAATGATGGAAAATTACAATCTACCTTGTACAGTTATTGTGAGAATCAGAGATAATATACACAAAACTCCAGCAGACTATTTAACATACAGGAGAAACACACGACGTTTATCATTCTTTTATTTCAAAGCAAAAATGGCAAAATGATTTTTAATGATTGATTGTGGCTTCCTGGTGCACTGTCATGAGAACAGTATGAGTCTGTGATGTGACTCAAGATCCATGGCCCAGGGTCAGTGAGAGATCTCTGTCGTGGGCTCCGTGAGGGAAGCTGCAATGAGTCACATTTAATTGTCATCTTCAAATTACAACTCCTATTCGAAGGAGGGAACGGTAAGTGGAGGGAGTAAAATACAGTTCCATTAACTCTCCTGAATCTGTGAATCAATCACTGAATAAGTCCAAAGAATTGATAACCCTTCAGCTAAATTCCAATGGAGATATGTGGAAGGAGGAAAAAAAAGGTATTTTACAAAAGTCTGGAACAACATTCACCACTCACAGGCAAAGTCAGAAGGCAACTAGCTATGGAGAAGAAATGAAAATCTTACAAGAAATAGGAGGTTACTGCAAAAGAAAAAAAAATCAGTGTCAAAGGACTAAAGATGAATATTTACTGATGGTTTTGTAACTGGTTCCCACTGTACTACCTGAGACATGCTTAAAGTAGTCGGAAAAATATTTTCAGAAATAACACTTTTTAGATCCACAGGGCAGCAAGCATATAAGTTGACAGCTGACACCAGAAGCCTAATTACCATATCTTTGCTTTTCCTTCAGAATAAATATGTTTATGGCAAATGTTCTCTACCTTTTTTGCCTGGCATTCATAAGGGAGAAGCATAAACAACAGTTTGAATAAATCATTACAATTACACCATCAGTTATATTACAAAAGGTAGTTAAGTCACATTTCCATGTTAAAAGCAATTTTTTTTAATATACCTTTATTTTACTTTTTGGCCGCACAATGTGGTATGTGGGATCTTAGTTCCCCAACCAGGGATCAAACCCATGCCTCCTGCAATGGAAGCACAGAGTCTTAACCACTGGACCACCAGGGAAGTCCCTGCAATTATGTTTTATTACATATATTACAATAAAGGATAGATCTCTCCAAAAAAATCATGTAATAGGTTATTAATACCATCCTAAATAAATTAACAAAAATTTTAAAAACTGTTTTATTCCTAGTATGGTAAATATTGCTTGATAAAACCTGCGTAAACAAAATTATCCTTAGGGTACCACCATATGATCCAGCAATTCCACTCCTAGACATATATCTAGAGAAAACTATAATTAGAAAAAGTATGTGTACCCCAGTATTCACTGTGGCACTGTTTACAATAGCCAAGTCATAGAAGCAACCTAAGTGTCCATCGACAGAGGAATGGATAAAAGAGATGTGGCACTGGGAACTCCCCGACAGTCCAGTGGTTAGGGCTCTGCGTTTCCACTGCAGGGGGCATGGGTTCAATCCTTGGTCGGGGAAATAAGATCCCACAAGTTACGCAGCCTGAACAAATGAACAAACAAATAAATGTGGTACACATATATGAAATATTACTCAGCCATTAAAAAAGAATGAAATAATGCCACTTGCAGCAACATGGATGGACCTAGAGGTTATCATACAGATTATCATACAGTAAGTCAGAGAGAGAAAGACAAATATATGCCATCACTCATATTGGAATCTAATTTTTAAAAATATTACAAATGAACTTATTTACAAAACAGAAACATACTTACAAACTTATGGTTACCAAAGGGGAAATGTGGTGGGGAGGGATAAACCAGGGGGTGGGGATTAACATATACACGCTACTATATATGAGATAGATAACCAGAGGACCTTCTGAGTAGCACAGGGAACTCTACTCAATACTCTGTGATAACCTATATGGGAAAAGAATCTGAAAAAGAATTAATATATGTATATGTATAACTAAATCCCTTTGCTGTACACCTGAAACTAACACAACACTTTAAATCAACTGTAATGCAATAAAAAATTTTTAAAAATTATTCTTAAGGTCCTCACAAATTCTAAGACTATATAAATATATATAATATTGAATCAAAATGTTTTGAGAATAGATGAGTCAGCTCCCGGGGCAGGACTAAGGGAGACAGTGATGCTCAAGGCAGGAGGAGATGGGTCAGGGCGAAGCACTAGGTCCCCGGCGTGGCTCTCAGGGTCTCAGGGCCCAAACGCAGTGTTTAGGATACAGAGAGCTCCGTGTTGGGGCGTCCCCATCTCCCGGGAGCTTCACTTCTTCCTTTCACAGCCTGTGTCAGACCCTCCTGCTACAGCACACGATCTTGCCCCAGGTCGCACTTCCAATGCGAGTCCGATTTCTGGGGAAGTCCGTCTGGGTCACCGAGGTTCCCAGTTAAAAGTCCGGGAGCTGATTCTCCTCAGACCCCGCGGAGCCAGATCACAGAGCCCCAACCCTCCCTCTTGCTGCTCTCGAGGAGGGGGCGGGTGGGGTGAGCGACCCGGGATTTCGGGACTTGGATGGAAACGGCATTTGCGGGGGAAGACTTAAGGGACTGCCGGGCCGTAGCCGAGGAGCCCGGAAAGCCTCCACCTGGGCCCTGGGCCTGCCTTCCCCCGTGCCCCGCCCCCTCTTCTCGCCCACCCCTAAAGTCCCGGCCTCTCTCGGTCCCCCTGTCCCTTTCCCCTCTCACGGCCCCCGTCACCCTCTCCTTTTCTCCTGGCCAGGTCGACATCGTCCCGGCAAAGGCGGGGGGGTTGCAGGGGGGAGTGGATGGGTTGCGGTCTCAGCGCGACCCCGCCGCCAGGCTCCCACTCTCTGCGGTGTTTCCACACTGCCTCCCGGCAGGCGGCGGGGAGCCCTGGTACTTCACCAGGAGCCTGAACACCTGCTCGGCTCCTACAACCCGAGCGAAGCTGGTGAGCAGCCCGCCCCGGGCTCCAGGTCATGATCCCCATCCCCACGGATGAACCTGAGTCGCCCAGAATCTCTGGCAGGAGCTTCGCCAGGAGGCTGGGGGACTCGTCCACCCCTTAGACCCGGAAGGATCCCTCAGCATTTTCACCGGTTTCATTTTCAATTTAGGCCAGCAAGCCCTAACCTTTTTGGCACAGGGATCAGTTTTGTGGAAGACAGTTTTTCCATGGAGGATATGTTTTGCCTCTGTGGTGGGGTTTTTTGTTTTTTGTTTTTTTTTTTTGGATTATGCCTGTTCTTTTTCATGTTTAGAGTTCTGGTCTCATTCTCCTCTGGGTGTCTCCTTTCTCTGACAGCAGCAGGAGTCGTCTTGCCTGTCATTCTCCCCACAAGTCTCAGGGCAGCCCCTGCACACAGGAGTGTCTGTGATATTAAGATGAATTTTCAGACTCATCCAGCTCTTGCCCTTTTTCTAGGGGTGTTTCCTGGATTATTCCCATACTTTACTAATATTTTTTAATTAATTAATTAATTGGCTGCATTGCGTCTTTGTTGCTGCACAAGGGCTTTCTCTAGTTGTGATGAGCGGGGTGCTACTCTTCATTGTGGTGCCCCGGCTCCTCACTGTGGTGGCTTCTCTTGTTGCGGAACACGGACGCTAGGTGCATGGGCTTCAGTAGTTGTGGCACATGGGCTCAGTAGTTGTGGCTCATGGGCTCTAGAGTGCAGGCTCAATAGTTGTGGAGCACAGGCTTAGTTGCTCGGTGGCATGTGGGATCTTCCTGAAGCAGGGATCGAACCTGTGTCCCCTGCATTGGCAGGTGGATTCTTAACCACTGCGCCATCTAGGAAGTCCCAATATTTTTTTAAAGAACCAGATTCTGGAATGAGCAGAGAAGAGGGATCTGATAATTTCTCATCTCAATTAAATTCCTGTTGGATTTCTAGCTTCTCTGCAATCTGCCCCCTCTCTGTTTAGCTCTAGTAATCTGAGTGCTGGCTCCAATGCAAATTCATGGATTTACAGAGTCTAATTTTGACCCACAGTTGGCTAGACAATGGGACCTACAAGCCTAGGCTCGTCTTTTCTGAAGAGAGAAATATAATTGTGTGCTGTAGTGTGCAGGAGGGTTGGTGTGGGAGGGGGGAGCTTAGTGGAGGGAGGGGAAGGCAGCACTTGTGAGAAAAGTACAGGTGGCATTGATGTCAGTGTGAGTGGCTGTTGTGCTGTAGCTGCCACGCAACAGCATTTGGCCTAAGGTTACATTAATAAAGATATTGTCTCTAGAATAGGGAGGTGCACTATACTGATCATTTACTCCACTGATATTTGTTGTGGGTCAGACATATGACACAGTATTTTTACATCTAGGAAACCTCAGTGAACTAAAAACAGCAAATATTGCTGGCCTTGGTGGAGGGAGACTGTATACTATTGGCATAGTAAATGAGGGAAGTGTTTGTGTTAGAGGTTGGTTAACACTTTAAGGAAGGTGATTCAGAGTATAAATATGTGGGGACAGGGCAGATGGCTATTTTACTAGTGTGGTCAATGTGGGCCTCATTGAGAAGGTGACCTTTGAGAAAAGATTTGAAGGATGTGAATTGTCCAAGAGGATATCCGGGAGAAGTTCTTTCCAAACAGGAAAAGCCTCCAGCACAAATGCACTAGGCAGGAGTCTGTGTGTTCAAGGAAGAGCGAGGAGGCTGGCGTGGCCAGAGCAGAGAGGAACTGAGATGACAGCAGATGTCTGGCTAGATCATGTAGGCCTCAGGGATACTGGAAAGATTTTGACTTTTCGCTGAGTAAGATGTGAAGTTATAAAGATAGTTTTGGACAGAAGACAGACCTGATATGACTTCTCTTTAAAAGCATTAGCCTGGCTGCTGTGCAGAATTGACAGGTGAAGGGCCGGTGACCAGCAGAGGAAACTGTAGGAAACTAGTGCAGTGTCCAGGCTAGAGATGTCAGTTGCTTATGTGGGATGTGAGCAGAGAAAATCATAGAAAGTGGACTCTGGATATATTGAAGGATGGACTTTACAGCATTTCCTAATGGATTAAATCTGGGTTATGAGAAAGAAGAATCGAGGAGGAAACTCAAAATTCCAGACAGTGCTAGTAGAAATACAGAGGGCCTTCAGTGGAAATGGGGACAACTCCAGAAGAAGCACAATTGAGGAAGTGACATCATAGGCATCTAATGTAGGAAAGTTGAAACTGAAATGTCTATTAGAAAATACAAGTGAGGTTGATGTGGGGGCTCGAGTGCGGGTTGGAAAAGAATTTCCAGACACAAGGCAGAATGTAAGGAAGATAGAGTTTATCAGAGAGAAGGGATGCTGCAAAGACAGCGGGACGACCTCCTGGCAGAAAGGGAGAGCCAACCCTGTCGTGGGCTCACAGCCAACTTTTATAACCCCAAGACAAAGAAAATTCCTGCTAGGAGAATGGCATTCATCAATTGGTCAGTGTGCCATAAGGTGAAGGATGTCCTTAGGTGATACGCCAGGATCCTATACGTTGAATACCTTCCCTAATATGGGGTCTTTTTATCAGCTAGCCTGTGTCAGGAAATACAGTCTAAGTTTGGAAACAGCCTAAAGTTAGAAAGCAATGGTTGCTAGGGGGTCCAGCTAACTCCAGAATTGAGTTGCTAGGCCATAAATTAACTCCGCATTGTGACTTTGATGTAGGGCTCCACAGTTAGCAGTTGGGTATGTGAGTCTAGAGTTTAGGCAGATATCCTGGCTGGAGAAACGGGAGGTGATGCCATATAAATGATATTTAAAGCCTTGAGAACAGGTGAGGTCGCCAAGGGAGCGATGACTACAGAAGAGGAGAACAGAACCGAATCCTGGAACTCTTCCCCTCCACCCCCCACCCCCACAAGTGATCTGATCAGATCAGGCAGCAAGAACAGAATGCAGAGTTCTGACATCACACCTAGGGGCAGGATAGCCAGGGAGTCCCAAACTTTATTGTGCACAGCAGTCACCTGGACATCTCATCAGGATCTAGACAGTCTGAAGCAGAGCATGAGATTCTGAATTTGCAATAAGATTGGTGCTGAGGCTGCTGCTCTTCTTTAGTAGCAAGAACGTAGACCAGGACTCCCACCTGGCTGTGCATCAGCCTGGCACGTGGGGAGTGTTAAATTAAGTGAGCCTGACTCCATGCCCCACATTCTAAGATCGTGGGTGTGTGGAGAGGCCTGAGTATCTTGTAATAAACCCACAAGCAATCCAGCCAGATTGGAACCACTGAGGTCAGAGATCAGAGAGCACTTAGGGTAGGGAGGGGTTTTAAATCTACATTTAAATGTTTTTCCCCTGGGGGTGGGGGGGTGGGAGGGGGAGACATATGATAGGCAATACGTGTTGTTTTCTCTAGCATGGGGTAGAGGCAGGTGGAAGATTTAGGAAATAGTTATCAGCTCAGAATAAAGAAAATCTCCTGAGTTGCTAAGAGCTTAGATCTAAAATGTGCTCACCACGCAACAAAAGAAATGGTAATAATGTAATGTGATGCAGGTGTTAGCTAGTGCTATGGTGGTAATCATTTTGCAAAATATAAGTGTATCAAAGCAACAGGTTATACACCTTAAATTAACACAATGTTATATCTCAATAAAGCTGGGGGAAAAAAATCTCTGAATCCTTGCTCTCTGAGACTGTTTCCTACATGTATTTCTCACTTCTTGGTGTAAACAATGGATTCCAAGTTGCTCTAATCGAAACATAAGTGAATATATATATGTGAATCTGAGCCTTGTTTTATTTCTGGGAAAGCCATACACAGGCTTGAGGCTATACAGCTAACAATAGGATCCAAAATCCCACCCTAGGTGGGGTCCCACAAAGGTACCACACTGCCCCTGCTGTTAGGCCCAGATGCCGCTGTTCACACCACTGAGTCCGATGATGCTGGACACGGACCCCGGCACCAGGACTGCTTTCTCTGCCACTCCTGGCAACTGGAGGACACTGCTGCCACTCATGCCAAATGCATTCTTCACTGTCCTGACCTATCTGTCACCAAGTCCCGAGTCAGAGACTGGCATGTGGTCACCTGACTGGTAGAGCTTCACGTCCTGTCCATTTGCAAGAATGTTTGGGAAAGTGAGTTTTCCTCTCTTACGGAGAGAGGAGGGAGTAGTTGCCTCCTACCAAGACTCTTTAAGTGTGGAATTCTAACGTGGGAAGTGGGTACAGGTTCTGGGGGTAAGAGATGGAAAAAGAATGACAAATGTCAATTTCTGGAGCAGTGGTCTGAGACTAGAACTCGATGTGGTATACTGTAGTTACTCGGTTTGGTTGGATGAATAAGTGACTAATAAGTGACATCTTTCAATTTATTCCCTTGATAGTCTATTATGGGGGGGGTCCCCCTTTGGCTTCTCACAAATAAGTGGAAAGTCACTGGTGAACGATGAAATGATTATTCAAAATCTTCTCCTACACTTTGTCTCTTGCTAGGATTAAAAACCTAAGATCTATAAGACTTCAGAAGATCTATCTCTCTACCGATCAACTGACATTTTATATACTTTTTTTTCTTTTTACATGCACATATTTCTGGGGAGAGTATAACACATCAATTTGTATGTGATTGCAGCAAAAGTCTAAAAAGCCATCCTAGTTTAGACACTGTGCTGCTCAATCTCTGGTCCATGAAGAGCTAACGAACAACCTTTTTAGCAGATCCAATGACATGATGAAAATGCTCATCTTTTTCTTGGCCATTATCAGTCTGGGACAAATAAAGTAGAGGTTTACTTGCTTACACTCACTTTCAGTTCCTGTGTGTATCTTACTGTGGGCTGATAACAAAGAGCTCACAAACCAGCACTGGCTCAGAGTAGCACAGGTTTAGGTGGAATTGTATTCCAGCACCTATTCTGGTGCCAGATAAATAGCAGAAATGAAAGAAAAAAAAAGGTAATGAGGATTCCATTTCCAATTACATGATAGATTTTAAAGCTCTCTCTTCCACTAAAAGTGACTAAAAATAATAGATAAAATATAAAAGCATCCAAAAGAATCCTAAAACAATCAAGAGAATAATCATTTAGGCCAAAAATATCAATGTGGCAATAATCCAGAGAGAAAAGTTTTTATCCTTAGGGCATTTGCCAAATATGGAAAAATCTTAGCTTTGGTTTTCTCAGGCTCTTGAGCTGTAACAGACAGGAAGTGATACCCAGAGCTTAATCACATGGGTAACATATAAGACATCCTCTCCCTGAAAATCGGGGGATCCAAGATTCATATCCTCACAGTGAGGGGGAAACAAAATAAAATCTGTGCTATCCTCTAATACAAGAGTATTCTTAAGGAAACTTGCCTTTCAGCCAGAAAAAAAAAAAAAAAAAAAGCAAATAACTGTTTTTGAGAATTCCAACCATGAGCTAGCCCTCCTATGATCTGCAGTCCAAATCTGCTTTACTACTTTGGGCCAAAATAACCTCAAACCTTGATTATGTTATAATGGCCCTAGATTTGTGATGACCCAAAAAATTGGAAGGAAGAAACAAAAATCTCTAGAGAAATCTATATTTAATCTTAGTCAAAGAATTTACAAAAATAATTGTAGCAAGAGAAAGAGCAACTCATAGCAAGAAATGTACGGAGAACAAATGGAAAAAAAGACTATGATGGAGAACAAGTATGATGAAAGTATGGTAAAAAGTCAGCATGTCATTTAGATGTATGCTCCTTTGTCTCAAATATGTATATGACTATGCTTTCGACTTCTAACAGGCAGAACAGTTCTCAGAGCTTTCTGAGAATCCATTTCCTGGGTTATAATACTCATTTTGGCTCAAATAAAATTCCCCTTTTCTTCTTGACTTGATAGTTAATTGCATTTTCATCGACAAGTAGATATAATAGGTAGTAAAAAAATATTGGCATTAGGAAACATAGAACATAGCATAAACAGGATTTTATATAAATATATAACTATATTGTATAATGTAAATATATATTATACATGATATAAAGAAAATAATCACAACATTGAAAATGCCTGCAAGGGACTTCCCTGGTAGCACAGTGGTTAAGAATCCACCTGCCAATGAAGGGGACATTGGCTCGGGAAGATCCCACATGCCTCGGAGCAACTAAGCCCGTGCCCCACAATTACTGAGCCTGAGCTCTAGAGCCCATGAGCCACAACTACTGAAGCCCAAGCCCCTAGAGCCCCGTGCTCCACAACAAGAGAAGCCACCACAATGAGAAGCCCTGGCACGGCAAGGAAGAGTAGCTCCCACTAGCGGCAACTAGAGGAAGCCCATGCACAGCAACAAAGACCCAACACAGCTAAAAATAAATAAATAATAAATAAATAAGTAAGTAAGTAAAATTTAAAAAAAGAAAAGAAAATGCCTGCAGGAAAAAAATGACAAAAGTAAGAGCAAGTACTAAGAAACTAACTTAAACATAGAGTGAAAAATCATTACATAAGTAATTTAAAAATTATAGTAGAATATATCTACTTAATAAAAAGAATCAGTAAAAGAAAATTAGAGGGAGGAAATACATGAGAAACATAGAAAACAAAAAGTAAAATGACATCACAAATCCAATTGTATCAGTATAAACATTAAATGTAAGTGATTAAATAAGTCAGTCAAAGTGCAGAAGGTTCACTGAAAACAAAACAAGATTCAACTATCCTGTCTACAGTGGACACACCTGAGGTTCAATTAAAAATGGATTAAAGGGACAGAAAAAGATACCCTGGGCAAAGGGCAGCTGTAAGAAAGCTGGGGTGGCCACACTAATATTGGACAAAAGAAACTTTAAAAAAAATACTAGCAGAGATAAACAGAAACATTTTATAATAATACAAGATAAAACAAATGATAATGGTCAAAAAGATAAAACAATTATAAACATACACACCTAATAACTGAGAACCAAAAACATGAAAACAAAAAATGACATAAAATTTTGTTTGAAAATTAGATTCTGCTTCTAAAAAAAGAGGTATGAAAGCCATCCATACACTCTTTTTCCTTACTTTTTGGGCAAGAAACTACCTAAACAGTCCTTTACAGAATCTTAAAGATTTAGAATGGCAATATTCCATCCACTTGCACTCAAAGTAGTGCTTAGTAGAAACAAGTGGCCTTGGAGTCCAAGAGAATCAGCCCCAGCTCTGCAGCAATAAGCTGTGTGACCTTAAGCAAGTAACTCAGCCACTTAGTTATCTATATAATGAGGATCATAAAAGTTAATGCCCAGGCAGTGTTGTGATTGTGAAATGGGATAATGCATGTGGGAAATGTATGTGGGCCAGCTTAGATGGCCACAGAGCAGGTTCAATAAAGTTCACCTCCTCTGTGCTCCCCTTCTCCTGAGGGTAACCCTATGCATGTACTCTCCCTGTGAAAGGAACTTCTTTCCTACCCTACAGTGCAAAACTCGTTTTCTCTTATTTGAGCCCCAGCAAAGACAAAAAATGCTGTATATCACTCTGAACAATGAGCCCTCATGTATTATAGAAAGTTACTTTATTTGGTTACTTATTTATTTTCTGTTCCCTCCATATGGTTCTACCATAAGGAATTAAACTTCGTGTGTTGGCTTCTTCATCCCCAGCAAGTAATCAGGGCCTAGCACTTGGCAAAATATTTGTTGGATGATTGAAGATGCTTGAAGAGTATGAGAAAATTCCCCTTAGCTTCTCCTTCTCTGGTTTATATTGTCCCATCACTTCACACTTTGCCATAAAGAACTTTTATTCCAACTCTTTATTCCATAAAGAACTTTTATTCCAGCTCTTTAGTCATGTTTCCCAAATGACTCAGCAATTTTGGCAATTATGAAAGCAGAATAATAACATAAGAAAATCATTTATTCCCATGCATTGTAACATACAGAAATAAACTTGAATCTTGCTTACTTAGTTCAACTTGCTCACTGCCTGGAGTCTAGGTCCTAGACTAGTATACTCAATAAATAAAAAAAGGTATTATACCCATAATCCCAAGGGAATGCAAATAGAATTTCAAGCAGAACAGCAGGGTTGCCAAAGCTGATGTCTAAATAATTGTGGTTTATGGTATATGCTTCATGCTTTACAGACTTACTAGGCAATAAAGGACTTTGATAAATCTTTAAAGAAGGAGAAGAGTAGAGTATGACTATTTCCAACAGTGCTACATAATTCTCTCAATCATTTTATTATGAAGTAATGGAAAAAGTTTAGAACTTTATATTAGTCATGCTAGAGGACTGCTGGCAACTAAGTGCTCTCAAATAGAATAAGGCCTATGTAAGGAGTATAGACATTCATTTCTTTTGCCTTCAAGGGGAGCTTATCTGTTAAGACTGGTAGAAAGAATAAATATAATACAGAAAAGTATTAAAACAAGGGAGCAAATGGATTTTTTATTGGAAACTTTTAAAATGGCATCTGAATTACTAAGAATTTTCTGGTCAGTTACATATGAAGCATGATAAAGAGATGCTCATTTAAAACTGTAACTCAGAAATTATTGCAGACAAAGTGTCTATACATGGCTAGGTGGAAATAAAAAGGAACTTTATAGTCAGTCTTACTGATTTGCTTTATGGGTTGAGAATGAGAGAGCAAAGCTGCCTGTGCTACTATGAATTAGTTACCTTAATATCACATGAATCCTTCTCAGTAAATGAATAGCAGGACTTGCCTGTTTATTTGTATGGGGTGGTCTACTCAAAGTTTCTCACGTGTTCTGACCCAAACAGGAGTACTGACTTAAAACCAAAGGTGATGCCACATAGAGTTGGCACATTTGCCACTTTAGTCTCCTAAGTAAGAATATCTTGAACCATTTCCTTTCCAGTACATCAAGTAAAAGGACAATACTGTCAGGCCTTTAAACAACAGCAAAGAAGAATGTGGTGGTAGCAAGTAAGCCAACAAAAAAATAATAGTTTCTTTTTATTTCTTAGGACATACAAACCCTAGAGAATGTGGTTAAGTGGCATAGTTCAAGAGATAAACTTCAATAACCAAACTCTTACCATATGATCCAGCAACCAAGCTCTGTAGCATTTACCTAAAGGAGTTGAAAACTTATATCCATACAAAAACCTACATGTGGATGTTTTGGGAAGCTTTACTTGTATTTATAATTGCCAAAACTTAGAAGCAACCAAGATACCTTTCAGTAGATGAACGAATAAACGAACTTTGGTACATCCAGAGAGTGGAATATTATTCTGTGCTTAAAAAAAAAAAAATCAAGCCATGAAAAGACATGGAGGAATCTTCAGTGCATATTACTAAGTGAAAGAAGCCAGTCTGAAAAGGCTACATACTGTGTGATTCCAACTATGTGATTCTGGAAAAGGTAAAACTATAGGGACAATACAAAGATCAGTGATTGCCACAGGCTGGGAGTGGGGGTGGAGAGGTGGGGAGGGAGGGATGAATAGGTAGAGCACAGAGAATTTTTAAGACAGTGACACTACACTATGGATTTAATCTCAAGTATAAAGTCAAATAACTGAAATATGACTTCCTACTCTGCATTGAGGAAAAGGAGAAGTGACAGGGATGGGGAGAAGAGGACAACATACTTTACTTAGATAATTATTGGGGATGGAGCTAGGTTTAGATGAATGAGACAAAAATGAAAAAATAATTAACTACACATGAGGTAACAACCTAAAAATTAAAAAATACTTTTCATTTCTAATTTTGGCATAACAATGGTTTCTTCCATATATCTTTTGAATTTAATAAGCTGGTTACAATATAGAATTCAAGTAATATAAATGATAGCTATAAATATGCACATAATGTGGTATGAAAAGAAAAGCAACCAATTATCAGGCTGCTATTATTAAAATAGTATTGAAAGTCAGTGTAATAATTTTGAGTTGTGGTAACTGGAATAACTGTTGCTCAAATGTTATCATAGCTTCTAGTTATTTCTGTTTGTTTCTATTTTAAGCAATATAAATCTATTAATAACAGAAACATAATTCTAGAACAAAGATGCCTTTGATATGAACATAATTCCAGAGTGATAACACCATAACTAGACAGAAAACAGCTGATACTTAAGAGGGGATAGATAGTTCTAGTGTTTCAGTTTTAGAGAAACCCTTATAAGGAGAAACCCACAAATCCACATTATGTCAACTTAGATCAAAATGCTTTAGCTAGCTACCAAATTCCTTTGCAAAGCACCATTTTTTTTAGTGTTATTTGAATTTTTCAGCTTCAATCCAAGAGAGCATCTCTTTGATAAACTCTTTTCAATCCCTAAACTTCTGATTCTCTAAAAAGCAAAGAAATAATCAGAAGCCCCCAGTGCGCAGCTCAGCAACATCACCCTGGCACCCCCATCATGCACACACCTGCCCTCCCCCATTCACTCACCACCCAAAGGAATTTGTCCAGATTGGATTGGGGAATCTACCTCAGACGTCAGAAACTTTCAATCACCATGAGCAGGAAGGCTGTCCTCCAAAGTTATAGTATCACGTTTTTAAATGCAAAAGTGAGAAATAGGGATAAATATGTGTACATTACAAAATGCTATAAACTGAGGCATCTAAGAAAATCCAGGGCCATGGCTGCAATAAGTCAAGAGCTGAAATCAATGGCCAGGGCTCCATATTGCTCTAGAGTCAGGACTATTTCTTCATATTACCAGCATTCACTGTTGTTCCTTCACTCAGAACGCAGAGAACTAGAAAGCTAGTGACATGATGGGGAACCTGGCACCAGAGGGACCCATGGGGAAGAGCAGTTATGTTTTCTAGTCTTCTTCCCAGCCCTGCTCAGAAGACTTAGAATCTTCTCTAGCTCTTGCCAACCTTATCCACCTAGGGACTGGACCTCATTTCTGCACTCCTAGCCCACTGCTGTGATCCTGCTTTAAACCTCATGGACTGACCACCTGAAACAGCAAGGTTGCTGCTACCCATCTGGCCCCAAGTCACGTCCACCTGGAGAATCTTGTACTCAACCTACAAAATCACGACTGCTATTAACTTGATACTGGCCCTCACCATGAGGTCTCTAGGCTCTTGTCAATACCAAGGTAAGAGCTGCTGGCAACCACCCAAAGGCATTGCCTCTGGTGAGTTGGTTGACCTGGTCTAAGCCCTTCCCAGTTCCAACTTCTGCTTTTTTCCAAATGTCCAGATACTGAGGTCCCAGCAAGCTTCCTGGTAAGACAGTGCTAAATATGTGCCCCTATATTTTACAGATGAGAAAATCCAAATTCAGAGTAGCTGAGAAGATTACCCACAGAAGCAGCGGAGGATTAGTGAAATTTATGTAAATTAGGACAGAGGGGCATACATCATGGTTACTGCAAAACTTGGACTTAATGAAAGACAAAGTACTATAACAAAAGTTATGGAATCAAATGGACATATATTAGAATCCTGGCTCAGGTACTACTGGCAGTATTGTCCACTCCTAACCTGTTTGTTTCTCAGTTTTATCTCTAAAATGAGGATAATACCTGTATAGTTATCTATTGTTGCATGACTAATACCCCCAAACAAACCCTAAAACAAACATTTATTATCTCATAGATCCTGTAGATCAGGAATCTGGGCATGTCTCACCTTGCGGCCTCTGACTCAGGGTTATCTCAGGAGGTTGCCGTTAAGATGTCAGCCAGGCCTGGGGTCTCATCTGGAGGCTCATACATTTGGTAGGCAGGACTCAGTTCCTCTTGAGCTGTTAAACAGAAGGGTTCAGTTCCTCACTGGGCTGGCCAGAGGGCCTCCCTCAGTTTCCTGACCCAAGGTAGCTCACGTCCAGTCAAAGCAAGCAAGCCACAAAACAGCAAAGGGCCCCAGGATGGAACACCAGGCTTTTAATCACCTAATCTCCAAAGTGTCAGTCTTTTACCTCTGCCATATTCTTCTCTTCTTTAGAAATGAGTCACTAAATCCAGATCAAATTCAAAAGGAGATAATTACACAAGGGTGTGACACCAGGAGGCAGTCATCTTAGGGACTGACTACCACAATGCCTTTAATGTAGAGCTAAAAAAGAGAAAAAAAAATATTCAAAGCATCCTGCATATAGTAGGAGCTTATAAATAACATATTAGTGAACTACAATTTCTAGCAGAGAACCTTGTTTAAAAGCCACAAATGTATACCTCCCAAAGGAGGCTTGATGTGACTCATTTTTTTTTTTTTTGATGTGACTCATTTTTATCAAAAGGTGTTCCTGTTTGATCAGTAAGGTGGCTGTGCTTCATTGTATTTCAGGATAAGTCTCAGGAAGTGGAACAGGGATTTCTAAAATGTTTATCTAACATTATAAAAAAGGAGACAATCATAGGTTGTACCTAGCTGCTAGGAGAGCAAAATCCCTATAGAGATTAGTCATTTTGAAGATGATACTTAATAATGACATTTATTTTTAACTGTACTATTAGTGAAAATAATCAGGTAGATAAATGTTGAGACTAGAGGCTTCAACACTTGTATTTTTCATAAAGAACATTTACAAAGACTTAGTTTGTGATGAAGGAAGTTCACTGCTGACATGTGATCCTTCGACCCTTCTGACGCTACTACTGAGTCTGCTTTTCGTTCCCTTAAGTTCTGTGATTCTGCACATGATCTAATGTCTTTCTGTGACATACCTTTATTACGACAGCACTTTTGTGTTAGAACTGTTTGTCAAAATGTCTGTTTCTCCCACTAGAACATACGCTTTTTGAGCAGAGTCCTTGCCTTGGTTTTTATTTATATCCCAAGTCCTAGCACAGTGCCTGCAGAGAAGACACCCAAGAACCGTTTGTAAAATGTTGTCGAATAGTCCATGTCCTCCTCTTTGCAAAATAACTCAGATTAAGATTTTAACATTTGATCTAAAAGGGCATCATTTTTTTAGTATATTTAGGGAAGATTCAGTAATTTTCAGAAACATTCATTTCACGATCTCAAAAATCTAATTCTTTACAATTTACTTGAAATAGTTTATAGTAGGGTTCCCCCTGACATTAATTGTGGGAAGACATTCTGGAACCTTTTTGAAACATTGAAAATGTTTCAGTATGTGGGCCGATCGATGGGATTCAGAATGTCCTGCTTGAGCAGTGGAGGAGCTGAGGGTGCGGGGCGTGGAGACTAATATCACCCTGTTTGGTCCTGAGGGATGGCTGGTTAGCCAAAGACGGGTAAGATTCCTCAGAGGAGGAACAACCTAAGACAGGCACAGCCGCAGAGGGGCCAACAGGGGTGGTGCATAGAGCCTTCCTTATATCACCGTGTTTGGCCCTGGAGGATGACTGGTTAGCCAGAGACGGGTAAGATTCCTCAAGGGAGGAACAACCTAAGACAGGCACAGTCGCAGAGGGGCCAACACGGGTGGGGCACAGACCTTTAATCCTTCTGAGAGAGGTCTCCTGCCCCCAGGGCTGCTTTGCTCTCCACGCCCAGCTCAAACCCATGCCACGCCCAGCTCAAATCCACACCCAGCTCAAATCCACACCCAGCTCAAATCCACACCCTGCTCAAATCAGGACCCAGGAGGCAAAGATCATTGCCCCCAGTCATGTGAGGCCTTGGATTGTTTATGGGATTAACCTGGGAGTGTCAGACCCTTAGGCTATGCCGAGAACTCAATAAAAGCAACATGGGATCAATCAGCGAGGCTCTTGATCCTAGAGGTCTTGAGTCCCCCGGTCCCATCTTTCTCTTCAGTCTGTGTCTGTGTCTTCTTCAAGCTTGCGGCACCCATCACTCACCTCGAGTCGCCGAGCTGGTCTCGGCAATTAATAAGGTATTAAATGTTCTGGATCCCTTCCACATTTTCCTCTGACTCTTCTTCAAAGGAGTCAATTGGTGATTATGGCTATCTTAAAAAATAATAAATTTCTCTAAAAGTATTACTTTTGAGTACAGTTCAAGTATGCTGTATGCTGACTGGAAATTTAAAAAACAAAAACCAAACCAAAAAAAAACCCCTCAAAAATCGAAAAAAAAAAAAGAAAGAAAGAAAAGAAAAAAAGTCCTGCAATGAATGTGATTTTTCCAAGATTTTTTCATCATTTCCAAGATGAAAAAAAGCATTCAGAAGAGTTCAAGAATCTGTTGTAATCAATCACAGGACAGTTTTCTATTTCTGCTGAAATGTCAGTTTATTCCTTGTTAAGTTCCTGATTCCTTGTCAGTGATTTTAAAATTCTTGATTTCACTCCCCATTTGCCAACAGATGCTGCATTTCAAGTTGGAACAAAGGATTCTTTTGAGGAAAGTGGCACTGAAGGGTAGATTTTACTGTATTCCTTCATTCTCCAGACACACGTTCCTCCTTTATCCTACTTCTTTCTTTGTCCTCTCACCTTTATCTTCCCTCTCTTCTTTTTCCATCTTATCTTCTCACTTTCTCTTCAAACACTTCTTACTCATTTACCCCAATGTCTTTCCTGTTTTCTCTTTATCCCCCACAGATATTCACCACCTGTTCTGCTTTATAATGCACTTCTTTTAACTCTTTCATTATTGAGTCCTCTTTTCTTGTCACACCTGCTCCTACCCTCAGCTGGCCATCATCATTTTTCAAACTCTACACTTAAATGAGCATATCAGTGCGCATCTATTGGGGAAGGGAAAATAGAGAAAATAGCGTATTTCCAAGTTCATATTTTCCCCTTTTAATAATTTAAGCATCAGCTCCTAAGAAGAAAGATGCCTCTGCCCACCATCACATTCCTAGTCTTTGTTCCACCTCTGTTAATTTTTTTTTTCATATTTTATTTTTGGGCCACACTGCTCAGCTTGTGGAATCTTAGTTCCCCCACCAGGGATCGAACCCGGGCTCTTGGCAGTGAGAGGGTGGAGTCCTAACCACTGGACTGCCAGGGAATTCCCATTATTCCACCTCTTTTAAAAATGGCATTATTTAATTTAGTGCACAGGACTTAGAGACAGTCCGGAGGGCATCAGAGCACTTAGTGAAATAAACTGGAATGAGAGAAAAAAGTACACTACTTATGCCTTTGGAGGTGAAGTTCACTCGTTTAAAGGGAAGAAGCCAGGCAAGAAAGAGCAGAGGACAAGCTGAATGAGACCTTGTGTAATTCAGAAAAGGCAAAGCCATCACATTTCAGTTACCATTCTAGAACCAAAGAATTTACAGAAACCCCTTGACCAAGAAACATCCCATATATCATTGTTGAATACAGTTATAAACAAGGAGTCATTTACCATCTCATTACTTTAATCATTTTGTCAAAATAATCTGAACATGGGTACATAAATACTTGATTTGCTTTAAGAATGCATAGCATAAAAGTCCCTGAGACACATCCAAGAATGACTTAAAATGTATTCAATGCAATTATTCATCATACTAATTTCCAAAGACTTGGCTCCCTTCCCTGATATTTAAGGCATGTGACTAAATAAAAATATATATGATATATATACACATATGTATTTATAATTACATATTGTATATAAATATGTATATTTTATTAATGCTACATCAGAGGCTCCCTCTCTGGTGCGTGGTTTTTCTGCCAGTTTACTGATGCCGTGTAGTAATTCATTTCCAGACTGTAAGGAAGGCACTGAGGGAGGTAAATTAGTTCTTTAAGCCTTAGGGTGCCAGTTAGTAGAATGAGGGCAATGGAACTAGAAGATCCCGAGAGAAGATGTTGCCCAACCTCCTCTTTTTGCAGTTCTAGTGACAGAGGCTCAAAGAGGTTGTGACTTGCACAAGCAGGGCTGGTTCTGCCACTATGACTGTAACCTTGGGCAAGTCCTTAACCAGGTCCCTCCCCTGTAAAATGGACTGGCAATCATCACAGCTAACATCATCCAGGTGCTTCCTGTGTGCCCGACACTGTCCTGAGCACTTTGTGTCTTTTCTAATTCTCCCAACACCTCCATAAATTATATATGATTACCTTCAATTAGCAATGAGAATATCAAAACAGAGAAAGCTCAAACAATTTGCCCAAGATAAGATAATTAGGAAACATTGCAAAGCTGGTCTAGTAACCCAGGAAGAACTGCCTCCAAAATTCTCAAATTCCAATTCTTAAATACCTTCTAAGAATACCCCATCAGGTAGGTTCTCAAATTCCTTATAACTAAAAGTCTAGAGCAGAGTTAACAAGCTATGGCCCACAAGCCTAATCCAGGCACCGCCTTTGTTTACAGATAGTCAGTGGCTGCTTTTGCACTACCAATAGCAGGGGTGAGTAGTGACAGCAGAGACTGTGTGGCCAGCAAAGCCTGAAATTATCTGCTCTCTAGCCCTTTACAGAAAAAGTGTGCTGATCCTTGCTCTAGAGCTTTGAAAATTTAGAGCATCCTGTAACTATATAGCACTTTACAATGTACAAAGCACCTTGGCAGACATCATCACATTTAATCCTTGTTTTGCAGGGGCATTCATGCATTTTAAAGGAGGAAGCTAATTTAAGTAACTTGCCTAATCAGGGCCACAGTGGCAGAAAGTGCCAGGTATTGACTCCAATTTGCAAGCTCTTTCCATGAAATTACCCTGTCTCCTCTAAATCACTGCTGAGGAAGGGTTTGGAAACTGGAAAGGACCTGTTAATACTGAAAGCAAGTCAGACTGTCTTCTTGATGCAAATATTTCATGTGTACTCATGTAATTAGTCATCAAGCACTAAAAATATTAAATTTGTAATACATTTGAAAGAAAAGTTTATAAAAGCCATTTTGAAATATATGTGATGCATCTCTATGTATTTTTATATTAAGATATGTGAAATTTTAACCTACCCAATTTAGAATGACTTGAAAAATGAAATCACATAAAATGAGCAATTGCCGCATTTCTCTTGCTCTTTGATGAAATTAACCTAAAAATATATTGTTTGTTCCTTACCCAAGATTTGCACATAAATAAAACTGCAATTATATCTTCCTTATGCAAAGTACTCAATAAATACAGTTAGTTTTAGAGTTAATATTAATGAGAACATTAGTAAAACAATACTTATTTAGCAATATAAGTTAACCAAAACAAAAACAAATTAAAAAAAAAAAATTTCAAAGAAAGCATAGGTGCTTCTTCCTAGTCTGCAAATTCAAGCTCAATCTAAGTGGCAATGATGATTCTTCAAGTAGTATGGCTGAGAGTTAGGGATTCGTTTGAAATACATGATATGAAGACACTTCCTTTTTATTTCAGATATATTCTGTAATATATCTTGAGATTTAATTTTATAATCCACATAAGTGGATGTGGCGGCACCCTGAAATCATTTCAAGAAGGGAAAAAAACGTATCTGTCACCAACTGAGTCACCAATTAGTTCGGCACCTTACTACTTTACTTCCTAAACAGCTCATAAGGAGCTGTGAAGTTGTTTCCTGCTCCATTTTACAAATAAGAAAGCTGAGGCTCAGGGTTATTACTAATTTGCCCAAGGTCACATGGCTGGAATTCAAAGCTAAACCAGATTACCTTCAAAATCCACACTATCCCTCACTGTCCCATGTGGATTCCCAATAACACCAAGCTCATTGAGCAATAAATCATAAATACTTATTTTAAGAATAGAACTTTTCCTTCTTTATTGGAGGCTCTACTTTGATATTGCAATTTTGCCCATACCATAATATTTTAAAGAGGAAATTTTATCCAGGGATTTCAATTTATTTTAAGGAAAAGGGAGAATTGAAGCACCTAGATTTTAGTGAGCTTTGCGAGTCTGCAACAAATGCATAGAGATAAAAGTTACTTTATGATTCAGCTAATTGTACTAATCAAATGCAAAATTACCGTTTACAGCAGAATTCTGTATAAACCTAATTGATCTTGGACCTTACCCACCACAGTCACTGAGGGTGCTTATTATACATCAAAGAGGAAAGAAATCCCATTATTTCAGGCTTTAAATCAACTGGCTTTCTAGTAACTGATTTATAGTGTTATTAAGAATGTCACTTTATAATACAACATTGTAAAACAATTATACCCCAATTTAAAAAAAGGAATGCTGTTTTACTCTTTTCTTTTTTTAAATGGGTCTTGGCTTTTCACTCCACAGATATAGTGGGTTTTGGGGGGGGGTTGTTTATTGAGGTATAGTTGTTTTACAATGTTGTGTTAGTTTCTACTGTACAGCGAAAGTGGAGTTCCCTGTGCTACACAGCAGGTTCTTATTAGTTATCTATTTTACACATATTAGTGTATATATGTCAATCCCAATCTCCCAATTCATCCCACACTTATAAGCACTCTTTTCTTTTTTTAAAATATTCATTTATTGGCTGTGCTGGGTCTTAATTGTGGCACGCAGGATTTTTTTTTTTTCAGGTACGGCATGAGAGATCTAGTTCCCCAATCAGGGATCAAACCTGGGTCCCCTACATTGGGAGCACAGAGTTTTAACCACTGGACCACCAGGGAAGTCCCAAATGTCACTTTACTCCTAATTTATCCCTCGCCCCCAAATTAGGAGTTTGGGATTAACAGATACACAATACTATATATAAAATAAATAACAAAGACCTACTATAGCACAGGGAATTATAGTCAATATCTTGTAATAACCTATAATGGAAAAGAATCTGGAGAAGAATATATATTATCTATAATATGTTATAGATAATGTATATTGTATATATTACATATATAATATATATATTAACTGAATCACTTTGTTGTATACCTGAAACACAACATTGTAAATCAACTATATGTCAATTAAAAAAAAGGTTAAACAAATAAGTTCTGCCAATTGATTTATCAAAACACACTATTTACTTTTTGACAGTGGTAGATTGTAGGAGCCTTAAAGAGAGGGACCTTGCCTTACATATTTTTGTCTTTTCCAACCTCAGTGTTTCACGCAGCGCAGGTACATGGTGACACCTAATATGCTGCTCATTCAACAACTTTTAAAGTCAACGTATATATTTTCAAAGTTGGTCCCACAGCACAGTCTTAAGGGCAAAGGGAGATCAACTTGATGATGGGAGATGCCTTAGAGGGCCAGGACAGGGAGGGTGAGAGGGAGTCGCGGGGAGGGAGGGGATATGGGGATATATGTATAAATACAACTGATTCACTTTGGTGTACCTCAAAAACTGGTACAAGAGTGAAAGCAAATATATTCCAATAAAGAGCTTAAAAAAAAAAAGGAAAGAAATGTGAGGATATACCTACTGTACTACTGGGCAGACCAGGAGGGGAACGTGAAGTGCAGATTTCTGTAACAAAAGATCAAGTTTTACTGCAGGCACTGATTTAGTTCTATTCCCTAGCAACCAAACATTTAACTTAAAACAGACAGAATCAAAAACCGCCATTAACAGACACCAGGAAACTTTGTTCCTTTTGCATGATTCCATAATACAATGCAATCCCTTTCATTGTTCTGCAGACAGGTAATGCCAGCACTCCTGGAGAACGGACTTTCCAGTTTTAAGAGCACTCCTGGAGAACTGACTTTCCAGTTTTAAGTTTCAGCTCCAGTAAAGACACAAAATTAATTATTTTGTGGAAAGTGACAATATGGCTTCCTTCTTTTCTGTTTGTAAACACAGGCTGGTTTTCTGGGAGGAAGGGAGAAGACAGTTGCTTCTGCTTTATTTTCACATCTGTAATTTTAATATGCTTTTTTAAAAAATCCAGGTTATAGAAAAACATAGACACGGAAGAAATCAGTTAGATGATTATTCACATTGTAAAGGGATTCTCCATAGGGTTCCATTAAATACTGAGCTCTCCTAAAACAGCGAATTTGATTTAAAAGTGGCTTTCAGAAATACACTTGTGCAACGTGAGGTACACCAAATATTCATCCTAGCTCTTCTCCAAGGACAATGCAGCATCTTGTTTCCATTCATAAAGCAGGGGAACAAACACACCAGTACTCGTTAAGGAAGTCAATGGATTCTTGGACCACCCTCCTCACCTTTCTTAGGAGATGAGGCTTTGAGGAATCCAGGCACAAAGAGAAAGACCCACTTGTGGCCAAGCCGTTTCTTCACCTCTGCACTGGTCAGTAGGAGAGGAAGCCCCCCACCCCTTCTTCACCCCAGAGCTTAGATGCCTTTGTACAGCAGAGGGAGCCCAACTGCTAGTTGTGCAAAAACCATGAGCACCCAAGGTCCTTCCCACCCAGTCTTTGTGCTGGATATCAATTGGTAAATCAATTTGTTCCCATAGATTAAAAATGGGTGTTTGGAAAATGCAGACCCATGATTCAGCAGTCAAGGAGACGCTCAGTGGAGCGCCCCGAGGATCCAAAAGCCAACCACTTGGCCTCCCTGGGTTAAACCCAGGGAAGGGTGTCTTCACCGCTCAAACCAGCCAGCCAAGTTGGGGACGCTCTTGGGCTGGTCCCCAGCCATCTGCACAGCCTGGCAGGCCCGGCACCAAGGCTCGTCCCAGAAGGAGGTGACGTGCACAGCGTAGCTCCGGCGCCAGTTGAAGTAGCGGCGATAGACAGCTGGGTTTCGGTTGAGGAATTGCAGGTGGGCGGCCAGGGAGGAGGCATCAGGGAAGTCGTCCACATGGATGAAGGCACTGCGGGGCACGAAGCGCTCATAATTGGCACGGTTAGGGCCCAGCACCACGGGCACCGACCCGGCCAGGAAGGCGTTGCGCCACAGCTTCTCGGTGATATAATCCTGGTGCTGCGAGTTCTCGAAGGCCAGATAGAACTTGTAGCGGGCCACCGTGTGCAGGAGCCCAGCTTCTGGAAGCGGCTGCCCAGGCCCGCCCTTGCCGAAGACGTCCACGGTCACGTACTGGCTCAGCTGGCGGTAGTAGCGGACCCGCGCCTGGCGCTCGTCCCAGTTGCTCACCACCCAGGCCACCAGCCCTTGTTTCCGGGCCAGCGGCGGGACCAGACCCAGCGGCTGCTCCCTGGGATGGGACCTGGGGTAGAGGTAGCCATAAGGCACGAAGATGTCGGAGTCGGCCCGGTAGGAGAGCGTCCAGTTGAAGAGGTTACCTGCCAGGCTCTGCAGCCCCGGGGAGTGGGTGGGCGACTCGAAGTTCATCCACACCCAGCGCTGGCCCGGGGGCCTAGGGCCAGAGGCAGCCAGGGCTTGGGTCTCCGCGGCTTCCTCCTCGTCGTCCATCACCAGCACCTGCTGCTCCTCCGCCGGGCGCACCTGGACGCCCCAGGGCGGGGGCCAGTCCGGGGACCCCTTCACCAGGTCTCGGTGGTGAAAAAGCACCGCCTGGGCCTCCCCGTACGCCGCGCGATCAGTGAGCAGGCGGCAGCCGCTGATGTTGAAGCGCAGCCGGCAGTCGGGGGGCGGCCGGGAGGCGTTGTGCCGGCCCCTGAAGGGCTCCCACCACAGCAGCACGCTCACCGGCCGCGGTGGGGCGGAAGTGGTCCGGGGCAGCGGCGGGACGGAGGCGGCCCAGGGCAGCGGCGGCAGCTGCTTCCAACAAACATAGACGACCACGGCCACGCACACCAGGGTGGCGGCCAACAGCGCCAAGTGGGCCATGGAGAGCCCCAGGCCTCCGCGCCTTGCGCTCTGCCGGCCCCACTGCGCGCCCATGGAGAGCGCTGGGAGAGCCGCCGCCGCCGCCCGCCGTGCGGCCGCAAGCGTGGAGCGCCGGCGCCCGCTCTCATGCTGCCACTGAGGCTCCGGCATCTGCTGCTGCTCGCTGCCCGCCCTGGAGCGGGAGAGGGCGGTCCCGGCTTCTGAAGGCCCGCGAGTCCCGCACTCCTCCCCACCGCTCCCCGCCCGGTGAGGCTCCAGGGCGAGGGGAGCGGACCCGGCGGCCCAGGCCGGCGCCGCCGCGTCCCTCCCCTCCACCGCGCCCCCGGCCCGGCCCGCGCGGCCAGGCCCCGGGCGCCTCCTGCGACACCTCCGCCCACGCCCCGGCCCCTCCAGGGTTCCCGGACTCCCCGCCCGCGCCCCACCCGCCACTCCGGATGCCTTCGCAGTGATCCCCGGCCTCTCCGCGCACCCCACGCCTTGGCCAGGCGCCCGCGCCCGCCCGGAATTCCCTCCCAGCTGCGCCCCGGCCCTCAATCGCGGCGGCCCACACCCTTGCCTTCCAGAGTGAGGGTCCGGTTCACCCCGGGCGCGGGCAGGGGGCGCGAGACCCTCCAAAAGCCGCTGCGGCGTGAGAGCAGGTGGGCACGGGAGGAAGGCGGCCCGGGGGTGCCGAGCCTCCGGGCGGAACCGCAGATCCGCTTCCTTCCTCTCGCCCCATCAATGTCCAGCGACGCCTGCCGGAGGGAGGGAGCCCTCCGGGGCCGCGGAAGCGTGCGGACCCAGGCGCAGCCTTCGCGAAGCTGACCTTGACCTCGTGACCTGTGGCGACACAGGCAGGTAGTGCAGTCAGCTGCCGCGGCGCGGTCCGCAAAGGTGGTGCATTTTGTGAAACCAAGTGTTCAAGGAAACCCTACTGTCATGAGAAATCCTCTTTGTCTACCGCCCTAGCAGAGAATAGAGAAGAAGTGAAAGTTTTCTGAGCAATGAAAACACGATCTTTTTCTTCGCTCCTCCACTCCCCTTCTGCCTGCTGGCTCATAGCTTTCTTTGCACCAGGGCTATGAGAACTCACAAACCAACTATAAAAATGTGGCCCTTGAGACATTTGTCCTCAGGGAACTTCCTGCCTATTCAGTGAGAGGAATGAATGAAAACCCCACTGATTGTTACTAAGCACTTAAGAAACAGCTTAATATCTGCACTCATGAAGTTCTGCAAAACGCTGGACTGTAAAATGATGACTAACATAAATACTATAGCATCCAGCTTTAGGATATAAAAGTATCACAGTGGCCTCTTCAGGTTTATCAGTGAAGCACCTGAGGCATCTACTTCTACAGCGACTTAAGGAGTCCCCCCCACCCCCACCCCACCCCCCCACCCCCCCATGGCTTGAATTAGAATTTCTGGATTTGGGCCTTCATTTATGTAATTAAACTTTTATTCAGCAAAGTTCTAAATAGGCCATGGGTGGGCTGCTGACCTAAGGAGAGGAGGCAGTTTTGAGAGAATTTTTAGATCATAGTGCTGCATTAGTGGTGCGCCAGCACAGTGCCAGGTAAGTTACAAGAGGTTAGGGAAGAAATAGACTTGTTGGGAATGGGGCCAACCTGTCAGGTGTTTTTGATGTTATGCCATTTGAATTTATTGTGAAGAACTTCCTTATTGAAAAACAAGTACAGATTGTAGAAGCTTCTATAAAAACAGTTTCATTTAGGTAGTTTCAAGAGGCAGTACCTGCCCGCCCATAGTGACAGTTTGGGAGCTGAATGGACAGTGTTAGGTGTTCTGGCTATATCCATCAACCTAGTGATACTTACTCCTACACACCAAAATCTTTTATAATGTTTTTCTTTTGATAGAATCATTTTTCAAGCTAGTTAAGCAAATTGTCTTTGAAATTAGAAATTTCTGTGATTCTCCACTCTTATTTTTAATTAGAAAAAGCTATAAATGCATGAATAACTTTTTCAGTGACAGGAAGGAAAGGACATATTGACTTTTCTTTTTATGCAATTCAAAAATCTACATTGGGACTTCCCTAGTGGCACCGTGGTTTAAGAATCTGCCTGCCAATTTAGGGGACACGGGTTCAATCCCTGGTACGGGAAGATCCCACATGCTGTGGAGCAGCTAAGCCCGCACGCCATAACTACTGAGCCTGTGCTCTAGAGCCTGTGAGCCACAACTACTGAGCCCATGTGCTGCAACTACTGAAGCCCGTGCACCTAGAGCCCATGCTCTGCAACAAGAGAAGCCACCACCCTGAGAAGCCTGCACACCACAATGAAGAGTAGCCCCTGCTTGGCCACAACTGGAGAAAGCCCACACACACAGCAAGGAAGACCCAATGCAGCCAAAAAATAAATAAATATTAAAAAACAAAACAAAAATCTATACCTTTATGCCCATCCCTCCCCCACTTTAGTTAAATAAGACATCATAGATAGAGCCTAACATTGTGTTTGGCATTTGGTAAATGTTGGCCTGTTTGCTTGTACCCTCCCCCCCATTTTCCCTTAGATCCTTCAGATATTCCAGTTAAACCAACTTTCTACTGGCAGGATAGCTAAGATCTCATGAATATCAATTTCCATTGTGTGCATTTACCTTGGTAGAGTGTCAGGACCACAAACTGTCACTACTTCAGTCATATCTTGGTGTGGGGGAGGGAATACCAAGCAGAAGGGTGTCACTGGATCAGTGAAAACCAGTCATGACTTCTCTACAAACTATATGCATTGGTTTATTCACCAGTCAATGGTTTGTTCTCACTTATGATGGGGGAATTTTTAAGTTTATAATTTTATGCTAGCTCTGTTTCTGTAAAATCTGCTTGCTGTGCCGTGATAAAAACAAGATGACCTAGTAATCAACTGTAACCTTAAGATGTTCTGATAAGTATAGAATGTCCTGCTCCTGCCCGGGCAAGTTTCTGTTTGGAAACTGCCCCCCCCCCAACATGTAACCCATAGCAACTCCTGTGCTCTGTAACTGCCCATAACCTACAGTAATTATGTAACCAATTAGTTTGTGCCAAACTCAACTAGAGCCTTGTTTAAACCAACCAATCAGTCTGTGCCAATTATAGCTATATGCCTTAACCTATATGAGGAAAAGATTCCCCTGAAACAGGGCCCAGAATTTTGGAGCTTTAGCTCGTCTGTGTCTGCTGGCTCAACAAACCTGAGCTCTCCAACCGTCTGAGTGTGGTGCTTGGTCTCTCATGGGATTGATTTTCTGCAACACTTAAAACGAATGGAGGGGAGGAGAGAAGAGGAGGAAAGGCTTTAAGGGGAAGTAATAAGGCTAGGTGTTCTCATTTATTCATTTAGCCAAGTGAGAAACTGGGATGAAAAACACTTTCTACCTTCCAGAATCTATGAGACATGTAGACAATGGAGAGGAAAGAATCTTGGAAGTTTTGAGAAGGTGGCTCCTGAAATCATTAGGAATGATTAAAATGGGGGAGGAAGAGGACTGAGATATTAGTCTAAACAGAAGGAGCAGCATATGCAAAGGCCAGGCAATAAGAACCAGGATAGTAGGTTAGGAATTACAAGGGTTTAGTTTGGCTAAGGAGGTGGGGTTTTATCCTGAAACCTGTGGAGAGTCCTTGAAAGGCTGTAATAAAGCAAGGGAGCAACATAATGAGATTAGTATTTTTAAAAGCTCATTTAACATATCCCCTCACCGAGGCTGGTCATTCCTGGAGATCTTTTGCAAGACTGATGGCCCTTTAACCTTACTTCCTCACAGCCTCTCCCTCTCTGATTCTATAAAACAAACTGGCATCCAGACCCCGATAAGACGGTTTTTTGGAGACACTAGTCTGCCATCTTCTCAGTCTGCCAGCTTTCCGAATAGTATTCCTTGCCTCAACACCTTGTCTCCAGTTCATTGGCTTGTCATGCAGTGAACATTGGACTTGGTAACACGTATATTATATGTCAGTAAAATGTTGCTAAGAAACAAATCATTCTGTCATCAATAAAGAATGAATTGGTTATGAGGGACCAGGATAAGAGTATTAGTATTTAGTCCAGTTAGAAAGCTCTTGCTGTAATTCAGTCTTGACCACCTCTTTTTCCAGGAAGCCTTCCTGGACACCAGTATGCACACATCCAGGGTAGATTACATGCCCCTCCTGTGTGTGCCCATATACACATCTTTCAGAACATCACTGGGCAGCAAGCATGGCTATTTCAGTCAAACTCCATCCCTTGCACAGAACCAGGCATATAGTAGTTTTCATCATCTCAATGAATACTTGTTGAATGAAGGAATGAATGAATGCTCTTAACATATTACTGAAATGGTATCACTGTTTCCCAACTAGAAAGTGGGCCAGTATCAGAAGAAGCTGGCTATATGAATGTCTTGTTGTGACCTTAAAAAGCTCCTTAAGCTTTCAGTGTAAAATGCTACACATCTATTAATCAGGACCCTGGGGACAAGCATCAGAAACTCCATCAAATTAGGCTGGGTCTCATCAGCCCAACCTGGACGGGGTGCTCACTCTTAAGACAATCACTGTGGTCAGGGCATGTGGGCTCTCTTTAGACCCTCGTCTGGATCTAGGAGGTAGAATCATTCCCATGTAAACCTCATGGACCAATAGTGGGGTGAAGGTAGTTCCCCAAAGGAGAAAGTTAAGTGCTGTTACCTGAAGAAGAGGAAAGGGACGGTGGGCAGAGGCCAAAACAATGTGTCTACCGGCCTTGTGCAAGGAATTGTTATTCTAAATGAATTCTAACTCAATTTAGAACTTTAAACATTCTTTGATTCTTTTTAATTTGATAACAATAAACAAATGTTTCTTTTGTGTATTTAAAGGCATCCCATAGAGACTTTCATACAGAGTGAAGTAACTCAGAATAAGGAAAACAAATATCGTATATTAAGGAAAACAAATATCCTATATTAGCACATATATGTGGAATCTAGAAAAAATGGTACAGATGAACCGGTTTGCAAGGTGGAAATAGAGATACAGATGCAGAGAACAAACATATGGACACCAAGGGGGAAAGAAGGGGTGGAGGTGGTGGGATGAAGTGGGAGATTGAGGTTGACATATAGACACTAATATGTATAAAATAGATCATAAAAAAATTTTAAAAACATATAACAAACTTGTTAAAAAATAAAGGCCTCTCAGTTTCCACAAAACACTACACAGGAAGAACTGGATTTCAGTCACAAGAATGATGACAAGATCAGGTTATCAAGAAGGGCTTTTGGCCCCTGAATTTGCTAAAGGTGTGTAGAGGAGAGCTCCAAAATTCAAGGCTCATTTAATCAAGATGGATGAGGGAGGCACGCACCATGGGGCCAAGAATGGCCTATTCACTTCCAAAATTTAATATAGGACAGGATTCTCTGGGGGCAAGAACCAGGCCAAATGTGTTTCCTAAAAATCTAATTTGTGCTTTGTTCTTTCCCAGGGAAAGGGTTCATTTTAAGCCTGTCCTACTACTCCTCACCAGAGACAGCTGCCATTTTCTAGGGATGCCTCAGAATATGTTCTGACTGCCTTGGGTCTGCTCACCCGCACCAAGCTCAGTCATCTGGAGGTCGATGAGAACCAGGCTACCTACCAACTGGGTTACTATTTTTGGTTGGATCTGAGATTTCTGTGACTGAACACTGACCTGCCAAGTATACTTCAATTATTTTTCCTTGAAGAGATAAAAGGGCAAAGTCCTCCCAGTATTATGTACTTACTAGGAAATGGGGAGCAGCCAGTGAACAGGTGCAGCTGGAAAACCTAACCCATATGCAAACAGGTGGAGAGTATTTCTTTTGTCAGATACAGTTTTTTAACTGTGTATGATTGGGCAGATGATTATGGAATGATTGTTAGTTAAAAAGTATTAGGAATTGTGTAAGTTCTACAACAATCCAGAAGTTATTGTTCATTGCCCTATTAAATCCTTGATAGAAAAATAAAACTAACACCAGCTTTTAAGGTTGTTTCTTTTTATCCAAGTGTGAAAATTTACTTCCTCTAAAAGATACTGTTATGAATAGTCAATATGAGAATTTATTACGTTTATTTTAGGGTTCTACTCTTATGCACTTAAGTTCTTCCTGTATTCTTACTTGACTGAACAGGTAATGCAAGAACTTTGAGTGTTCAGAAGAAGGTACATTGTGAACTTCTGGTTAAAGTCAGAAATATTTGTACCATATTTAAAATATTTATAGGGCTTTGTTCTACATTCTTCTTGTTAAGCTACTCTTTCCTAAAATAGAGTTTATTTGCAGTCACATGTAGAAGTTATGGAATACAAAACTTACACAAAAGAAAATTATTTTGACATGGCGATAAACATGTTAATATCACACAGTGCAATGTCTGGCACCTACGAGGTGTTTAATAAATGTTTAAGTAAATGAGTAGATGAGTGAATCAGTGAACACCACTATTAATGTTACATTTCATGAGGTACTTATGAAACAGTTCACTTTCTTCATTCATGAAGAACATGCAAAAGACCTTGGACCAAGAAATAATGACTAAGTTAAACAACATAGCACAAGTATAGGATGAAAGGGTGAGTCAAAAATTGTCCCCATTCGAGAAAAGGGAATCCTCCTGCACTGTTGATGGGAATGTAAATTGGTACAGCCGCTTTGGAAAACAATATGGAGGTTCCTTTAAAAACTAAAAATAGAACTACCATATGACCCAGCAATCCCACTACTGGGCCTATACCCTAATCCAAAAAGAAACATGCACCACAAAGTTCATTGCAGCACTATTTACAATAGGCAGGACATGGAAGCAACCTAAATGCCCATCAACAGATGAATGGATAAAGAAGATGTGGCACATATATACAATGGAATATTACTCAGCCATAAAAAGGAATGAAATTGAGTTATTTGTGGTGAGGTGGATGGATCTAGAGTCTGTCATACAGAGTGAAGTAAGCCAGAAAAAGAAAAACAAATACCACATGCTAACTCATATACATGGAATCTAAAAAAATGGTACTGATGTACCAAGAAACAGGACAAGAATAAAGATGCAGATGTAGAAGACGGACTTGAGGACACGGGGTGGAGGCGAAGGGGAAACTGGGATGAAGTGAGAGAGTAGCATTGACATATATACACTACGAAATGTAAAATAGATAGCTAGTGGGAAGCTGCTGCATAACACAGGGAGATCAACTCAATGATTGGTGATGACTTAGAGAGGTGGGTTAGGGAGGGTGGGAAGGAGTCTCGGGAGGGAGGGGATATGCAGATATACGTATAAGTACAGCTGATTCATTTTGTTGTACAGCAGAAACTGGCACAACAGTGTGAAGCCATTATACTTCAATAAAGAGCTTGAAAAAAAAGAAAAAAGAAAAAAAAAGGAAAAGAAAAAAGTTATGCACACTCCGGCTATACTAAAACTTCTGTTGGCTGCACTGTCTTATCAGCACTTTCCATTCAAGGTTACTGTCTCCCCAGTCACTGCTGTGCAGGTGTGAACCTGTTACATCAGTTCATTTGTAACTGCAGTGCGAGCAAAAATGGATGCCCCACTTGTGATCTGCATGAAAGAAGAACAGCGTGCAGTGATTGTTTTTTATGGTCGGAGGGTGTACCTGGTGCCGTTATTTATCGAAGACTTTGTGCACAGTATGGATAAAATGTTTTGTCTCGAAGAAGTGTGTATGAGTGGATAGAGAAGTTCAAGGAATTTTGCACAAGTGTTAGCCATCAAGAAGGAGCTGGATGCCTGTCCACGTGAAGACGTGAAGACAGCAGTGCCTTCATGGCTCTCACCTCAGCCTAAAACATTTTTTAATGAGGAAATACGAAAGCTTGTTGACAGATGGACAAAGGGTATTGAAAAGCAAGGAGATTACATTGAAAAATGATGTATTTGTCTTTTCTAAAGGTTAATTAAAATAAATTCTACAGCCAGGGTATGGATAATTTTTGACTCACACTGGTATCATACTGGCCTCCCTAAATCCTCCTCAGGTTCACCAGCACTATCTCTGTACTTCACCTGAAGTCCACTTGGGTCCTCAGTCAAATGAGTTAACACAACTCCCGTACAATCTCAGTAACTCAAGCACGTCTGATCTGGGTTTACCATGGTACTGGCTCCACATCAGAACTTATATGCGGTCATACTCAAGGCAATCAGACCCTAATTCAAGACAAGACCCTAACTCAGGGAGGCAGCCCAACTCTCTACAGATGAAGGAAGGGATCATGATTATCTTCCCCTCTCCCCTGTCCTGACCCCGCTTCTCACACAGACCCAGGGCACACCTCACTAAAGAAAATGGAGAGAAGATGCATTTTCCATAGAAGTCAGGGAATTCTGCCTTGACCCACAAATTACCTCCAAGCAGCCATGGAGAACACAAAAGTGGTCAGACTGAGTTCCATCACACTTGTTCCTGTGATTCTTCTTCTAAAAAGGGGTCTGAGGCACTTGAAATATTCAGAAATACTTGTTGGATTAAAGTCAACAAAATTAGTGACATAAAAAAGATTTTGGAAACGTGTGAGAATGGAAGGGTAAATGCAGGTTGCTCATGCATAGCAAGGAAAAACCATCCCTGAAGAAGTGTGACAGCCGTATTTTATAGTTCCACAACCAGTACACCGTGGCCAAATAAACCACAGCCCAGAAATCTTGCAAGATTCACCAGGGTGAAATCACAATAAAAGTGCTGGTTATATTATGTTCAACCACTCTGAGAAGAACCCTTGGTCTGTATTTACCCTTAATGATGTTAAACCCAATTAAACAAATATTTGGCCTTGGGAGAAAGAGAAAGACAGGTGAATAAACACTGCCCCAGCTGTCTGACTGCATTGCAGGAACTACTTCTGTCTGGCGGAACCACTAGACTCTGCAAAAAAATGGAAACATCTTTGAATGAGCTCACTGTTCAAAAGACTTAATTTCCAGGATCATCCAAGACACCAGGGGAATGACAGCCCCTCTTGAAGTCAGAGAAGAGAAATTAGATGTGAATAAAAGCTGTAGATGCTGTCTGACCACCATTCACATATTACCACCGTTCATCACTGAAAAGCTGCTGTGCCTCTTTGGTTCCCTTGAAGCTCTCAAGGGTCCATTTCCCTGTGCACAGTTTGAGAAAGAACTTTGGGGATTGTTGTTAGAAGAATTTAATAAGATGACCGAGGACTGGCTATGTTCCTTTAAATGATAAAATACTGCAGTTTTGCTTCATTTTGATATATTATGACATGCCTCCTTTGTCATTATCAGCTTGCAGGGCTATTCCAAGCAATACAAGACTGAGAATTGTTCTATATTGATATTTACAGGGCTGCATTAGGGTCAGAGCTTGTTTGGCCTTAAAATCTTGCAAAGGCTATAACTTCATACAATAACACTTATTGGATGTCAATTATGTGCCAGGCACATGAGGTGTATCTGAACAAACAGGCAAAAATTTCTGCCCTTCTGGGACTTGCTAGCTGTCACTCTCAACCCACCCACGTGAATTATAGCTTTAGAGAAACTCCAGACCTGGAGAACCCAAAGGCAGACTTCAGAAGCTGTGATGTGTTAGGCCTTTAGCAACCCTGCCCGTTTGCCTCTTGAAGCAACATTTCCTTGATTGCCTTGTCGCTTTGTCCATTGTCACTTCTGAATTGATCAAGTGTCATTATCAGAGTGGAAAGTCCTTTTCGGCACCTATCTTTGCAGCTTTCTCATATCCGTTTGTAATTAGTTAAGCAAGGTTTGTTCATATTATCAAAGAAGTTCTTCAAGGTAAAGGGAAGCAAGGTTTTTTGAGGGGTGGAGTGTAGACATGAGTCTCTCCACCCAGAAGTTTCCACTCTATCCCCTTTAGTTATAGAGACCTGGAATTATGAACTGGAAGGAATATATATAGCCCACACACGTGCTCTAAGCACGCACTATAATTAAGCCAGATAAAACTAAAGCCAGCTGTACTACTAAGGATTCTTTTTGTTGCAATTACAGTGACTTACCAGAGGCAGCTTTTTGATGACTTTGGTGTTGTTTTGGCCACACTGTGTGGCATGTGGGATCTTAGTTCCCTGACCAGGGATTGAACCTGCGCGCCCTGCAGCAGAAGTGCAAAATCTTAACCACTGGACCCAGGGAAGTCCCACTAGAGGCAAAACAACAAAAAAGGGCAAGGTGGGGGACAATATTTACTATCATGTAAGTGGGTCTCATAGAGACCCACCTTTTTTTTTAATAGTTGAAGAGTTTTAGTTAAAAGAGTAAAAGAAGCTAATGTGATTAAGTTAAAGAGTTATTAGGCAGAAAGTTCCTTAAATGATGAGAGACTTAACCCTTCTCTGAGGCCCACGGCCCCTCCACCGCGGGACAGTCTCCAGCGACGCCCTGCATGTCCACTGGTTCCTAGGCTCTCATCTGACCCTCATTGGTAACTAAGGTCTTGGTGTCCTGCACCCAAGTCTAGTCTGTGACAGAGTGCTCCCTTGAATACAATTGACTATCTTGTGAGAAGCGGTTCTTATAAAGCCAAAGAGGAGGACTGCAGGGCAGAGAATGCTGTCAGAATTCTACATCTGCTTCATTCCCTCCACCCCGCCACAATTATCAGCTTTCTGTTTTTCCCCAGTTCACTGGGCAGAATGTAGTTCTCCCTAGCTCCATAGTTCTCCAATAGCAGAGTCTGACAAGCAGATTTTGAATCTCAATTTTAAGTCTTTGGCAGCAAGAATCTGACTGGACTATCTTGGGCCTGGTGTCCACCTAGTGAAATGAGCTATGGTCTGGCATAGGGTCCAGAGAGGTGGTGGTCAGTAGGCATGTTAGGGCAGGGAGTGGGGGTGGTAAGCCTCAGAGAAATGAACACCTTTGTGAGCTGAGCAGTTCTGGAGATGTGTCTGCCTCTTGTGCTTGTTTTGAATTTGAACAGATGACCAAGAAAGAACTTTCTCAGTCTATTATTTCCATAAACAAATGCTTCCTTATGTCTACAGTAAATACTTGAAAACAACTTATGAAAAACTAAAAACTCATATAAAAGTAGAAAGAAAAGGGTGATGAACCCCCAATTCCCTTCATCAAGATTTAGTGATTATTGGGACTTCCCTGGTGGTCCAGTGGTAAAGAATCTGTCCTGCAATTCAGGGGACACCGGTTCAATCCCTGGTTGGGGGACTAAGATCCCACATGCCACAGGGCAACTAAGACCTTGAGCCACAACTAGAGAAGAGAAAACCCACATGCCACAACGAAGATCCCCAGTGCCGCAACTAAGATCCAACTAAGATCTGACACAGCCAAAAAATAAAAATAAGTAGCCTAAAAAAAAAATTCACAGATTATTAAAATTGCCCACATATGCTCCACCTAACCATTTTTCTTTTATTTCTGATATGTTTTCAAGTAAATCCCACATATCATATTTCAATCCTTCATGATTAAGTGTGTCACTTACAAAGTCTACTTACCAAAAGATCTGAACCTGAGTCTAATCAAGCCACAGGTAACTTCATACCAGGTGGCACTCGGTGTCCAACTGATAAGATTAATCCCAGATTCTGGTGGTGCCTGGTCTTCTCTCCCAGTGAGGAATCTCCCATCAACCTTTGTCTGATGATTTCATCCATCCATGAGCAGAGTCAGTTAATGCTTTGGGGATTATGAAATGGTGGTTTCACTAATCTATCATTCTTTCCACACTTATTGACTGAAATTCTGTAAAGAGACTTTCCCTTTATCTACTAGGGCTATTTGGTACCTAAATTACCAAATTTTCAGAAAAGGTAGGATAGTAGATAATTCTTTCTTTTCAGCTGCTGCCTTTGTAAATAAGAATTAATGCCTTTGCAATTTCCACTGGTGTTTAGTGAAGCTGGGTTTTGTTTTTGTTGTTGCTGTTTGCCTTCATTCTCTCATTTAAAAAATATCCTTATGAACTCATGGCTTTTTATATATTCAGTGAGTGTCAATTATTTTGTGCTAAAATTTCCCCATCCTTGGCTAGAGGACTACTTTACGGTGGCTTCTAAGTCCTTTGGATGTGACTTATTAATTTTGGAAACTTCCTTGTTTTCTGTACAACAAGATGTTCCAAACTCATCCTGGAGATTTCCTGCCTCAGATCTAGAATCAGACATTCCTCCAAGGAGCCATGGTTTCTTTTTTTAATCTAAGTGTTCTTCAAAATCAACTTTATTGGGGTCCTAGGGGTTAAGATTTCAATATAAGAATTTTGGGGAGACATAATTCAAGCTATATTCAACTTGGGGAATTTTTATAATGTTATGAACAATATGAATTGCTTAACTTACCAGGCTTTCTTTCCATATTGGCTGCCAGAATCAAACTTGATAAACTTTGATTTAGAATTTAAATGAAAGAATATAGTGAGGTAGAAGAGAAGAATCAGGGGGAAAAGACATAGTTTAATGACCTATGCACACTTACAATAGGGGAACCAAAAATCTCATTGTTAAAGAATCTGAAGCTGTAAATCTTTTTTGAAACTAGCCAGAGTATAAAGATATAAAGGGTGGATGGCGAAGGAAGAAAGGCAGACAGGTCTTCTGAAAGAAAAGAACTAAGGAAGGAAGGAAAGATGAGAAGGAAGAAAGGAAAAAGAGAGGGAGTAAGAGAGAAGTGGAGAAGAGAGAGACAAACAGAGACAGACAGAGAGAAAGAGAGAGATTGAGAGCTAGCCCAAATCTATGCTGTTGAAACACAACTAAATCTCAGGCCCTATGACACTGCACCCTACCCCCTTGTCCCTGGATAATTAGTTTTGGTATATTTTTCTTTTTCATTTTCTCTTTACATGTTGTAATATTATTTCTTAGGAAATAAGTGATATCATTAAGTAAGAATATAGAAAGCCCAATTAAATTTTCAACACAATCCCAGCTGCAGGGGAAATCCTAATCTCTTTGCTTTTTAGCATTCTGGAAAGCAATCCTTTCTTTCTCAAGATAATTTTCCTATCTTCTGTTTTGTTTCTATGACACCCATAAAGAACATAAAACTTAAGCACACAGCTCAATGTTTTTTACATGTAACACACACACACACACACACACACACACACACACTCTTACTCGTGTAACAACTACCCAGATAAAGATACAAAACACAACAGGTTCCTTCAGGCTTGTGTCGAGTCAACAGTTCTCAAAGGAAACCACTATTTTTTTTATAGTTAAATTTATTGTTTTTTATTGTTTCTGACTTTCATATAATACTTAGAAAATCATATTTCTCCATCCCCATATTTTCTTTAAAATCTGCCTATATTTTCTTGTTACTTTTATAGTTTCTTATTTATTTTTTAAATTGAAGCATAGTTGATTTATAATGTTTCAGGTGTAAAGCAAAGTGATTCAGTTATACATATATGTGTATATATGTATATATAGATTCATGTACATACATATATATTCTTTTTCAGATTCTTTGGAAACTACTGTTTTAACTTCTGTCTCTCTAGATTAGTTTTACATGTTTTTCAAAATCTATACATGGATTCCTCCAGTATGTTCTCTTTTGTGTCTGGCTTCTTTTTGTCATCATAATGACCGTGAGATTCACTGGTCTCATACGATTCATTCTTTTTCGTTTTCTTGTATCTTTCCACTGTATAAATATATTACAGTTTATTGAGTCTCCTGTTGATAGACAATTGGGTTTTTTCCATTTTCAGGCTATTTTGAATAAAGCAATCATAAACGTTTTTTACTGTCCTTTTAAGTGGCATCATCTATTGTATAGTCACCATAAAAAATATGGGTTTGTATTTAAGAGATGTCAATACCATTTACCATCAAAAGGGTATTTGAAAAGTAAGAAAACAAAGACTAAAAGTAACTGAGACATAGCAAGAAATAAAATATATAAAAGTACCTTGGTGTGGTCAGGGAAGATTTTTTCATAGCATTAATTGTATTTGTCTCATGTATACAGCACATTTATTATATAAAAATTTTTAATATAGAAAAATATAAAGAAGAAAATAAAGAAAATATTGCTTCTCCCCCATCTGCATCCCTAGATAACCACTGTTCACATTTGGGTATTTAACGAATATACGGTTAAATAAAATATAAAACTATATAGTTATACATATATATAGATAATATATTGTGATACTATTTGTAGTCAACTTTTCTCCTTTAACATAAGCTTTGCCCTATGCCTTTAAATGCACTTTGAAAACATAATTTTAATAGTTTTATCATATGACCAAGAAAAAGCATCTGTAATTACCGATGGTACAGGTGCTGGATGGACAAACTGTACAGGAAAAACCATGAGTCAAAAGCCCTGCCTATGCACACAGTTTTAGTCAGCATTTTAGTCCCTTATTTAATTTTTTTTTTATTTTACCATAGTAAGAATACTTCACATGAGACCTATCCTCTGAACAGATATTTAAGTGTGTAATACAGTCTTTTTATCTAGAAGCACAGTGATGTATAGCAGATCTCTAGAACTTATTCACCTCCTATAATTGAAATTTTATACCCATTGATTAGCAACCCCTCCACATTCTCTTCCACCCCAGCCCCTGGCAACAACCATTCTAATCTTTGCTTCCCTGAGTTTGACTATTTTAGATTCCTCGTGCATGTGGAATCATGCAGTATTTATTCTCCTGTAACTGGCTGATTTCACTTAGCATGAAGTCCTCCACATCGATCCCTGTTAACTTCCAATCCCCTGTCGTGTGTGTGTGTGTGTGTGTGTGTGTGTGTGTGTGTGTGTGTGTGTTTGTATGTGTGTGTGTTATGTAGACAGGAGTGTGAATCTGGCTGAAACATTGTGGGAACTAAGGGGATTTGGGCTCTTGAAATGGACAACGTTGACTCCCAACTTGATCACCCTATTTCATCCAAAGACCTTCTAACTTATTCCTTCTAGAGTGTAAACATTCAGATTTCTATCAGGATTAGTGAGTCATTTCAGCTGTGAGGAAAATATAAAGTGTTTCCTCTTTGTTGTATTAGTGGGAGGAGGTAGATATATTTCTTAAAATGCCAAGTTTAGAAAAACCAGAAGCAACATGAAGGTAAGTAAATTGTGGTACTGTCATACCAGGACACGTTATATAGCCTGTAAAATCATGATTTAGACAAATATGTATTGTATAGGAAAATGGTCATGATGTCTGACTAAGTGAAAAAAATGCAGACTATAAAGTAGGTGTAATGTGATAGTATTTTTATTTAAAAAACAAAAACAAAACATTCTCATTGTATGATTTCTATCTTAATAAGATAAACCAGGGGAAAGATTTCTTTAAAAGTAAGACTAAAACACTGTCTTTTCAAAAAACTTTTGTCCCATTGAAAGTGGGGGTCAGCCTGCTCACAGCTCTAAAGTCAATAAAGAGGCAAACGGGTGCAAAGGAAAGGTTGCTTTATTTTGGAGGCCAACAACCTGGGGGGAAGGGCGGACTCCTGTCCAAAGGCCAACTCCCCCCCCCCCACAGATAATCAGTGGGCAAGAACTTTTACAGGTGGAGGAAGGGAGCTACATGCAGAAACAGCACAGTCAGCTCTAACCATCATCTTGAAATTGGTGGTGTGGTGCTCTGATCAGTGTCATCTTGATTGTTTTAAATATAGTTAATCTTCAGTTCCAGGGTCGGTTTGTTCCCGTTACTTTGAGGCTAGGTCTCGGAATTGTGGCAGTTTATGTCATGGCTACAGTCTGGTCATCAGCTAGTTAACTTCTTCCACCTCATGGGGGTTTCAGTGTCTATAAAACAGCTCAAAGGATACGGCTCAGAATATTACCTCTAGCCCTTGAAGATGAACTAAATATTCCTTTGACTTTGCTTAATGACTAAACTATTATTATTTAGTCTTGTTGGACTGTTTTCCTTCCTTTTTTTCTGCATTTTCTCACTTCTCTGATTAAACTTATACTTTGGCTAAAGTTTTTCCACAGACAAAAGGCATGGGGGGCAAGGACCATAGAGTCCTCCTCCATTTCACCATCTCATGCAGCTCAATAGTGTTCCCAATCATTCTGGCTTTTTTCCCCTGATCTTTTAGTCTGTGTGGCTCACAGACGCTTTTGCCATGACTATTTGGCCAAAATAGGAAGTAGGGTGTGCAAGCCTTACAACACAAGTGACCCAGCACCCCATAGCCTGAACCTGGGAAGTTCAAGGGTTCCAGAGCCAGGAGCATATAAAATAAAGAAGGAAAGTGAGCAAGTTGCAAACATCTTTAGAAAAAAAGCATTTTTTTTTTTTTCCTGACCTCAGAAATAATGCTTCTGTCTTATTTCATCAAGAATGAAAATAGGAACTTCCCTGGTGACATGGTGGTTAAGAATCTGCCTTCCAATGCAGGGGCCACGGGTTCAATCCCTGGTCTGGGAAGATGCCACATGCCGTGGAACAACTAAGACCGTGTGCTACAACTACTGAGCCTGTGTGCTGCAGCTACAGAAGCCTTCGAGCCTAGAGCCCATATCCCATAACAAGAGAAGCCTGTACTGCGAAGCCTGTGCACCGCAATGAAGAGTAGCCCCCGCTCACCATAACTAGAGAAAAGCCCACGTGTAGCAACAAAGACCCAATACAGCCAAAAATTTTTTAAAAAGAAAAAAAAAGAATGAAAATAGCCATTGGCTTAAGATTGCAATAGATTTTTTTTAAAATCATTTTAAAGAAGTGTCCTTGTAACCCAGGCTTTCAAAAGTTTTTATTTAAAGATGTTTTTAAATTATAAAAGAAAAAGACCCAGATGCATCCTATCACATAGTAATTTTAAAAATCACCCTCTAATAATTCATTATTATAAGTAATCCTAGCATGAAAAACCCTGTACATGAAGCCAGTTTGGAAGATGTGTAGTGGGGCAATGAAGAACAGAACTTAACTCCAAAAGGACTAGGGCCCCAAAGTGGAAAAAGGAGAGAAGCCCTAGCAAAGAAACAGTGCCGTGAAATCAGTCCTGTGGGGGAAGGGTGCAGTGTGTGTTATCGGTTGATCAGGAAGGGAGAGGCTGAGGCAGAGCCCCAGCCCAGGTGGCAAGGCTGAGGATATACTGGGGGGAGCTTGTTTATTGGGCAGGAGTAGAGTGGAAATAAGAAAGGAGATCCTTGAGCACATGTTTGTAAAGTCACCCTGAAAGCCCAAGTGCAAATGGGACATCATTTCTATTGGGTGAATAAAAGTCAATACTCCCCAGCCACTGCTCCTTTCGTGTGGCATCCTAACACACATGCAGAAAGGTTGATGGTAAGAATTTGAGGGAGGTTAAGATTTTAGATTCATAAGGATAGTAAATGCTTTACCCCCAACTCCAGGTAGTTTTTTGTGTTATATTTCTTGACTCACTGAAGATGTAATCTCTTCAATTTTAGCCACTGGCTCACAACACTGTTTTTTAAGTAGCCAGTGATGAGAGAATTCCATAAACGTGGTGGGGGCTCGACCTGGCTTACTTGTCGGATCTCCTCGTGCGTATTAACTAAATGGAAATTTTTATATTAAATCTGGAAAAGTTTGGATTTTGACTCACAAGATTATTGACTTTCACAGTGCAAATATTTTTAAGTAGGGAAGGGACATACCCAGTCAACAAATCTTTGTTGAAGTGACTTATTTTGTTAAATCTGAGAAATAAACTTGAGAACCATGACCTGGAGGAAGTTTTAAGATGAGCTTAAGAGAGGAAGGAGAGTGAAAGGTGTGTAACCAGAATACTAAGAAAAAGAACTTTCTAAGTGGGAGAGGGGGTGTAAGTAAATCACAACAGTTATGTATAAAATGAAAAAAATCTGAAAAATCCAAATGTCCAAAAAGTAGAGTAATAAATGCAAAAATAGTACAAACATATAAGGATTTTTAATATAATTATTCAGGTATATTCTAATGAGTGGGAAATCATATGTTATGTTAAAAGGGATATCAAATGTATATACCATACAATGTGATTTCAAACATGTAAAGTAAAACATGCAAAGGAAAAAAGAATTAAAATATATCAGCATATTACCAGTGGTTATTCTGAGAAGTGAATTATAGATGGGTTTTTTTTTTCCTTTATTTTTCTTTATTTTCCAATTTTTCTATACCATACATATATTACTTTTGACAACTGGGGGGAAAGGAAGGTTAGGTTCTTTTCTCCTTTTTAACCTTTTTTTAGCCCAGTAGTATTATAGTATTTGTAAAATGCCACCCCCACCCCCCTTTTAAGATCTCTTCATAAATTTCTTACTATTTAGTGGACAAGTTCTAGAGAAATGATGAGCTCTACCCAGGCTAGCATTAAAATGGTTGTCTCTCAGTCAGAGACTTTTCATCTCTGCCATTCATTTACTAAGCTTTACCTATACCTGCATTTTTTTTAATGGATGACCATAATGATACTACAGCGAAAGGTTAACATTTATGTTTTCCCCAACGTAAAGACTCAAAAAACAGGCCTTTGTTTAATCATATTTGACATATTTAATAAAATAAGCTGAGTTAGAAGCCCAATGTATTCCAACTGTGACAACTAAAAATAAATATATTTTCCTCCATGGTTTTCAGGTGCTTAGCAAACTTTACCAATAGTCTTTCATTGCTTTGGACTCATTTATAGACAGGAACTAATACCAATAATAGGAATTGCAGGCTAATATACTTTTTTTTTAACACATCTAAACTGTGAAACAAACATGTATTTCTTCTGTTTTTTCAGACATCAGGAGAAAGAGGTTTCTTCTCAATGGAAAAGTTATTCATCTTATCCTAGAGTAAAGAAATAAGTGAACAAATACGTAAGTTTTTACTTTGGGGAAATGCTTTTTAATCCCAACCCCGTTTTAATCTAAAATTGATTTAATTTTCTCAACAGTGCTTCCTTTGGTAGAGCAGGATATAAAAGCCATACCCATGTGACTCCAGTGACTGGAGAAACCTCATCTTCTAGACCCTCATTGCTCAGAGCATCGTGCCTGGACCAGGGGCAGCAGCGTCTCCTGAGACCTGGTTAGAAATCTCAAATCCCAAATCCCACCCCAGACTGACTGTATCAGATACTGCTATTCAATAAGATACCCATGTGATTTGTAGGCACATTAAAGCCTGAGAAGTGCTAGGCTAGACAACTTTATTATTATTATTATTATTTTGTTGTTACATGCCACAGAATAAGAAGGAAGCGATCAAAGTAAACGACTCAGTCTTGTTAGAATATGAAAGCAGGAGATGCTGCATAGTCACTAACCAAAAATTGTTTTAGAATTTAGAGCTATAATTAGATGATCATGATTCTAAATTTAAATTTTAAATGATGTGTATTAGATGTTGGAGAAGTCACAGCTACCATGATGGCATTGTTCATGAGAAAAAGGAAAAACGCACAAGTGAATAGGAAAAAGATGACAGTGAGGATTGCCCAAATTATCCACCTAAAACACACTTTATAGATTTGTATTCCAAGGAAAATCTCTCTTTGAAAGCATCAGTGCCAAAGTGTATATAAGATATGCACAACATTTCATGACTCACATACTAAAGTCAATGGGTTCCCTTGTTTTTCCTTGTATTGTTTACATTCTGTTTAATTTAGCAGTTCAATTAGGGAAAACTATATACTTTTGTGGAGGGAGAGACGTGTGGGGTAGCAGCAAGAAGGTTCTGAACATACAGGAGGCAACAACATGTATGTATTTCCTGTTTCATCACCTATTGGTCATTCTTGTGACTAATAGCAATTGGGTACCTACCGTGCCAGGCACTGTGCTAAGTGCCAGACACACAGTGGTGAGTGAAAGAGACATGGGTCCTGCCTTCATGGGGCTTCTGACAGTGTCCGAATTAATACTGATCCATTTTTTAAAGTTATCTGTGGGTTTTGTTCATCTATATTTCTGTCTTTCATCTAACTTTTCTAATTGATAACAAGAAACATCTAATTCTCAGTTTTCAGTTACCAACTGATTCTTATGGGTTCATCAGTTGTGATTTGTATAGCAGATAGTAGCAGTTTATATGGTGAAATGCAGGTTACCTGCAGAGATGAAGCTAAAACACGCAACAATAACAGTTACATACTGTCACATGATCACTGCAAGGGCTTGACGTGGGCTGGAGATAGAGGGCTGGGGGCTGCTGGGAAGGTAGTGTGGATGACTATCAACGAGCAGAAGCTGTGAACAAGTTTCTCCTAAACTGTATGGGTGAAAGTAATGTAATTATGGTCAAAAATTAAACACATATTTTCTATTATATACCCCAACTGATAAATCAGGTAATCTGTTACACTTCTATGTCTTCAAATGAAGGTAATTTGTTCTTCAAACCAGTCTTATAATATGGCATTTAGAGAATCATCTTTAAAATAAATTGCTTTGTGAGTTTTCTTGGAATGATGGATTTGCCCGCTAGAGCTGGGACCTGACAAATTGGGTGGAAAGTTGAAATAAACAGCCCCCACCGGGCAAGTGTCCCAGACTTGGGTTGAACAACGATTACTTCAGGACACTCACGTCTTTGTGGATTTTGCATGTGGTTGCCTCCCAGGTTCCTAACCCTGCATTCCCAGGGCCCTGCATTTGTGCCTGTTTAACCACTACTATGCCACGCTTGTTTTCTGATGAGTGAATTCTCTGCCCTGATGGCCCAGAGGTTGGAGCACAGTCTTGGAAGTCAGATGGAAACAGGTTTGCAGTTCTGGCCTCACTACCCCCTAGACATAGGATCTTGGGTAATGTAATATCTCCAAGTCTCTGTTTTCTCACCGGGAAAATAGAGATTAAAACCCTCATCTCACGTGACCCTGTGGATTACATAACTAGAAAAGACTGCCATGCCTGGCACATGGTACATGGTGGCTGCTACTACTTTATTATTATTAAGCCCTGGTCTCTGGTCTGGTTCCTTTTTGCTACATGAATCCCCTTAAGTAACAAGGTTTTTGTTTGTTTTTTCACCTTGTATCTCAGTCTTCAGTGGCTGTATTTTCCTCCTCCTGAATCCATATTCTGGAGGCTTCCTCCCCGGGGACCCCCCTCCTTTGTGGCACTTGAGCTGAGCCCTCACCCCACTCCAGAGTCACCAGAGAGCCCAGCTCCTGTGCACGGTTGGCTCACAGAGTTGGTGATGGTGCCTAGTGACTTCTACTCCCTAGCTGAATGACTTGGGTAAATTATTCAAACCTTTCCGTGCCTCAGTTTCCTCATCTGTGAAATGAACTGTACTTGTTTAATGTGATTGTTGTAAAGATTTAATAGATAATATATATGAAGAATCTAGACTATGAAGTCCTATAATATAGCATTTGCCAGTATGACTCATACCTTGGTTAAGGGGACCCAAGCTTGGCACTTACCCACTTTTTTCTTCTCAGCCCAGGCTTCCCTCCCAACTGTAGAGCTGTTTTCAGGACTTATAGACCCAACCGCATGTCCCTACACTATCGAGACACTGCTTGTGCTTCCACGTCAGAACCCCTGCCTTCTCCACCTCCTGCCACAAATATTGCTGGCAGACAGCTGGCTGGACAGCGAGGAATGAGTAATAGTTTTTTCCCCAGACATAATGTCTGTGAGGAACAGTCTACGGGGGCCAGCCTGGTGGCCTCCTCCCTAAAATAGGGTAAAACTAATGGAAACTGGCAAAGCAGTTGCCTATTCTTCCTGCAATCCCTCGTCTCCCTTTCCTCACTTCCACTAGTAAACACAGATCATCTGTTGAGAAGAAAGGACAGTGCGAGATTCCGCCTCACCGAGTCTGTGAGCTGGAGAGTCTCCCATGGATAAAAAGGAAAGGGAAGAGTCAGGGGTATAACGCAAGCATGTGAACTTCCATTGTATCCGTGGGGTAAATTGGTTCCGTGAACTATTACTGTTTAGGTTCTACAGTGAGGCAGTGTAGCTAAACTACAAGTAACCTGAGAGAAGCAAGTCAAAAGAAGATTGGATGTTGACTGAAAACTGTAAGTAAAGCATACACCACTGGTTTATAAACCTCTCAGTCTTCTCCATGCTGGGAGTGGAAATCAAGCGTATCCGGGTCTTACTTCTCAGCCCTCCGTGCCTCGAATAGTACTTGGCTTGTGGCAGTAAACTGTTTCTGCTCGGCAGTCCTGGCTTCAAGCCTCCCACAGGGAGATTCCTTTTAATGCTCCAAATCCCTTCCAGGGCCACTGTCAATATTTTCAAAAGCAAGATGATGATTATTAGCTTCTCTTTTCAGCACAAAGTGTTCTTAAAGTATTTACTTGGTGATTATTTTCTTCAGCCATTTGGGTGGAGGTTTATTTGATTTTATTGATCAAACCACCCAAGGTCTTTAGTGTTGGTTTAATCTGTCATTCTAGTTCATTCACTGAATTATTCCCTATGTAATTAAACCTCTACAGTGCTATTAATTGAACCTGCCCCTAAAGAAATAGATGAAAAGCCAATAAAGAAATACAAGTAGCAAAACACAGAGAAATCAGGAATAGTTAATATATGGACTTCATCAGTCATTCTTATCTGATTCTGCTTTAACTCCTAGAAGCACAAATATTTCCAAAGATAACATAACCCAAAGTTACCAGATTAATTCATCCAATAGATCCAACAATCTTCTAAACTAGATGCTGTTTAATCTCCCCCCTGAAAGAAATAGTAAACTCACTGGAAAATATCATAGCAAAATATTTGTAATGTTATGTCTACACATTGTGCAAGACAAATTATAGTCCTAAATCCTGATACACTCAACGTGTATTGGTTTAGTAATGATTCACACTGGGCTTTTCTCCATATCCTAAAATCACATGTTTAGATTCTGGGAGTCAATTAACAAGCATTTAGTGAAAATCTACTGTAGAAAACTGTAACCCAAATCAAATAAAGAAATTAATTCAAATAAGTGCCGTAAGTTGTTTTTCTCATTTCTGAAGCTTCAATGTCCATCCCCAGTATTCTCCACAGATCCAAGGTGGCCCTCTGGCATGTACACTGACATGATCCCTCCCTAAAGGAGTCTGTACCATGTAATAAGTAGGGGCACACCTTGGAATTCAGAGGAGATCTGGATTTCAGTCTCTGCTCTACCACCTAGCAATTCTATGACTTTGGGCAAGTTATTTAATCCACTATATTTTAGTTCCCTCATGGGGATGACAATAATATCTACCTTGAAGGATTATTATAGGATTTGGATGAAACGGACATAAGTGCTTTGTACTCAGTAAATAGTAGCCACTGTTTTTTATAGGGACAACGATTTTCCTGTCCAAGCGTGGACTCAGATTCTATTTCCAGAGGCACAGTCACTGAGCTAATTCACCAGGCTGAATGTCAGTCCTTGCCCGTCCTTCCTGGCTCCTGAATGGAGTGGCTGGAGCTATCTGTCAAGATTAGTTTCCTCCCTTTTCTTCAAAGACCTTCAAGGAAGACTTCACAATCTCCTTCTTCCAAGACCTTACCAAGTTCAAGCTTTAATCTAATGTAAATCTTCCCTTACTGATCAAGCCACTTTCCTTTTCTGCCCCATCTAGAGATAGAAAAGGGTAATAAACGCTCAGATGTAGGAGTCCACAAACATTTATTTAATACCCCCTGTGACACCCTGTGAGACCAAGGAAATAGATTTATATTTGTTCCACCTTGTGGGAAGGTCTGGTAAATGGAAAACAGTTAAAAATCCAGAGGCAGAACTCTGTAGTAAATCCACATCAAATTAGACAGAACTGTACTAGTCTAATTTAGTTGGCTCTTTCAGATGCAATCATATTTACAGTTTAATGGAAATAATACCTGAAATGTAAATGCATATGCCTAGAAATGCCTGCAAAAAAACTCTCAAAATAAAATACTGTTATGCATAAGTATTTACCGTACTTGGGGATAGAGGCTATTGGAAAAAATGGCATGACTTTGATTTGATGGGATATTTGGATGCAGATGTTACGGAGAGTGATATATTCAACTGGAAGAAAAGAGGCCCAGAAAGAAGCGTGGATACCCTTTCAAGTAGTGGCTTCTTTAAAGAGAAATTCAACTTTCTCAGCTCTGGGCAGATGCTTTCAAGGAGGAGGAAGGAAGACAAAGTGGAGGTGGAGGGGCGCAGGGAGGTGGGGGGTGGGGGATGGGGGCAGAGAGACCTCAAGCTGCCAGCTTAAACGGAAAAGGAAAAGGGTGGCAGGCACCAGACAGAAGCTGAGAAAGGAATCAAATCCTTTCTCGAAGCCTGGGATCTTATAGATTCTTCTTCTCTCTCCTCTTCTCATGCCCCCAAACCTCTTCTACTCAAAAACCTTTTTAGGTGTGTTTTTATCCTGAATTTTAAAGTTATGAAACCAAGTCTTTCTGCTGAAAATTTTAGCCAATGGGATCTGACGGGTCTATCAGAGAAGGTTCCCTTTAAAAATATTTTTTGTTTCCTTCAGCTGTCTCTGGACTGTGGATAAGGAACATGAGAGCTTGAAAAGCCAGTTTAGAAACATATTGTCTATGCTTTCTTTGTGTAAACAAGGTCAGAGGAAGAAAATTTTAAGTAATTTAAATTTATGCTTTGTGACTTCTAAGCTCTGTAGAATACGTGTTTGTAATTATCTTGACATGCCTTTGGTGTCTAGTAAGTTCCTTCCATATTGTAGGTACAAAAACACTTTTGTTGAATGAATTAATGAATAGCAAAAATATCCACACTTGCTGGGTAACATTTCACATTTCTTAATAAACAAACTAGACTCAAAGTTAAGTTTGCATGCATTCAGGCACATATAGACACAAACTAATGCATTTGGCAGTACACTCCTGAAATTCATCAGGAAAGGAAATGTTGTACAAGAGAAAACTAGTGAGCTTCATTGATCAAATTTTTCATGACTACTATAAACTCTGCAGATTTTAGCCATAAAAATACAAAAGTCTTTGCAATTTGAAAACATTAAATTAGTACATTAATTTCCACATGGTCCTCTACAGAAATTTTTTGAAATGTATAAATAGTTTTAAAATAAATGGCAAAATGAATGCAATAGTCCCATAATGTATTTCTCATAAACCTACCTCTCCTCTTTAAAAAGTTGTAAGGAGGGGAAAATCTTCAGGGAACCACTAAGAATATATGAAGTATGATGTTAGCTAAATTCTTACTTATCCAGAAAGTTCCATAGGTTACCCAAATTCCATTTACATCTGACAGCAGATCTGATCAGAAAACTGCATATCTTTCTTTCAGGATGATGATAGCCTGTAGATCCAGCCCCCTGTGCTTATCTGACAGGAATGTGTAAAGCCTCTGAAACCTGTTCTACCTCAAGTTTGAATCTAAACCTGGAGAAGATTGTGACAACTTTGTTGTTACTGAAGAAATACTATTTGCTACTAATACAGCCTCAGCTTCCAGAGCTGCAAAATGGGAATAATAATGAAAAGGATGGAGAAAAGGGACAAAGTAGGTGATTAAATAGTTAATCCCACTGAGGGATCATAAGTAAAGAAGAAAGTATGCGAGGCCCCTCTAAGTTCATGATTACTCAAGAAAGCAGACTTGCTTAACAACAAAACCAAGCATGAGACATGCCTCAAGACAGTAAAACAATGGTGGAATGAGACCCACATCCTGCCCAGTGAGGTCAATAATTTAATGATTCTCTACGTGCACTAAAAACAAAAGTATAAGTGACATTATATTGAAACCTGAGATGATTTACCATATTTTAGTACGTTACCACCTTTTGCTCATTTCCTTTGCTCCATGATAGTCCCAGTTTCACCATGTAGGGACAAGAAAACTCCTGCCCAACGTGGAGGAGGAACTGATGATGGAAGCTTGATGTCTACCCTCCCCATTATTCCTTTGATTATAAAACCGTAGCCCACTAAGTTCTTGGAGTGGCACTCTCTTGCCTGCCCACTTGTAAATCTCACAAGTGTCCTATACTAATAAACCATCCTCTTATCTGTCACTTTGCCTCTCACTGAATTCTCTCTACACCAAGAGAGAAGAACCTACACTCTACTAAGTCCTGAAACACATTCTGCGGTTTCAATAAGAGCATAGGGTTGTTGCAAAGATTAGAAGAGGTAATTTGTAAAAACTTTCATGTCCAGGAGACACACTGTGAACGATGGCCAATATAATAAATAAATAACATTATTAATTATTACTACTGCTATCATCATCATTATGTAGAGAGATACCCTTTACCTACTTATGCTTCACATCCTCTCTGAACCCATATAGCTCTACATCAAGAGTCTGGAAGGACCCAAAAATGCAGAGAAGGGAAGGCTTAGAGGGCTGGAAGTCCTTTTTTTGTTGTTGTCACTGATGCCATTCCCCAGACCCAAGTCTGGAGTGCACAGTAACAACCACCTGGGACATATTGGCCATTTCAAGGCCTTCATGGCTCTTACTAACTGTTGTCATAACATGACCACAAGAACAGGTGAGATAGCTCAATCACCTGAGGGTCCCATACTGAACAGCTTTTTCCTGAGTCCCTTTCTGCTACCCAAATAACAATATTCTAAAATAAATGTAATGTTCACTCTGTTAAATATCCTTAAAACCTCACTTCTGGATCATCTGACCTTTGGTGATTTTGTTGAACCCAAGGAGAAGAAACTTTTGACCTTTTGCCAATTTCATTCAACCAAAGGAGAAGGAAAAAAAAGGACAGAAATAACTTAAGTCCACTTCTTTGGGGTATTTCCATCATTGTCATCATTAACGCAATCAAAAATAAAACATTCTTGTATTTCATTCTGTGGAATTGAAAACCACAGCCACAGAAAGGCAGAGAATATGAAAATGCAGAGGACTTTGTATCAAATGAAGGAACAAAATAAAACCCCAGAAAAACAATTAAATGAAGTGGAGATAGACAACCTTCTATAAAAGAATTTAGAATAATGATAGTGAAGACGATCCAGGACTTTGAAAAAAAACTGGATGCAAAGATCAAAAAGATTCAAGAAAGGTTTAACAAAGACCTAGAAGAATTAAAGAACAAACAAACAGAGATATGCAACACAATAACTGAAATGAAAAATACACTTGAAGGAACCAATAGCAGATTAACTGAGGCAGAAGGGCAAATAAGTGAGCTGAAAGACAGAGTGGTAATAATCACTGGTGTGGAAAAGAATAAAGAAAAAAGAACGAAAAGAACTGAATACAGCCTAAGAGACCTCTGGGACAATGTTAAACACACCAACATTCTCATTATAGGGGTCCCAGAAGGAGAAAAGAGAGAGAAAGGACCCGAGAAAATATTGGAAGAGATTATACTTGAAAACTTCCCTAACATGGGAAAGGGAATAGCCACCCAAGTCCAGGAAGTGCAGAGAATCTCAGGCAGGATAAACCCAAGGAGAAACATGCCAAGACACACAGTAGCCAAACTGACAAAAATTAAAGACAAAGAAAAATTATTAAAAGCAACAAGGGAAAATGACAAATAACATACAAGGGAACTTCCATAAGGTTAACAGCTGATTTCTCAGCAGAAACTCTGCAAGCCAGAAGAGAGTGGCATGATATATTTAAAGTGATGAAAGGGAAGAACCTACAACCAAGAATACTCTACCCAGCAAGGATCTCATTCAGATTCGATGGAGACATCAAAAGCTTTACAGACAAGCAACAGCTAAGAGAATTCAGCACCACCAAACCAGCCCTACAACAAATACTAAAGGAACTTCTCTAAGTGTGAAACACAAGACAAGAAAAGGACCTACAAAAACAAATCCAAAACAATTAAGAAAATAATAATAGGAACATACATATTGATGATTACCTTGAATATAAATGGACTAAATTATCCAACCAAAAGACACAGACTGGCTGAATGGATACAGAAACAAGACCCATATATATGCTGTCTACAAGAGACCCACTTCAGACCTAGGGACATATACAGACTGAAAGTGAGGGGATGGAAAAGGATATTCCATGCAAATGGAAATCAAAAGAAAGCTGGACTAGTGATACTCATATCACATAAAATAGACTTTAAAATGAAAAATGTCACACGAGATAAGAAAGGACACTACATAAAGATCAAGAGGTCAATCCAAGAAGAGGATACAACAATTATAAATATCTATGCACCCAATATAGGAGCACCTCAATACATAAGGCAAATGCTAACAACTATAAAAGAGGAAATTGACAGTAACACAATCATAGTGGGGGACTTTAATGCCCCACTTACACCAATGGACAGATTATCCAGACAGAAAATTAATAAGGAAACACAAGCTTTAAATGACACAATAGGCCAGCTAGATTTAATCTTCTCCAGGATAGATCACATTTTGGGTCACAAATCAAGCCTCAGTAAATTTAAGAAAAGTAAAATTGTATCAAGCATCTTTTCTGACCCCAATGCTATGAGATTAGAAATCAATTACAGGAAAAAAAAATTGTAAAAAAAACCCACAAACACATGGAGGCTAAACAATATGCTACTAAATAATCAAGAGATCACTGAAGAAATCAAAGAGGAAATCAAAAAATGCCTAGAGACAAATGACAATGAAAACACAATGATCCAAAACCTATGGGATGCAGCAAAAACAATTCTAAGAGGGAAGTTTATAGCAACACAATCCTATCTCAAGAAACAAGAAAGATCCCAAATAAACAATCTAACCTTACACCTAAAGAAACTAGAGAAAGTAGAATAAACAAAACCCAAAGTTAGTAGAAGGAGAGAAATCATAAAGATCAGAGCAGAAATAAATGAAATAGAAACAAATAACACAATAGCAAAAATCAATAAAACTAAAAGCTGGTTCTTTGAGAAGACAAACAAAATTGATAAACCTTTAGTAAGACTAATCATGAAAAAGATGGAGAGGACTCAAATCAATAAAATTAGAAATGAAACAGGAGAAGTTACAAAGGACACCACAGAAATAAAAAGCATAATGAGACTACTACAAGCAACTATATGCCAATAAAATGGACAACCTGGAAGAAACGGACAAATTCTTAGAAAGGTATAACCTCCAAGACTGAATCAGGAAGAAATAGAAAATATGAACAGACCAATCACAAGTAATGAAATTGAAACTGTGATTGAAAATCTCCCAACAAACAAAAGCCCAGGACTAGATGGCTTCACAAGTGAATTTTATCAAACAGTTAGAGAAGAGCTAACACCCATCCGTCTCAAGCTCTTCCAAAAAATTGCAGAGGGAGGAACACTCCCAAACTCATTTTATGAAGCCACCATCACCCTGATACCAAAATCAGACAAAGATACTACAAAATAAGAAAAATACAGACCAATATCACTGATGAGCTTAGATGCAAAAATCCTCAAGAAAATACTAGCCAACAGAATCCAACAACACATTAAAAGGATCATACACCATGATCAAGTGGGGTTTATCCCTAGAATGCAAGGATTCTTCAATATATGCAAATCAATCAATGTGATACACCATATTAACAAATTGAAGGATAAAAACCACATGATCATCTCAATAGATGCAGAAAAAGCTTTTGACAAAATTCAACATCCATTTATGATAAAAACTCTCCAGAAGGTGGGCATAGAGGGAACCTACCTCAACATAATAAAGGCCATATACAACAAACCCACCAGAAAACTGCTTGAGCTAATCAATGAATTTGGTAAAGTTGCAGGATACAAAATTAACACACAGAAATCTCCTGCATTTCTATATGCTAACAATGAAAGATCAGAAAGAGAAATTAAGGAAACAATCCCATTCACCACTGCAACAAAAAGAATAAAATACCTAGGAATAAACCTAACTAAGGAGGTAAAAGACCTGTACTCAGAAAACTATAAGACACTAATGAAAGAAATCAAAGACGACACAAACAGATGGAGAGGTATATCATGTTCTTGGAATGGAAGAATCAACATTGTGAAAATGACTATACTACCCAAAGCAATCTACAGATTCAATGCAATTGCTATCAAATTACCAAGGGCATTTTTTATAGAACTAGAACAAAATATCCTAAAATTTGTATGGAAACACAAAAGACCCTGAATAGCCAAAGCAATCTTGAGGGAAAAAATGGAGCTGGAGGAGTCAGACTCCCTGACTTCAGACTATACTACAAAGCTACAGTAACCAAGACAATATGGTACTGGCAGAAACACAGAAATATAGATCAGTGGAATGGGATAGAAAGCCCAGAGATAAATTATGGTCAACTAATCTATGACAAAGGAGGCAAGGATATACAATGGAGAAAAGGCAGCCTCTTCAATAAGTGGTGCTGGGAAAACTGGACAGCTACATGTAAAAGAATGAAATTACAACTCTCCCTAATACCATACACAAAAATAAACTCAAAATGGATTAAAGACCTAGATATTAAGGCCAGAGACTATAAAACTCTTAGAGGAAAACATAGGAAGAACACTCTGACATAAATCATAGCAAGATCTTTTTTGACCCACCTCCTAGAGTAATGGAAAAAAAACAAAAATAAATAAGTGGGACCTGATGAAACTTCAAAGCTTTTGCACAGCAAAGGAAACTATAAGTAAGACAAAAAGTCAGCACTCAGAATGGGAGAAAATATTTGCAAACGAATCAACAGTCAAAGGATTAATCTCCAAAATATATAAATAGTTCATGCAGCTCAATATCAAAGAAACAAACAACCCAACCCAAAAATGGGCAGAAGACCTAAATAGGCATTTCTCCAAAGAAGACATGCAGATGGCCAAGAGGCCAATGAAAAGATGCTCAACATCACTTATTATTACAGAAATGCGAATCAAAACTACAATGAGGTATTACCTCATACCGGTTAGAATAGGCATCATCAGAAAATCTACAAACAATAAATGCTGGAGAGGGTGCAGAGAAAAGGGAACCCTCTTGCACTGTTGGTGGGAATGTAAATGGGTACAGCCACTATGAGAACAGTATGGAGGTTCCTTGCAAAACTAAAAATAGAATTATCATATGACCCAGCAATCCCACTACTGGGCATATGCCCAGAGAACACCATAATTCAAAAAGACACATGCACCCCAGTGTTCAATGCAGCACTATTTACAATAGCCATGACATGGAAGCAACCTAAATGTCCATCAACAGATGAATGGATAAAGAAGTAATATTCCATTGTACATATATACAATGTACATATATACAATAGAATATTACTCAGCCATAAAAAGGAATGAAACTGGGACATTTGTAGAGACACGGATGGACCTAGAGACTGTCATATAGAGTAAAGTAAGTCAGAAAAAGAAAATCAAATATTGTATGGTAATGCATATATGTGGAATATAGAAAATGGTACAGATCAACCGGTTTGCAAGGCAGCAATAGAGACACAGAAGTAGAGAACAAACATATGGACACCAAGTGGAGGGGGGAGGTAGGGGTGGGATGAACTGGGATACTGGGACTGCCATATATACATTACTAATAAGAAAAAAAAATCAAATTGTACACTTAAAAAAAAAGAAATAAAACATGTTATCATTTAAGTTGCTTATCTGCAGAACAAATGCCCCTCAATAGATGGTATGATTGAAACCAGGAGATGAGTTCAAGATCACTGCATTTGACCTTCAAGAAAAAGGTCATTTGCAATATTGAAAAGAACAATTTCCCCACACTTATGGAAGCAAAAGCCTAGCTGGGATGGGTGAAGGAGCAAACCATAAGTAAAGAAGTGAAGACAATGGGTCAAGCGTACTTACTTCTAACATCTAGGAATAGCTGCTATAAAAGTCATACAAGCCCCTCAAAGTTTTATGCAGAATTATGGGTGTATGTGACAAGGTGTGTTTCCAGCAAGAAAGGTCATAGCTTTCTTCTGATATTTAAAAGAGTCTGTCACTGAAAACCTTCTTCTAGAAGGTCCAGTGGCTGACCCAAGCTGCCAGCACTCTGGGCTAGGCTGGAAGAGTGTGGTACTCTTCCTAGGTGCTAGCTTCCTGTTCTGCCCAAGGACATGGGGCTTCCAGACATTAAAACAAGAAGAAGAAGAAGAAAAGAGAAAGAAAAAATATAGCAGGTTTCCATTTTTTCATCAATAGAGCCCTTTAAAACGTAACCTTACAGAATCATTTCTCAGCTTTAATAGATTTTTCTAGATGAAAACAGCATTTCTGTGTGCTCTCTGGTGGATGTTATAAGAAATGCAGCTCCCCATGCAGCCCAAGCATTCTCCAATTTTATATGAAGAATATTTGAAAAGATTGCCTAGAAAAATGATTTTTATAAACCGAATAATTTTTCCTAATCATTTAGACTGTCTCATAATCAAATGTATCCATTAAGAATAATATAACATCCAACTAGTGTATAAATCAGCTTTTATGTAATCTCTGAAAACAATGAAGGTGACCCCAAAAATAGACTTAAATATTCTTTTGAATCATCACGGAAGTAGTATATGTAGATTGGGTTTCAGAGAAATAATTTAGTAGGTCGTTCTGCATCCATCCATAGAGTTCTAACTCTAAGACTTTAAACTGTACTTCAAGACACTATATGAACAAAATTAGCCATTTAGTTCATTTCTTATGGGCTCTCTTTCCATAAGAATGGGTGACACAAGAAGGCCTGAAACATGTTTCTATACTGGTTTTAAAACAAAAAGTGGGAAAACATTTTTTAAAGAAGAAAAAAAAGACATTATAAAGCTATAGTAACAAAGACAATGTGGCATTGATATTGAGATCAAGAAATAGATCAAAGGGACAGAATAAAGAGTGAAGAAACAGCAAAAAACAAAAAAAAAAATGTAAAGTAGGAAAATATGTCATGGAGTCTGAAAAGATGTATCCCTGGGACTGCAGCATCTGCTGTTAGGAATCCTTAGCGAATTTGGGTCCCACCAGCCTGTTGTTCAACAATCCTCCTCAGAAAATGTCAAGTTCTCTGAGTACAGGAGTCGTGTCTTACAGTTCTTCTATATCATCAAGCAACTGCTGGTACCCAAGAGGGTTACAATAAAAACCTGATGGTTTGAAAAGCATGAAATATGCACCTAGTAATCACTGAGAAGGAACTATGAAAATGAGGGGCTCCGGAAGTTTCAAAATAACATTTATGAGGGATTCTTGAGAGAATATCTTTTTTCAAATGAACCACCAGTGCGAGCTATCAATGCTCAGGTCATGTAATTCATATGCTATATGTATGTGGGATAACATCCTTGGATGATTTGACCTATTTAAATGACTTAGATTGTTCTGGGTCAGTGATTTGCAAAGTGGGGTCCCTGGACCATCATCATCAACATCACCTGGGAATTTGGTAGAAATGCAAATTCTTGGGCCCCACCCCAGACCTTCTGAGCCAGTTACTCTATGGATGGGACCCAGCTATCTGCTTTTAACAGGTAATTCCCAGGTAATTCTGATGCAGTCTAAACTTTGAAAACCACTGTTATTGGTCATACTTATATTGATAAAGATTGGGGCACTTGGAAAAAAATTCTACTCATCATTAAATAGAAATAACTCCACCAAAAATGTGGGACAGCAATACAACTACTGATACCTAGCTTATTTTTTTCTAAATACAACTATTTATTTGCACATAGGCAAAATAATTATAAAACTAGCCAAGAATTTCCCAGGGACCCATTTTTCTTTTAATAGTCATGGTTTTGCAATAAATAAAATAATCACTCTGCCATCAAACAAGCAATTTTATATCCATTTTGCAAATATCCCTCATTTGCTACTGAGATTACCTGCAGGTGGATGTTTAATGTGACATTCATCTCTCTTAAAATAAAGTTCTTCTTCCAGTACTTCCTTAATTCTCTTATGTGGCTCACAATATAAAAATTTCTTCCCTATAAAGAGATTGACAAAATTGGTTACTTATCATAAATTCTGCCAAACCTTCTAGCCATTACCTACACGAATAACTATTTTTTAAAGAGACAAATCCTTCCATACAAATAGCAGATGAGTCACCCTGCAGACTCTATTTTGGGAAGATCTCTTTCACTGTTAACTTTTAGTTTTGGGGGGAACTTTACATATTAGGGTTAAGTTTCAAATACCTCTTTTAGGAATTATGAAGTAATATATGGAGTTTTCTTCATTAGCTTGAAGAAAACTTTCATTTGTTCAATAACTGGGACTTCCCTGATGGCACAGTGGTTACGAATCCATCTGCCAATGCAGGGGACATGGGTTTGATCCCTGGTCGGGTAAGATCCCACGTACTGCACCACAACTACTGAGCTTGCACTCTAGAGCCTGAGAGCCACAACTACTGAAGCCCACTTGCCCTAGAGCCCGTGCTCTGTAACAAGAGAAGCCACCATAATGAGAAACCCACGCACCGCGATGAAATGTAGCCCCTGCTCGCCGCAACTAGAGAAAGCCTGTGCACAGCGACGAAGACCCAACACAGCCAAAAAATTAATAAAAAATAAATAAAATAAATACATACATTAAAATCTTTAAGAAATAAATAAATTCTTATTAAAGATGTACTCTGTGCCAGGCATTTGGGGCAGAGGACACAGCAATGAATAACAAAGATAGAGCTAAACATAAGGTCAGACACTATAAAACTCTTAGACGAAAACATAGGCAGAACACTCTGTGACATCCATCAAAGCAAGATCCTTTTTGACCCACCTCCTAGAATAATGGAAATACAACCAAAAATAAACAAATGGGACCTAATGAAACTTAAAAGCTTCTGCACAGCAGAAGAAACCATAAACAAGACAAGAAGACAACCCTCAGAATGGGAGAAAATATTTGCCAATGAAGCAACTGACAAAGGATTAATCTCCAAAATATACAAGCAGCTCATGCACCTCAATATCAAAAAAGCAAATAACCCAATCCAAAACTGGGCGGAAGAACTAAACAGACATTTCTCCAAAGAAGACATGCAGATGGCTAACAAACACATGAAAAAAATGCTTAACATCACTAATCATTAGAGAAATGCAAGTCAAAGCCACAATGAGGTATCACTTCATATCAGTCAGAATGGCCATCATCAAAAAATCTAGAAATAATAAATGCTGGAGAGAGTGTGGAGAAAAGGGAACTCTCCTGCACTGTTGGTGGGAATGTAAATTGGTGCAGCTGCTTTGGAAAATGGTATGGAGGTTCCTTAAAAAACTAAAAATGGAACTACCATATGACCCAGTAATCCCACTACTGAGCATATACCCTGTGAAAACCATAATTCAAAAGGATACATGTACCACAACATTCACTGCAGCACTATTTACAATAGCCAAGACATGGAAGCAACCTAAATGCCCATCAACAGATGAATGGATAAAGAAGATGTGGCACATATATACAACGGAATGTTACTCAGACTTAAAAAGGAATGAAACTGAGTTATTTATAGTGAGGTGGTTGGACCTAGAGGCTGTCATTCAGAGTGAAGTAAGCCAGAAAGAGAAAAACAAATACCGTATGCTAACATATATATGGAATCTAAAAAAATGGTACTGATGAACCCAGTGACAGGGCAGGAATAAAGATGCAGATGCAGAGAATGGACTTGAGGACGTGGGGCAGTGCAGGAGGGCGAAGAGGAAGCTGGGACAAAGTGAGAGAGTAGTATTGACATATATACACCATCAAATGTAAAATAGATAGCTAGTGGGAAGCTGCTCCATAACACAGGGAGATCAACTTGATGTTGGGTGATGATTTAGAGGGCTGGATTAGGGAGGGTGGGAAGGAGTCCTGCGAGGGAGGGGATATGGGGATACGTGTATAAATACAGCTGACTCACTTTGTTGTAAAGCAGAAACTGGCACAACAGTGTAAAGCAATTATATTCCAATAAAGAGCTTAAAAAAAAAAAAGATACATGCTTGGAGCCCACAATCCAGATACACAATATA